>NC_142067.1:26583719-27783719 GCF_059756535.1 Pantherophis guttatus
ACACCAAAATAAGTCCACAAAGCCAAAGAATTGTCAAGTCCAGTCCATAATAAATCCAAGGAGGGCATATAATGAAATTCCAGAAACGCAATATGACTTGCTAGTTTTTCAGTTTTGTCCATCACAAGGCCTGAATGGCCACCACACCCCCTTTTATCCCCTGTGGGATGTGGTCCAGTGACTCAGCTTAATCTCTGACACGCCTCTTTCTCTGCTGCGCGCGCTTATCTTTCTGACACTGTCGGGGATCCAGCCAAGACTCATCTCCGTTGCTGTCTAACTGCGGATGCTCGGAAGTGCCTGGCTCCTGGCCTATCTCTTGGCCTTCGGAGGACACCTGAGGCATTGCCAGGGAGGAGGGTCCTGGAGAGGGAAGCCTTGCCAACTCCTCTCCTTCACTTTCGAAGTCTTCTCCCTCTGATAAGACGGGCTCGGGGGTCGGAGTCACAACAGTGCCTATGACACACAAAAAAAGGTGCATATATTTGTAGGGCATGGATGTGTCACTGAACCAGTGATGAGTTTTCAGGTTGAATGGCTAGGGACTAGTTTTCTGGTGTCCTGATATCTTACTGGCAAAAGCAATGTTTTTAATGAAAACAATATCTATAGCTACAGCATATTTATATCTCTATATCTCTATCATCTATATATCTATTCATGTATTCATATTTATTTACAGTATATATAGGAGCTTATGCCCAGAGTCCACAGTGAATTCCATGGTAGAGGTGAGTCTTGAAAATTTATTCCCCTTTTGTTTCTCTCTCTCTCTCTCTCTCTCACACACACACACACACACACACACACACACACACACACACATTTGAGATCCTCACAATGCTCAATACAATGCAGATTCCTCCACCACCGCCTCTAGACTAGGTTACAGAAAATCCAGTGCCATTTGTTTTTGAATAAGTTCCTATAAATTGATTAGAAAAATGTCAAAAGCTTTGTATTTGGAACATAAACAATACAGAAACCTCATCCCAAATCCAGGAAATGAAATAGTATCACAGCCTTAGCCACGGTGCCAGAAAAAGATGTAGTCCTCCCTATCAGGATCAATGTAAAGTGGTACATATAACCCAAATTTGCACAGCAGAGCAATAGTATATAAAACTAGTTGTTATGACGATAGTGTTTACACAGTTGAGGTCAATATTCAGACAGAGGTGTACAACAAATCCTACTTTGCTATCACATTCATTTTTATTATTAAACACATTGATTTAGTTATCTGTGCCTCAACCTCACAGTTTCCTTCTTTCTAATTTATTCAGATTTATTGGTCTTGTTTCTTTCTCCTGGTTTTCATTGGCCGACATTGTTTCACCTTAAAATAAAACTGATCAGATATAGTTACATATATTAAAAGGTTCCTGAATCTTTTAGAATAATTACAAGACTGTTCCACACAATGGTATGTTATATTTACCATTGCTCTTAACCAGACATTAGAAGACAAATTTGCCAACCGGTGGTTTTCTAAGAGAGAAAAGAGTAGATTCTCAAAAGTTTCAGCTGACCAGTGCCTTGGATGACTTTCTAAATGTCTTCTAAGTAATTCCTAGCATGTAACTGAATTATAAGAAAATCAGGCTGGGGCTGCAGATACAGATACATTTCCTTTGTTTAGAAGAAATTATATAGTAAATCTAAAGTAGTCACAAGACTTGTACATGGAAAGATGTATCAAAATGTGTAATACACCCACACTCAAAATATTAGAATTGTATTGAATAATTTGCAGTTTTAAACCCCTGTTTTCTAATTTCTCCCTTCCTTCTTTCCTTCCAACCTTTCCTTGACTTATTGTGCCTATTAAAAGAAAATGGCTCCAAATGATTTCCAACTGAGCAGCAAATGAATACCTGACATTCAAAATTGTTTTGACCCTCTGGCATTCATTTCTTTCACAGTAATGAAATGCATGGGTCCCATTAATTTTGGGCTTTTCATTTGTGGCAACACAAGTGAACATCAATACCTTCAGATTTGTCATTCTTATTTCTTCTTGTAAAAGTTCTATATTCTTTTTATTCTCAGAGGACCTAGTGGAAGAATGTGACTATTAGCATGGCCTCAGGGTAAATAATTCAGACATGAACTATGAAGAATGAATTATTGGCTTCATTTAAATACATGTCCTTACAACCTTGGCATAATAAATGTTGAGCAAAATCAGAGGTATATAAGGCTATCTAATATGTAGTTTAATTGTTTGCCAGCTATTTTGATACTTTAGTTGTAGGACCAAGTTGTAGGAATAATAATAATAATAATAATAATAATAATAATAATAATAATAATAATAATAATAATAATAATAATAATAATAATAATAATACAACACACCAGATATCACAGTTGTCGAAAACTGAAATGTACAATTTATTGACATTGTGGTACCAGGAGATGCCAGAGTCGAAGAAAAAGAACTGGAAATATTGTGACCTGGCCATCGAAACTACATGGCTATGGATGAAACATGTAACAGTGATACCCATTGTCATTGGGGCACTTGGTACCATGTCCAAGAATTTTATAAGATACATCAACAAATTGCAGCTTCCTGCAATAACACCAGTGGAACTGCAAAAAACTGCACTACTTGGAACATCGTACATCTTAAGAAAGTACTTGGTTGATACATAGGACGCTGGCAGCAACCCGTATCAACCATTAGCACCAGTCAATGGTATTTGTGATGCATTTTTGAATGTTCAGTTGACTGAGTTTCATGTTTAATGAATAAAGTATATAATAATAATAATAATAATAATAATAATAATAATAATAATAATAATAATAATAATAATACTCAATCTCTCAAGACTTCCACAGATTGCCTTACATGGTTGATAATGAGATAGTAAATATTTGTTTCAAAGAAATTTAAAATCTAATAATCTTTTAAAGTGCTTCTATTGATGTCACCAAATAAACATTTCAATAGAAATATCACATTCTGTATATTTTTGTTTATCTAAATAGATATTTACATACTAATGGATTTGAAAAGATACTATCCTAAGTTTATAATCATATGAGTGTGAAGAGTAAGAGCCTTGGTAGTACAGTGGTCTAAAGCACCCTGTTATTAAGACCAGCTGCCTGCAATTACTGCAGGTTCAAATCTCGCCAGGCTCAAGGTTGACTCAGCCTTCCATCCTTTCTAAGGTAGGTAAATTGAGGACCCAGTTGTGGGGGCAATAAGCTGACTTATTATAAATATACAAAAGGATGAAGGCTATTGCTTAGCGCATTGTAAGCCGCCCTGAGTCTCCGGAGAAGAGCGGCATATAAATCAAATAAAAAAAGAAAAGAAAAAGAAATTAGGATTATTTTGTTATTGCATGACAATGGTTACAAAAACCAGTGTGGTAACATTCTTTTTAAAGGGGGTTTGAAACCCATATTCATGTGAACATTTTACTGCATATCCTTTAGATAAGCTAACCTAATTTTCTACCCCCATTTTTTTTTTTTTAAAAAAAAAACATTCTTGCCTGCCTTTGCATGATTGCTTAATGAGATTTCAGCCATATAGAAATCTTTCAATTATTGCCTGGGGTTGATACACCAAAGTAGACAATCAAATGGATTGGTTAATCCTTTTGAAGAACATGAGTTTTTATTTCCCGTTGGTGGGACTCCCAAATGTGCTTCTTCTTCTTTTTTTTTTTTTTACAAGAGGCACCTGGGCTTTCTAGTTTTTCTTTGAAGACATTTCCCTTCTCATCCAATAAGCTTCTTCAGCTCTTGAATGAGAAGTGAAACATGTTCAAAGAAAAACCAGAAAGTCCAGTTGCTTCTTGAAAGAAAGAAAAAAAAGGACCTTTCGGACAATCGTGACCTGGATGACTGAGAATCTCCATAGACAGTTGGTGGGACTGGTTTTTTTTTTTTTTTCTTCATAGTCCATCTTTGTCAGCTCTAAATACTAAAACACTGAGACAGTCATGGAAGGCAGAAAGAAAATTAAGACTTGTTACTCTTTTGAGCTGATCCTGGACTTGTCTATATTTGCTGTGGCTAAAATCAAGGGACTCTACATTAGCTTAAATGTTTACCTTTATTTTCTGAGTGAAGATAATTGTAATGGTTGTAAAAGATGATTGGAACAACATTGGTATTTCTGTCTTATTGGCCAAAGATACAGTTACTGATTTAGCTACTGTGGCACATCCTACTCTTTATATCACTGTTTTTAAAAATGAAATCCCTGGGTTGTGCTGCAACACTCTATCAGGAAAATTAATTTAGCTGTTCAGAAGCTTATGAACCAAAGACTTGGAAATAGCAGAGGATGGTTGTATCTCCACCCACCCACCAGAAACACTTTTTACAAGGAACACTTTGAGGATGGATTCAGCAAAAAGCATTTAAAGCTTAGTTATATTATGCAACATTATATATATGTAAAATATATATTTAAAGTTCTTTAAAATATAGGCTATTGAATATAGGCTATTTAATAGCTTTTAAAACCAAATTGAACGTGCATGGAATCTTTAAAAATATGTATTTGCAGACGGGAAACAGGCACATCAGAAAACTCATTTTGCTGCAGTGAACTGCATTGCAACACTATGAGAGAAAGCATTGCAGCACCAATCTTGTGGAAAAATGTGAATGCCTGTGTTGTATGTGAGCGAACCTGAATAGGTCAGCATATGAAACAGCTTCCAATCTCCTGGATTAAATTAAATTCATGAGCAGAATGGATTTTGAGCAGAAAAATGCTATGGTGAATTGATGAAACAAGAAATCAGGACTACCATATCTGAGATGCAAAATCTAGATTACAATTACAGTAGATATTAATAAAAATTATTTGTTGCTACCTTTTTTTGCTTCCATCTGGATCTTTGCAGACCACAACTAGTGGCATGCAAAAACTAATGTTCTGTGTTCTTTGTTTTGTTTTGTTTTTAAAAAGAGCAATTAAGCAATGAATTTACATTTGTTTAATCTGAATTGATAGAAAAGGAAAGCTAACTTGTAATTAATTTCTTTAGTTTCATATAAACTATCCTTAAAATAAACCATAATGTTGTCCTCATCTCCATTATAGTGGGATTAGACTCTGGAGTGCAATGTCTACCTGCTGATACTATGCTGTTGCTTTCCTTCTATTATCAGCTATACATGTGTGTCCCTTTGTATGTACGTGTGTATGTAGTCTTTAGTGCCACACCAGTTCTTATGTAATAATAATGTATCATTCTATATCATATTATAATTCCACCAATAAGAGTGGCAACAGGGCAGGAGATTCTGAATATAGTCTACCTCAAGATTATTAGCTGCTTTTTAACTATTAAGAACTTTTTGATCATCAAGTTTTGTAAGATGCTGTGAGTGAGTTTCCTTTAATCCTTAATGATAAAAGATTTAAAGATAAGTTTAAGGACTTAAAAACCCCACAAAAAACAGCACACAGATGATAAGAATATTGATTTTGAAAAGTTAGATTAAGCAACCAGATGGATATGAAAAGATTTTGAAATTAATCATAGGAAAATTTATTGAGGAATTTTTTTATTATTTTGGATTCTTAAAAGAAAACATGATAGAATGGGAATTTTATTGTTGGATACTAGAATGTTTAAATTTGACTTTCAAGAGAATGGAGCAAAATATTTTAACCCTGGATGCATTCAAGGATATTTACACCCAATAGATCCAGAGATTAATTTTAAAAATGTTTTCAATCATAGGTAGACTACTTTTAAAATATGTTATGGAAGAGGAACATATTTCACCAGACATGACGGAAACTGATCTGAAAGTGAATTTAAAAATGACAGACTGTAAGAATGATATGGAAAAAGCCTTTACACTGGATACGCAAATGAAACTGGCTGATGTTTTAATAATTAAAACATGACTTGGATAATTTTATTACATTGGACTTATAAAAGAGATTTATTAAAGTTCTGAAGAATTTTGTGAGAATAGATAAGGAAAAAATGAAAAGAAAAGAAGTTTTATGACATTATTTGAAGGGATTACAGATTAGGATTGCTAAAAGTAAAAGGGAGGAATATAGGAAGTAATATAAGGAAAGTTTATTTGATCAAGATTAAAATAAAGATAATTATTTCTAGTAACCCTCAACAGATTTTGTTGACTATGACTGAATGGCAAAGTTGTAAGATAAGAGATAAGATACGGGATGAAGATATTTTTCGTTGTATATTAAGAGAAGATGATAAATTGTTAAATTTGTTTAAATTTGTTGTGATGAAAGAGAACAGAATTTTCTTATATATTTATTTTCTTTTTCTTTGCTATATTTTTTATTCTTTATTTATTTTTCTATCTCTATTTTCCTGTACTTTCTATCTACATTTTTCTTCACTTCCGTTCTATAATATAGAATAAACAATGCTTATTTCATATTACAGTATGTAATGCTCCTTATTCTAATATGAGCCCAAATTCTTCCGGTCAAAACTGACTCCCGAAGATTCAGTTACTCTTATGTTGTCTCTTGGCAGCAATATGCAAATAGTGCCCCATTGTCTTGTTTCAGTATTCTTTTCAACTTTCCATTAATTCCACAGACTTCTTAATATTTTTCAGATAACTAATTCCTTCCTTCCTTCCTTCCTTCCTTCCTTCCTTCCTTCCTTCCTTCCTTCCTTCCTTCCTTCCTTCCTTCCCTCCCTCCCTCCCTCCCTCCCTCCTCCCTCCCTCCCTCCTTTCCTCCCTCCCTCAGATTGGTGACATATTTTCCTGGAGAAATTCTATCTATGTGGTCACTAAGGGTCAATTCTGGCTTGATGACACATTTTTAATCAGTCTTACTATATTTACTTCTACGATGTAGCAGTCTCTATTTAAAATACACTAATGTATGCTCACTTACATTAAAAGGTGATTTAAAATTACTTTAAATAAATCAATCCCAGGTCAGTACACAAAGGATTAAGTATGCTGCTTCATCTATGGACATTACAGTCATGACATTAAAAAAAAAAGCCAATGCAATAGTAGGCTGTATTAACAGAGGGATAGAATCAAGAACATGTGAAGTTGTTAGTTCAGCTTTATTAGGCTTTGGTAAGACTACACTTGGAATACTCCATCCAGTTTTGGTTGCCAGAAGGAAAGACAAGAAGCAATGGTTGGAAACTAGTCAAGGAGAGAAGCAACCTAAAACTAAGGAGAAATTTCCTGACAGTGAGAACAATAAACAAAAAATAAGGAGCCTTGGTGGAGCAGCGGACTAAAGCGCTGTTAAGTAGCACTTAAGTAGCACTTAGCTGCCAGCTGCCTGCAATTACTGCGAGTTCAAATATCACAAGGTTCAAGGTTGACTCAGCCTTCCATCCTTCCGAGGTAGGTAAAATGAGGACCCGGATTGTGGGGGCAATAAGTTGACTTTGTATAAAAAAGAATACCGCTTAGGAGGGGGCAAAATCCCTACTAAGCAGGTATATACAAAAGTATGAAGGCTATTGCTTAACGCATTGTAAGCTGCCTTGAGTCTCTGGAAAAGGGTGGCATATAAATCAAACCAATAAATAAACAAATAAATAAACAAACAAACAAACCAGTGGAATGGTTTGCCTTCAGAAGTTGTGGGTACTCCACCACTGGAGGCTTTTAAAAAGAGACTGGACAACCATTTGTCTGAAATGCTATAAGGTCTCCTGCTTGAGCAGTGGTTGGACTAGAAGACATCCAAGGTCCCAACCAACTTTGTTATTCTGTAAAAGTAGACAGTGTTTGCTGGAGGGTGGATGAAAATAGTTAATTTGAATAGAATTGCCATAATTTCCTATTAGTTCAATATTTGCTTTTTTCTATTATTTTAGTATTTCACTATGATATGGTGATAGCTAAAGTGAACACCAAAATTCATTGAGAGATGAAGAGGCACTTTCAGACCACGTAAAGTCATCTGGAAAGTCTTATCTGCCAAATGGCTGAATCTCTGCATTGAGTTCCAGCTTTTGATTTACTTAGAGGAATAATAACCCAAACAGTGATATCCAAAAACATAAATAAAGGGATCCTTTATATTTTGGATATTTTTTTTCCTTTAAAAAAAGAAAAATTACTATATTTTTCGGACTATAAGATGCTCCGGACTATAAGATGCATCTAGCTTTTGGGGAGGAAAACAAGGGGGAAAAAAATCTGCCTCTGACTCCCAGCAATTTGCTTCCTTGCAGCAAACAGCAAACAGCCAACAGCCTGGTCAGCTCCAGCACAGCCTGATTTAGCACAAGCAGCTGATTGGTGGTTGGATCTGCATCCCGGAACACCACCTATCAGCTGTTCCAGGATGCGGGGATTGCCACCATCGCCACCGCTGCCTATCACCGCCTCTGTGCACCCCATTTTTGGCCTCCACTCATGCTGTTTTCAGCCTCTGTACACCCCATTTTCAGCCTCTGCATTCTCCCATTTTCGATCCATTCCAGGCAGCGGGGATCGCCTATCCCTGCATCCTGAAACGGGCTGAAAATGGGGCACGTGGAGGCCAAAAATGGGGCGCGCAGAGGCAGCAATAGGTGACAGCGGTGATGGGTGGCAATGGTGGTGATGGGCGGTGGTGATTATCGCAGCCTGGAACAGCTGATAGGCGGAATTCCGGGAGGCAGATCCAACTGCCAGTCAGCTGCTCATACTAAATCAGGTTATGCTGAAACTGACCAGGCTGCTTGCTATTTGCTGCAAGGAGGCAAATTGCTGGGAGGCAGAGGCTGAGCGGGGGCTGGTGGGTGGACAGGCTTCAGGAACATTTGCTCTATAAGATGCACAGACATTTCCACCTCCTTTGGGTGTGGGGGGGAAGTACGTCTTATACATCGAAAAATACAGTATATATTTCTGGATCTCTCTCTCCTTCTCTTTCTCTTTCTCTTTCTGTGAGTATTCTAGCTGAATATCTGCTGAAATGTAAATACAAACCAATTTACAAATCAAAGGAACTCATAGAATATGATGATGGAGGAGGAGGAGGAATACAGATACCTGTATATATCATCCCAGACTTAACAATTGTCCATAAGAAATACAAAAAAAGTGGATGCGGCAGTACTTGGAGATAGCAGAATAGAAGAGAAAGAACTGAAGAAGATAACAAAATACAAAGGCCTGCAAATAGGAATAAAAAGATTGTGGCAAAAGAAAGCAAAGGTAGTATCAGTAGTAATAGATGCCTTGGGTACAATCCCAAAACAGATGGAGTACCACTGAATACTTTTGGCATTGACAAATTCACCATCAATTGCAAAAGGCAACTTTACTAAGAACAGCTTATATCCTGCAATCTAACACCATCAAACATCAACATCTGCCTACCCCAGAGGGAATAGGCTCGATAGGTGCATAAAAATGCCAAATTTAGTCTGAACATCTGGCTGACTGTGTGAGAAAACATAATGGTAGAATTAATGACAGAGAGCCAAAGTTTCAATTGTAATGCAATCACACTGGCTAAATGATAGCCTGTAAAGTATTGGAGATGTTCCATTTGGCCAACATTTCTTGCCATCCTTTGCAGGTGCCCATTGCTATACAGTGAAAGCAATAAAGCAATAAAGGACATGAATAATCTTGCTTTACCAAGCCATGAGTTGGTCAGGCAGCAAATTACAAAAGTCTGAGAAGGCACAGTTATTTAGATGTACATAACAGCATGTTCTCATCCCTCACTGCTTCACTGAGAGAAGCAGGTTATATGTAATATTCTTTCTCTATCACTTCCCACCTGCTGCTGTTCAGAATTGCAAAAGTGAAAAGGCTCAATTACTTCCCTCTCTCACCCATGCTCTAACTAAGGACAATGTAAATGCCAGTGATTTTTACTTTTGTGTGTGTGTGTGTGCGCGCACACACATGTGCACGAGCGTGTGTGTGTGAGAGAGAAAGACAGAGAAAGCTTTTTATTATACACACACAAGACTAGAAAAGGCCACAGCTGGTTAAGTTTACAGATGTACACATTGGGGAGTAGTGTGACAGGCTAACTTTCTGTGACTTCACTGGGCAGCCAGAACACTTACAGTTTCCTTAATGTAAGATTTATTTAATGTAGATCTTAGAGCTTGCCCATTCTCAAAAAACATTGACCTATCAACTTCATTTTCACCAGCAATGGAAGGGATAAACTGGATCGTACTACTTTAAACTACGGGTATATGTTATCACATGATGGCATATTTATTCTATGCAAAATTAATTGCCTATTAAAAAAAAACTTAGAGAAAAAGTTTTTCAACATTATATGAGATTAAAAACAACTCGCTGGTACGTAGTACTGTGTTTCTCCGAAAATAAGACCCTGTCTTATATTTTTTTGAACCCTGAAATAAGTGCTTGGTCTTATTGCCATGTGCTCAAAAGCCCGATTGGGCTTATTATCAGGGGATGTCCTATTTTGGGGAAAACAGGGTACATCTTTCTAAAATTGCCTTTCAAAAAACTCAGTTATTGTCTGCCAGAATAGTATCTTGTTTATTTCTCACTATAGTAGTAGGTGCCCCCAAATATGTATGATTGCATTTTTAATAAGAAATATCCATGGAAATGATAGAGGATTTTGCACATTTGTAATCCAGATAGGTGCTCATGATATTCTGGTCTGTTTAAGTTGGTGATGATATAATATCCTCAACCTTTCATTAGCAATATGTAAATTAGTAAATTAAATACACAATTCCTATTGACTCATGATCACTGCCTCCCCCAAAATTATTTTGATATAGCTTCAAAGGCCCAAAATAGGACCATATGGAAGATTTTCAATAGTAATCTTACAGTTGTGGACAAACAGAGAGTCACTGAAGTTTCACTGTGTGATAGAGGGACAGTCTTCTAACACCTCAAAGGTTGCTTTTTTTACCTTTTTAAATAGATCTCTTTTTTTAAAAAAAACATCATTTTTGCAATATTTCTTAGTAGGACGATGTAGAAAGAGAGAGGCGAAAACTAGTGCAGTAAACTGAACATGCATACAAATAACAGTGCTCAGATGGAATTTGGAATGAGAAAAAAATAGTATTTAGAAAAGTGTTTAAAACTTAAACTTCCCCAATATCAAGTTTTTTGGGAGTTGAAAATCTTAAAATACGAATTTCTTTCAACAATAATTTCCCTGATAGAATTCTGTGATGGGATTATATAAGATTTAAAATGTCTACACCAGTGAAATCATTCCTTCATTTCATTAGCCCATCTCAAGGACTGTTGATGGGATATTGTATCCCTATCTACAAGTAACCACTTAATAACGATGCAGCAGCCAAAGTCTTGATTAACCGGAATTGAAAATTACTACGTTTCCATATCAATGTTACTATATAGTGCTTTTATAGCTGGGTATAATTTATTTTAGAGTTTACAATTTCAGCTATAAGAACCTCATAGTATAGATATCTATACTACATAGTATAGATATCTATACTATCTATACTATGGGGAGATTAGCAGAGTGATGTTTGAATTAAGATGTAAGTGATATTGAGAAATAACAAAGAGGAAGCTAACACAACAACTTTCTAGGAATTCAGTGGAAGAATTCAGTTGCCTACACTTTCAGTAGTTGCATTAATACTTTCTTTACAGTTTGGTGTAGTAGTTAAGGCACCAGGTTAGAAAGCAGACTGTGAGTTCAAGTCCCATTTTAGCCATGAAAGCCAGCTGGGTGACTTTGGGCCAATCACTTTCTCTCAGCCCAACCTACCTCACAGGGTTGTTGTTAGGAGGAGGAAAATGTTTTGGATATGTTTGCTGCCTTGACTTATTTGTAAAAATAATAAAGACAGAATACAAATTAGATAAACAAATAAATACAATTCAGAAATTTCTTGTATAGACAATTATTTCGGATATCAAGTTTACAGTATTGAAACCTAGGACTGACTCAGATGAGATGGATGGTGTAGAAATTTGATAAATAAACATAGATTTACTATACTCATTTCCCCAATTTATTAATTCTCTGCTTGTAGAGCATGGGTGGGTAATCAACACCTTTTCAAATATTAGTGAAGATAAACCTGGCTAGTATTCTGGGATTATACAGTAACATATAGAGAGCTTTTAGGTTTTTCAATCCCCTTCAAGAAGTATCTGGATATCCAGTATTGGAAATGGCACTAGATGAATATAGATTAATCTTTATGCTTGCATAGATCCAAGAATTTCCAAGTGTCGTAATATGTTGAATCCTATAGTTTATGTTAATGGTAGCATACATAACAGGCAAGGTATAGCCTGAGAGTCAGACAAAGGAAGAACAGGGTTAAATTTACCCTTCGTGGCATAGTTATTTTCTTTCTAAACTTCTTTTTAAAGAAAAGCTAAATGTTATTACTTCCCTGAGTGATTAATTTCATAGTCCAGCTCTTCTGGGAAATTACAACATTTTTCCACAATCTACTTCAATGCTATTTTACGTAAATGAACTCCATAGAAATCACATTTGTCACAAAGATTTGGATTACTTGTATGCTTCCCCTCCCCCCGCCCCCAGTCAAAGGCCAGAGGAAAGCAGTTTTTATTTTCAGTATTTCCCTGTAATTTGTATCTTTCTGAATTTTTCATCGGCTATGCATAGAACAATTGGTTTCAGAAAGGTTGGCTTATCACTTTTTCCAAGGTATATTCAATTATATCAAAATTGAATAGAGAGAGAGAAATGTTTTGAATGTAGAAGTTCTATATTCCTCCTTTTATATCTCTCTTACATTGTAAAACGCATCACGATTTATGCCGTCACCCTACTGAATTTTGTACCTTCAGTCCAGATTGTATGGCACTTATGAGTATTTATGAATACATGAAAACTCTAGTACACTGATGACACAGAATGTAGTTTGGATATTCTGTGATGTGGGGAAAAAGAAAAGGAGATACAGAATTCCCAATTGAGTGGTAGCTTCATGGCTCTTAAAGTATTCAGCTTCAACTTATGCTCCTTTTGTGTGATACTAATTTCCAATTATAAAAGTTAATTTGTATATGTCATTTTACTTCATTAATATGACTTTGTTTTCTATAGCCCTGAGTTTCTTCTTTGCTGAACTAATCACCACTGGCCCAAATCCCTTCTTTACTTGTTTTTGAAGATAGGTCATGACAAACATATTAACTGCCTGTAGTTATTGCTACAGCGAACAGCATGCCTTCTTTTATTTTGCAATTCATTCCCCAACTCTTCTTAATTTCTTTATCCCAATTATAATCGAAAGTTCCTTTCTCCATCACAGAGGGACAGCTTGCCAGGTAACACAAAAACAGTGATCCAAGAGCTACTAATATATTCTTTTTTCACTAGCCTGTAATTTGCAATGCTGTGACTTTTTGGCAGCCATGTTTGCCCTCCCAAAGTGCTGGCAACCATCAGACTTGGCAATAAGTGGAAGGCAAGACGTCTCTCAGAAGCCCTTTTTAGAGAAAATAAATATGTAATCCCAAGGCTAGTTTCCATTTTAGGATCCCAACATTGTTCCTTGCCTGTTAAACAACGATAGAGTATGTTCCTGAGCCATTTTTATTCTCAGGAAGCATAGTTCTATATGTCAGTCCACTATCTACTTCTGAACAAGCAGTTTGACTGCCTTTGTTTCACATCTGCAATTAAAAAAGTGTTTAATGTTCAAGAACATGATACAAAAACACAGTGGCAAGAAGCTAAAATAGGCTGGAGTCAACATTTTGTGCTGTCAAGGACTACCTGGTAGACAGAACAGTTCTGTTTTCTATGCATCCAGAAAAAAATATGCTCCAAAATGATTTACTTCTCTGTAATATGATGCCACAAGCACCAATAGGCAAAATAACCAATAAACAGTTATCAGTTACAGCTAAGAAAGCAGAAATAAAAAACTGCTGACAGATAAATACCAACAGATAAGATGAGAATCGAGTGATATAATGTATACTGACCAAAATATCTCCAAACTGCCTTTATGGTAATGGTCTTGTAGCTTAAAACAACTTTTCTCTCATGCTTTTCCAAAAAAGAAAACTACACAATGCTATAGACACTCAGTCCCAATGTTATTTTTGCTGCTTCTTTAATATTGAAACATTTGTTTTAATTCTTCCTTCTATTTATATCAGCATACCACCCAGCATTTACATGCAATCTTCCTAAGCACTGTAAATAAAGTTAAGCAAGTTTAAAATGGATTGAACTACAAAGATAGAATAATTGTAAGAATCAGACAGGATTAATAGTTGGCTTACTGGGGTTAATCAAAGAAAATGGGGGTGAATAATGGGATATACTTATTACTTACGTTATTTTCACACTTACTGGTTTGTAAATTATCAGGTGCCACCAAGAAACAAGATATATAAGGCAAATAAATATTTGTGATATACAAAGACAACACTTTAAAAGCAATTAAAGAGGCAATAAATAGTTCTGAATAACAAAGGGTTTCCATATTACTGTAATGTCAAAAATTCAAAAAAAATGCCAAAAATATATCAAAAATCTACATTCCCTTAATAAAATAACTAAAGGATTTCCTGAGCAGCTATTTTGAATCTTTGAGTTTATTCTTAAAAATATCTAATTGAAATGTCTCCTATTTTTCAATCACATCAAGGAGATCCTTCAGAGTTCCTGCTTGGGAAAACAGAAATCCTTGCAAAATTAAACAACCCAACAATACTATATTTTGGGAAAGAGACTTTTAAACTGTTAGATTGGGCTAAGGTAGATAGGGTGTTAGTGCTAATGAGCTAGCATAGTTCTTGAATTTTCTTTTATTTTACAACAGTGACACCATATTCTGTACCAACAGTAGTTTCTAGTCTGTTCAATGGTGCCTCAAGGACTGGACCTCGGGACCAAATTCAAATTATATTTCAGTTGGTGGATATGGTGAACAACAGGCCTAGTAAATGGGCTACTCTTAGTTAGATGTGTTTTATTACACATATTTGAAAATATAATTGTAATGCAGTGAATGCTATTTATTCCCAAGTCTAATTAATGGCAGTCTAGAAGATCCTTACATCCAGCATTTTAGATTACTGTAGCCAGTTGCACATGGATCAATCTTAAAAACATGAGCCAAGTTGAATGCATTTATTTGTAAATAAAGTGTAAATTAAGTGGGAGGCAGGAGGCCTAGCATATGATTTACAGTATATGTGTATTTGGATGTCTGAATAGTGTAATATATAGAGCGTGATAAAAAAGCTAAATAAAAGTGCAGTTCTAATCAAAAGTTTTTAGTATATTGTCTTTGATCTGCCTATGCAAATGGATTTGTGCCAGTTTACTTCTTTCCTTCCAGCAAAAAGCAAAGCCAGCGCTTTATAATTAAAACTATTGATCACTATGTTCACATTTTATATAGTATCTATTATTGTTCACTGTTTTATCCATTTTATTCACATTGTACTGCCATATTTTCCTTGCTTGCATACTTTTTTGCTTGCTTTCCTGCCCATATCAGTCCCAGAAAAAGAGAAAACCCATAAAGCTGAAGACAGAAAGTGGGAGACTGAGAGAGAAAAAGAAGGAGCAATAGATTTAAAACAATTACACATCTTGAAGGAATTCTCCTCCTTATGCATATCAGATTTAAATGGCAATAGTTCTTCTCAAAAGCCACACTGGAAATGTGATTAAGATGAATGCTCGATTTGTGGATGGGGTATGGTGGGACACCAAATAAAATGTATATGAATGGAAATTGATCAGAAACATTTATTATTATTTGTTTGTTTATATAAAAGATGGTACATAGCTTACTTCAGAGGCTGAAGTAGCCTCTTTAGAGCCTTGTGGCGAGATGGGCATAAGAAATGTTAGTATTGGAACAAAATAGTCTTAAGAGCCTCCTTAAAAGATAGTAGGCTGAGACCATTGCATATTTCAGAGAATAAAAGCATGGTACAGCCACTGAGAAGGTTTTTCATGAGGCCTTCAACCTGTTCACTAGCACAGTAGGTCCCTCCCTCAACATTTCCTCCCTGTAATCATATGTTGTATGGATTAAGATTTGCCAAAAGAGAAAGTCCTGCAGCTATGTAGGACTTTATAAATGACCAATGGTACACCCTAGATAAAACAGTCAATGATGGTGATTTCTAGAGAACTGAAATGTACTTATTAGGGACTGATAGTCACTGCAGATGTTCTCCATAATTTTTATCAATTAGAAGTCCAATTTCCAGACACTTTTCAAGGACAACCCCACCTACAATGCATTGCAATCAGGACAGATTAAACTAAGGGTAATTGCCATTAAGTCCAGCAAATATATTTTTCTTAGAGCCAACTGAATATACATATTGTTATTGCACTATTCATATATTACATACATAGTTGATTATAAATCAAGTTTCTTAACACTGAAACAATCTAAAAGTCAAATAAATAAACTTTCCAACTGAAAATTTGCATGAATTAATGCATCTCTATTGATAGTTTGGTCCAACCCATATAGCACATACATAGAAAACTAGTAAACATTTCATACAAAAAAAAAGAGAGAGAGTCATGCAAGTTAAGTAGCAAATCAAAAATGCTATATTAATTTTGTTGCCCTGTCTCTCATTTGATTTATTTAAACTAATGGATTGTGTATTATATACACGAACAGTATAGAAATCAATCAAGGAGGATAGTTGCAGATCTACTACTTCTCTTCCAAGTTTGTTAAATTCTTGTCATATTGCTCTATTTTGATTTATTTGACTACTGCAGAAAAATAAGAGTATTACTAACATTGGTTTGAAAAGACCATACTTGTGCTGGTTTACCTCCTTCCTCTGAAGCTGGTTCCAATGGTTTTTGATAGGAAGTGAGATGTCCACCCCACAATTCCTTTCTTATGGGATGCCACAGGCTATGTTTATGACACCCTGTTATAAATATTCATCCTGGGTGAACTAAGTGATGCTGTGGACATTTTTTTTTCATCGTGTCTGGAGCTGTGGCATTCTGGTTGGAGAATAACAGGCTTCAAGTAATCCTCATAAGGCATAGTCGCTGTAGGTGGGGCTCCTCTGTATCCAGGAGTTTATCATCTCTGGTCTTGTATGGGGCTGTACTACCCCAAACAGACTGGTGCATAATCTGGGTGTCCTCCTGGACTTGCAACTCCAGGTGGTAATCATGACTAGGAGAACTTTGTTCAACTGTATGTGGTACTTCCTTCCAGATTAGGGAAGCCCTCCTGTTGATCACTCATGCCCTGTTAATCTCCCACTTGAACTGTTATTATAGCTCTATATGTGTCTACCATTGAAGAGCATTAGGTACTGGTTAGCTTCTGGGTCCAATTCAAAATATTGGTTATGAGTTATGACCTTCAAAGCCCTACATGACATGGAGCAAGTTACCTGCTGAACTGTCTTCTTCCTGTAACATTGCTCCATCCCACCCAATCATGCAGAGAAGGTATGTTATGGACCTTGACAGTTAAAGAATTTTGACAGGCAGGGTCCAGAAAGAGAGACTTCTCTGCCGTTGCTCCTGCCCTTTGGAATATCCTTCCCCCAGGTGAGGCGGGTCACACTCTTGGCCTTTTGAAAAATTTTGAAGACCCGGCTCTGCTGACTCACAAAGGGATTGCAGAGGACCTGCAACCTTGAGATTGGTTAGCACCTAAAAAGGGCCTCTCTCATCTATTTAATTATGCTATCTTTTTAAAAAAATGCTTCCAGAGATATATAATTTTCTATGGTTTTTATGCTTTTAATTGCACACCTTCCCAGAGTCACTCTGTGAGTGAGATGGGCAGCATCTAAATTTGCTAGATAGATAGATAGATAGATAGATAGATAGATAGATAGATAGATAGATAGATAGATAGATAGATAGATAGATATTATGTAAATCAGGGTGTCTTATATTTCTAATATTGTCCATTTAGTCAAAAGTCTGTAGAGTTGACAAAAAAAAATGTGTATTATACATTTTACTGAGCCACTCCAAGATGATAGATTGAAGACAACGTTTTGATTTTCACAAACCATTTCAAAGAAATATGTGTGTGTTTTATTCAGTATTAAAAGCTAAAATCCATTCATACTTGCAAAACAATTTTCTGTCCAATTTAAACCCACTCCCCATTTTACCATGTTGAAAATTGTAAATAGTCTTAACGAGGATGCATTATTATATGTTTCCATTACATTGCCCTAATAAAGAAGCTGAAAAGCTTTTTGTGTAAATTATTTGTCCTTGATGGCCTCTGTTTTGTTTTGTTGTACCTATAGGAACAAATTTGAAATAGCAACTCAATGAAATGCAGTGACTACAAAAACAATATATTTAATTCCTTGGCATGTGCTAGACTAGGGACATCTGCAGTCTGAGGGTGGTGAGTTGGATTTGCTCAAAAGTCAGGATGTTGACTATGATCAGTGGTCCCAACTGTCATCTTCCTTTTTTTTAAGATTCACCTCCGCTAGTCAGCCTTTAGCATTCTCACAGGGAAGTATGTAGGACTATAGGAGTAGAAATGGAGAGAGTAATATGAAAAGGAGAATATTTCAAAGGAGACAAGACTGGGGGAGAGCATCATGATTATTCATAGGAATCTATGCAGCCTCCAGAAGGTTCCTTCTGATTTTTTAGGAGATCCTCCAGTGAAAACATGAGAACACCATCTGGCATACATTTTTTCTGTAATAATTAACTAAAATTATGAAATGTTTGTGGCTCTTATAATTTTTTAATTAGTTGTTTTCCTTACATCTGGCATATCTTTTATAACATATCAAGATAAGGTAATATATTGAGATTTTTTGCAGAACATATCCATTCAATTTGATACTTGGACCACCATGCACCATCTCTTCCTTAAATGTTTAAAAGAAGCCTGATATAATTAGCAAAGCTGTTCCTTGCTTTCCCTTTGAAATATAGGCTTTCGAGAAAAAAAAAAGTTATAATCATCATGATATAAAAAAAGGTAGAGGCAGCCCTCTTGTAAAATTATATGTTTTTCTGTTCTTTTGGGAAAATCTTATTTGGCCTGTATTTCCACTAATAGATAATACTTGCAACATATATCAACTGTAATTAGCCTCAAACATGTGCCCTCCTATCCATGCAGCAACTGATACTGAATTAAGGCCTAATGGGTTGACTTTCAGTAATTGTGAGATACAAATTATTAACAAATATCAACAGTTAAAGAGAAGGAATTGCATTTTAGAATAATTATTTCTAAATCCAGGGCTGGGATTCAGAAATTTTAGCAACTGGTTCTCTGCCCGGTTGCTGGGTGGGCGTGGCCATGGTAGGCATGGCCTACTCGGCCTCCTGCACCATGGGGGGGGGTGCTTTCCTCAAGCCTCTGGAAGGGCAAAAACGGTTTCCCTGGGCTCTGGAGGCCCTCTGAAGGCCAGAAACGATCCCATTTCTGGACTTCTGGAACTTCTGGTAGGCCCATTTTTTGCCCTCCCAGAGCCTCCATGCAGGCCCTGCACTGACTTGGCATCCAAAACGGGCTGCATGGAGACTCCTGTGAGGGGCGAGGCAGGGTGGACAGGGTCAACCAGTCTTTGCAACAACCGGTTTGCCGAACCAGATTAAAATTAACATCCGGTTTGCCTGAACCATCCGAACCGGCTGAATCCCACCCATGTCTAAATCTAAAGAAATGGGTTGTCATTGTTGTTGCTTTGGCTCAGACCATCTAGATTAAGAGAAAGGAGAGAAAGTAGCATCATCCTTGGTGTCTAAAATTACCTTTAAGTGGTGATGTATGTAAGTTTGTACACCAGGCTGAAGTCAGGAAGGAATAATACTGAATAATAGAAGAGTTTGAAAAATTTAGCCTGGCCAAATTATATTTCACGCAGAGGATGTTACACTAGTTTGCAAAAATCTTGGAGGGTTTTTTCCCATGAATTTTCCTGATCAAATAATTTCAGTGCGTCATAAGAAACAGAAAATGTATAGGTTATTGTCATGTCTTTAAAAAGGAGGAAATGCATCACCAAAAAAGAAAACACAAATAAAGAATGCATAAAATATGCATAGATCAAATGTAGAAACAATAATTTATTCAAATGAGCTAAACAAAGATGAGAAATTTTCATTCCCAATTTATTTTCTTATGGCTTTTGCAGCCAGACTTTGACCTAGCAACCCACAAAATAAAAGTTGGCAGGCATAATCTGAATTTAAAAAGCACGTCCATATTTAGAAAATGGTTATCATGTATAAGTCGCCTGTTCACAAAGTGATTGTCATGCTGATCATGCCCCAAAACACTAATTTACCAGAACAGGGGTCTCCAACCTTGACAACTTTAAGCCTGGCGGACTTCAACTCCCAGAATACCCCAGCCAGCAAAGCTTTTTTTTAATTTTTTTATTTACAAAGTAAAAAAATCCTCTTAAATTTTAACAATTAATATAACAATACAGATAATCCTTAATTTATGACCAGGCATTTAACAGCAGAAGAATACTCAAGGGGGTAGATTCAACTTACGACTATGAGATCTGCTTAACAATCACTATAAACAAAAACATTGAAAAATTGGTCCCATTACATGATGCCTCGAGTTATGACTGCAATAACTTTTGACCGGAATTGTCATCATAAATCAAGGACTACCTATATAGCAGTGATGTCATTTTTGAAGTTTTTGCATGGTCTATGTTGCTTTTTGGTCTATAGAACATTGAAAAGGAACCACTGCCCATGTTGAGGACTTAAGAGATACAGAAGCTTGAATAGGATATGTTCCAGGTCAGTGTATATTTGAGATTTATATGTTTTTCATTCTGTTATGCCTGGTGACTCCTGAAAAATGTAACTGTCATGTAACTAATAATTCTAACTACCCATACAACTAGGGGAATGATCATACTATAATCCAGCCCACCAAGATACAATAGATATATAATATAAAGCATATCCAATATATCTCTTTGTTGAATAGAATGATCAGTGTCCTTCAAGGAGACACACTTCCAATGCTAATCAATGCTATGGTACTCTTATACTTATTTCAATTCCTATTTGAATTTTTAAAAAGCCGATTAGGGTAATTGAAAGTCAGGAAATATATAATCAAAAACATAAGGAAATACTCTCCCACCTTAAGCATGGATTTGCATAAGATGTCTCTATGCTTTTTGCATTTGTGTGGAAATATAGATCTATCAGCTGCAATTTAAACAGAAAAACATACCATTTTTTACACACATAGACCGGGGTGGGGGGAGAAAGAATATGAGCAAGTGCTTAATTCACTATCCAGGTGCAAAATTTAGATGGGCCGTTGCAAGGTCCTTGCACTGTTTCCTTAATATAATGGACTTGGAGTCTTTAAATCCAACTGGAAGGTGAACATAAAACTATGGCAGGTAGAATGGGGAAAAAACCCTCACATTTTCTTTCACATTTGGGGACAAATAAATGTTTCACTCGCTTTTCATACTATGAATTAATAAGACAAAGTGTCCCTTTAAAAATACTAAAGGAAAACACTATTGCATACCTAAAAAGGTTGTTCTTTATTTGCAATTTTTAAATAACACTAAATTTGCTTAATGCATAATTCTACATTTCACATACTTTGGTTTAAAAGAATATCTCTGATAGAAGAGGACGATTAAAAGCGTATTAGCCACAATTAGGTATTCAGCTTTGCACAATAGGGCTGGCAGACAAATATATCAAAGCCACAGAAAACTGTGGAAGAAAACCAGGGAAAATAAATCTGCATTATGCATTACCATTATTATTCAAAAAGTCCTGAAGCCAAATTCACTCCTCATTTAAGTAAAAGCAATACACTCAAAGGCTTGGCTTTTGTTAAGCTTCTGCATGTAATTACAAGCTGAAATTATAAATTAAAACTCCTATTTAAATTGCAAAGTTTATTCCTTAGACTTAGTGAACAAACAAATGACATTAGACTTCCTAAATGTGCGTGAGCAAGGGATAGGATAACATAACTTACGTCTTAAAATATCAGGGCTTGGTAAAACTGTCAATCCAGGAACATCTCTCAGCATGATGAATCATTTTTTTCATTATTCATCAGATGTTCAGAAAATACAACTGTTTCTACAGTTTGAACATGATTTTACCATCTTCAAGCTCTTTCATTTGAAAAAAGGGGGCAACTACTTCTTACCATCTTCAGTATTTATAGCTTAAGATCGAGGTAAGGAATCATGATCCAAAGTTCCATTACTTTGAAGTTAATACTTCAAATAGATGAGGAAATATGTATTTCAGGATTGAAATGTGTTGTTTATGATGCCCTCTGAACTTGGTTGTTTGCCTGAAAATATTTCATTAGCCAATTAGGTAACATAGTGCAGATGTTTCATTACCCAACTAGGTAATATCACAAGTGAAAATAAGTGTGGAGTTTGCTCCCTCTTTATATACTGTCCAGTAACTTGTTCTGCCAGTTCTGCCGGGCTGCGGTTTTTTTTCCCCTTGGTAGTTCCTTAATTAGGGTATTCTTTTCTGTGTGTTTGCCTGAAGTTACGTACAACATGAGGGAGGGCCACAATGGCTCAGTGGTTAAAGATACTGAGCTTGTCAGTTGGAAAGCTGACAGCCCAGGTTCAGGACCCAAATGCCATGCAATTGGGTGAACTCCTGCCCTTGCTCCAGCTCCTGCCAACCTAGCAGTTCAAAAGCTTGTCAATGCAAGTAGATAAAAAGGTACCACTTCAGTGGGAAGGTAATAGTATTCTGTGTGCCTTGGCTTATAGTCATGCTGGCCACATGACCATGGCAATATCGTTGGATAATGCTGGCTCCCTCAGCTAAGAAACGGAGATCAGCAGTTCCCTTTAGAGTTGGACACAATTGGACAGGGGAAACCTTTATCTTTACCTTTATCTACAACATACAGTATAAGGACTGTAATTGCCACAAAGAAATACGGACAGGCAGAACCCTGACAAAGCACATCCTTGAACACAAACGGAAGATATGATGAAAAGTCCTTAATCTCACAACACATGATTAGACTCAACTATAATTTCAACTGGGAAACTGGACCAAGCTAAATCCAAAAATAGAAGCTCGGCATTTAGAAAAACCAGCCATCAATAAACAAACAGACATGAACCATAATTACACAGCATTCAAAAGAGAGAATAAAAAAGCTAAGAAGGAAACAAAATGATCAGCATACATCCTGTCTAAAAGTCAACAGCCAGTTAAGCAGGGATTAACAAGTAGAATCAAGAAGAAACCAATACCCTAATCAAGAAACTATTAAGGAGAAAGCCATATGCTCATCAAAACTTCAGGACAAGCTTCTGTACATAAACAAGGAGCAAACCCCACACTCACTTGCATGGATGATGTTAATTAGCTAGGTAACAAAATAATTACAAGCAACTCAAGCTCAGAGAACACCAAGAACTCCACAGATTAATATTTATTTGTTCTGTGGAAATAATATTTGACATGAATCTTTGCTAGACCATACGAATCTACATACTGTATGCTGCCAATCCCTAAACAAAGCAAAAAAGAAAAGAAAAGCTGAAAACGTCATTCCCATTCTCTTCATTGATATTACCATATTTGTGCATATTTAGTGCATGTTGAAATTGTAGAAGCTACTTAGAATCGTTGGGGATCAGATGGTGTACAAATTGAATTAATTAATTGATTGATTGATTGATTGATTGATTGATTGATTGATTGATTGATTGATTGATTTGCATGACATAGTCAGAATAGTCAGGGGTATACCACTTCTTCTTCATTCCCCAATCACATTTGGAAGGATGCTGAAATAACTGCTATAGTTTTATTTCCCAAAGCTCTCTCTGAGCCTCAGTTTCTCTTAAAGGATGGAGAACAGCTAATAACTTAGAATTTGTCATGATTAATATTCATACTCTCTGATTCTACATAGTTATAGTTACCATCTTGGCTTTTTAGCCACTTTGCGGACAACCTTACCTGAAAGGCCTTGTTTAGTAATGTTAACACAGTTTGAAATTGGGGATAGAGTCGGGGGTGGGTTCTACTTACCTTCATTACCGGTTCGTAATGGGGCCACGCGCCGGTTTTACTACTGGTTCTATAGAACCGGTGTGAACCGGGGGCAACCCACCACTGGGTAGAGTCTATAATGATAAATTTACCATAAAGTAGGTTCCCAAGTGTTTTGAATTTTCAAATGAAAAATTCATTCAATTTTCTGTTTTAAATGTTGGCTTTGGCATTTATTTTTAGTTGCTGGGATCCTACCAGGATCACCTATTAGAATTGATTTGTCTGATATAAACATCATAGGAAAGATTACACTGTACATACAGTATGTTATTGTTTAATTAAATTTGCATGCTGCTGAGTCTTTCCTATTCCTGGTTCCTTACCTTAAAATAAAATACAGAGAGAATGGTGGACCTTTCAAGCTAGGCAGCATGTCCTAGGCAAAATTGTTTTAGTCATTTTCCACTTTGTCCTGTATAATTTACTGCATCATTTAAATCAAGATGTTAAGCAACACCTCTTGTCCTGTCAACTCCCTTGGCTTCTTGCTTTCTGCCTGCCACTTGCTTCACTTGCTTTTCATTATTTTATTTGGCCCAGTCTTGCTGAGGCTACAGTACTGAGTGTCTTGCACATGCTCCCTAATTATAATTATTAAGTATTCTGTAAAGATGCCTGGACTTGCATAGCTAGTCAGAGAGTTCTAATTGTTAGAGTAATTCCCTAACAGACAAAAGGAGGAATTAGGTCTGAAAAGGGAACATTTTTAGTTTAACATTTAATTTGAGCTAATATTGCAGCCTGAAGCATATCAAAGCTCAGGTGCCGTAGTCTGGGAAGAAGTGGCTGCCCCTCTTTTACACGTTTTCTTAATCTAGAATTTCTTATAATAGTTAAGAATAGGGTTGACCCTAACATTAACCATAGTGGGAAGACCATCTTAGGAGAGAAGTGAAACTAGGAATAAGGAGCTTTGAATGCAATATATCTTAAATCCTTTGCAGTCCTTTGAACAAATGTTGAAACAAGATCCAAATCCCCATTCAGCTTTGGCAATTAGAATCAGACATCACACCATTTTATTCTTAAGACTTTGGGCCAAAAGTTTTAGAAAAACCCTTTTCCATATGCCTATACATTGAGTACATAGGTTTGACATTTGCATCGTTACACTACGAACCTGTATTACATAGGCGTGAAGAATTTGCCTTTATTTTAATGATGTTTTTAATTGCTGTATGCCAATTACGTTTATTGCTTTTGTGCACTGCTGTGAATTCTTTTAAGCAGAAAGTTACTCGAAATTGCCTGAACCTAGCAGCTAGTATCCAACTATCAGGAAGAATTATAGGGTGGCTATGGACATTGTTGCACCATAT
Organism: Pantherophis guttatus; assembly: GCF_059756535.1. Taxonomy (NCBI): domain Eukaryota; kingdom Metazoa; phylum Chordata; class Lepidosauria; order Squamata; family Colubridae; genus Pantherophis; species Pantherophis guttatus. The sequence goes on from NC_142067.1 coordinate 26,609,046, forward strand.
TGCATTTAGACAGTATAAGGGAAACCTCTGGTAAGATATAGGTGAGCAGTAATGTTTCACAGAGCATCTGCTTACCCCTAAAAGTGAATGGATTTTTATTCAGCAAAGACTATTCTGCCCTAGATTTCTTAGCAAAATAATACATTACCCTAATACATGTTACTAAGAGCAACCATTCATTATACAATACTCAGAGCTGAATTGTTCAGAAATGATTCATAACTCTACAAAGAGATTTAAAATATTATTTTCTCTTTCAAGCTCAATCTGCCTTTCCCTATACTTTAAAAGATAACAGATAACTGCTACCGACGACCTCCCATCGACCCGTGCGCTCCCACAGAGAGGGCCTCCTCAGGGTGCCATCAGCCAAACAATGTAGGCTGGTGACCCCCAGGGGGAGGGCCTTCTCGGTGGGAGCTCCCACCCTCTGGAATCAGTTGCCCCCGGAGATAAGGAGAATCCATGACCTCAATGCCTTCCGTCGTGCCCTTAAAACCCATCTTTTCCAGCAAGCCGGGTTGGCTTAAGAAGAAATCTTTAAATTCTTTTAATCGGTCTGTGATTTCTTAACTTTTGGGCCAAAATTTATATATATATTTAAATGTTTTTAATATTTGTATTCTATGTTTTTTATCTTGGCTGTACACCGCCCTGAGTCCTCAGGGAGAAGGGCAGTATATAAATTGGAAATTAAATTAAATTAAATTAAAATAACAGAATAACAGAGTTAGAAAGGGCTTTATTTATTTCTTTATTTATTTTATTATTCATATTTCTATGCTGCCCACTCTCCGAGGACTCTGGGCGGCTTACACCAAAGACAGTATACTAAATAGTATATTGCCTCCAACAATCTGGGTCCTCATTTTACCCACCTCGGAAGGATGGAAGGCTGAGTCAACCTTGAGCCGGTGAGATTTCATCCGCTGATCTGCTGAACTAGCAGTCAGCTGAAGTAGCTGCAGTACTGCACCCTAACCACTATGCCACCTTGGTTTGGAGGGTGTCTAACCCCCTGCTCAAGAGATCTTAGACCATTCCAGACAAATGACTGTCCAATCTCTTCTTAAATATCTCCAGTGATGGCGCATTCACAACTTCTGGAGACAAGCTGTTCAAGTGATTTTGTCACTGTCAGGAAATTTCTTTTTAGTTTTAGGTTGGATCCAGGGGTGGGTTCTACTTACCTTTATGACTGGTAAAAGTACTACCCCTCTTTTTTGTGATAGCCCCTCAAACATTGGAAGATTACTATCATGTCATCCCTATTCCTTCTCTTCCTTAGACCAGACATACTGAGATAACTAAAAGAAAACTGGGAGGGGGGGATCAAATATGCATTCATTTAACAGTTGAGGAAAATGTAGTAAATTAAGGAGAAATGTGCATTGTAAAGCAAATACCTGAGGAATGTTTTCAATAAGGAAATCAAAGAAAAAATAATATTAGGAACGAGCCTTGTTATGAGTATATCCTATTGCCTAGACAATGTACTGTGACTTTGCACTAAGATGGTTGGAACAGAAACTTTGGAGCTACTTTAGTTGTTCTATAGTTTAAGTCCAGTATCTCAGACAATGATAAAGTCTCTGCTTAATAGCTTGCTCATGGCCAAGACTCTCCATGTTATATTTTCTTATTAGGATTTAAAAGGACGAGGATGGAGAATGTTAGTGAGCAGACTGCCTCAGGAGAGAGTTGAGGATCTGAAACAGTGGTGAAATCCAATTTTTTTTACTACTGGTTCTGTGGGCGTGGCTGGTGGCATAGTTGGCTTGGTGGACATGGCAGGGGAAGGATATTGCAAAATCTCCATTCCCTCCCCACTCTGGAACCAGCCAGAAGTGATATTTGCCAGTTCTCCAAACTACTCAAAGTTTCCGCTACCGCTTCTCCGAACAACTCAAAATTTCCACTACCGGTTCTCCAGAACCTGTCAGAACCTGCTGGATTTCACCCCTGATCTGAAATCAATGTTTTGCCCTTGTGCAGGTCGGTATGTGTAACCACCAACATCCACAAAAGAGCAGCAATTGAGAAAAAAAAACCCCAAGAACTAGAATTGTGGTATGAGCCAGCTAGCGTGGATACAATGTTGAATTCCAATGCAGGTTTCAATGATGGCTTTTTGTTAACGATCTGATTTAAGTTTTTGATATCTGCTTTATAAAACTGGGAAATTCTAATACAATTTGCTTAAGTATTTATGATTAAATTACCACCAATGCCACATATACTTTTTGTTTCATTAGTTAGCTTGAAGCAATAGATTGTCATAATTTCTATTGCTCAGGAAGGAGCAGAGGCTCCCTTTTGTTAGCCTTTTGTAACTGTTCAAAGTGTATGCAGTGAGGGTGCACAGAAGGGAAATGGATTGTGGCAGCAAGCCATGTGACAGAGGTGTTGCTTGATCTCTTCAGGTTGCTTGGCACATGAAATTCTACACAAAGCCTCTTTATTGCACTCCCCAACTGTGCCTAAGCTCACAATTATCTCTTGTCCGGTTCACTAACAAAGTGAACCAAAACCCAAAGCTTTGTTTTTCTTTCTTTACTTATATTCAGTGTACTGTATCTTAGTATATAACAAACAAATGTAAAAAACAGAGTCTATATGCATGAATAAGTATGAGAATACTAAGGCAAAAATTTCTACTAATTTTTATTATTTAAAGATTTGTAAAAACTAACACCCAAAACGAAAATCAGGTTAAAGAGGAGGTAATGCAGATGAGGGCTGCACTGATTAGATTAAATATGAGGTAACCTTTCTTCCTTTATTTAACAGTTTAACTTTTCTGTATTCTTTTTAACTTTTAAAAAGTCAGATGTATTTATAGAATGTCATGATTCTTTTCCCCGTGACATCCAAGTGGCTATTTTAGAAAACAAGTACAGCCTCTATTCCAAGCACAGACAATTTTCAGGGAAGACAAATGTTAACCTGACAATTTTCTGGCTAATAGTTATTCTGTCATTTATTTTGGCCCAAAGTGCCAGCAAAAAGTTATTATTTTTGCACTCTATACAAAAGCAAGATTTCTGAGGGGGAAAAGAGCCTAATTTATACAATGAAATCTAAATACATTGTGAAAGCACTCTGGGGGAAAAAGTCCTTAATACTTCCTCCTTTTTGGGAAGAGTGGTTCTTCCAGTACTTCCATTTTTAAATATTTCAATTATGTACAATATATTTCCAAGGTTGGGTATTATTCTTTTATTAAAATTATATTGCATGCATTACAAAACTATATTAATCAACTGCTATATGAACTAAGAAACAATACTTTGTTCCTAATGTATCTATGGGAAAAAAGAAATTAAATTAATTGCATTTAATTAGGCCCAGATGAGTGTTCATTTACCTCAAATGTTTATTTCCCACATCCAAACAACACTGTATTTAGAAGTATAATAATAGTCCTTATTCTCAACACTTTTCATGTATAATTACATGTTTTCAGGTGAAATTTCAGTCTGCTAATTTTTATAAAGAGGCTGCGAGATTCATTGTATTGTTCTTTATAGCATTTAAAAAGATCTACATGTCTAACAGTGTCTCATTCTCTATGTAAATTCAATGAAAATAGTATGTTTCTGCCTCTGCAATCACACTTTTATTATGGTCCTGGGCTTTCTCTTGTCTGTTTTGTAATTTTCTATGGATATACATTTCTTAATAATGTTCCTACACTTATGATGCCAAGTCTGTTTCATGCCATTGATGATGATAAGTGGTCAACTGTGATGTAATATTTTATTAGAGATTTCTCTTGGGATCCTTCCATAGCATTAAGCTGAATATGAAGACAAAGTTTATTCTGATTTCCATCCTGTTAAATTTCTCCCTTTAATTGTCTCCAGGGCTCTTGGCTCACCTCAGTTTTCTCTGCCCTCAGGCTTGGGGTCCTGGTTGACTGATTTTCTGCTTGACACACAGTGAAGTTTTCATTTGATAAATATTCACAGTATCCAGGGTTTCTGATAGAGGAGACTATAGCTTTAATCATGCATGCCATGGTTGTTCATTACATCATTTTCCAGACAGATGTTTCCATTTTCTTTGTATGTCGTCTGTTCTTATTTTAAAACAGTGCCATTCAAAGTATTCATTCATGGAGCTCTTCTAAGGAAATTTCTCCACTAATGTGTGCGCGCACACACACACACAGAGGTGCGTGCATGTATATGTGTGTTTGTGTATATGACAAAGATTGAGCATCATCGTTCAATAAAGCCACATTTAACTGAATGATCTAATATATGCTGTATGTGAAATGTTTTCCTGTTTTTTCTTCATGTTTGAGTTTGTGGTTTGAGGGGTATTTTTTAGTTCTTTTCTCTCCTTTCCCCCCTTTTTAAATATAATTAAACAGGGGTACCCAACTCCAGGGCTGCAACCCAGTACGGGTCTCAGCCTGTTTAGAAGAGGGGGTGAGCGTGCGAGCACAGCTCCATTTGTGTAAGCAGTGCACGGCATATCCATCACTTGCACAAATGGAGCTGTGTGATGCTAAATGACTCCTTGATAGAGGGGTTCAATTTCATTGCTACTAAAATTGTTAACTGAGCAGGTACAAAAATAGCCAGGAAATGATTGAATCCTGGGAAACAGGTCCCTTATCAATCAACAGGAGTGCTGATTTGCTACCAATTTATCAGGTCCTTAGGAGTTAAGGACCTGGCAGCACAAGGAAATTGTCAGATGTAAATGCCTTATTCTATAATGTGTAAATAGTATATGAATAGGATATCAGGGGTTAACTTATCCTTCTATTCTTAATGTATTCATATTTCACCACTCCCTCATATAGCTCCACCCACTGTATATATAAGGAGCCACCTTCACCCTTTTCCTTGCTTCTATCTGTGAATATTCAGTGAATATAGAATGCCTATTGTAAATAAAAGGAAGTATATTTAAACCTTTAACTCTTACTATTATTATTGAGTCTGATCCTAAAAATATTGCAACAAGCTGGTAGCAGAGGATGGTTAATTGACTCAATAAAAACTTAAAAATGTCTAAGAAAGATAGGCCCAACACCAGGGCCTACAGCAAAGAAATAGAAACAGAGCAAGAAATAATCAACGAATCCACAAACGCAATTTCGAGAGAATCCGAAGAATACATCACTGAAGACGAAGAAATAAGAGATGAAAATGATGACCAGGAAGAAATCGAAATAGAGAATAACGAACTCAGGTCAGAGATATTAAAACTATTAAAAAGCCAGAAGAATGATGAAAGCCTCATCGCGAACCTCCAAGAAATGCTAAAGAACAGCGGAGCAGCGAGAGAGAAAAACATCACTAATGAGAAATCTAAAGACACAAAAATAGTGAGTAATACGACTGCAGAGAAAGTCATTACGAAAAAAAAAAATGTGCTCCGGCGCGAAATTTTGAATGGCAGCCATCTTGGTTTCAACAGACCTCCGAGATGAGCGAAGCAGAGCCAATCAAAATGCTCAGTTCAAAATTTCTGGCGCGAAAAACGTTATCAGACAACGAAAATGAAAAAGAGGATTCAAACTCATCGGAAGAGTCAGAAACAGAAAGTGAAGATGACCCAACAAGATCCCAAGTAAAGTCAGCAATGAAGACGCTTTTTGCTGCATTTGGGCCAAAACTAAAAATTACCAAAGAGCCACCGAAGAAGCGAGCGAGCAAGCCGACGCCTCAAGACCTGCCCGCTCCCATCCTGACTTCGAGAGCGACGACGCCCGAACCCAGAGAGCCTTGTCGATTCCGTCCTACACCACAGACCGAAGCAAGTGCCAACGCCCCCAAAAGAAAAAGAAGAGCAGCCGCCGTCGTCAGAACTCCCAAGGCCGAACCAGAGACCGACTCGTCTGAAGAGGAGCGGAGCGAACGAGCCGCAATGGAGAGAACCTTCCACGACGACGCCAAAGAAGAAATGAACAACGCGCATGCGCGAAACTATGCAGACGGTCCGGGAAGACATGAACTGGCGAGAGAACCGCGCAGACTCGTTGCGAGCATCCCCATGCCGTTTTGCAATTTTCTACACTTGCGAGACCACGGACTACCTCAGGTTGTAAGTAATGGACAAAATAATGTGGGAAACTTACCCAGCGACTTCCCAAAACTAAGGGTTGATGGCATTAATTTGCAAGAATGGTATCAACAGCTCCAGGTTATATTTATGAAAGAAAATTTACTATTTTTTATCACTAGTCCCCCAAAAAGACCTTGGACTTTAAAAATAGATTGTTTACACCATAGGGCATTTTTCTTAATAATATCTAGTGTGTCTCCTGCAATGTATCATAGCATCAAACCAAACCTAACTGTTTCAGAAATTATTCAATGCATGTTTAATTTGTTTCACAGCGACAGTGTAGCCACCACCACAAGAATGTCTAAGGATTTCTTTTCATCTAGGGTGAAACCAGGGGTTTCTATAAGTGAGCATTTGATATCTTTAAACAAAATAAGAGCTGAACTGCATTTGAGGGGGGAGGTGATTTCAGACCAAACAATGAAAAGTGTTATTATCAATTCACTTGATTCATCATGGGATAGTTTTATGTCACATTTAGACACTATCAATCTAGGATATTTATCCATAGAAAGTCTATCCAACAAATTGATAGCAGAAGACAATTCAAGAAAAAATCGTACTAGCAATCACACAGAGCACAAACCTTTTAGGAAAGTAGCTTTCCAAGACAAATATAATGAAACACTTAAATGTCACAATTGTGGATCCAGGGAACACAATAGAAGAGATTGTCCCAAAATTTCAAAGGAAAGACATAGGTCAGAATATAGGAACAAATACAATTATAGACAGTCTTCCATAGATAGACATAGATATAGAAGCCCACCAAATTACAGAGAAAATAGAGGGGGCAGAGAAAATTCAAAGGATAGAAAATCTGGTTCACTGAATGGACTAAATAAACAAGACAACGCTAAAATACAACAAAATGAGAACAACAATTGGCTTATTGATTCTGGAGCAACTAATCACACCACTAATAACAAAAATATATTGTCTTCATTTACAGAAGATAAATTTGTAATAAAGGTAGCTAACCAAGAAAAGGTTCAAGTATTAGGCAGAGGGAACGTAACCTTGCCTGGTCTAGGAAAAATAGAGGGGGTATTATTAATACCTGAAATACCTCATAACATACTAAGTGCCATAAAACTAAGTAGAGACTCTGACATTAATATAGTTTTCTCAAAGGGAAAAGCGACTTTGGAGAAGAATAAAATAAATGTAGGCACTGTGATGATTAAAGGAGGCCTACCTTATCTGATAACAAAGGAAGAATGGTTGCATAACATTGATTCAAATATAGAAGATTGTATTGAAGCAGATGATGAAAATATTAGCAACAGTGACAATGATGAATGTAAAATATCTCATGATCATGCAGATGCACACAAAGAAAAAAAACCAAAAATAGGTAAGCCAATTCATGATGAGTGTGCTCACATCTTACATAGGAAGTTAGGACATGCCAGTTTTCCTGTAGTGCAAAAAATGATTGAACACGCAGAAGGTGTCAAAATAAAAAATTGTGAAAACTATTTGGAATGCTCAGTATGTAAATCTACAAAACTAAAAACTAGTCCCAGGCCAAGAAAATCTACTAGAACAACTAACAAAATTTTTGACTTAGTACACATGGACCTAGTTGGCCCATTAACTCCATCAATCACTTATAGAAAACGTTACTTCCTGACAATAGTAGACGATTATAGCCGCTATGGGTTTGTTTACACATTAAAACACAAAGATGAAACCTTTCAAAAATTTAAGGAATTTTACAAACGCATAGAAACACAACACAATATCAGAATAAAACAAATTATGACAGATAGGGGATGTGAATTCATGTCCAAAGAATTCTCCCAATGGTTAAAAGATAGAGGAATGCTACATTACACGTCCAGTCCATTTTCTGCGTTCCAGAACGGGATTGCAGAGAGGAAAAATTCCACTTTACAAACCATGATTAGGTGCACATTGGAGGATGCTGGCTTAAGCAAACAATTTTGGTCAGAAGCCTTACATTATTCAAATTACACACAAAATAGAACCTGGTCCAGTATTGTAAATAAGACACCATATGAAGTAATGTATAATAGGAAACCAAAATTAGCACACATGCACATATTTGGAGTCACTGCAGACGTACACATACCTAAACAGTTGAGAAGGAAGGGAGAAAACGTATCCAGAAGACTCAGATTTATGGGATATGAAACTGGCACCAAAGGGTACAGATTCATTGATAATAATAACAAATTTATAGTTTCCAGAACAGCTGTGTTCCATGAACAGGCCAACTGGTCTAAATTACATCTTAATGAAATATTTCCAAATAAATGCAAAGATACAAAATCTCATGAGGAAGGGACCATAGAAAAACAAAATATCAACAAATATAAAAGCAAAACCAAAACTTGGACAAATAGCCAACACAAAATAAAGACAGACACACTAACAAAAAAAGGAAGCAAGATATTTGCATGATAACAATAGCAAACCTGAAAGAGCCATTAGGAACAACAGAAATCAAACACCAAATAAATACAGAGATTACATAATGCATATGGATGGTGAACCGATAACACCTAATACATATGAGGAAGTGTTAAAACTTCCTCATGAAGAAAAAGAAAAATGGGAACTTGCTATGAAGAAAGAGATGGAAAGTTTACAAGGATTAAATGTATTTACACCTGCAATTGCACCTAAAGATAAAACAATTATTGGTACCAGGTGGATATATAAAATTAAGAACTTAGAAGGAGGCAATACTCTATACAAAGCTAGATTAGTTGCACAAGGTTATGCACAGAAATATCCGGAGGACTATACTGAAACGTATTCCCCCACAGTAAGAACTGAGAGTGTCAAAACAGCTCTAGTGGTAGCATCAGCACTCAACCTTGATGTATTTCAATATGACATACAGACTGCGTATCTACACGCGAAACTAGATAAGGAAATATATGTAAGAGCACCTCACAGTCAGTACACCAACAAAAATGAAATTTGGCTGTTAAACAAAAGTTTATACGGATTAAAACAATCAGGTAAAAGATGGTATGATTGTTTAGTAAAAGTACTTAAGACCATGGATTTCAATGCTACCACTGCTGATAACTGTTTCTTTGTCAAAAAGGATGATAATTACACTGAATTTGTGTTGATTTATGTAGATGACATTTTGTATATAGGAAAACACAAAGAGAGAAGAGAAACTTTTGTAAATAAGTTAAATGAACATTTCTCGTTGAAATCTCTAGGTAAAGTGAACAAATATCTTGGTGTCCAAATTAATAAGACTAGAAAGGGATTCAAACTTACTCAGAGAGATAAGATTATAGAACTTTTAAATAAATGCAATTTAAACAATGCCAAACCTTGTGATACTCCTATGCAAACTGATTTTCTTAGAAATACTGATGAATCTTCTCCTGAATTCAAAGATAACACATTTTATAGATCAATCATAGGTTCACTTCTTTATATATCTAATTGGACTAGACCAGATATCGCCTTACCACTCAATTTATTATCCAGACACGTCAGCAAACCAACAATGTATCACTGGGAAGCTGTTAAAAGGATTTTAAGATATCTGAAATGTACACTAGATTTTTGCTTAGTATTAGAACCTAGTGATAATAAAGAACCAAAGCTTGCATGTTACGCAGATGCGGACTGGGCTGGTGACACATCATGCAGAAAAAGTACATCTGGTTATATTTTTCTCTTAAATGACTGTCCAGTTTACTGGTACACTGGTAAACAAGAACTAGTAGCCACTTCAACGACAGAAGCGGAATATGTTTGTTTATCCAAAGCTGCAAATAACCTTGTATGGTTTAATGATTTAATTTCAGATGTTTGGAAAAAACCTGCTTTGCCTTTTGTTATGCATGAAGACAATAAAGCAGCCATTGAAATATCTAGATCCGATGCCATTGGACAAAGGTCCAGGCATATAGATATAAAATTTAAACATGTGAGACAATTATCTCAGGATGGATTTATTAAAGCAGTGCATTGTGATACTTCAGAACAATTAGCTGACATATTGACAAAGCCTTTACCTTCTAAACAGCACAAATATTTAACTTCTAAATTGTATGTCTTGTATTGTCCTGAATCTGAATGTAATTGGTGTTGTATAATGAATCGGCATTTAGAGGGGGATTTGTCAGATGTAAATGCCTTATTCTATAATGTGTAAATAGTATATGAATAGGATATCAGGGGTTAACTTATCCTTCTATTCTTAATGTATTCATATTTCACCACTCCCTCATATAGCTCCACCCACTGTATATATAAGGAGCCACCTTCACCCTTTTCCTTGCTTCTATCTGTGAATATTCAGTGAATATAGAATGCCTATTGTAAATAAAAGGAAGTATATTTAAACCTTTAACTCTTACTATTATTATTGAGTCTGATCCTAAAAATATTGCAACAGAAATAATAGCCAACGACTTAATAACTGGCCATTAACACCCCAATCAGCAACTAAAAACCCATACACAACCAAGCACCACATAAATACTATGCATAGAATAGCCGAAAGCACAAATTCTGGTGAGAGAGATGTTCCCTAAGGATGGGCTCCAGAATGAGTCTGAAAGTTCAGAAGACTAAACCTTTGATCCCAATGACCAACCCAAATTGGATCTTACAACATTATCCTGGGAACCATATATTTGCCTTCATTCGTGAAGTCATCCCTTGACATCACTGCCATCAGCCATAATAAAAGAAAAAGAAAAGACTTCCTTTATGTATCGATAAAGGTTATCTTCAATTTTGTTCACAATAAAATAGCAGGAAAAAGCCATATCCTGCATATATATATATGAGAATGTTTACTGTAGATATCAAGAACTGGTCTCTATTTAGTAACTGTGGAAAACAATTTGTGAAGATAACAAGACCTCGGATAACAAGGGCCACCTGGGAAGATAAGACTGAAGGGACTGTTACAGAATTAACTAACAAAATTCTGGAAAGTGATTGTATTAGAATCATCATTATTGTTCCTTGGTTGTTGCAATCATTTAATCACAAAGCTGATAGATTCAGAGAATATAAAGTCTTGCATTATTTTTATCCAAATAAAAGTTGATGTATCTGCATCATACTTTCCTTGCCTTTATCTTTCTGTGTTTTCTATTTTACACAACATTGTGGACTAAAAAAATACAATAGAAATTAAAACTGAAAGCAAGGAAGGGATGAAAAAAGATCTATACATGGCTATAGATTGGATGCACTTCTTAAAAACTATTTGTACTTTTAAAAACTATTTAAACACTTTTGCAGCTTCCAAGTACAAGAAACAATGGATGGAAACTAATCAAGGAGAGAAGCAACCTGGAATTAAAGAAAAACTTCCTAACAGTGAGAAAAATTAATTGGTGGAACAGTTTGATTTCAGAAGTTGTAGGTGCTTCATCACTGGAGGTTTTTAAGAAGAGACTGGACAGACGCCTGTCTGAAATAGAACAGGGTCTCCTGTTTGAGCAAGGGGTTGGACTAGAAGACCTCCAAGGTCCCTTCCAGCTCTATTCTGATTGATTGATATCAAAAAGTCATTCTAGATAGTGACATATAAATGTAATAAATAAATATAGGTACTAAAAATATGTCATTATTTCATTTGAGATGGAATTAAAGGAAAATAAATTTATAAGCCTAATAATCTTGTCTTGTTTGAAAATATTGGACTAATTTATAGTGAGCATTAGAATGTAAGTCTGAGAGACCGAGAGAAAGAATTTTCCAGCATAAAATGAACATCCCATAGGGCAAAGGCATCAGTGACTGCATAAAACCACTTTTACAAACTGTCCTTTACACTTGATAATAAGTGGGACAAGCGGACTTTACCATTTGCTTTTACAAGCCATTTACTGACATTTCAGCTTAAAGCAAAGGGCAATTTTAGCAGGAATGTGCATATGGTAGGTGGAGTGGGTAAAATTCCAGTCATTTCTCCTGTAATCATATGATGAGCTGGTCTGTGTTAGTATTAACAGTAATTTCATGGTGGCTGGTTGAACATAAGGCTATAATTCAATTGTATTTTTCCCTGATGTTCTGAATAGCAAGAATAAAGCTGATTTACATTCCTACTATTCAGAAAAAAGTCATGTAATATTTATAAGAAAAAGGATTTTGCAGATACCTAATCATTAGGTTATTTAAAGTCTGTCACGCTCTAGGAGTAGAGCTAATCCACAAAATGTTGGGAGAAAGGGATTATTTTGCTTAAGATCTCAAAAAGCAGAGATTACCAAAGACAAATATGTTCGCAGTTTGCTTCCTTGCTGGGAACAATCAGTTGTATATAATATTGAACAGCATGTCTATCTATTTATACAAAACTAATGACCTCTCTATATATTTAGAGCCGGCATTTTGTTAAAAATATGATTGTTTATGTGTACAAATATAGCATATTACCCTAAACAGTGTTGATCCAGTTCTTCTTTTAATCACCAATGTTGTAGGCTTCATCAGTTGAAACATTTAAACAGTCAGACTGAAACTTGATTGGGTCATACTCTTAGTTGTAACTATAGTTCTAGCACAGAACACATTAAATAACTACTTGTTTGTATTCTGCTCCGATACCTCAGACACTGCTCAAATAGCTGCCAGCAAAACCTTAACCAATACAACTCAGACTCCAGGCCTGCTTTCCCATTAGGAGGTCCTCAGATATTGGTTACAATTGTATGGTTTGAAATGAACCTCTCTGTGGTTTAGGGGGAGAGTTCCTGCTTGTGTGCATAAAAGGTTCAGGTTCATGCTGGAAAAGTTCTTGCCTGAAAGGCTACAGAATTGCTGCCATTCAACATTAACAATCCTGTCTAGATGGTCTAAGATTTACCTAAAAGTTTCCTATGATGTACTTCTCCAAAGGGAAGGGAAAATAAGCCAAGAAGAAAAACACTGTTGAAAATGGTAAGATCTCTCATTCTTCTTTAAATAAGTAAAATTATTTCCTGCTTAGAAAATCACTAAGTGATAAAAGTGTCTTCCAGGGGTGGGTTCTACTTACCTTTACTACCGGTTTGCAATAGGGCCGTGTGTGTGTGCTCGCTTCGCTCATACGCACACACGCTCTTCTGCACAAGTGCAGAAGCATTTTAATGATGTCGGGGTCGGTGAGCGGAGCCTCCTGCCAGTTTTACTACCGGTTCTATAGAACTGGTGCAAACCAGGGGCAACCCACCACTGGTGTCTTCACAATCTTTACAAAAGAATGTTATTTTTTTTTTTTTGTCATATTTGAGGGTGTCCTGCTACTGTGAACCATAGCTCCAAGGTGAAAATTTTTATACTGCTGGAACAATATACAATATATAATATACTCATTTAATGATCACTAAGTGATATGGTTTTTAAGTGAAATATCACATCACCACACTGGATTTAGATCAGTTCCATTGTGGTCATTATGCTTAACAGACAGAATAACAGAGTTGGAAGTGACCTTTGTTTTCTAACCCAACCCACTGCTCAAGCAGGAAACCCTATAATATTTCAGACAAATGGTTGTCCAATCTCTTCTTAAAAACCTCCAGTGTTGGAGTGCCCAAAACTTCTGGAAGCAAGTGATTAATTGTTCTGTCAGGAAATTTCATCTTACTTCTAGATTGGTTCTCTGCTTGATTAGTTTCCATCCATTGCTTCTTGTTCTGCCTTCAGGTGCTTTGGAGAATAGGTTGACCCCTTTTCTTTGTGGCAGACCCTCAGCTTATAAAGGTATCTTCTTTTGTGTCAGCCCCTTAGATAAGCAAATAACTCATGGTTGTTAAGCATATGTGGTTATACTTACTGTGTATACTTACTTACTTGTGTCTTACTGCCGGCTTCCTCATTGACTTGCTGATCAGAAACCAGATGTAAAGCACACAAACACATGACCATGGGGCACTGCAACTGCTATTGGTTGTGAAGTTGGCAAATGGTGATCACGTGATCACAGGAGCACTGCAAAGGTCGCTAAATTTGAGGACTGGTTGTAAACTACTTTTTCAGCACTGTTGTAAGTTCAAAGAGTAGCTAAACTGAACAGTTGTTATCATAGGACTTACCTGTAGTCAATAGTAGAAGGAATTACACATGTTACCAGGCAATTCTGACACTTTTGAAGATCCATTTCAAACAAGAATAAGGTTAAACTTTTCTTTCCTTGCTGTCTCATAATCTTTGAAACTTCTTATAAACCCCTTATATATAAATGGGATCAGAGTGCTAGAATAGTAGCGTCAGAAATTGCAAGCTGTGTATTAAATATTAATCTTTCAAAGGCTTCATAAATAAATCAAAGACATTGTGTTTCTAAGAAACCTCTGCTTTTCTATGGAAGTTTTTCCTTTAACTCCTTTGCGTTGTGAATGCCCACAGAACAAAATCCATGCAGGAGTGTTGCCTCGAGTGTTACTCTATCTCGGCCAAATGCCCTTTGTTGCACTGAAGTGAATAATGTGAGCTCTGAATGCAAACTGAAAATTTCTGACTACAGATGCCCCCAACCTTGTGTGTTGCACTGCAGAATGCAGTATGCATTTACAAAAAACAAAAACAAAAACAAAATAGTGAGTAAAAAGAAGTGCCTTTATACCATGCTGAAAATGTTATGGACCTGTCTAAAATGGTCAACACTGCATTTTTTTAAAAAAAAGTACTCCAAATCCCATACATAGGAATGTAGAACAGCACAATTTTAGGTTAACCTTCCTGAGTATTACCATTACTAATGATATATATTATGCAGATTGCCCACCAAAAATAAACCTATTTTTTACTTTAACCATTTGTGATTTCTCCATCCCGATGGAGAAATTCTTACAGTATTTGTCTATGACTGAATTTCTGATTTAATAAAAAATATTTTATTGTTAACAATAATATGAATTATTATTATTAATAAATATTATTATTCAGTTATTGTTATATGATTTTGCTTTTGGTTTTCTAATTTCAAAATCCAGTTCTTCTGTAACTCCTCCTCCTTCTCCTCCTCTCATTCAACTTTTACCATATAAAAGGTACCATTTACTGCATATTCATGTGAAAACTATGGAAACTGAATTGTCATTTATTTTTAAATGACAATTCAGTTTCCATAGTTTTCACATGAATATGCAATAAATAAATCCCATTGTTTTCACATGAATATACTGCTTACAACTAGTAAAACATTTATCTGCAACCATAGGTTTTAGCAAAATACATACACAATTACAGCAATCGTAGCAGTTCAGTATATCCCCTTTCATATTAAGAGTACTATTTGTCAAGGTGTACTTTTCTATCTTCCTTGTAGCCTTTGCAAACAATGGAATTTGTTTTGCTACTTTTGGTCTTCATCAGACAGCAAAAATGAATTTGTTTTTCTAAATTAGATTGATTCAGTTGGATCAACAAGGGTGTGATAAATCTAGTTCTGGGTTCCTGATAGAGTTTGCAATGTAATAAGTAAGAATCAAATCTTCCACCTGTAAATTATTGCAAATGCATAAACAGAGTGTAGTTTACTCCTTTATCTCTTTCATCCAAATACTGAAGTTGTTGGCATTGTTTGGAAGGAAGTTCTGTAGAGGCTTGTCACATAATAGGATGTAAGTGCTGTAAATAATGTGACATTCTTTGTGCTTCTTTGAAATATTGACACCATTTAGCATACAAACTTACATACTTGCTCTCTATCTTGTCTAAAACCTTTTAGATATTTGATTTTAGACATTTTTATTAGAATATGCATGTTTGTAAAGTTTTTCTTAATTTTCTTCTTGAATTTTCTATTGCAGAGAGAGAAGCAACCTGGAACTAAGGAGAAACTTCTTAACAGTGAGGACAATTAACCAGTGGAACAGCTGGCCTCCGGAAATCATGAGGTGCTCCATCACTGGATGTTTTTAAAAAGAGTCTAGACAGTCACTTATCTGAAATGGTTTAGGTTCTCCTGCTTGAGCAGTGGGCTGGACTAGAAGATCTCCAAGGTCCCTTACAGCTCTTCTCTTCTCTTCTCTTCTCTTCTCTTCTCTTCTCTTCTCTTCTCTTCTCTTCTCTTCTCTTCTCTTCTCTTCTCTTCTCTTCTCTTCTCTTCTCTTCTCTTCTCTTCTCTTCTCTTCTCTTCTCTCCTCTCCTCTCCTCTCCTCTCCTCTCCTCTCTTCTCTTCTCTTCTCTTCTCTTCTCTTCTCTTCTCTTCTCTTCTCTTCTCTTCTCAAAGCTATAAACAATTGTTTTTTGTTCTTATGAACCTTTTCCAAATTTGCCCCCTTTTCAGGCTTGTTCTCTATTTTTTTCCAAGAAAATATGGCCATCGAAATTATATTACATTATATAAAGTAATCAGGTAATAATAGCAGTAGGAAACACTGCTGATGATTGCATTATGTGATGGGCAATCAATCAGAGGTTGCCCTGTGGGTACGCAACATATGAAGGACTGTCATCATCATCATCATCATCAGCTTCTTAGCCATTGTCTATCCACTGTAGGATAAAGACCTCTTCCGCATTTCCAAACTATCCAGTCCTGAGCTTCCTTTTGCCAATTGGGCCCACAATACTTGCTGATGTCATTGATCCATCATGTTTTAGATCTCTTTCGTGTTTTAGATCTCTTTTTATCAAGTGGGATCCATTCTATGACTGCCTTGGTCCACTTGCCATCAGTTCTTCTTGGTATGTGACTGGCCCATTTCCATTTCAGGGATTGTACATGAGCTGATGTCAGTTTGGTAGTAGCCAGGAAAATAATTCCTAATAAAATTAGATTTTAATATGAACATTTAGATTATATATATTTGCAGTTGAGTCCAAGCTCTATATTGAATGGGGAAGGAAGGAAGGAAGGAAGGAAGGAAGGAAGGAAGGAAGGAAGGAAGGAAATTCAGAATAGCAAAGAATCAATCTGCATAAAATATACCTTAAATATTACGCTGGAATAATTATAATTTTCAACGGTTCGGAAGTTGGTAGTTCATTGTAAATAGAGGGAGTAAAAGCTGTTACTTGACTTCAGGTGGTATCAGGTAGAAGAATAGCGTGACAAGAGCCATCTGGACAACACAGAAGCAGCATCTTATAGTCTCTGGCAAAAGATATCAGCCATTTTTTAAAAGGCCTCTTTCAGGGTGGATAAACCCTGCAAAGAATTTATTTGTTAGATTTCTATTCTCCACAGTGAAGTCATCTACATTAGCTTTGTGCCTGATATTAATATTTCAGGAATGCTTAAAATGTCCAGTACCATCAGAAATGCAGCCTTGATAGAATAGCCACATAAAAATTAACTGGGATATTTACCTTTGCTCCGAATAAATGTTAAAGCATAGGTTGAACTAGGAGGGCAAGTTTCATACAACCAGCTTTAGGCTTAGCTTGAGACATGAGGAATGTCAAACAAACTAAATTCAGCCCAATGCTTTATATGTAGACCAATTACACCCATACCCCACCCCCCAAATCTTGATTATTTATTTTAAACATGTTTTTCAATTGCTTATGGCTACTGCTGAAATGATCATATGAAAGCAAACAAAGTGTTGATAATCTGAGACAGAGTTTACTTGTCAGCATAGTTTGGTATGACGATACTGGGAACAAAATAATGATAAAACCACACACATTACTTTTGCATTCTTCTTTTGAAAGCTTTTCTCTTCTGAATCTTTCAGCTACTAGAACGGAGATAATTATAAGGTTTAGGCAAGGAATGTTTCTCTAAAAAAAACCTGGTTATGTAATTTTTAAGGTGTTGAATTCTCAGTTGTTGCTTTTATGGCATAAAATTCACTTTCCAAGGATCCTAGTATTTTTTTGCTTTTTCTGTACAATGGTTTTTTTCCCTTCGTCTGTACAATGATTTCCTTACTCAGAACATTTGCAAGAATTGGTCAAAGAGGAAATATTTAAATATAGCTCCTTTTTTTTCCCTTCAGTTTGCGTATAATAAATAAGACGTTTATATAAATAAATATAACGTATCATGGTGTTTACAGAAGATAAAAAAATATAAAAGACAGATTCCAGCCTCAAGACAGTTGCTGGCTATAAAAGAGACTATTTTCATTGACTGGACATGTTTTGCTAACATTCGGAGAGCAGTTGGCTCTGACACATTCCTGGATTAACATTCTGGGCTGCCAAACAGAAAAGGGGAGAAGTGGTCTAGCTGGTTTCTTTAAGTCTGTCTGAATCACTTGTGTGTTTTATGTCTGCATTTGTGTATGAGAGTAGATACACAAAAGGGAAGAATTATTATTAGACACAGTGAAAGGAAAATGTGACTATCATTAGTATAGACCAGTATTTCTTTAAGTGTGGTCCTAGAATCCCTGGAGAATATATACTCATAAATGATGGGCATAGGGAGAATGGCAGAAGAAAATTACCTAATTTTAGCAATATCTTAGACAAAGAGGGGATACCGAAAATCCTTAATTCCACATAGGAGATCCAGTTTGGAGAAGTGGTTAAGGTAACAATAAACAGAATTGGAGGATCTTTTAATCTAACCTCCTACTCAAGAAGGAGACCCTATACCATTCTGGACAAATAACAATAGCAATAGCACTTAGACTTATACAGTTTCATAGTGCTTTACATCCCTCTCTAAGCGGTTTACAGAGTTAGCATATTGACTCCAACAATCTGGATCCTCATTTTATAAACCTTGGAACATTGGAAGACTGAATTAACCTTGAGCCGATCAGAGTCAAACTGGTGACAGTCAGCAGAAATTAGCCTACAATACTGCATTCTGATCACTGCACCACCACAGCTCATAGCTGTCCAATTTCTTATTAAAAGCCTCCAGTGATAGAACACCCAGAATTTCTGGAGGCAAGCCATTCCACTGATTAATTGTTCTCAGTGTCAGGAAATTTTTCCTTAATTGTAGATTGGATTTCTCTTTGATAAATTTCCAACCATTATTTCTTGTCCTGGCACTGGTGTAGAAACCAGGAGACTGTGAGTTCTAGGCCCACCTTAGGCATGAAAACCAGCTGGGTGACTTTGAATCAGTCATTCTCTCTTAGCCCAAGCCATCCCACAGGGCTGTTCTATGAGGAAAATAGGAGGAGGAAGGAGTATTAAGTATATTTGCCACCTTGAGTTACCTACCCCTTTTTCCCCAAAATAAGACATAACCTGATAATAAGCCTAATTGAGCTTTTGAGCGCATGGCAATAAGGCGAAGCACTTATTTCAGGGTTCAGAAAAAATATAAGACAGGGTCTTATTTTTGGGGAAACACAGTAATAAAGTAATAAAGATGAGATAAAATCAAGTAAATAAAAAATACATTGTTCTACTCATTGTTGTCGTTAGTCATGAAGTGCTAAAGTGACAGTGTTATTATATTTGGACATAAAACACTTGTGTTCTAGAATTTTTTTTTAACCCAAAGCAAGTCCTTAAATAAGAGATCAGCTGAAAACCAGCACTATTTATTTTTATTTATACATCCTATTTCTAAACCACCCATCCTTCTCAGAGAGGGGCTCTAGGTGGTGTACATTATATCTTTATCTTGCTTTAATGAATGATGTTTATTATATGCAAATAAATAAATAAAGAGAAGATAAACCTGAAGGGTTTGTGGCTGTTCCCTCAAACTTTTGGAAAACAGCAAGAAACTGAGAGGACTTAAGCACCATTAAAGAATGAGAAGTTTAAATTAAATACTATGAAATATAATATTAAGGTACTCATCTGGTGAATGATAAGAATTTAGGGACATTATAGCAGAATTTAATCATACCTTTAGTTACACCCACGTAACTTTCACATAGTCCTTTACTCTAAGAATCTAATCACAAAGAGCCTGGGATAATGGGTGACCTTTCTAAATAAAACAGACCTGTGCCAAAATATGCAAACCTGCCTCCTCTAAGCAATAAAGGAATAGAAAGGCAAGCTAAATGTAACTTCATATGTTTGTGAACCATATGAGAGATAATGGAAAATTAGACTTTCTTTATATAAATCCATTTTGTGCTTAATTCAAGGAGACCCTGAAACATACCTTGTAATGATCAACTCTGGGCTTGATATATGGACCACTACTCTAATAACGGAAAATGGAATTATCTGAAAGTTTTAGTAATGAAAGCCATAGTGAAAAAAATGGAGAAAAATTAAATATAAAAAATATCAAGCTAATAACAAGGGATACAAGTAACCAGTCTTAGAAATAACAATGAAGATAGTGAAGTGATAGACAGCTTCTCCTTTTTAGGATCAACTATTGACAATAAAGGAAATACTAGTCAAGAATATGGCACAGACCAGCACTTAGTACAGTAACTATGATGTTATTCAGGTAACGGGATATGTCTATAACTACAAGATAAAAATGGGGCAGGCAATGGTTTTCCCTTTATTCTATAGAACTGAAAGTTGAACTTTGTAGGAGAAACGGAATATTGAAGCTTTTGAACTCTGACATTGGAGGTGATTTGTGAGGACACCTTAGATCAGGGGTGTCAAACCTGCGTCGTCATGTGATGTATCACCTTATACTTTATAACTGTATAACTTTATTCCCCTTCGCTAAACCGAGCATGGGCATGGCCAGCATGTGACGCATCTGGCCCGCAGGCAGCAAGTTTGACAGCCCTGCCTTAGATAGTCAAGAAAAGAAACAAATGGATCATCAGACAAATTAATTCAGAGTTGTCACTGAAAGCACAAATGTTCAGGTCCAAATTATCCTACTTTCAACACATTTTGTGAATACCTAGCTTTAGGGTGAAGGCTATAATGCTGTGAAAGTGCAAGGAAAATGAAACAGAGGATATATGAAACAGAGGTAGATGGACACAATTATAGTTGTGATTGGTGCACCAATGGAAAACCTGAAGCACCTGTTTGGGATAGGTCTACCTGGAAAAAAATCTATCTGTGGAATCATGTGATGTTACTCTAATGGATGCCACATAATCAATTAATTGTACTAATATACTATTAATTATGCTAATACCCACAAATAATACCCACAAACATATAAAAACCTATGCTATATTTCCATATCAGAAGCACCAAAGCATTTCGGTGGTGAAAGGTTCAATGGTGATATCACGGTTGCCTGGGGGACACCCAGTTGTGGGTGCCTTTTATGTCCCTATTAAGTTGCCTACCAAAATGATACCCATCTGGAACATCCAGTTGATGTCGCTACAGGAACAGCTGGAGAATAGTGGAGCTCCACTGGGCTCAGTGAAATGCAGCCAGCAACTGCTTGCCAGGAGACCCTACGGGGTCAAGCTGCCCTGGAGGGGTGGTCAAGGAAGGAGAGGGATTTTGTCAATCATGAGGAAACCGCAATTTCCTCATTGATCCAAAGAAAGCTCTCCTGAACGGCATCAGGAATGATGGCCATTTTGGTCAGTCACAAGCTTGGGACAACCAGGACACTAAGATCTTGTGCTAGAGTGGTTCGTGGACAGAACAGTGAAACTAGGTGAGATAACTTCCAACTTTTACTTTATAGATTTAACCCAAGTAAAAAATTCCAAAAAACAATATCCAAACGTTAAGAAAGCAGTGATTGGATATATGGAGAAAGATTAAAGACTAAAGACTAAAGAGAAAGATTAAAGACTCAGATGTAAAAGAAATACCTAAAGGATGCTTTAAAATACAGAAAGCCTGGGAAAAAAAAGTTGAACAACATTGTGAAAAGTGATTACTGGGAGAAACTGCTTTTCTAAACTCTATCTTTAACCCCCCCTGATTTGTTGACAATCAGCTGTTTTGACTTTTACAGTCTGTTGAATGCTGGAATTGGGAGCAGGGGAGCCATTTACTGGAGGAAGAAAATTACTGCAACATGGTAAACTGAAGTGAAAGTGATGAAAGGAGGGAAAGTAAACAATACCTGAAGGCTATTTGACCTTGACTCTATCTTAGTAGGTGATTTAGATGCTTGGAAATATTTAGTGAGCTTTTTGAAGATCTTCAAGGCAAACTGAACTGTAAACACTAAAACTTTATTGAAACTGTTCATTGAAAGGTGGATTTGAAATATTTGAGGAAACCTGGTGGGCCAAGTTGGATTTGGTTTACTAACATCACTTGATAGATCATTTTGCGAGGCAAAAGAAGAAAAGCGATAGAAGGAAAAAAATGAAAAAGAAGAAAAGATAAACAAGACTTTAAAATGTTGACGGTAAACTGAAAATTATAAAGACTGTAAATTATCAATTTATAGCTTTTAAGGATCATAAACTAAGGGGGCTTGGAGGTATAATTTTGGGATTGACTAAATTGTATTAAAGCTAATTAGATGGCATTGAAGTGGACCTCAATTCTTGTCAGTATGTTGTTACATTTCTACCTGTCTCCAGCATTAAACCATAGGTCTTCCTGTTTTATTTTATCACCAATCTTATCTGCTGTCTTTTCTGCCTTGTATTTCCTTAATCTTGCCAAGCATAATAATTTTTCTGTTCCATCATCTGCTTACATCATATACTCATAGTAGGTGAGTTAACAGCTGCTGCTCTTAGTCTCAAGGGAGTAGTCAATCTTTATTTGAGCTAGGTAGATAGATTGCTTGATTGATTGTTCTTTCAGTTGATGGTACTCTTTAATAATCATTTACATGTGATTCAAAAATATCTGTCTTCCTGTCATTAAATCCTCAATGTCCAAATTTCAGTCATACAAATCAAGTTTTTTGCTTAACTTATTCTGAACATTGAAGTATTCTTATCCTTCATGATTTTATCTAAATTTATCATTATTTTGTACCCTAAAATTAATATCCTTTCCTGCTTTCCAATATCTCGGTCATCTTTATATATTCTTAGACTCAGGAAAATAAACTTCACTACTTCATTTCTTAGCTGTCAATTAAACATGTGAGTAGAGATTTTTTTTTGTCTTAATATTTAACATTTCATCTTTCATCTTTAGTTTAATAATATGTTCTTCAAAATCTATTTTTTTCTTTTTGTTTAATAAAGTAGTACTAGCTGCGTATCTCAAATGATAGTGTTTCAATCTCATACCGTTTACAACTGTCTTCTCTTCTTATCCTGCCTTTCCTGTAAATTAAACTGTTAGCAAGTATAGTTCAGCAAATCTAAACAATACTGTCTGTGATTTGTTTATGGATATGAATAAATTTAGCCTTGTTTCCTTTATAATGTGCCAGGTGCATAAACTAGTTCCCGTAAGGCTAAATAAATGCTGGACAGAACCATCTGTATTTGTTAGTTATGCCTGTAGAAAGAAGAGCCAGTAAGATACCAAATAGAGTAAACCAGCTTTGTGCTCATTTTATATAGTTCTGCTTTCTCTGACATTTGAACATGGCCAGTCTGAATCAAAGCCAAAATGTGTCAGAACCACCAGCTTCGGCTTGGCGCTTCTGTTCTGTCATCATTGGGAAGGGAGAGGGGAACAAATGAGCAATTTGCTGTATACCTTTATGACAGGAAATTAGGAGGGGGGAATTGACAGTTGAGGAAGAACAGAGCAGCTTGGACTCCAGTTTATACTGGCACACTGGCATCTTCCAGGCCGTTTGCCCTGAGTATGGAATTTCATCTGCCCAAACATCAGAGTTTCTCATAACATCACGGCAGTGCTGGATTGGCTATGTCTGGATGGACCAAGGGGGAGAGATAGGGGAAACCAGGAGTTTAGTTCTGCATTGGAACATGGAATTTTAGATATCACTTGACTCTACCGCAATCAACATCTCTTAGTAAAAGTGCCTTTTCACTTCAAATGGAGTTGAGAGTTTTACTTCCCTAAGGGATCAGACTGGGGTAGGTCTGACAAAATGTGTAGTTCTCACAAATTAATGATTAAGGAATTTCCATATCTGCAGTCAAAACACATATGCTTTCCTTTTTTAATCTGAAGAAGGATAGCACTAAACCCAAGAAAAAAAGTAATCAAAACATCATTTTGGGATTACATTCTATTTTGACAAAGCATCTTT
This sequence comes from Pantherophis guttatus, assembly GCF_059756535.1. Classification (NCBI taxonomy): domain Eukaryota; kingdom Metazoa; phylum Chordata; class Lepidosauria; order Squamata; family Colubridae; genus Pantherophis; species Pantherophis guttatus. Next base: position 26,633,056 of record NC_142067.1, read on the forward strand.
GATCACAGTTGCATTCTGTTGTCTTGAATAGCCACTTTCTTAGTAGGCCTACATTTTTAAAACAAAAAGTATTTTTGTTTGAAATACTACAAATCAGTGGTGGGTTGCTCCCAGTTTGGCCGAGCCGGTAGCGGTGACGATGTGATGTCACCGAACTGGTTCTCTGTGACTGGGAGCTGGGCCCTCCCACCTGGCTCCCGCTTTATTCCTACCTTTATTTCTTTGTTTTTAGCCCAGCTGATAGGCACGGCAGAGTGGATTGCCGTACTTCAGCTAGTCAGAAACCTAACGCGTTTACGCTCCATGCAAGATTGGCACACGTGCGAGCGAAGCGAGCATGCATGCAGCAATCACGCGCAAAGCACGTGCACGAAAAGAACTGGTAGTAACACTGATTGGAACCCACCACTGCTACAAATTACTATTTATTATTTACTTTCTAACATTATAGAACTCCATATGTAGAAAAACAGGCATATCTACATAAATCTGTGGAGGGGAAATGTAAAATGCATCCAAAATCCATAGCTCGTTGATACAGTATCTTTTACCAGGATCTACAAAATAAGCATAAAAGCATATGTGAACTTTGAACTCTTCAGCAGGCAAGATGTTACAAAAAATTAGGCAAGGCGGGAAAGGAAAAGAATTCTAAGAATAAAACTGGAAATGTAAAGGCATAAAATCAATCTCCAAAAAGAAATAGTCAATTGAAAAAAGATTCAGTTTAAGTAGTATTGATGTCAGATTATAACCAATCTTAGTAACCAACAGTTCCTTGTTTAAATATAGCAGTTCTTCAAGATGCGCACTCATTTGAAGTGCATTGTTCACTGCCTATAGCTAAAGCTGAGGGTTGTGTTGTTTAATAATATCAAAATAAGATTCATATCTTCACTTTCTACTTTTCCAGGAACTTTTCCCTTTCAAAGGCTGCTGGTAGAATATAACAAACAGTGCATGACTTAATATTACACAATCAGGAGAATTTGAAATGCAATGGCAACAGGTTTTTGGTTTTTTTTGGCATACTATAGTTCTTAAATATCAAACTTGTCTTGGCAACAATGCTATGGTTTCAGATTTACTGTATATCTAGTCAACCACCCTTGATATGATATATTCCAGCTGTATACAGCTACAGCAGTGCTTCCCCATTTCAATCAATATAACCACCCTAGGAGACTCCAGAATCTGGAAGGCTGATGGAACATAACAGGGAACAAACATTTTTTGTTTAATTTGGTACACTCTATATATTCTGAGATGGATCATTCCCTAGAGACAATACTACTACAGCTAAACAAGTACTAAAGAGGACGCAATTTTCTTTCTCTGCTCATGTTTTCAGGAATCCACTGTTTTTTCTTGCTGCAAATCTGTCAGGAATCACTGGAACTGGATGTACTTGTAACAAGCAAACAATAATAAAATAAAATAAAAATGGCTGGTCACTAACATCTCCACAAAGTGATTTCATTAGTGATGTTGAAAACCTGAAAGCTTAATAAATCACTTTCAGATTCCATTGCTAAAAAAAAAGAAAGTATTAAATGTTTTAGTACCTCATCTTGAGGTACTACATAAATAAGCATGCTTCTAGTGTTAGTTAATATTCAGTTTGTACAGCAAATAACTTGGACCTTATACAAGAATCCATCCACAGATTAAATGAAAAAGTAGTTTGGTAAGACATAGAAATGCCAATTGAAGAGCTGTGCAGAGTTGAGCTGCTAACAGAAGGCTATAAATCTGATTTATTTTCAGCTAGATAAGCAGAACATTTTTATAATATGAAATAAATAAAAGAACCTAAGAACTGCGGAGCTTCATGGTCTTATTAATCATGCTACTCAGTATTTACATCAAATCTGAATAGTTATAGAAAAAATATGTTCTTTAAAATGTCATAATAGGGTAGCAATGTCAGACAAGCACATAATAAGAAAATAATATGAAAAAACCTCTGTTTTTTAAAAAATCTTACACACAGAGAATGAAAACAACTGCAAATGAAAGTGTCAAATCTTTGGATTACGGGTAGTGAAAATGTGGTAGCAAAACACAAGAGAAATATAATTTATGATAGACAGAAAATTTTCATTCTTTAATGTCACCACTTCTTTAACATGGAATAACTCTGTGAAACACTACATATTAAGAATTGGTTAGGATTCTATGTAAAGGAAATAATTTAGATTTATAGAAGAATAAATGGAAATAAGGATTGTAGGTGAATATCACTATGATTTAGCCAATTCTTTTCTTAAAAAGAGAAGCAATTTTTTCTTATTATTTACACCTACTCAACCCGTTAAAATTTTTTATACTATTATAGGAAACTTTGGAAAATATGGGAAATGGTGCCGTTTTGTAAGGGAAGAGTGCGGGGGGGGAAGACCTACAATTTAGTAGTATAAGGGAAGCATAAGGTTATTTAGCTTTATTCTCAAATTATTAGGAACATTTTTCTAACATTCCATCAGAATTTCACTGTGGTATCAGATTTACTCTAATATCACATCTCTGGTACCACATTTATTTATTTATTTATTTTATTTTATTTTATTAGATTTTTATACCGCCCTTCTCCCACTGGACTCAGGGTGGTGAACAGCCAAGAATAAAACATCACATACAAAATTTAATTTTTTTAAAAAAGAATTAAACAAATTTTGGCCCAATAAATTTAAAACACCCCAACTAAAATCAATTAACAATTAAAAATATCTAAGGTGGGGGGTTAAACCAGCCCAACTTGATGAAATAAAAAAGTTTTAAGGGCATGGCGAAAAGCACGGAGATCTGTGATCCTACGTAACTCCGGGGGGCAGGTCGTTCCAGAGGACAGGTGCTGCCACAGAGAAGGCCCTCCCCCTGGGGGTTGCCAGCTGACATTGTCTGGCCAATGGCACCCTGAGGAGTCTCTCTCTGTGGGAGCGTACATCAAACCCACATATCTTTGCATCACAGAGATGATGCTGAGGTGGAAAAAGGCAGCCAGGCAGTGAGCCTGGACCTGCAGACTTTTTCCAGTCAAGGAGAAAGCATGAGATCACTCATCTATGCATTGGAAGGCAGCTCTTCATGAGTAAATCTGCATGATCCAGAGGGACCTTTGCAGGTGAGTTCCAGATAGAGTGCCAGGAGTCCAGAAAGATGGAAGATCAAGACAATGATTAATTTTAATCAATAGTTTTCAATTATGTTATGATTACTTTCCTTTTTTGGTTTGTCCTTTCCCTCTTTGGAATCTGGTTTCTGGCAACTGTGGATACACACACACAAACACACATACTCTAATATACAAGTATATTTATGGGATATAGAAGGGATCTAGGACTATTCCTGGTAGTGTTTAGAGTTTGCAATCTTATAATGAGAAGGTAGCAAAGAAGGACGTTGTAACAGAGAAAGGACTCTGGTTACGGAATTCTGATGTTCTAAATCAGAATCATCTTTATTTTGATTAAGACAATTCATTTATTTGTTCTGTCAACTCCAGAGGCTCAAGACCTCTATAATAAGCATCCTATACACAAGAGACAATGCTGACCAAAGTTCTAATAAAACTGCCACAAGCAAAAACCAAGGATAATAAAGAGAACTCATATCAAAAAGTCAGCTCATAACCACCATTTGCATGAAACCATAATCTTAACAGTTTTACAAAAGATTAGCAGTCCTCTGAACCTCATGGGATAAATCAATCCACCGTGTGGAGACTGCATTTGAGAAAGGCCTCACCCAGGCCCACAACCCTGATATTACATAATTTCATGGTAACTTTGGGGAGAAACTAGAGGACATACAATCCTGGGCCTGCAGCTTCTGAGCTGTTATAAGTGCTCCCCAGTGGATTCAATCTTCCAAAGATAAAAGGAAAGCCGGGTGGATGGAAGCTTAAAAAGGAGTTGGAAAGAAAATAGCTAACTTTGGTTACTTTCACAATAATGTAATTGGGGCCATATTATTTTCTTCAAAAGACTTGTAATTGGATTCTGAAGTAATTAAGGTCTTTCTGACATTTTAGGAAAAATAAATCAGTTAAGCCATGTTTTATTCTGAATCAGATCCAAAAGATTAAGCATTGGCTTTATTCATCTAACTTTGTCAGATCTTTCCAGTTTGCTCATTTTATCTAATTCATTAACGTATTTCTACATGTCATATGCTGTGTAGGTTCTGGAAGACGAGCAGGACCTTTGCCTTCCTTACTTTAGGTCTGCTGGCCAGAAGGAGTTTTGATTTGCTACAACTATGCATTATTGCAAAGTCTGACATCATATGAAATTGTAAAAGTTATTTTTAAAATGTGTTTTTATTTATTTATTAGATTCATATGCTGCCCATCTCACTCTCAAGCAACTCCTGTACTGAAAAGTCATTCTTCCATGAATTTTATGCTGGTAATCAATTAAGAAGAAGCCTTTTCTAATCAGCCCTCCAAATTGTTGAGCTGCTAGCATTCTAGTCAATGCAACCAATGTATTTGAGATTTCTGCATAGTGCCACTGGGATGAAAAAACCTGGAGGGCACCATATTAGGAAGGCTAATCAGCCCCTAATCAGCCAATGTCAAGTTCATGAAGGAATATAATACAATATTTCAAACTAGAAAACCATTTATTATAAGAAACAAATTATATTTAAAAACTGCTATTAGGGCAGCATTACTGATTGCCTACTCAGAATAAAACTTTAATAAATCAGGCATTTATTTAAGGAATGAAAAGGAATTCCTTTGCAAGTACATGGTGTCAAAATATCTGTGAGTCACTTATAAGAGATACAGTATTTATTTATTTATTTATTTATTTAATTTTATTTATATACCACCCTTCTCCTGAAGGACTCAGGGCGGTGAACAGCCATAATAAAACAATGTACAAAATAGAATTTAAAAGCAGATTAAAATAATTAAATCATAGGCCGAATTTAAAACTCTCATTTTAAAACCAATTTTAAAACCCCATTAAAACCAAATTAAAATCATTTATCCCATCAGAGCAGCTTGCTGGAATAACAGGGTCTTCACTGCATGACGGAAGGTGCGGAGGTCGGGGATCCTTCATATGTCCGGGGGTAATTCATTCCAGAGGGCAGGGGCCCCCACAGAGAAGGCTCTCCCCCTGGGGGTCGCCAGTCTACATTGTTTGGCCGACGGCACCCTGAGGAGGCCCTCTCTGTGGGAGCGTGTCGGTCGGGGGGAGGAAAATGGTGGCAGAATGCGGTCTTGTAAATAACCAGGTCCTAAGCCATGGAACACTTTAAAGGTGGTAACCAACACCTTGAAGCACACCCGGAAGACCACCGGGAGCCAGTGCAGCTCACGCAAGAGGGGTGTTACATGGGAGCGATGAGTTGCCCCCATTATTACTCACGTGGCCGCATTCTGGACCAGTTGGAGACTCCGGGTGCTCTTCAAGGGGAGCCCCATGTAGAGAGTGTTACAATAGTCCAGACAGGAAGTGACGAGGGCGTGAGTGATTGTGCACAAGGCGTCCCGATCCAGAAAGGGGCGCAACTGGGAAATCAGGCAAACCTGATAAAAAGCCCCCCTGGCCACGGCCGTCATATGATCATCCAAAGACAGCTGTGAGTCGAGGAGGATGCCCAAGTTGCGAGCCCTCTCTGAGGGGGGTAAGATCTCATCCCCAATAGTCATCGATGGTGTGAGCTGGCTATATCGGGACGCCGGAAACCACAGCCACTCAGTCTTGGAGGGGTTGAGTCTGAGCCTGTTCCTCCCCATCCAGATCTGCATGGTCTCCAGGCAACAGGACATCACGTCAAGGGCATCATTGGGGTGGCCTGGGGTTGAAATGTACAACTGTGTGTCATCAGCATACAGTTGACACTTCACCCCAAAGCCATGGATGATCTTGCCCAGCGGCTTCACATAAATGTTAAACAGGAGGGGGCAAGAGAACTGATCCCTGTGGCACCCCACAAGTGAGGAACCTCGAGGTCGACCTCTGCCCTCCTGTCAACACAGACTGCGTACGGTCAGAGAGGAAGGAGGAGAACCACTGTAAAACGGTGCCCCCCACTCCCAACCCCTCTAGCCGACGCAGCATGACACCATGATCGAAGGTATCAAAAGCCACTGAGAGGTCTAGGAGGACCAGAACAGAGGAGGAACCCCTGTCCCGAGCCCTCCAGAGATCATCAACCAATGCGATCAATGCCGTTTCCATGCTGTAACCCGCCCTGAAGCCCGACTGGCATGGATCTAGATAGACAGCTTCATCCAGGAATCGAGGAAGTTGCCTCGCCACCACACTCTCGACAACCTTTGCCATGAAGCGAAGGTTGGAGACAGGACGATAATTAGCTAAAACAGCCAGGTCCAGGGAAGGCTTCTTGATGAGGGGCCTCACCACCGCCTCTTTCAGGGCGGCTGGGAAGACACCCTCACCCAGCGAAGCATTGGTAATCTCCTGAAACCAGTCTTGTGTAAACTCCCGGGAGGCCAGTACCAACCAGGAGGGACACGGGTCCAGTAAACATGTGGTAGCGTTAAGCCTCCCCAAAATCCTGTCCATGTCCTCAGGAATCACAGGGTCAAACTCCTCCCAGATAACAGTCTCTAGATTTGCCTCTGTCATCCCGTCCGAAACTATCCAATCAGAGTCCAGGCCGTGCCGAATCTGAGCGATTTTATCATGCAGATACTGCCCAAAATCCTCAGCTCTACCCTGCAAGGGGTCCTCCTTCGCTCCCACCTGGAGTAGAGAGCGGGTCACCCTGAACAGGGCGGCTGGGCAGTTCTCTGCAGATGCAATAAGAGTGGAAAAATAGTTAGATTTCGCCACTCTTATTGCCACTAGGTAGGTCTTGATATAACACCTCACCAGTGTCCGGTCTGATTCGGCACGGCTGGTCCTCCAAATGCTCTCTAGGCATCTTTTCCGGCGCTTCATCTCTCTCAGCTCCTCGGAGAACCAAGGAGCCAATTGAGAATGGCACTGGGTCAGAGGCCGCAAAGGTGTGACGCGGTCCAAGGCTCCGGCGGCCGCCCTGTCCCAGGCAGCCGCCAGCTCCTCAGCCAAGCCGTGAGTCAGAGCCTCTGGGAATGGCCCAAGCTCCGTCAGGAATCTCTCGGGGTCCATCAGGCACCTGGGACGGAACCACCTGGTCGGTTCCGTCTCCCTGCAGCGAGGGGGAGCGGTACGAAAGTCCAGCTGAAGGAGCGAATGATCTGTCCATGACAAGGGCTTAATGACTAGATCCCCTATTGTGAGATCATTCAGCCACTGACCAGAGACAAAAATCAAGTCTAGCGTGTGTTCCCCTATGTGGGTAGGGTCATGAACTAACTGGGTCAGGTCCATGGCCGTCATGGAAGCCATGAACTCCCGAGCCGCTTCCAACATTTTACCGACGGATGGCAGGTTGAAATCCCCCATGACCATAAGCCTGGGGGTATCCACCGCCACCCGGCTATTACGTCGAGCAGCTCAGGCAGGGCAGCTGCCACACGGCAGGGAGCCAGGTACGTGGTCAGTAAACCCATCTGCACCCCATGACCCCACTTCACAAAGAGGGACTCACAATCAGTTATCTGAGGAACAGTGGCCTCCCTTGGACTAAGACTTTCTTTAACAATCACCGCTACCCCTCCGCCCCTCCCCTGGGTCCTCGGCTGATGAAATGCGTGGAAGCCTGGTGGGCACATCTCCACGAGGGGAACCCCCCCCCTTCGTGGCCCAGCCAGGTCTCCGTCATCCCAGCCAGGTCCGCACCCCCCTCTTGAACTAAATCATGAATGAGGGTGGCTTTATTAGTCGCAGACCTGGCATTGCACAACAACAACTGAAGGCCTGGGCCCTGAGACTCTGCACAACCTGGAATACAAGAAGCGCCTTGGGGGCCAGAGCACGCCACCGCTCGCAACCAGCGAGTGCGAACTCCCCGTACATGATACGCCCCCCTGCACCTGCCGTATCTGCCCCTCCCACTCACTGTTTTGATGGAATGGCCCTTCGTCTCATCCCCCGGCTCCTTATCTAACCCCCCTCCCTCTCTCCTCCTGCCATGACCCTCAGACCCACTCTGCCGCTCTGTGGTTCTACAGAACCCCCCAGGTCCTTCCCACCCCTTCCTAAAACCCCGTAAAAACTTTGTATAAGTATTAATCAAAAATCCCCTCACTCTTCTTTTTGCTGCATGCCACCTCTCGGGGTTCCAAAACCTGTCATCGACGTAGGCCCTCGATAGAGTGGAGGGCCAAGCCTGTGGGTGTGTGTGTGTGTAACATGGCTTAATTACAACATATCATAAAATATATGATATTCTACACAGAATTCACTGAACTCAGGTTTGCTTAAAATTATATTCACAGAAGGGCTATATCATTTAATGGCTACTTGGTTAGCCTGTTGTTGCTTTTTTCTTTCTTTTCATATTCCAAAATTCTGTTACAGATAGTTTTTGAAGTTTCCAGAGAATCGTAAAACTGGAAAACCCTCGGAGATAATATAGTCTAACCCTGATGACAGCTTGTTCAGACTTTATTTAAATATTCTTTTCAATTTTAATTAGTTAACATCTGCAATAGCTACTTTTCTTCATTTTTAAGGAGCTTTCTACTCTCGGCAACAAAAGTGCCTAAAATGCAAACTCTCTATATGAAAGAACCCAGGTTCAAATTTGGCTCTTTCGCCTGCCTTTACATCATTACAGGCTAAGAACTACTTATTTCTCCTTAGGTAAAGCCAGTGGTGGGATTCTACTGGTTTGGACTGATTCAAGCAAACTGTTAGCTCCGACTTTCAGCTGTGAGCGAACCAGTTCTCTCTTTCTTTGAAATGGGCCCGCCCACCCATCCCTGCATTATACTCACCTATATTTCTGCTTCTGAAGCCCAGTTGATCGGGGCGGCAGAGTGGATTGCGGCTCCTTAGCTGTTTTCCTTGCTCTCAACAACGCGGAAGTTCAATTTTTTGCAAACTGTGCACACGCACGCAGCGCGCATCTGGTGCATGTGTTCAGCAAACCGGTTGTTAAACCAGTAGGATCCCACCACTGGGTAAAGCCTTTCCTTTAACTTGTAGATTGTTATTGTAACATACCAATCAGCCCTTGCTACTTTAATTTTGAGATAAAACATGAAAAATGTAATATGAGGCTAAAATATTTCGGTAGAAAAGAATATGTGGTATATCAATTCAGTGATGTGGTGGATGTGATGTGCCGGTGCCTGGAGGCTGTGAGGGTCTGGATGGGAGTCAACAGGCTCAGACTTAACCCAGACAAGACCGAGTGACTGTGGGTATTGCCTCCTAAAGACTATGCCGATTGTCCATCCTTGGTTCTGGGGGGGTGGGGAGAAATTGTCCCCCTCAGAACGGGCTCACAATTTGGGTGTCCTCCTAGACTCACAGCTAAGATTAGAGCAACATCTGACAGCTTTGGCTAGGGGGGCCTTTGCACAGGTTCGCCTGGTGTACCAATTGTGACCCTACTTGGATCAGGAGGCTCTCCTCACAGTCACTCATGCCCTTGTCACCTCACGGTTAGATTATTGCAATGCGCTCTACATGGGGCTACCCTTGAAAAGTGTTCGGAGACTACAGTTGGTCCAGAACACAGCCGCGCGAGCTGTCATGGGTGCACCTAGGTACACCCACATTACACCAATTCTCTGCGAGCTGCACTGGCTCCTTATTGGTCTCCGGTCACAATTCAAGGTGTTGGTTATTACCTTTAAAGCCCTACATGGCTCAGGGCCAGGTTATCTTCGAGACCGCCTTCTACCGCATAGCTCCCAGAGACCGGTAAGATCCCACAGAGTTGGTCTCCTCTGGGTCCCATCAGCTAAACAATGCCGGCTGGTGGGCCCGCGGGGGAGGGCCTTCTCTGTGGCTGCCCCAGCTCTCTGGAACCAGTTACCTCCTGAGGTCCGGACCATCCCCACTCTACTGGCCTTCCGAAAAGCGGTGAAGACCTGGCTTTTTCAGCAGGCCTGGGCCATTGATCTCGCTTTGCGATCTGACGAGATCCGGCCATGAATGGTGTGAATGGGTTTTAATGCCTTTAAGGTTTTTATAAAAAGTGTTTTTATAGTGATTTTTTGAGTGTATTGTGAGCTGCCCTGGGTCTTCGGAGAGGGGCAGCATATAAATTGAATAAATAAATAAATAAATAAATATAGTTCAGGGCTGAATTGTAGAGTTCTTGTTGCTCCCTGAGCTTGGATGTTTGCTTGCAGATGTTTCATGTTAAGTAACATCATCTGTATGAGTGAATGTGGGGTTTGCTCTCTGCTTATTTACAGTAGCTTGCCATCACATTTTGGTGTGGGTGTGGTTTTCTCCTTAGTAGTTCCTTTATTAGGGTACTGATTTCTGCTTGTTTGCCTGGTGTTCATTCCTACTTATCTGGACGTCGGCTGCTAAAGAGGTCGTGTTCTGATCTTTTTATTTCCTTCTTCATTTTTATTGTCTTTTTTGAATGGTCTGTAGATGCAATTTGTGTCTATGTATCGATTGATGGCTGATTTGTTTGAGGACCACACTTCCAGGAATTGTCTAATGGTTTTGGCTTCAGCTTGGTCTATGATGCACACAGCTTCCCAGTTGAAACTATGGTTGAGTTTGTCCATGTGTTGTGAGATTGAGTTTTCATCATGTCTTTTGACTGTTAGTTGGTTTTCATGGACGGGCTCTGCCAATCTTCTGCTTTGGCACTATTCTTCCTAGTGGCTGTTACAGTCCTTTTATTATATGTTGTAGATGACTCCTATTTTTTCTTCTTATGCTATTGCCTCTTTTGGTTTACTTAAGATGTTTTTAAGGGCTTTAGTTGGTTTGTGTGCTACAGTGGATTTGTGGTGTGATGTGGTGCAGCTGAAATAGTTTATTGATTGTTTCTGAGATGTTTTTGATGTATAATAGTGTTATCTTTTTCATAGTTTGTGTTGGTTGTGCTGCAGTTGGCTGTGTGGACAGGCACTTTTTGATGCGTGGATATCAAATTTGTTGGAAGATATTGTATAGACAATCTGTTTCCTGGGTTACTGCAGTGCATTTGTTCTTATCTGAACTATGTTCATATACCGCTTCTCTAATGGAAGATTGGGTTGTTACTTTGGTAATGGAACACTTAGTTTAGCTTGGGTTTTTTTGTTTGTTTCTTATTTGCCATTGTTTTCTCTGCTGATGGGGATGTCCAGGAAGGAGAATGTATTGTTGTTTTCTTTTTCCCTTGTGAATTTTATTCCTTTTTGTGTGTCCTCTCAAGTTGTTCCTGTTTTATTATCACAAAGGATGAAGTACATGCATACCTGATTTTGCAGCTCCATCCAGGAATTCTACTTCTATTGTTAACACTGCAAAGCTAAAGTATCTCAGTTGTGACCACTTCATTCTTACAGTCAGATATTGGGAGAAAGGTCATCTGAATAGAATAGAATAGAATAGAATAGAATAGAATAGAATAGAATAGAATAGAATAGAATAGAATAGAATAGAATAGAATAGAATAGAATTTTTTATTGGCCAAGTGTGAGTGGACACACAAGGAATTTGTCTTGGTGCATGTGCTTTCAGTGTACATAAAAGAAAAGATACGTTCATCAAGCACAAACATTAAATGAAATTAAGCATTTGCATTACTAACTTGGATGTTCACTGCTATTATTACTCTAGTAATGACAACTCCTAGATAGAGGAAGAGGCAAAGAAAGGAATAATTATAATATTGCAGTCACCTTTGTAGTTAATTGTCCTTTAGAGTCCATGATTGCATAATGGCCAGAATGATAAGAGGCATTTATCTTTGATAATGCATCACATAATGGCTGATAATAATAGCCTTACTGTTTAAGATAAGGTATAATAGCTGCCATTTCTAATGTGTAAAATCAGTCTTAATATTTCCAAAATCTGCCATTATATAAACATATGCACACTTTTTCCATTTAGATGTGCCTTTAGCTAAATTGGAGCTGCAACTCCCAGATAATCCAGATAGCATCTAACAATTTATTATACTGTTAAAACCATATAGTATCCAATGAGTAATCATAGATCAATTAATCATATTGTTATAGATATCTAAACATGGATTCAAGCAAGCTTTCTACGGCTCACTCTTTATACCAGTGTTTCTCAACCTTAGCATGCTCTAAAAATTCTTGGAGTTGAAATCTACACAGTTTAAAGTTGCCGAGGGTGAGAAGCCCTGCTCCATAGGTGATGAAGCACAGTGGTGTTTCTTAGTTGGATAATGAAACAACTGCCAGCAAACAACCAAGATCAGAAAACACCAAGGATCCTACTGTTCTATACTACATGTTTTGTTCAGTGGTGGAATTCAAATTTTTTTACTACAGGTTCTGTGGGCATGGCTTGGTGGGCATGGCAGGGGAAGGATACTGCAAAATGTCCATTCCCACCCCACTCTGGGGCCAGTGAGAGATGGTATTTGCCGGTTCTCTGAACTACTTAAAATTTCCACTACCGGTTCTCCAGAACCTGTCAGAACCTGCTGGATTTCACCCCTGGTTTTCTTACGGAGCTTCTGATACATAGACAAATCATTCAAACATGCTTTATATTCCAGCTTGTAATTCCCTTACTTTGTCCTTATCATATCTGGATTCCAAATATTTTACATAGTTTGAGCACTAGAGACGATTGTCAGGTAATCATTACTGACCCTGAGCTAGCAATAACTGAATTTTAAGAACACAAATCAATTAGCTTGCACTCTGCTTCTATCTTCTTATCACTGAGTTTTTTCCTCTCCATATTTAACTTCCAGTATTCCATTAAAAAAGAAACATGGACACATATAAACTTTCAGCTCACTATGCCCTGCAAAGCTACATTCATGTACATAACTTATTTGGTCTGATGAAATGGAACCAGAGGTGGATGGTATCTCTAGTGCAATGTTTCTCAATCTTGGCCCCTTTATGATATGTAGACTTCAACTCCCAGAATTCCCCAACCACATATATTGTGCTCATCCAGAATAATGTTTCAAGGAAATAGTTTTTTAGATGGGTCCAAATGACCAGAGGGCCTCACAATTAGAAAATAAAAACAAGATTGGATCAAATAGTGCTATCTAAAAGAAATTGAGGATGCAAAAGAATTGCTGGCTTCTAATTACTATCATGGTAGTAGTTTTAGAGACCACTGATGATTTTAAGAACAAGAGTCAAGATGAAATGAGCAATGAAAGCAGAGCCTTTCAGGGTATGGAACTCTCACACATTTTTTGACAATTAACAGGTGGATTCTAGGAAGATTTAATAGTGGCCAGAATTGTGGAAACCTTTTGGGAAAAGTGTATTTTCTAAAACTAGCTAATAACACCACTGTTTTTGGGAGTAGTACCATAAAATTATATATCAATGGAAAGAAAATTTCATCAAGAATGTAATGCAATAACTTTTATGAAGGATTTACTGTTAGAATAGCAGTTAGAGTATAAAGAAGAAAAGTAAAACACGTAGAAAAAATGAGATATACAAAAATTATGATCACAGAAAAAATGAGATATACAAAAATTATCACCATGTCAGTTAATACTTAGTTGGGTAACTTTTAGCATGAATTACAGCCTTACAACGTCTTCCCATGGAGTGAACCAAGTCTTTTAGTTCTGAAACCAAGATTGAATGATTGCTTCTATTAACTGGGTTTTATTGCTGGGTCACTTCTGACTAACAAGTTTCTTTAGTTGGCTCCATAGATTTTCAATTGGGTTAAGGTCTGGGCTATTCCAGCAGTGGAATATGATTATCTTGAAACTCCAAAAAAAGTGGTATTATTAGCCATCAAACCTCAAAAATATACTTTTCCCAAAAGGTTTCCACAATTTTGGCCACTACTGTAGCTTTTGAGTATGTTTAAAGCTATTTCTTATGGACCTTATTGTTGCTATTAACTGTAGTTCTTAGCTCAGTTGTGCATGACTCCTACTTGATGCTGTCCATATTTACCCAGATTTGCTCCCTGTGACCTTCACTTGTTAATGGATCTTCAGTGCATGTACCTTTCCTTGACAACCTAATCCACTGGTTTACCCAGCGTTCACCTGCTTAAGTTTGACTGATGCTCTATTCCCCGTTTGGCTTTTAAGTGCTTTATAGCTGTTCCCAGCCATAAACATGACATGAAGAAGTGCAAGAGGAAAAAATCCCTTGATTTTCAAGATGTGGCAAGGAAACTGAATTGATAGAATATTGTAGCAGGTTGCCACTGATTTGCTGTCAATGTCATGCATAAAATAACAGAGATATAATAAAACTGTTGAAGGGTAGAGCTTATTATATTAGCTGGGAAATTACACATTCATCAAAAATCCAATGACATGAAGAAGCTTCAGGGCTTCTTTCTAATACTGGCATACACTGGCATAAATATAGGAGCTTTTTTGCTTCTAATGTTGACATCCTTGATACACTGACCTACATCATAAAAACAAATTACTGTTGTTCCCCACTTCTAAAAATTAGGCCAGTACAGAAATTATAAATGTTCTTTATCTTTGGCTGGACTATCTTCTATGCTAAACTGTGTGTTTAATGAAAAATGAATTCTAAATTTTAAAAAAAACCTGGAAATCTTTGCGTTCTGTTATATTTTGTTGTATTTTTATAATAGCTATTTTTAACATTAGTAAAGACTAATAATTCTAGTCCAATAGTTCAGAATAAATTTGGATTTCTTTTTAAAAATTTACATTCATGTCCACTTTAATCGGCAGTGCAAACTCATCTACTCAGAAAGAAATCCCTGTAAGTTTAGTGGGACATAAATTCAGGATGCAGAAATTGTAGCTAGGTTTGATTATTCATTTAGAATACCTAAGCTTCATTGGTTGAATAACCCTCTTCAGAAGATGACATTCATAGGATTTTGAGTTTATTAACTGAAACTATACCAAAGGACTTTAAGATATGCCTCTCTTATCTCACTGTCATGATTTATAGTAGCTTTAAATATTAGATCAATGGAACTCATCAGAGATCTGCTGAATGAAGTTCCAGGGAAGTATTATAAATGTGTTTATTACCACAAAAGAAAAGGAAGGAATGAAAAGTGATGGTGTGATCACTATGTAAGCACACAGGAGGCTAATATAGTGTAAAAAACTAGGCAAATTCAAAAGAAGCATTAAACTTTTGGCCTTATTAGAATTTTGAGAGCATGTAGCTGTTGGATTCACAAAATGGTTGCTACAGAAGATTTGCCTATTGACAACATGATTGCCATCGTGGACATGACCAATACACAATTAGCAGAAAATAAATCAGCTATCCTAATAAGGATTTGTGATATTCAAAGCTGCAGATATTACAAGAGCACGCTAGTTTCCTATTTTCAATGAAATAATTCCTTACAAACTTATCTGGGACAAATTTACAAATAGCACAAGTCTTTGCCAATTTCTAAATAGGAGAGAGGGTGGGTGGGAGGGAGGGAGGGAGAGAGAGATTCTCCAGATTATTCTACTCTTAGGCAGAATGTATCAGCTGTTTTAGGAAGTAGGTGCAGGACTGTACAGAAAGTTACAGAAATATGTGCTGTATGGTTTTCCCTGCTCTATCTAAGATATTCTGTTGTCCTCAGGTTTGTGGATGATAGTTTTGTGTCCATTATTCCATTTCCTCACATCAAATTGGATAGATGAACAAAATGTTTTGAATTGCCCCCAAATACCTTCTTAATTATTATTTTATATTATGAGTGGGCAACCCATAATCTTCATGACACATGCTGCCAGAACAAAGGCCTTCAAAATTGCTCTGTACCAGAAAAGGAATGCAGTGATTATGAGCAAGGGGTTGGAGGTCATGACAGATGAATGTGAGGTTGTGTGTAAGTTCTGGGACTCAAGCGGTTGCCTGTCATCGAAAAAAATATGTTTTTGTCCGCAGTTTTTGCCACTGCTTTCTTCTTCTGTTATAGAGTAATTTTGATGGCCTTTGTTCTGGGCATATGTATCCTGAAGATTATGGGTTGCCCACTCATAAAATAAAAATTAAGAAGGTATTGGGGGTCAACTCAAAACATTGCAACATTTGATGTGAGAAAGTGGAATAATGGACAGACAAAACAACTATCCGCAAACCTGAGGCTGGAAGTTAACTATATCTCATAAATTGGAAGTGAGTTATCTTATGTTGTACCGCCTGCTATAATTGAGGTAATAGGATGCATGTATTTTCAATCTCTTGTTTAATCCAGAAAAATCCAGAAAAGAATAACAAATTCTGCTGAATGTAACAATTTAACCCAAGGGTTTCCAACTGGCAGTTCCAATTCTGTGGACATAAATAGTCAGAATTCCCCGCCTTGCAGGGCCATTGCTGAAAATTCTGGCGTGAAATCTATGTTGCTAGAAGTTATCAAGGATGCAAAATATTGATCTAAATAGCTCCCAACTTAGTGTCTTCTAGATATACTGTAATACAACATCCATAGTCCCTTTTCGTATTAGAAATATAGGAATTGTTCTCTGATGTATTTTTTTATTTGTTTTTAGATTTTTTTTTATCCTGTCTTTAAAACTTTATAAATCTCAAGATTGCAAACGTACATAATATTCTTTCATCCTCCTATTTTCCTCACAATAGCAACCTTTTGAGATGGATTGACTAAAACAGTGATGGCTAACCTTTTCCAGACCAAGTGCCCAAAGTGCACGCACACGCACGCACACGCCTGAACCCACAAAATGTAATGCGTGCATGGCCTACTGGCAATAAGTTTTACAAGGGGTAACTTTTGAAAATCACCGAGAAGCAGCAGCTGGTCCAGAATACAGTGGTCCAGGCAATTTTAGGCATATCTCATCAGGTCCATGTAACAATTTTGGTCCATGAGCTATACTGGTAGCTTCCAGGTGAAATTTAAGATTCTGATTTTTTTTACCTATAAAGCCCTTCATGACATAGGTCCTAGTTATCTAAAGGACCATCTGTTTTATTTAGCTTCTGCTTAGGTTGCAGCAGGGGTGGGTTCCACTTACCTTTACTACCGGTTCGCAATGGGGCACACTTCTGCGCATGCGCAAATCATCCATAGTGACATCCGGGTGGGTGGCGGGAGCCTCCCGCCGCCATTACTACTGGTTCACAAGAACCGGACCGAACCAGGAGCAACCCACCACTGGGCTGTAGGATTGGGCAGAATTGGCATGCTTCAGGTCCCAACACTTAAGCAGGGTTATCAGGTGGGACCTAAGAAGCATGCCTTCTCTCTTGTTGCTCCTGCTATCGGGAACAACTTTATCTGTCTGCAGCTAATCGTTCTTGACCACTGTTCAAACCCTCTGCATCAGTAGTGGGTTCCATTTACCTTAACTACCGATTCGGAACTGTGAGTTTGTGTGTGCATGCACACACTCGCTTTGCTTGCTTGCGGTGCTTCTGTGCATGCACAGAGCATCCATGATGACATCCAGGCAGGTGGGCAGAGCCTCCCACCGCTGCCACTACCAGTTTGTTGAACCAGGGTGAACCAGTAGAAACCCACTGCTGGTCTGCATTCTCTGCAATCCTTTGTAGCTCAAATATATGTTGGCAGTGTAAAACACTGTACTGATGGTTACAACCTGTAGGATATCATTAATGCAGATGATATGGCTGTAGTTTTGAATCCCCTGTGTCCCTCCAGATTTTAGCACTTGCCTCATGAAACAGACAAGTGATATTGCCAGGATAAAGGAAGTTACAGGCAAGCTTCCTTCAGAGGATCATCTGCCATTGAATCTCCTATCCAAGTTCCCCTTCCTAACAGGAAGACTCACAATCTATACACAATCCTTTACCAGCAATTGTTTTTGTACCTTTCCTTTCTCTGTTTGTTAGTGTTTTCTAACAGAAATCGGATAGTATTTCTACTAAGGCTCTGTGTTCATGGGCCTATTTGTGCATTTAAGAAAAAAGAAAGATGTTTAGTATTCTGAATTTGTGGACCTCAGGAATTGTGGGGCCTTTCATCTTCCTTCAATGACACTAACACTTTCAAATACTGTTATTGCTAGAAGTTCAGTGGCTGCTTTTGCTTGTGATAAATGTAAACAGTAGTGGCAGTGATAACAGTAGACAAGCAAGCAGAGTTGTAGTCTCTGGTGAGAAACAATTTTGCAATTAAAAGGACTCTTCTTCCTTCACAGCTAGGCCCTCCAAGGGAAGAAGAAACATTGTTTGAAAAAGTGGCTACCATTTCATTCCTTGTTCCTGACTGTCTTTGGGTACCGAGAAGTTATGCACATTGCAGGGGTTAATCAGCAGGCTTGAAATTTTGGGCTTGAACAATCTGGAACTGTGCTGCCTGCAGTCTGAACTAAGCATAGTACACAAAATTGTCTGTTACGTTTTACCTGTCAATGACTTCTTCAGCTTCAACCTCAATAATACACGGCTAAAAACCGATACAAAGTCAAGGTAAACTGCTCCAAACTCGATTGCAGAAAATACTTCAGCAACAGAGTGGTCAACGCCTGGAATGCTCTACCCGACTCCGTTGTTACATCCCCAAACCCTCACAGCTTCAAACTTAAACTGTCTACCGTGGACCTCACCCCATTCCTAAGAGGTCCGTAAAGGGGGCATGCATAAGCGCACCAGCGTGCCTACCATCCCTGTTCTACTGTCCCCATTTATTTGTATTCATTTCCTTCATTCATGTCCATGTTCATATTCATACCTGCTATCTTGTACATGTTTGACAAACTAATAAATAAATAAACAAGCAAACAAACAAATAAATAAAAAATAAATAAAATATTTTTTATCAACATAACTAATGAATCTCCTGTGCTAGGAGCTGCAGTCTTTTCTTCTTTGGTAGCTTGAATTAGTTCCAAATAATAATGACAATAATCTTAACTTGATTAGGTGTTTTAAATTTTTAAATTTTTGGGTTTTAATTTGGCCAAATTATTTAATAATTTTAATTATTTTTTAATTGATATCTGTATATTTTTGTGTTTTTAATAGGCTATACACTGCCCTGAGTCCTTCGGGAGAATGGCGGTATAGAAATAAAATTATTATTATTATTATTGGTTAATCTTTAGTGAGATTCACAGCCTTTGAGGCTGGTTAATAGCTCAGCAGCTCAAGTCCTAACCAAGGACTTAGGAACTGTTAAGGTATCGTCGGAGGATGTAAGCTGTTCCGAGTAAGGTGGTTCTTTGTAAAGTCAAAATGTTCAAGTCCGGCAAATTTAGAATTTCTAAATAGCGGGATAGCCCTTTGGGTATTGCTCCAAGGGCTCCAATTACAATCGGGACAACACACGATTTCTTTTTCCACAGTCGCTCAACTTCAATTTGTAAGTCCCGTACTTTGTGATTTTTTCTTGCTGCTTATCTTTAATCTGTGCATCACCAGGTATTGCAATGTCAATGAACCATACTTTTTTCTTTTCAACTATTGTTATGTTAGGTGTGTTGTGGACCAAGTGCCTGTCAGTCTGAATCCTAAAGTCCCACAAGATCTTGAGTTGTTGTTGTTGTTGTTGTTGTTGTTGTTGTTGTTGTTGTTGTTGTTGTTATTATTATTATTATTATTATTATTATTATTATTATTATTATTATGTTATCCAGCACACAGATCGTAAGGAAAAATCATGGTAATTAGCAGCTGGCATCAGAGTTTCTAGAGCATAATTGAGAGTGGTTATTATATATGCCTCTATATTAGGCATTCTTTATGTAAGCTTTTATTTCTCTTGCCTTTATTTACTTTGAAATATTTACTGTCCTTTCTTGGTTAATTTAAAGACAGTTCACATTCACATTAAGTACGTCAATAAAACTACAGCTAGAAAAACTGCAATAAAACAGCAAAGTCAATTAAAACTGGTAAACATTAGACTTGTGCACGCTTCAAAATTGATTCAAAAGTACTTCATACTTTGAATGAGCATAGCACCTGCCTGGTTGTCATTAAAACGTCTTGTCTGTTTTTCCCAAGCTTCTATGCAAGACTGGAAAAGGTGCTACTTTGTTAAGAGCAGCTCACTTAAGTGACTCTTCAAGCAGATGCTTGTGCAAGATTTCTGCCAAATTGTTTTTGAAGCATGCACAATCCTAGTAAAGATATCTAAATGCCAGGGTTAATAGAAACCCTACATGCACTTCTACAAGTGGATCTCTGCAGTCAAGTAACTTTTCTCTGTTGTCATCTCACTTCTGATGGCAAAAAGTCAGGAGGAACTTGATGGTATGAAAGTTTATGCCTTTTTATAAAATGTGTTGGTAGGAAAGGGTGAACTCATGATTTTTTTGACACCATAGACTAATACTGCTGTCCCCTTACAATGTTTGATAGCAAAGTCACCCAGAAAATGACTTGATCAGATGGGCAGATGCTGCAAGCAGATGCTTTCAATGTTTGGGTCTCCAGATATGTTCATCCTGGTAGGATTTCAGAATTATGCTGCTGGCTACTCAAAACTGTTTCTATCCTGTGTTAACCAAAAATGTTGTATTTTTCATAGAGAAAAGAGAATAATTACATGTAACCAACAGAGAGGTTATTTAATGGAAATTTGTTTTCTTTTTGTTCTGTTGTGTTTAAATTAAGTCAAGAAGATACCGGTAGTTCTGAGTACAATAAAGGAAGAGAAGGTATTTTATTTAAGCAGAGTCATATTCTTGCAAACTGAAAAGACTTGTAGATTGGGTTTTTGTTCTAATAAACAACTTGATGAAATGACTCAGCCACTTCCCTTTGAAATCAACTAGGGTTTGTTTGGTTTTTTTTAACTGACGCAAGTGTTGGATGGGGGATGCAGTGTGGTTACCGATTCTCATATAAAAGCAAGTCAGCTGCTACACATTCTTTTCCTTCAAAACCTGATAGCTCATACCTACAAAAGCAATTTTCTAGGGCAAGTCTTTGCCGTTTTCTGAGGCTTTCTAAGTACAAGTCATTTCTAAGACTTTAACATGAAACCTATACACATATGCACATGCATGCACATAGAGACCAATTACAATTCATTATAGAAGAAAATATAAAATTATATTTTATAATGATGTTATAGCTTCTAAGATTACTTAGAAAAAAAAATCCTGATTATTAACAATCCCCGCTCCTAAAGCTGCCCACTTTTTTTTTACAAGTATGTCAAACAGAACAAGACCAAAGAAAAAAGGAAGACAGTTAAAAATGTTGCTTCCCACATTTCTACTGGCAGGGAGGTGGTTGCAGTGAACTAACAAAAATTCAGAGAACTAAAAATAAAATAAAATGTAATTTGGTTGCATTATTAAAGTGTCTCTCCTGGTAAATTTATTTACTGAAGCTTAATCTAAGTAACAAACATAATTATGAATATATCATATACACCATCAAAATTAATACAATTGTACAAGATGGCTACATTTTCCTAAGCCATATAGCTATAAAAATTAAGCAGAATAATAAATATCATCTCTTCTTGTATTTACATATTTTATAACACTCATGTACTACTAGTTTACAGGTCTTATTCTTGAACTGAATTAAAATTGTATATCTATAGATTGATAATTTGCTATTATGAATTGTTTAATTATCCCCTCCATCTTTGGTAAATTTGTACTTATTGGTTTGACTTCACTGGGTTTGATTCATGGAAACATTGAATATAAATGTAAATTGACCAGATAAACTATATTATGAATATTTTTATTTCAGTATCTTAGCTTAGCAAACCAATATAGCTAACATTTCAGCAACGGGCCTGGTGGCTCAGCAGACTGATAGCATTGTAATTAACACCAGCTGTCTGCAATTACTGTAAGTTCGAATCCCACCAGGCTCAAGGTTGACTCAGCATTCCATCCTTTCTAAGGTAGGTAAATTGAGGACCCAGTTTGTGGGGGCAATAAACTGACTTTGTATAAATATGCAAAAGTATGAAGACTATTGCTTAACGCATTGTAAGCCGCCCTGAGTCTCCGGAGAAGGGCGGCATATAAATCAAATTTAAAAAAAAACAAAAATGGACAATTGTATCAGGAATGGATAGCGGCATTAAATTCTAAGCTGAATTGTTTGATTCCACCATTCAGAAAAAAAGTAATAATGACAAGTCTTTAGAAAATAATTAGAGGGATGTTAGATCTAAAGGTTTCTTTTTCTTGAATGTACCACAGACAATCCATATCTTTTTAAAAGTATTTAAAACAAACAAAGAAAGAAACAAGCAAGCAAGCATCAGATTTGAGAAGCTCTGGTCAGTGCCATTTTGCAGGTGACCTAATTAACTAGTATTGCCATATCAATTGAACTCGCATGACATCAAAATTAAATCTAATCTGTAGGAAGCACCTCAAGTACAAATAAGCTGAGTAAAGCTTTGGCTCAGAATCTCAAATAGCTTTACTGTTACCTGAACTAGTATTGTCTGTTAGTCTTTAAACCAAACAGTTCTAAAGGGAACAAAAGTAAGGTGCAAGGTATGCTCATTTTGTTAACCCACTAACCCACACTCATTGAGTGTGGCATTGACCTGCGTTAAAAGAAAGACCTTGCTGGATAGGATGATTTGATGGTTTAAAAAAAAAGTCTTCTACCTGTGATGGAAAACACATGTCAAGGCTTCAAGGCAGACAATGTCAAGAAACAGAAACATCAGGGATTCCAGGAATTGTCTTCATTGTTGTAAGGTAAAATAATGGAATCTCGAAAGCAGGGTTTCTGCTTGTCCAATGTTTGAACCGCACAAAATCAGAGCAAGGTTATTTTGAGTTCCGTTCTTGTATAGTTGTCGTTACTTCTATCTTGATCCTTATCCAGTCCACAATATCAATTCGCACAATGATAGCTTGGGGAAGAAACTTTGGATATTCATTTGATTTGGAAAAATGGCAACAACTATGGGAAAGGAAATTAACGGTGTCCACTGCATATAAGGAAAATCAATATAAAATGTTTAATAGATGGCATATGCCACCTGAGAAATTGGCAAAAATGTTTAAAGAAAAGTCAGCTAAATGTTGGAAGTGTCATCAACTACCAACTACCTACCATTATCATATGAGGTGGACATGTTTGGAAGCTAAAAATTATTGGATTAAATTTAAGACTTGGTTGGAGGAAATGATACATCAATGTATCGAATTTGCCAGAGCTGTTCCTACTGGGCAACTTACCTGAAAAAATTAGTAAGGAAAAAGTTTATCTGATAATACATGTAATAACAGCTGCAAGGATTGTCTATGCACGAAATTGGAAAGCAGAGAAAATACCTTTGGAAGAAGAAGTAATAAAAAAATCTTAGATTGTACAAAAATGAATAGATTAACTCTGATGATTAAAGATAGAGAAGACTCAGAATATTTTAAAATATGGAATGATTTTTATTATTGGCTGGAGAAGAGATATAAATGATTAATTATATAAGTATGTAAAAATATGTGATGAGTTGAACTTTGATTTCCATTCTTATGCTTCCTATTTTCTCAGGATTTATTGTTTTTTCTCAACAGTTTATTGCTCCCTTCCCAAGTCTGACAAGATGCAACAGCCAATGTGTGCATCCTTAAAAGATACAACAGCCATATTTTTCAGTAACCAGGTGTGATAGAATAAAGAGAGAGGGGGGGGAGGGAGGGAGAGAAATAGACAAATGTTCCATTTTCCATGTTTTGCTTAGCTGATATCGGATGAGGGGTAACAGTTGGGATGTGGGACTAAAAGTATATCTGCATCTGAGATGGATATCTGTAGATCCTCCAGCTGCAAGTCCAATTGCCATGGGCAAAAGTCACAGACTGATGACAACTGTAGTTGGAGAAAATTTTAATCGCCACATTTTTTGGATTCCTGCACTAGATACCTACTCTCACATTGCCGATTTTTTCTTTGTAGTAAATCCATTTATTTATTTAGATTTTATTTATGGAAACATTATATGTTTTATAATTGTATAAATAAGATTTATACAATTTGCAAAATGTGTTTCCATCAGTAGTGTCCTATATATAATTCATTATAATGAATCATACTCCATATATAATTCATACATATGAATATATATTATATGGCTGTAGAATTCCATTCATAAGAAAACTACCACTTAATTTGAATACCTTTTTCAGTGATGGTGTATTAGGCTAGGGGTAGTCCCATCATGAGGGAACAGGAAGAAAAATTCCTGGGAAGCACTTCAAACTGGAAAGCCAAATGGTGCTTTGGAGAGTGAGGGGAGACGAACATAATACCTATCTGCAGTTCCGTTTACCAAATGTATCATTTTCCATGTAATATTTGAAAGCAACATGTGATCCTGGTAAACAAAGTACTGCCAAGTTCCTCATCTGCTTGTTTCAAAATACCCTTTTGCATTCAGATTACAAATTCTCACAGGTCTGCTCCTATTCTCTCTCTGTATGGCTTCCAAATAACAGGAATTAGAATTTCCATTGCATTAGTCAAATGTTTCTGGAGGAAAACTTTCCTAAAAGGAAAAAAATCATCTCCATTTGGATTCCCATCTTGGTCAAGTCGCATCTCTCCGGTGCATGACCTTCGATAGATTTCACTTTAATCCAGAGAAGAAAATCTCTAGTAATATGGCAACTACTGAGCATCATATTTTAATGATTCAGAGAGAGCTGGGATGCGTGCAAAGAACGGCAATGAGGATGGTTAGATGACTAATTAGAAGTGTCTGAACACATAGTATGTTTAATTGTGAAAAAAGGTGACCGAAAAGGAAGTTGATGGTTCTCATCAGGTACCTGGGGTGATAGCATGTAGCACATAGAAGAAAGTTGTGATTTGTTCTCTTACCATTCCAGAATGCAGGTGGTGGAATAATAGTTTCATGGGGAAAGCAGATTCTAATTAAATGTTACAAAAAACTATCTAACACTGAAACAAAAAACCTAACAAAGTGATAAGCTCTTTCTTAATGGTTCTCTTCATACAAAGATTAAAGAAATCTCCCTGTGTTTTCTGTGCTGAGTGTGCAAATTAGACTCATTGCCTCAATAGTCCATTGCAATTCTATAATTCTTTGATCAAATACAGAAATGCTTACACTACAGAAAAACAAAAGTTTCAGGAAATGTCCTTTCCCAAAGATGCCCTTGAGTTTGACTTTTGACAATATTCAAAGTGGGCAGCATTATGGAATTGGTTTGCCATTGCCACCTTCTTCTAATTTCCCACTCTGACCAATTGCTCTGGAATTTTCAAATTATCTCCCAAATAATTATTAATCAAGATTGATCCTGCTTAGCCTCTCAAATAGCCAAAATCAGTAAATGCTATAACCTGCTTGGGAAGCCTGAAAACCTAAAAACCAAAGATGTATACTGTGCATCATAGCAGTGTTAGGATTTTATCTGAATTCTTTTTCCTGCCCAATGCTCATTGTATGTATCAGCTGTCTTAATTTTTCTTAGGAATTTATTTACTGTTCTCACCATCCCCTGCTGTTACTTTTATTTTCCATCTGTGACAGCCATCTGGCCATTACTAATAAAACCAAGAAATATGGCAGACTGAAAAAAGGTGGCACCACTAAGCACCCCTTAAAGTTTTACTGAATTTGAAGTTCTTCATGCTGTCTCCTGAGATCTGATTTGTATTCTATGTAATCAAGCCACAATTTATTTCAGGAATGGGATATTTAGTGTTCCTAGCAGTTTGAAAGTGGGGGGGGGGAGTTTTTGGCTGATTCAGTGTCTTTGACATAAACCAATCTGTAAAAATCAATAGGAGATGCTTTTCACAATCTGGGAATGTGTTTTAATTTACTAAGCTCTACCAATGATTCAGTTCAGTGAAGATATAGATGCAAGGAAGGAATCAGTTAGACCAGGTTGTACCTAGAACAGGCAGAATTTATTTTGATCCGTATCTTCAAGCCAACCAAACTAATTTGTACTTTCTGTGATAATATGTGGATTAATAAAAAGATGAACTAAATATGAACTACTTTTTTTGAAAACCAAAGGCAATGAGCATACTCATCAGTATGAAGTGTATTCCTAATTAGCAACAATTGGTGTTGCCAGAAATACCCAGTCTTTTTCTCCCAAAGGTGCTTTTTCAAGAGGCAACTGGACTTTCTGGTTTTTCTTGGAAGACATTTCACTTCTCATCCAAGAAGCTTCTTCAGCTCAGAGCTGCCTTGGATGAGAAGCGAAATGTCTTCAAAGAAAAATCAGAAAGTCCAGCTGCCTTTTGAAAAAGCACCTTAGGGACAACCATGACCTGGATGACTGAGAATCTCCATAGACACCCAATTCTTTTAAAGATTTCTGCGTTTTATTCTGTCATAGATTCTAAACAATAAAGCATTCAGCATATCCAAGATAAATGGGCAGCTGCACGGGATATATGTGAATGAGTCACACCCTATATTTCAATTAGCCCACCACCACAGAAAATCCCTTGTGAATGTACATGTTTCTGCTCTAAAACTAAAAGTAATAAAATACTTTTAAAATATATATGTTTAGGATATGTGACATCTTTTCATTTTTACAGAAATGTCAACACTGTTTAATGCAGTATACAATGAAAATCAAAACAACTCATGTCATTAATTGTGTAGGAAGTTAGCATCCATCCCTCTCCTATCCACCCCTGCCTATTAAAAAGGCAGAATATTGTATTTTCCCTAAAGGAGAAACATGTTTCTAAAGACATAAACTCAGAGCCTCAGCTCCCTACCCCCACAGCAGATATTTTGGTGCCAACCTATCTACAAGACAAAGGCTGGGCCAGCTTATCCACAAAACAAAAGACATGGCCCTCAGGATATGATAGGATTAGCCTTCACTCAAGATCCAAACCAGGACAAAGCCATTAAGCCATAATAGGAACTGCCCAAAGCCCTTTCATTACATCATCACTCAGCAAGATTCAACAAGGCCTGGGACGCAAGACAACTTACAGTACAAAGTTACCCCTGCAGAGCCCGATGGGAGTTTGACAACAAATCAGAGTACATTTGTTACACAGGAACAGGAAGCTCCAAGGCGGGGCTCAAGAGGGGGTATAAATCTCTCTCCCTCTCTAACGCATGTGCTCATTTTGCCCAGGACCCCAAAAAACCTATGTGGTCCTGTCCACCATTAAACCATCTTTCCAAGCAGTCTTCATATTTCCAGTATATTTCTCCCCACTTGGAACTGAACATAGATGGACATTTCTTCCAACAATTGCAAGGGGGAAATGATGATATGGATTAACAGAAAAATGCCTGTACAAACATATGTATCTTACATTGAGGATCTTCTATAATTTACAAGTCCATAATGCAACATGGTGTAAATAGAAAATAATAAAATTAGTACTGAGTGCTTAAGGGCATTTTTCCAAAACAAAAAATCTAAATGTATAGTTTGAGAAGTAGTAGTAATCATCACTAGTAAGGATGAGTAATAGGATAAAAAGTGCTTGAAATGCACACCATTATACATGCCCATTCTCCAAAGACAACATTGTCTGTGGCTTTTAGCTTAACCTGTATTCAGGGCTTGCTCCATAATAATGAAATGAGCCTTAGAGAGAAAAATTGACAGTTCTGTCTAATGACGTTGTTTGCTTCTCAGTAACCAGCAAATTATATCCAAGAAAGACCTTTGCAGTAGATGATTCATACATTTTATCCTGTAATATTATCAGCATATTGTTTCAATATCAAACAAGGCAGTTGTTGCTAGCAGCAAAATGATAAAATGAAGTTCTATCATGGCAGTATTAAAATGATCCAATAGTTACTAACTGTTTTACAGAGTTACAGTATGTATGCTTTTGTGTTGCATACTATTTATGCATGTTGACAACTTTCTTTTATAGCTCCATTCCATTCATTTTTAATGTGCTTTAAAGCCTCTGAAGAAACATTTTATTGCCATTCACTCCCTGGAAGCCATTTTCCATATTTCATCTATTACGTTTCTTTTGTTTTCTTCTTTCAAAGTTTGAAAATGTTGTATTGTTAGACTTGTAGCTAAGAATACTCTTTGGATTTTCTCAGCATCCTCTAACCTGATGTGTTAGAATGTCACTAGAAATTTCATGGACTAAACTCCCAAAAGATATGAAACATACCAGCTATGAGAAAGCCAGACATTTATCTTATGCATGTGTTTTTCAGCCTCTGAAAGCAATAATTTCAAATCTCTGTCAAGAATAACCTAGTGCATGACCAAGCAAGGTTTGAATATGTATATTTCATATGCAAAATAAAGTTGACTTGATAATTTGAGAAATAATAATTCACTGGTCAAATGGATAATTTATTATTGCCATATTTTAATTTAAACTATTGAGGCATACATTCATACATGTTTTAAATTTTTGATTATGCTTCCTCTGTTTCTTAGTTGTTTGATTTTTTCCCCCCTTGTATTCTGTGTTGGTTAAAACATATTTTGCTCAAATATATTATTTTTATTTAAAATGGCATTAGGGATTTACCTAATTTTTAACCAAAGGAAAAATCCTGAGTTGAATTAGGGAATTTCAGGCAGATTCAGACTGAAATTATCATCGATGAATATGATAAATATTTATGCCTCTTTCTGACTGCCTATCTCTATAGCTTATTTTCAAAGAACTCAGTGTAGCTTGCATGTTCTGTCAGCACACATTTTTTTTCTTTATAACAGTGCAATGAGGTTGTGCTAAGAGTATGTGACTCAGTGAGTGTACAATTGGATAAGAATTTGAACCTACATCTCTCCGTTCCATGCTGATTCTTTAGTGATTACCTACCAAGCAGAGAATAGAGGTAATCAATAATATTTCATTTCACTGACCAGAAGATTCATTGAATAGTCTGCCTAATTCAAGTGTTTGCTGCTGAATCCAGATAGATAATTGTAGAGATAGAGTTCCTTCCATTTGTTGAATAACATAATCACTTTCTGAACTAGCCAAAGTGATATCTGGGTTACCATAGCATTTTATCTTAAGGGATCCACTGTCCCATCACTCACCCAGCCAATCCTAGTAGCAGGACACATTTTTTTTAAAAAAAATATTTATTTGTATGTATGCATGTAGCGGGACACATTATTTT
Organism: Pantherophis guttatus; assembly: GCF_059756535.1. NCBI lineage: Eukaryota > Metazoa > Chordata > Lepidosauria > Squamata > Colubridae > Pantherophis > Pantherophis guttatus. Next base: position 26,662,071 of record NC_142067.1, read on the forward strand.
TTATTTTATTTATTTGTATTCTACCTATTGTGTAGTGGGCTTCAATAGGCAAGAAGCAGACCAGCATAGCTACAACAGCATTTATTGACTCAAAACTGGAACTGAGGAACAGCAGGCAAATACCTGTAATTTATACTCTAGGCGAGGGGTGGGTTCTACTTACCTTTACTACCGGTTCACAATGGGAGCGCATGTGCAGATCATCAATTATGACATCAGGGTGGGTGGGTGGAGCCTCCTGATCCTTTTACTACTGGTTCTAAAGAACCGGACAGAACGGGGAGCAACTCACCACTGCTTTAGGCCCACAGGGCCTTAACCAATCATAATCCTTGAAAAAGCCCACCTCAAATATGAATGTTCTAAGTTTCCCTTCAAAACAGTTGGAGTTAACAGTTAGGGTCATCTAAAAGTTAGTTTCACTTTAGCAGGGCTTCACACATACATATATATGTTTGTATTCAATACATAACACCACCTTTATTATTTTTATGAATCACTCAAGGCGGTGAACATATCCAACACACCTTCCTCCTCCTATTTTCACCACCACAACCACCCATTTAGGTGAGTTGTGCTGAAAGTGACTGGCCCAAGGTGAGTCGGTCTCGGTCAGTCAGTCTCTGTCTGTCTGTCTGTCTGTTTCTCTCAGTATTCCATTCAACTTGTGATAGTGATATGACAATGAAAGATATTTCTGCAATTACATTGTTATGAACAGATCATTCTCTACTCAGTTTTAGAATGGTGACTGGCAAAACTTTTGCAAGGGAAAAAAAGACTTGTTAATACTATCTGGCCTTGCTGTCTTAAAAGATCTATGCAGTATTTATCACCTCATTTGTTGGAGATACCATAGGCCTTTGTGGATCTCTAGAACTTATAAATGCCCAACAATTCTGAAAACTCTCTTCTTTCTAGGAGAGTTCAGTGGGCATTTTTGGTATATCAGAGAAGGCTGTTGGTTAACATTTTTCAATAATATTTTTTTAAAAAAACTTTGCTTTTGCTTTTAATTGCTTTTATTTTTATCATTTATGCTCTGTAGTTTTTTAAATTGTTGTAAGCCTTCAAGAAATAGAAAGATGGAGTATACAGTCAATAATCAATAAAATATTGAATTCAGAAGTTTAAAATTATTTCTTTTAAAAATAACCAATATTCAGTAACAACACTGAAGGGTAAATATTTCTTTTTGTACTTTATTTTCTTTGTTCTTTATTATGCTTCCCCCTCCACGCTGTTATTAAACAGTGAATTTAATAATTCACTGTTCATGAAATACTTGTTTAAAAAATAATAAGTGACAACTGTTTCTGAGGTTTAAGGGCTTATTAATTAAGTCCACAGTGTTGCTCTGATATATGTTGATGGTGCTGATGACTGACTTATTCATTTGCCCTAGAAAATGGCATCTAGTATAATTCAAGTACTTTACTGTAACCTGTCATGCTCTTCCTTTTTATGAAGATGGAGAGTTGCTACATATGGGAGATTGCCAATTAATAGAGTTTTACTACCTATACCAGGGGTGGGCAACTGTGGCCCTTTTACAACCTGTGGACTTCAACTCCCAGAATTTCTGAGACAGCCAAGCTGGCTCAGGAATTCTGGGAATTGAAGTTCACAGGTCATAAAGGGGCCATATTTGCGCACCCCTGACCTATACAACTATATATACACACATACAAAGCAAGAAGATGGAGAATAAAGATAGATCAATTACAGAATGCCCAGTCTGCTAAATAAAATTTCTTGGACGTGCAGTGTTCTTTTACCTCCACTCCAAAATGATAAGAAGGCAGAACAAATCCTAGGACATAGGAAATGCAGGAAAGGCTGGAATGGGACATAATTTAAACATACGTAAAAAAAATTCCCAGTTGTTAGCCAGACAGATAAAGCCCTTAAATACTGTATTTCCAGAGCACTGTACTCTTGTGACTCATTGTTGATTTCTACGCTTACCTTCTCCACAAAAACTGGTGTATCAATCAGTAGTGGGTTCCACTTACTTTCACTACCGATTTGGGACTGTGAGTGTGCATACGTGTGCGCTTGCTTTGCTCGTGCACGGTGCTTCTGTGCATGCCCAGAACCTTCTGTGCACGCTCAGAGCGTCCGTGATGACGTCTGGGTGGGTGGACGGAGCCTGCCGCCACCACCACTACCGGTTCGCTTGAACTGGGGCGAACCGGTAGAAACCCATCACTAGTATCAATGTTGTTTAGACTAGGAAATATGCTATTTGGTCTATTTCAGTGGATGTCATTCCTTGAAATAATTCACATCATATCCCAAAAACCGATAGCTGCAGCACAGAACTTGGGGAAGGAGGTAACAAATGAGGAGAGTGAAAGATAGGCGATTTCTACTGGGAAGGAAATAGGAAGTCTATTTGTCATTCATGAATCAAGTAAAAATTGAGCTAGAAGGTAATTTTCTGAGGCATGATTAAAAACTGACATTGACATTTTGCAAAAGAAATAAAGAGGAAGCACAGAAAGTAGCCAAGGGGAAAGATATAAACTCATAACCAGACACAAGAATAGGCTGTTATTCATAAAATGAGATTTAAAGCATGATATTCTGCTCCCACTATATTCTGCTCATGTAACAGATTATAACAGACTAGTAGGACCAGATCAGGGGTGAAATGCTCCCAGTTCGGACCGGATTGCCCGATCCGGTAGCGATGGAGGCAGATGGTTCGGAGAACCAGTAGCAAAAATTTCTGCCCCCCCCCCCCGCCCATGACCAGCTGAGCCGCACAATCATCAGAGGCTTTTTTTTTTTACTTTTAAAAGCATTTTTCTACAACCTTTTCGGCCGAAAAAATGCTTTTAAAAGAAAAAAAAAGCCTCTGATGATCGTGCGGCTCAGCTGGGATCATCAGAGGCTTTTAAAAACTTTTTTTTAAAGCATTCAAAAAAATGCCTTTAAAAGCCTCTGAAGAACCCAGCTGAGTTGCCTGATCGTCAGGAGCTTTTAAAAGCATTTTTTTCTGCAACCTCTTAAGGTTGCAGAAAAAATGCTTTTAAAAGTAAAAAAAAAAAAGTTGGGCATGCCCACCCAGTCACATTACACACACACCCCCCCCACCAAGCCACGTCCACAGAACCGGTAGTAACAAATTTTACATTTCACCACTGGACCAGATGATACACAGAATATTCCCCCTATCCATGACAGGATGGATTTAAAAGGCATTATAGGTTTCTTCCCCCTTTTTCTAATGCATCATATTCTTTTAATGCTCCTCTATGATCTGACTCAAGTTTTCATATTATTGCTGGGATAAAGAAACACACAAGGTGGAAATTGGAGGGATAAGAGAAATGCATGGCAGAGCTGTTTACTTAAAATTGCTATCATCCTATTCTTGCATAATTCATTATCATGTGATCCACAGACTCCCCCATTCTTTCATATTTTCTTTAAACCAGGAAAAGAATCATAAGCATTATAGAGAAAGATTGTTCTAAGTTTTAATGCTTAACTGGGGGAGGTTGGGAAACAAGTGTTTTAAAGTGTTATGCTGTGAGTCAGTATTTTTTTTCTTTATGATGTCATTAAGTTGCCTCAAAGATAACAGAAGTCCCTTGGTCCAAATGATGTTGAAATCTTTGTCAGGAATGTGTAGTAGAGGATTTGTTTTTGTTAGCCTTTAGATCATTTTCCACTTCTTTCACAAGCCAGGAAGGGCATTACATTGGCTGAAGAACAAAGGAAGTGGGAAAGCATTTGGTTTCTACCATATCACTCTGACACACATAATACAACCTTCTGTTATGTTCCAGTTGGAAACAAAAAATGATTTCCCAACCTCTTTTATACTGTGGATGTATTGCCATAAAAACAATGAATTGCTGGTTTTCATGATCCAGGTTTAGGCTGCCAGGTTCGTGGAGGGCCATTGCAAATACAAGGTTTAATGCTTCTCTTGGCACAAATTTGAAGAAGGTAAATATAAGAAACATTTTAAAAAACCTTTAGAAAAAGGTGCTATGTAAAGGACTAAACATTATGCAGTTTTACAGAAACCATCCTATTCTGTAGAAGCAAGGCCTTCATTTTGGTGCGTTGTCATCTTTTGAAATTATATTGCATAGTATTGACAGTTTGTAGGGAAGCTATGTTGGACTTCAGTTCATCCATCTCTGATCAGCATGTTTAAACATCCAAAATATCTAGAGGGCTACAGGTTGGGAAAGGCTGCTATAGCACGTCTGTCAATGATCTATAAGAATACAAAGTTCTGAAGTACATCATTTGTGCTTTCTAGACACTCACTTTTTATATGGGCAGCAGTAATCCATAGTTTCTGGCAGTTTCTATTTTTGCAATCCTCATCTGGTAGCCTTAAATATTAAACCTTTCTTAGGGATTTTTTCAAGACAGGTTCATTGCCTAGCAGCTGTGGGAAATATTTGCATTGGATTGCCTTTCAGCTAACCATGGTGTGGGTAGCCATCACTTTATGTTGATTTGACTCTACAACTAGCATCCTACAATTAATATTAACAGTGAATATTAAATGTACCATATGAAGCAATCCTCTGCATACAACTGGTTTGATGAGATCTAGTTCATTCCAGCGGTGAAATGCACTTACCTTCGCTACCGGTTCGGGAGTGTGAGTGTGCTTTCTTGCCTTTTCTGCACATGCACAGAGCCTTCTGTGCATGCCCAGAGGTTCAAAAAGGGGAGGTAATGAAGTTCCAATAGGTGGGCGGAACCTCCTGCCGCCGGCGCTACTGGTTCGCGTGAGCCAGATAGATCCAGCCGGATTTCACCACTGGTTCATACTCAGAAGAGAATACTAGTCTTACTACAAGGTTGAAACCAGGAATTTAGGATGAATTAACTACAGTACCACTCTTCCCTTTTGCCCATCAAATTTTGCAACATGAATGCAAATACACATAGAGACATAGAAACAAAGGACAAATGATTCTGCAGTCACTCACCCATTGTGACATATTAATTCTTTGATGTAAAACTTGGCTCCATTGAAATTTTATATCTGTTCTTTTGAGAGACAATCCTTAGAGATGCTGAATGTGGAAGCTATAAAATCTTATTTATTTATTTTACATTCTGAGAAACTGGTGAACAACAGCTGAAGAAGAATAAGAAATAATCATGGAATCAGTTCCATAAGGAGGATTACAATAGCTATCATAGAGTAGTCTAGAAATATTAAAAAATGGTTCTATGAATATTTTTGCTATTAAGTTCTTCCTTTATAGATTCATGAAAAAGAAAAGCAGATATACTAAAATAATAGCTGAAAAATTGGTCCTGAAATTTACCATACCAGCTAAATAATAAAAATTACCAGAAAATCTAGTTTTGCTTCATAAAAGTTGCATTTCACATTCCCTGCATTTTATAGTATGGACATTGGTTTGGATATAATTAAGAGTTTTAGTAGGTGCGTCATATATTCCTCAGAAAGAATGTTCTGTTTGAAGGATGAATGGGACAGTTTTCCATTTGAAGGCTCCTTATTATCTAGTGCAGAGGAAAAGAAAAGCATTCATAATGTGCAGGTGCAACAACTCTTAGCTTCCTCAAAACAGTGGCAGGTAACTATAAATAGCTAAATAGATTGTACATGAAAAAGTTAAAGAATCAATGTATATGAGAATGAATTAATCTTGGATTGGCAGGTGAGTGAAAAATCCTGAAAGTAAAACCATTTGAGAAGAAAGAGTTGAAAAATTGTGAATGCTGCCTCAAATTATCATGAGGATTATTTCTCATATCTCTTATTTGAAATAATATTTTTTCCCAAAAATGAAATTTACTGGCTTGTTAAGGGCTAGTATCTACTACACAGCAACAAATAAAAGCATGTTAGTAGTAATTCTATACTATAGTACTTCTTTTGGTTGTATTTTAAATAACATTTCTCAGAATTCTCGTTCTCTCTCTCCCACCTTCCCTCCCTCCCTCCCTCCCTCCCTCCGTGTGTGTGTGTGTGTGTGTGTGTGTGTGTGTGTGTGTGTGTGTGTTTCCAATATGCTGTTAAATGGTCAGAGAAAGTTTTGGTAGGAGTTATGTCTTTTCTTTGCCATTCATTGACATAGACAGTGCAATTATTGTGTAGTAGGCTTCAGTAGATAAGAAGCAGACCAGCATAGCTACAACAGCATTTATGGACTCCAAACCGTGCCTGTAATTTATACTCTAGGCCCACAGGGCCTTAACTAGTCATAATCCTTGAAAAAGCCACCCAAATATGAATTTCTAAGTTTCTCCCCAAAACAGTTGGAGTTAACAGTTAGGGTCATCTAAAGGTTAGTTTCACTTTAGCAGGGTTAACAATTAGGGTCATCTAAAGGTTAGTTTCACTTTAGCAGGGCTTAACACAACTAGGGATACAGTGGCTCAGTGGCTAAGATGCTGAGCTTGTCAATCGAAAGGTCGGCAGTTCAGCGGTTCGAATCCCTAGTGCCGTGTAACAGGGTGAGCTCCCATTACTTGTCCCAGCTTCTGCCAACCTAGCAGTTCGAAAGCACATAAAAAATGCAAGTAGAAAAAATAGGGACCACCCTTGGTGGGAAGGTAACAGCATTTTGTACGCCTTTGGCGTTTAGTCATGCCGGCCACATGACCACGGAGACGTCTTCGGCAGCGCTGGCTCTTCGGCTATGAAACAGAGATGAGCACCGCCCCCTAGAGTCAGGAATAACTAGCACATATGTGCGAGGGGAATCTTTACATTTACCTTTTAACACAAATATATATATATATATATATATATATATATATATATATATATATATATATATATATATGTATGTATGTATGTATGTATGTATGTATGTATGTATGTATGTATGTATGTATATGTATATGTATATGTATATGTATATGTATATGTATATGTATATGTATATATATTCTCAATACATAACCGCAATATTGGACAGGTGACACCCATGCCAGTAACTCTTTTGTTTGTCAGTGAGATTATCTTCCTGATCTTTTTGTTCACCAGTGAGGACTTTCAATATATTTGCTCTTTTGTATTCAAAAAATAAATATTTGTTCTTCCCAGTCATTGCCACTTGCTGTGGGACCTATGAGAGGCTCTTTCATTTTTTTAATATTTGGTTTATCTAAGGAAGAAAGAGAACAAGTGCTATATTTTAATTTCATAAGTAAAAGTGCAACAATACTGAGAACAAGGTGGTGGCCACTGGAAATTATTCTAAGGAGTTAGGGTAACATAATTATGATGGTGATGGTGATGCAATTAAGAACACTAATTGCTATTAATTATACAGTGGGACAAATGTAAGTTCAAATTAATGCTTTTTGTAAAAAAAAAAAAAAAGCCCATTAATTACCTATTCCATTTTGTATTTTTTTTTCCAAAAAATAAACCTATCTTGTTTTTATCTTTTCCACCATAAAGAGATTTTGGAATAGAATAGTCAGTTTCCCTATATTGTTTTTTGGCCAATTAACTTTTTGCTTGCCACAGTGACAAATGGTAAAGGGATCTATTTGTTTTTGTGTTCATTTTCTTCACATTTCTGTGGTTTTCATACGAATGTAGCACAGCTATTTAGCAGGCAGGCAGGCTCTTTTCTCTACCCCCCCCATCTCAAAACGATTCCTGTCAAGAAATGGGAGTAACTAGTTATAAATCTCCAAAAATCATAAACATAATTAAAAAAAACAAATATTTTGAGGTAAAATATCACCATGATGACAGCATGAGCAGTACATTATGTGAAGTCCAAGATAGTTATCAGAGCGCCAGAATAAAACATATGTATAGCTTTACTATAGGATTATATTCTGTAACTGAAAATAAATATTCTGCAACAAGAATAAAAATAAGAGTATACTGAAAAATGGAAATAATTGTTTTGTCATGATTAAATGCCATTTCTTTTAATATATCATCAAACAAAATGTCACAACCCTGTGTAAAAATAGCCCTCCTGTGAAGTTGAGATATTCATTGGGAAAATTAGTTTAGGTATGAGTGAGTTGTCAGCATTTCAGAATCTTATTGCTAAATATGTTCAAGGAACGTGTAATGGTGATACTACTAAATACTCACAGGTGTCCTAGTCAGTGGTGGGATTCAAATTTTTTTACTACTGGTTCTGTGGGCGTGGCTTGGTGGGTGTGGCATACCTTGGTGGGTGTGCTTGGTAGGCATGGCAGGGGAAGGATACTGTAAAATCTCCATTCCCTCCCCACTCTAGAGGAAGGTTACTGCAAAATCCCCATTTGCTCCCGATCAGCTGGGACTTGGGAGGCAGAGAATAGATGGGGGCAGGGCCAGTCAGAGGTGGTATTTACCGGTTCTCCGAACTACTCAAAATTTCCACTACCGGTTCTCCAGAACTGGTCAGAACCTGCTGAAACCCACCTCTGGTCCTAGTTCCAAAGCTTAGTTAGAATGAAAATAATCTAGTTAACCATCAGATGAATTTTAGTAGGCCCAATATATAGATATTTTCTACATAAATAAATGTAAAAATGCCTTTGGTACTATTGCTCTATTAAAAAAATGGATGGAGGGCAAATACAAGAGTCCCTTTCATTGTTTCATTACAGGAGAATCAGCTAGTAATATTGTATAGTGACAATGGAGGAAAATATGAAATTGAGGGAGACAGGAAAAAGGCATCTTCCAGAAAACTGGGTCCTACAAAGTTCTAATGTGTTTGTTTTCTATGATCTCTCTTAAGAGAAAAACAACTGTCATTGTGCCATTGCTAATATTAGGGAGATAATGAAGTGGTAGCCATAGTAAACCATAGGAAGTTTGGGGAAGAGATAGTTCACATATCATATTAAAGTTGTTGTGCAACATTTAGGTTTGTCTTCTGCTTTAAATAAACTGAAAGAATGCTGTCCCATTCTTGTTAACTGTTAAATGTTTAGTCACCACTCCAGTTGACTTTCTAAACAGAATAAGAAGGACAACTTGTTTGTTTTTTCTTCCAGTAATAAAACACCTTGAGCCATACCACACTTGATTTATAAATGCACTGACCCAATTTGACACAAACTCACTGTGAAAAAAGCTTAGCTCATGCTAATTTTCAGATCTGCCACATCCTGCCAAATGGTTTCCTTTCTGACATATCATCATTCATCCATATTTAGGATGGTTTGCGATAGCATGCCAAAGACCAAATTCTATATATGTGATAGTTGTTCAGGATCATTTTATAAAATCCAAGTTTTTTTTACTCTCACATACTAAATTGTCTATCGGAATAAACATTTTCTGTAGCTACCTTTCTCCTAAATGTATGCAACCTTTCTAACCTTACTGTAGGATTTTTTAGCATTGTAATTCTCAATGCCATTACATAGTTCTCCTAGTTACTAGAGAAAATTAAATATAGGCACTTAAATGAAACAAAATATGTTCTTTATGAATTTAAATATTGAAATAGAGCCCACAATAATAATAAAAACCTCTTACTGTGCCTTCTTCTAAGTCATTTCAATAACAGAATGTAAACTTGCCAGTCAAAAATTATTGCTCAAGAAAATCATTTACCATTAACAAAAAAAAATTTTTTTTAATTTTCTTTTTCAATCAACAAATATTCAAGAAAATCCTCCCACATACATCTGGGTTTTTTGAAACTCCACCTACATTCTTATTAATACTCTGGGAAAATGGCAATTGTAGCTAAAGACAAAAAAACTAATATGATGCTACACTTAGTTGCTTGGGATATAAAAATAATTATATGCTCAGCATTCCATAGAAAAATGCAAAACAAAATAAATTTTCTCAAGAAAAATGTTTCTGTTTACCTTCACCCCCAAGACATTTATATTATCAGTTTTGAAGATCTTAATCAGTTGCTTAGGAAAATAGCAATTATATATACTTTTCAACCTAAAATCCCTAATGGTTTAGAGGTTTAATTTAGCTGAGTTAAAATTTCATAGTACTTCAAAAGATCCTTAATTCAGTAGCATGTTGAATACCATTTAACCTGAGCAGCTTATCACCTGGCCTTGTATCTTTAGTCATTTATATTGTCTATCTGTGCATTTTGCTTTGTAAAATACAGCAATAGTTTATCATTGCATTTTTCCACATCCTGTAGTACGAAATGATGCCTTTGCTGTTATTGCTACTGTAAAGTGAACATCAGCTTCCAGCTAGTTGTGTATTAGGATGACCTTCATGCCTTGCGGGGGGGGGGGGGGGCTCTGCTGGGACTACATGATCTTGGCATTCTTTTCTCATCTGTCCAAGATCATCACCACCCAAGATGAGGCACCATAACAGATATTGAGGGTCTGTTTCCTTTTGTGAGGTAGATAGCTGTGCTATCTCAAAGTAAAAAAGGTTCTTGAATACTCAGAATTGATAAACGTCCTTTTTTAAAACTTTCTTGTTGCTGATGTTGTCTTCAGCATCACTTAGATGAGATGTGTGGCTATATAAATCAAACTGAATCAAATCAAAATATAAATAGGGTCATCCAGCTGGCCTTAAGAATGTTGCCAGGCATCAAGCTCTTGTAAAATTGCCCAAACTAAAGCAAACCACCATCCTCACCAAGCATTTACTCTGGGAAAAGCCAATGCAGGTTGGCTAGGTTGCATTAACAGAGGGATAAGAGTCAGGATCACGGGAAGTATTAGTACTTCTTTTTAAAGCCTTAGTAAGACTGCATGTAGAATACTGCATCCAGTTTTGGTCACCATATTATAAAAAAGATGTAGAGACTCTGGAAAGAATGCAGAAAAGAGCAATAAAGATGATTAGGGAACTGGAGATTAAAACATATGAAGAATGGAGAACATATGAACATATGAAGAGGCTGCCACAAAGAAGATGGAGTCAATCTATTTTCCAAAGTACAAGAAAACAAGACAAGAAATAATGGATTGAACCTAATCAAGGAGAGAAGCAACCTAGAACTAAGGAGAAATTTCCTAATAGTGAGACCAATTAACCAGTGGAACGGCTTAACTTCAGAAGTTATGAGTGCTCTATCACTGGAGGCTGTTAAGAAGCCATTGTATGGAATGGTATCGGGTTTCCTGCTTGTGCAGGAAGTTGGACTAGAAGACCTCCAAGGTCCCTTTCAATTCTGTTATTCTGTTAATTACTGGGGAGTTCACCTTCACCTTCTTACTCTCACACAAACTGTCTGAATTGAGTTGCTTTTTGCTTCTCTGGTATGCACTCCCTCCTCTCTCCTGGGAATTTGGACTATATTTCAAAATAGTCACTATGACTGCTAAAAGATATACTTGAGTGAAGACTCAGAACCTAACTCAAACATGTCCTTCCATTCAAAGCTCCCAATTGTCTGTCTCCAGGGTGACATTTGGAAACTGTTATAACTTCAGCAGCCACTAGAAATCTGTCTTTGAAGCTTAGAAGCCACAATTGTTATAAAATGCAGTTGTTAGATTTGTGGCAGATAGATCTTATCAGTGCAGGAAACCATCTATTTTTAATATTGTTGCACTGCATGTATTTCCAGGTCAAATCGCTTGTTACCATGTAAAAATTTCTGTTTGATGTGGTATCAGTGTCCCTGTTGTCCAAAATGAATCTGTCCATCCTGTTGATTTATCAAGAGAGGGTCTGCTCAGGGTGCTGCACCCGTGTAAAATGAAGAAGAGCCTTTTTGGTTGCATCTCAACTCTGGAATATGTCTCTGGAGATATGTTTGGTTCCTTTCCTGATTTTGCGAAGCTTCAAAAAACATTCCTTTTTAAATAGTACTCACAGCCGTGAGATTGGGATACAGAAATTATGTTAATGAAATGTAATTCTATCTCTTGGTTCCAAACACCTCTAATTTAATTCTATGTTATGACATGTCACAATATCTTTGAGCTCAGAGACTAGAATGCTTGCATTCTATTTTCAGAGCTTTCTGAGTATGCTTGTGGGTGACCTCCCTTATATAATTGAATTCAATGCATGAGTAATCAACATACTAGTTTCTATTGCTCCTATGATAGCAACGAAAAAAAATGGAGGCAATTTTTGTGGATTGCCTCTTGACATTAATAGAATCATTCAATTGAATTTCAAATATAAAAGGACTCTATACGGTGTCATTTTTTGAAATGTTGCATTATGCTGTTACAACATTCTAAAATATAGGAGATTTTTAGTCCCACAAAACTTATGAAATTAAAAGGATCACTATAAGGTATCTCAATTATTCAAATTATATGAGGCTCATTCACATATACAGTTATATGATTCAATTTCTTTATAATTAATTAGAAAAGTGAAAAAAGATAGCTCCAACTTGCCCTGGTCACTTGAAGCCAATTGTATTTTACAGCAACTTAATTGCATAATATTTACTGAAGTACTCAAGAAAGTTTTGTACCATGCTGTAAAGTTGGTAGCTTGTATAAATGGACCACTTAATATTCTATTTTTAGAGGTGACTCTTTCCAAATCTCATTTAAATCAAAAGGATTTTAGTCCTTGTGTTACATAAAGAAGGAAACTGGTGGTTCTGACACACTATCAAAATAGAAGTCTGAATGAAAATGGTAATAAAAAAACTGTTCATGATAGATCCCATGCAGAATCTTGCCTTCCCTTGGTACTTTTTCTTCTTGATCTTCCTCCTATGACTGCTGTTAATAGAGGTGCAGTATAAATAAATAAATCAAGGAAACAACTAAGCAAATTATGCACTTCATGGAAAGAAACTGTAGGTCATCTTTAAGTGCCACCTTGATGTCTATACTTGGATGCTCTGAGATTCATCCAGAATAGTGCTATATAGAGGATGGGCAGATCCATTAATAATAATGGATCAGAAACTTGTTTTTATTTATTTGTCATATTTATATAGTTTCCCATCTCCCACACATGATTCTGGATGACATACTGTACAATAAAAAATGTTTTAGTAACATGCAAGAAACTAGAAGCCCAATTAGTATCACCCACTGAATATGTGTGTGTGTGTGTGTGTGTTTTCTGAGGTTTTCGTGGGTGTTTGTATATAGGTCTTTGGTTATTCGGGTTTTCTCCTGCGTAAAATTGGAAGTGTTTTGGTGACGTTTCGACGAAGTCTTTGCTCCTAGAAGCACGAAGCTGAAACACCAGCCTGAAGATGACGAATGACACTTCGTCGAAACATCACCAAGACACTTCCAATTTTACATGGGAGAAAACCCGAATAACCAAAGACCTACATATATACATACATACATACATACATACATACATACATACATATATATATATATATATATATATATATGTCTTCTTAAATTTTCGCGGGTGTGTATATGCAAACAATTAAAATCTCAGGTGTTTTCCCACGTCATATTAAATAAGTTAGTTAAAATGTTTAAAATTCTGATTAAAATCCTAGCTTAAAATCTTCTAAAAATCCTTACAGAGCACTCTGCAAGGTCCTTTAAAACCTTAGCTAAAATCCTACCAGTAACTTTAAAAGTTTTTCTTATAGCAACGTTTCGACAGGCTCACAACCCTGTCATCTCTTATGAGCCTGTCGAAACGTTGCTATAAGAAAAACTTTTAAAGTTACTGGTAGGATTTTAGCTAAGGTTTTAAAGGACCTTGCAGAGTGCTCTGTAAGGATTTTTAGAAGATTTTAAGCTAGGATTTTAATCAGAATTTTAAACATTTTAACTAACTTATTTAATATGACGCGGGAAAACACCCGAGATTTTAATTTTTTGCATACACACACACACACACACACACACACACACACACATATAGTATAGTATAATAATTCCATACATATTTTGTGGACAGTGTATTGACTGCGTTCAAGTCTTTTTTAAACAACGCTAACAATAATAACACAAATAAGTCTGTATAATCTTAATCTTCCAACTTCAACAATACTATTCTTTCTTCATAATCCTTTATCATTTTCCCCATTAATTCATTTAAACATTTCTTTACGCCATGTATTTGTTATCCCCTAATAAATTACTATTATTTAATATTTTAAGAATTACTCATTATTCCACCATAACTTCAATATTCCAAATATGTAGGATTACTGGTAACGCCAAATATTAACAACATTTAATCAATCCCGGGAGTGTATCTCAAAATCCCCAATTTCTAATCCTTAATATTTTAAATTCACAATATACTTTAACACACTATTAATATAAATAATATAATTAAATTACCTAATCCTAAATTTCCATCTACTAATCTTAACTTATTTTTAGTTATAATGTTATATTAGGTATTAATATATATACTCCTATTTTCCCAGTTTGTATTTTCCCATTTTATTAATATATTTTCTCATTATCCATCATCTCTTAATCTTTTTAAAATTCCATCATTTATTGACTTTTTAGTCAGCCTTTTATCTCTTCCTCTCTCTTGGAATCTTGTAACTCTTTTTGATATTTTTGTCCCTACTGAACATTCCCTTCTGGATACTCTTTGTCTCTTTCTGCTGTATTATTTGAACACCCATCAACAAGACTTCCTTTTTTTAATGCCTTCAACAATGGTAGAACTTGTAATGTACTTGAAAAGTTCTTAAAAATTCAGGAAAATATTCAGAGATGAATCTGCCTTGAAAGTAGCTTGTGGTGAATTGTATAGCAGATCAAACATCAGGAACTGACCATAGGAAATGTTTTATGATATTTTGTCTCATTATAAAATGCTTTATGATCATTTTATGTCATTAAATGTTTTATACAATTTGCCCAATTTCAACTCATGGATTTCAATTTCAAGTCATGGGTCCTGGATCTTTTACACATTCTGTAGGTTAGTCCATTAGAGGAACCTTAGTTGAAAACATTTTGTGCTATGATGCACCATTTCATTCAGTCGAGTGTTTTAGTAGTATATAAATAATTTGGGGCAGATCTACTTCCTTTCCTTGTCTCAGTCTTCAGGGAACAGACCTGACCACAAACATTTTTTCACTTTCCGGTTCCTGGAAGAAAAAACTAGTTTGGAGCACACAGAACTATGGAATATTTAGCAATGTACACTTTTCAAAGTCCAGTTACTGGATGTATTTGGTAAAATTATTCGTTGTGATTATAATTGTTAACCACGAAACAATATCTCTCCTGTTACAGGAAAATAAGTGAAAATATTTTCAGTCACATTGTCTTTATCTCTGATTTTCTCAATCTACAAATTACCATTACTATTATTATATTTATTATGACTGCCCACCCCAAAAGTCTCTGGGGCCTTACAATTAAAACAGTTAAAAACATAATAATGAAACAACAGCCATTTTAAAAAAAATGACAGAGGCTGCACAAACACCAACCCCAGGCCTGGGAACAGAGCCAGTTCTTAAGGGCCTTCCGTATTCCCAGTTTTAAATTTAAATTAA
Organism: Pantherophis guttatus; assembly: GCF_059756535.1. Taxonomy (NCBI): domain Eukaryota; kingdom Metazoa; phylum Chordata; class Lepidosauria; order Squamata; family Colubridae; genus Pantherophis; species Pantherophis guttatus. The sequence goes on from NC_142067.1 coordinate 26,677,433, forward strand.
TTGTATTTTGGAAGAGTTCCATTTCAACTGAGTTTTAGATTTAAAATTTGACCAAACCACTGCTAGTTATCGCTAGTTTCTTTGTTTCTATGGGTGCCTTTAATCAGCCAAGAAAATGAATAAATGGATCTTTAAATAAATCAATGCAGAGTTCTCACTCAAGGCACAAATGACCAGGGTCAAATTATCCTGTATTGGACACATTAAGTTAAAATCCATCTCTCTGGAAAATGGTCCAATACTGGGAAAGTTGAAAGGAAAAAAAAGAAAAGGGGATGATCAGCAACAAGGTGGATGGCTCAATTACATTAGAGATGAATACACCCAAAAGACCAGACTGAGGCTGGATCATTATGAATATAATTTATATGGTTGCAAGGAATTGAAAATGTCTTGATGGCCCATTATGAATCAATCATCACTATATCTTGTGGTGGTAAACCTTGGACAAACCATGAACTATGTGACAATTTGCTTTCTTTTATATTGGTTTTATAGCTCTTCAAGGTATGAATGTACACTCGGATGTTTTCCCTATCCAACAGAAATATAATCTGCATCTTTAGAAAAATCCTAATCTCATCATTAAGGCATTTTCTTAGGTAGTAAATGCCATTGAATGATTGTTATCATTGGATGGTCCTGATGAATAAATTAGGGCAGGATGAGGCAAAATATGTAGAAAAAACATAGTACCAGCTCATTCAGGAATGGATGTCTGCCAATTAATTCTCCCCCACTGCAATCATTGGGGAAAAAATGTTTCATCCTGCATATCTTCATTCTCTGCTATCAATCCAAATTAAGTTGGTTCTGTAAATCTTGAATATTAAGCATCAATAAAGTTTATCAAGATCACAAACAGATCAATGATTCATTTTCTTTTTAAATGCATGGATTAGTTCATGTACTCTTTGAAAAGAATAAAAATAAAAATTGTTTCAATTATTTGGGCCTCAAATTAAATGACCTTAATGTAATAGGAACACTTCTTAAAAATTAAATTTAGTTTCTGAATTCATGTTCAATTTCTCCTACTCTAACACCACTCTCACCACCACCAAATATCCTCTAAGTTATGCAAATCTATAAGTTCCCGGGATAGGTTCTGTCAGTGCCAACTCTTCTAATTGTGTGAGCTTTGCTTAATACAGGAACAAGAGAAAGCCATAGCTCACTAACAGAATATATTTTGTATGTAAAGTATCCCAAGTGCAATTTAGTTAAATGATGTGAGAAGCAGCAATGCTGAGGAATGCTTCTGGGCTAGATCCAGAAAAAGACACTAAATCTTATTCAAATGGTTCAAATGCTTCTGTCAGCTACCTGGCCTTGTTAGCACTAAAGACAAATTGAAGTACTATGATGCTTGCAGCTGTAAGCACAAAAAATCCCTTTCTCCTGGCAGTTAGTTGTATTAATAATAAACGAGATTACAGATACATTACTGCTGCTTAAAGTTATCCCTAAATTTGTCATTTGAAACATGTTGTTACGATACTACAAGACCCTTTCCCTTTTGGTTCCCTTCTGTTCCATTTCATTCCATTCCGTTCTGTTCCCCTCCCCTTTCCTCCCCAAATCTCTCTATATAAAAGCGAAATACCACTCACGCATCATCACAAAATTTCCAGAACTGTAAAGCCTACGAATTTGAAATTTGGCACGTATGTTCCTCTTGGCTTCTAGGTGCTCACTAAGAAAGGATCTTTTGAAATGACCATCAGATCATTAGTATTCCTTATATTATTATTAACATGCTCTGATGCTAAGAAGTTAGACGTTCTACTCCCCCTCCCCACCTGAAAAGAACTTTGTTCCAACTGCCACTTGGGTGTGAGCATGGCCAGTGCGTGTCTCATCTGGCCTGCGGGCTGGGAATTTAGATATTCTACCCCCCAGAATGGGATAAGATAGGAGAGGCCTCTGTGGGGCAAGCCTGAGGGAGAAAAGGGGATAGGAGAGGATCAATGGGGCCAGCCTGAGGAAGAGAAGGGGATAAGATAGGAGAGGCCTCTGGGGGCAAGCCTGAGGGAGAGAAGGGGAGGAGAGGCCTCTCCCCTTCTCATTAATGCTCACTACTCATTAATGTTCAAGCTTTAACTGTCAATTTATCAAGCCCGATCACATAGTTTCGTAGCGGAGCACGGGTAACAGAAATATGAAACAGTAAAAGATGGAGAGAAGAGAGAGAGAAGGAAACCCAAATATGTCTCTTAGATTTTATCTATAAAATAAATGTATGTAATACAGAGAGTCATTATTTATAATTTGAGGCTTTAAAAAGACAGTAAGGAAATACTTTTTTTTTATTTCCCGAAATAATCTCATATTTTTATGCGTTCATAAAAGAATCTGAGAGATGTTCCTTTTTCCCTCTTGTGCAAATAATCATTATCAGGGTAACACGTCTTAGTTTTCTCATCACAGCCGATTTGCAAGAGTGGAGTTATATGTCCACTCAGTCTCCATGGTAACTTTATTCCTTATTAAACGGGAAAGGAAATAACATAATTAACGTACATGACCTCTTCCTCTGCCAAACAGTTCATTGTATCTTTTGTAACTATGTAGCATCGCTAAAGATGTTATATCCTTTTGATTCATTTTTTTCAATAGGCAAAAATTTACTTTAAAAATATCTTTCCAGAAGCAAAGAAAAGGCCTGTCAAGGGAAAACACCACATAGTTGTCCTTTAAAAGAATTGTATTGGACCTTCTTTCAACAGTCACATATAAACAATCACATTATCTTATGCAATAAAATATATATCATGTTTGGCATATCAAGATCTAAGTGCTAGGTTTGTGAAATAAAACAATTACTACTCCTTGGATGTTCTTATGCAGAGACTGGGAAACATTTGCCTCAGCAGATAAACTGACACTCTTTTCTGTGCTTTTTTGAAAGCACGGGACCCAATTCCTTGGAAAGTATTCCTAGAAAAGTCCCACTGAATTTTTTCATGCAAGTACAAAACTAGGATCAAATAACTCACCCATTGCAATCTCCTTATCAGGTTTTAGAGTAGGGTTGACTTCTTACAATGCATTTTGAATGAGTATCAAAACTCCAAATTTACATAACTGGATACTATCTTACATGATAGGATTAGGCTACAAACACTTATCTGTCTAAAGTTACTCATCATCATTAACCATAGTTATTATGTTTGAGCCTGACTTTATGGGAGTGTCTTTAGATTTTAATATTAAATAAGTATTTCCCCTTTTTGAGTTTGCTTTTTTTAAAAAAAAAATCTGGAAAACAGGTTACTATGTACTGTACAGATACTCCTCGACTTACAACTATTCATTTAGTGACCTTTCAAAGTTATTGGAAAAGTGACTTATGATCAGTTCTCACACTTAGACCATACCAACATCGTCACAATCACCTGATCAAAATTCAGACACTTGGCAACAAGCTTGTATTTATAATGGCTGCAGCATCCTAGCATCCTGTACTCACCATTTGTGACTTTCCCAGCTGGCTTTTGACAAGCAAAGTCAATGGGAGAAGCTGGATTTGCGTTAATGATTGCTTACTCACTTAACTACTATAGTGAGTCATTTAACAACCATGGGATAATAGATCATAAAATTAAGCATGACTCACTTAATGACTGTTTTGCTTAACAATGGAAATACTTGTATCAATAGTGGTCGTAAGAACTGTCTGTATGTTAAATGGTACAACACAGGAGAAAGATCAAATCCAGTTTCCTATTGAAATTGTTATTAAAGAATTAAGCAGTCATAGATTTCAAAATGATTAGTTACTTTTAAACAAAATTAAACACAGAATTTGCTAAATGAAGTTTACTTAACAAGAATCAAAACTAAGAATAACTTAAGGAAGGAGGATGAACAGAGGAAGCATCAGGGTCTTCCCATCTGTGGACAGTATGAAGACAAAGAGTTTACAAGTAAAATTATCTCTGTGAAAGGTTGGGCAACACTGAGAGGGATATGATTCTAATTTACCAATTCATGGCCTGAAGGTATCTGATTATTCATCTTCCAACTTATTCCTGCATATGCCTAGTAAATAAAGGAATAAGTCAGAGGACAAAGTACTAAAGAAAATATTTAACATCAGCCAAGAAAATTTAGTCCACACTATCTCATGCCCATTATTCACCATTCTAAAATCCAGGAGATTTGTGAGTTCTGGTCCTGCCCTGGGAATGAAAAACCAGCTAGGTGACTTTGGGCCACTCACTTTCTCTCAGCCCAACTCACCTCCCAAATAGGAGGCAGAATGATTATTAGGTAATGCCTTGAATAATTTATACAAAGATAATAGAAGTGGGGTATAACTAAATAAATCAAGGAAACAACTGAGGAAATTATGCAGTTCATAGAAAGAAATTCAAGTGTACAAAATTATTTTTAACATCTGAATATATATGATCAAGCTAGAGAATTCTGTTCATGAGCAATGGATGAGAATTATGTTAAGTCTTATTTAATGAAAAGATACTACCAAAGCCTCTATATTTCTGCCAAATTTATGGTAAATGTTTTATCTAATTGAGATTTACCATGGTGTTGGGAAAGAAGTCATTACATTATTTTCTGTTGGAGGAAAGAATGAAAAAAGGCAGACATTATAGCCTCCTGAGTGGTGGGCTCAAAAGAAAAGTCAGATTTAGACTGGCTAAAGAGTGACAAAAAAGGGATACAGTAATTTCAATCTGTTGATATATTAAGAAGGATTCTTTATTAGTCAGTAATATCAAGTTGTCCTATTTGACCATTACTCGGTTGATAGTAAAACTTACTCCTTAGTGTATCTTGATTCCTTGAGAAAGCAAATGCAGTTGACCTGGAAGGATTGGTACATTATAGATTGAAAATAAATGCTCCAAGATATTAAAGATATTGAGACCTCTAATGAAAATGTTCCCAATAGTTACAATTATGGATTTTGAATTCAGTTGTTATGGCTTCAGTCAATTCATCTTGAAACTGTGAATTTAAAACTTGGAGGGATACCTACCTCTCATAGTAGAGGTTGAATTTGTTTCTTAGCTAATCATTCAGTAACAACATCTCTATTCTGTATGGCTTAACTTTAGTTTCCTAGTACTGCTTCTCTAATTTTGCTATAGCAGGGTTTGAACTGCTGTACACAGAATGGTCTTGGGGCAGACATTTTGGCTGAAAATACTGATTAGAGGACCAGGCTAATACCAAGAATACCCAATACCAAAAAGAAATAGAAACTTTCATTTGAAGAAATATTTGACATATAATTTTAATGTATTAAGTTTTTAGTCATTTGGGGACTGTTTAAATTAAGATTTCAGTTCTGGCAGATTATCATGGATAACATTATTAAGAACAATTAAAAAGTCTAAGAAGTTTAAATTGCAGTTATAGTGATAAAGTTAGTTTCCATTAAAAATCTATGCAGGAAGCTTTTGTAGATTGAAATAGATTTCAAAAACCAGTTTTTTTCCCCAAGACTGACTAGAATTCATTAGCAAACATATTAGCAAGAAGAGGTAGTTAACACCTGAGCTTTAACTATTTATATTAGACTACTTCAGGAGCAAATTACTTCTTTTTAAAAATAGTGCTGCTCTCTCCATAAGGATTTAACAGTCCCTAAACACAGATGGTGCATTTCCATATTAGGTGAAAGAAATTAAGAAAGGGAAGGAATAAGAATGCAAAAGACTAACCAGGCATACTGATTCAAGTTTATTAACAGAAAAAGCAAAACAAAATAAAGATGTGGTTTAATTGTATAATATTTAAAGTCACAGCTGTTTAGAAATACAGGTTAGAGCTGAAACCTTATAATAGAAAAAGAGGAGAATGAAGGTCTTTCATGGCACTTTTAAAATGTAAATATATTACTAATTATGGTAAGCTTGGCCCCATGTAGGGACTGACAGCATTGTCAACTGACCTAGTTTTTTAAATTGTCTGGGATGTGAAGGTAGATTTTATAATGATATTTCCCTTAAGATATTAGACAATTAGCTCCAAAATCAGTCTAAAGCAACTTAGTGTTATAAAAAAATTCAAAGGTTCTTTTTATACTGGCAGTTTTATGTTATTAGGTACAACTAAGAAGCACCTGTTTCAAAAACATTTTCACTGTGATACGGTAACTATATGATTAAAGTTGCTATCATTATAGTAACAGTGCAATCCTACATATTTATTCAGAAATAACTTTAACTATATTTAATTGTTCATGAATCTTGGCAGTGACTGAATTGCATACTTATTAGGATATGAAAATAATTTTCCAACATTTTTAAGATGTTCCTTGCATGTATCAAAATTATTTGGATCATATCTTTACAAAATCTTTTTTTTAAAATATAATTGTGTTCTTCCTATTTTAGACAAGGTTGAAATATAATGTCATCCCAAAGATTTCATAATGTGATGAACATTTGAATGAATCCTTCTCATCCAAACACACCATAGTTCATTAAATTTTCCTGGTTCTAAAGTATAGACTCTTAGATGCTTTCTATGAGGATGAAAGGCTGGATGTTACAAAGCTATCAAATACAATATGTGGGAATGTGGGATTTCGTCCCCGCATGTTATCTACCTGGTTTTATCCAATTCATGCAAATCAATTATTAAAACAGAACAGAACAAAATAACAGAGTTGGAAGGAGACCTGCACAGATTAGAATGATCATTGGAACCAGTTGCTACCTAGCCCTTAAACTTCTCCTTCAAATAAGTCTAGTGCATAGTGATGGTCAATATGGTAAACCAAGTAGTATTTCTGAATAGAAAATATCAGACCTATCCAAACACAATAGACTTCATATTTAAAAGGTCTTAGTTTCCTAAAAACTGAGAAATGAATTAGAAAACAATTGCCTTATTGTGTGGATATTTGTAAAACAAACATAAGCTTTTAGAAAAACTCACTTATCCCTGGACTGTATTACTGAAGTTATTATTCTCTTCTAGTCCTCTATTTTGCACTCGTGACACCATACTTGTATAACAGGTCTGGGCACACTGTTGCAATATTTTCAGGATCAGACTCAATAATAATAATAAGAGTTAGAGGTTTAAATATATTTCTCTTTAATTATAATAGGCATTCTATATTCACTGAATATTCACAGATAGAAGCGAAGAAAATGGTGAAGGTGGCTCCTTATATATACAAAGGGTGGAGCCAAGAGTGGGAGTGGTGAGTTATGAATACATTAAGAGTCAAAGAATAAGTTAACCCCTGATATCCCATATATACATTATTTACACATTAGGGAATAAGGCATTTACATCTGACAAATCCCCCTCTAAATGCCGGTTCGCTATACAACACCAATTACATTCAGATTCAGGACAATATAAGACATACAATTTGGAAGTTAAGTATTTGTGCTGTTTAGAAGGTAAAGGCTTCGTCAATATGTCAGCTAATTGTTCAGAGGTATCACAATGCACTGCTTTGATAAATCCATCTTGAGACAATTGTCTCACATGCTTAAATTTTATATCTATATGCCTGGATCTTTGTCCAATGGCATCGGATCTAGATATTTCAATGGCTGCTTTATTGTCTTCATGCATAACAAAAGGCAAAGCAGGTTTTTTCCAAACATCTGAAATTAAATCATTAAACCATACAAGGTTATTTGCAGCTTTGGATAAACAAACATATTCCGCTTCTGTGGTTGAAGTGGCTACCAGTTCTTGTTTACCAGTGTACCAGTAAACTGGACAGTCATTTAACAGAAAAATATAACCAGAAGTACTTTTTCTGCATGATATATCTCCAGCCCAATCCGCATCTGCGTAACATGTAAGTTTTGGTTCTTTATTATCACTAGGTTCTAATACTAGGCAAAAGTCTAATGTACTTTTCAGATATCTTAAAATTCTTTTGACAGCTTCCCAGTGATACATTGTTGGTTTGCTAACGTGCCTTGATAATAAATTGAGTGGTAATGCAATATCTGGCCTAGTCCAATTAGATATATAAAGAAGTGAACCTATGACTGATCTATAAAATGTATTATCCTTGAATTCAGGGGAAGATTCATCAGTATTTCTAAGGAAATCAGTTTGCATAGGAGTGTCACAGGGTTTGGCATTGTTTAAATTGCATTTGTTTAGAAGTTCAATAATCTTATCTTTCTGAGTAAGTTTGAATCCCCTTCTAGTTTTGTTAATTTGTACACCAAGGTATTTGTTTACTTTACCTAGAGATTTCAACGAGAAATGTTCATTTAGCTTGTTTACAAAGATTTCTCTTCTCTCTTTGTGTTTTCCTATATATAAAATATCATCTACATAAATCAATACAAATTCAATGTAATCATCACTCTTTTTGACAAAGAAACAGTTATCAGCAGTGGTAGCGTTGAAATCCATGGTCTTAAGTACTTTTACCAAGCAATCGTACCATCTTTTGCCAGATTGCTTTAATCCGTATAAACTCTTGTTCAATAGCCAAATTTCATTTTTATTAGTGTATTGACTGTGAGGTGCTCTTACATATATTTCCTTATCTAGTTTTGCGTGTAGATACGCAGTCTGTACGTCATATTGAAATACATCAAGATTGAGTGCGGATGCTACTACTAGAGCTGTTTTAACACTCTCTGTTCTTACTGTGGGGGAGTACGTGTCAGTATAGTCCTCCGGATATTTTTGTGCATAACCTTGTGCAACCAATCTAGCTTTGTATAGGGTATTGCCTCCTTCTAGGTTCTTAATTTTATAAATCCACCTGGTACCAATAATTGTTTTATCTTTAGGTGCAATCGCAGGTGTGAATACATTTAATCCTTGCAAACTTTCCATCTCTTTTTTCATAGCTAGTTCCCATTTTTCCTTTTCTTCACGAGGGAGTTTTAATACTTCCTCATATGTATTAGGTGTTATTTGTTCACCATCCATATGCATTATGTAATCTCTGTATTTATTTGGTATTTGATTTCTGTTGTTCCTAATAGCTCTTTCAGGTTTGCTATGGTAGTCATGCAAATATCTTGCTTCCTTTTTTGTTAATGTGTCTGTCTTTATTTTGTGTTGACTATTTGTCCATGTTTTGGTTTTGTTTTTATTTTTGTTGATATTTTGACTTTCTATTGTCCCTTCCTCACGAGATTTTGTATCTTTGCATTTATTTGGAAATATTTCATTAAGATGTAATTTAGACCAGTTGGCCTGTTCATGGAACACAGCTGTTCTGGAAACTATAAATTTGTTATTATTATCAATGAATCTGTACCCTTTGGTGCCAGTTTCATATCCCATAAATCTTAGTCTTCTGGATACGTTTTCTCCCTTTCTTCTCAACTGTTTAGGTATGTGTACGTCTGCAGTGACCCCAAATATGTGCATGTGTGCTAATTTTGGTTTCCTATTATACATCACCTCATATGGTGTCTTATTCACAATACTGGACCAGGTTCTATTTTGAGTGTAATTTGAATAATGTAAGGCTTCTGACCAAAATTGTTTGCCTAAACCAGCATCCTCTAATGTGCACCTAATCATGGTTTGTAATGTGGAATTCTTTCTCTCTACAATCCCGTTCTGGAACGCAGAAAATGGACTAGACGTGTAATGTAGCATTCCTCTATCCTTTAACCATTGGGAGAATTCTTTAGACATGAATTCACATCCCCTATCTGTCATAATTTGTTTTATTCTGATATTATGTTGTGTTTCTATGCGTTTGTAAAATTCCTTAAATTTTTGAAAGGTTTCATCCTTGTGTTTTAATGTGTAAACAAAACCATAGCGACTGTAATCGTCTACTATTGTTAGAAAGTAACGTTTTCTATAAGTGATTGATGGAGTTAATGGGCCAACTAAGTCCATGTGTACTAAGTCAAAAATTTTGTTAGTTGATCTGGTGGATTTTTTTGGCTTGGGACTAGTTTTTAGTTTAGTAGATTTACATACTGAGCATTCCAAATAATTTTCACAATTTTTTATTTTGACACCTTCTGCGTGTTCAGTCATTTTTTGTACTACAGGAAAACTTGCATGTCCTAACTTCCTATGTAAGATGTGAGCACACTCGTCATGAATTGGTTTACCTATTTTTGGTTTCTTCTCATTGTGTGTATCTGTGTGATCATGAGATATTTTACATTCATCATTGTCACTGTTACTAATATTTTCATCATCTGCCTCAATACAATCTTCCATATTTGAATCAATGTTATGTAACCATCTTTCTTTTGTTATCAGATAGGGTAGGCCTCCTTTAATCATCACAGTGCCTACATTTGTTTTATTCTTCTCTAAAGTTGCTTTTCCCTTTGAGAAAACTATATTGATGTCAGAATCTCTGCTTAGTTTTATGGCACTTAGTATGTTATGAGGTATTTCTGGTATTAACAATACCCCCTCTATTTTTCCTAGACCAGGCAAGGTCACATTCCCTCTGCCTAATACTTGAACTTTTTCTTGATTAGCTACCTTTATTACAAACTTATCTTCTGTAAATGAAGACAATATATTTTTGTTATTAGTGGTGTGATTAGTTGCACCAGAATCAATAAGCCAATTATTGTTCTCATTTTGTTGCGTTTTAGTGCTGTCTTGTTTATTTAGTCCATTCAGTGAACCAGATTTTCTCTCTTTTGAATTTTCTCTGCCCCCTCTACTTTCTCTGTAATTTGGTGGGCTTCTATATTTATGTCTATCTGTGGAAGACTGTCTATAATTGTATTTATTCCTATATTCTGACCTATGTCTTTCCTTTGAAATTTTGGGACAATCTCTTCTATTGTGTTCCCTGGACCCACAATTGTGGCATTTAAAAGTTTCATTATATTTTTCTTGGAAAGCTACCTTCCTAAAAGATTTGTGTTCTGTGTGATTGCTATAATGATTTTTTCTTGAATTGTCTTCTGCTATCAATTTGTTAGACAGACTTTCTATTGATAAATATCCTAGATTGATGGTGTCTAAGTATGACATAAAACTATCCCATGATGAATCAAGTGAGTTGATAATAACACTTTTCATTGTTTGATCTGAAATCACTTCCCCCCTCAAATGCAGCTCAGCTCTTATTTTGTTTAAAGATATTAAATGCTCACTTATGGAAACCCCTGGTTTTACTCTGGAAGAAAAGAAGTCCTTAGACATTCTTGTGGTGGTAGCTACACTATCGCTGTGAAACAAATTAAACATGCATTGAATTATTTCTGAAACAGTTAGATTTGGTTTGATGCTATGATACATTGCTGGAGACACGCTAGATATTATTAAGAAAAATGCCTTATGGTGTAAACAATCTATTTTTAAAGTCCAAGGTCTTCTTGGGGGACTAGTGATAAAAAATAGTAAATTTTCTTTCATAAAGACAACCTGGAGCTGTTGATACCATTCTTGCAAATTAATGCCATCAACCCTAAGTTTTGGGAAGTCACTGGGTAAGTTTCCCACATTATTTTGTCCATTACTTACAACCTGAGGTAGTCCGTGGTCTCGCAAGTGTAGGAAATTGCAAAACGGCATGGGGATGCTCGCAACGAGTCTGCGCGGTTCTCTGGCCAGTTCAAGTCTTTCCGGACCGTCTACGTAGTTTCGCACATGCGCGTTGTTCATTTCTTCTTTGGCGTCGTCGTGGAAGGTTCTCTCCATTGTAGCTCGCTCGCTCCGCTCCCCTTCAGACGAGTCGGTCTCTGGCTCGGTCTTAGGAGTTCTGATGGCGGCGACTGTTCTTCTCTTTCTTTTGGGTGCGTTGGCACTTGCTTCGGTCTGCGGTGTAGGGCGGAATCGACATGGCTCTCTGGGCTCGGGCGTCGTCGCTCTCGAAGTCAGGATGGGAGCGTGCAGGTCTTGAAGTATCGGCTTGTTCGCTTGCTTCTTCGTTGGCGCTTTGGAAATTTTTAATTTTGGCCCAAATGCAGCAAAAAGTGTCTTCATTGCTGACTTTACTTGGGATTTCGTTAAGTCGTCTTCACTTTCTGATTCTGGCTCTTCCGAAGAGTTTGAATCCTCCTTTTCACTTTCGTTGTCTGATAACGTTTTTCGCGCCAGAAATTTTGAACTGAGCATTTTGATTGGCTCTGCTTCGCTCACTTTGGAGGCTTGTTGAAACCAAGATGGCTGCCATTCAAAATTTCGCGCGGGATCACATTTTTTCTTTTTCATAACGACTTTCTCTGTAGTCATATCACTCACAGTTTTTTGGTCTTTGGGTTTCTCTTTAGCGATGTTTTTCTCTCTCGCTGCTCCGCTGTTCTTCAGCATTTCTTGGAGGTTCGCGATGAGGCTTTCATCATTCTTCTGGCTTTTTAATAACTTCAATATCTCTGACCTGAGTTCGTTATTTTCTATTTCGATTTCCTCCTGGCCATCATTTTCATTTATTAATTCTTCTTCTTCAGTGGTGTATTCTCCGGATTCTCTCGAAATCGCGTTTGTGGATTCGTTGATTATTTCTTGTTCAGTTTCTATTTCTTTGCTGTAGGCCCTGGTGTTGGGCCTATCTTTCTTAGACATTTTTAGGTATTTATTGAGTCAATTAACCATCCTCTGCTACCAGCTTGTTGCAATATTTTCAGGATCAGACTCAATAATAATAATAAGAGTTAGAGGTTTAAATATATTTCTCTTTAATTATAATAGGCATTCTATATTCACTGAATATTCACAGATAGAAGCGAAGAAAATGGTGAAGGTGGCTCCTTATATATACAAAGGGTGGAGCCAAGAGTGGGAGTGGTGAGTTATGAATACATTAAGAGTCAAAGAATAAGTTAACCCCTGATATCCCATATATACATTATTTACACATTAGGGAATAAGGCATTTACATCTGACACACACAATTCCAGACTATACTGACAGATTAAAATAGATTCAGAGAAGAAAAAGATGATTCAGAGATTTGAGGAAGTGTCCCATGAAAACAGGCTGAAGAAAATGAAGATGTTCATTCAGGAAAAAAGAAAACTGAAGTGAGACATGATATCAATGTTCTGGTGTGGATGGTAGGTATTATTTCCCATTGCTACTGATCTAACAACATAAATAATGGATATACATTTCTGGTACCTAGATTTAATTTATATAAGAAAGAACTAGCCAATAAGATCCACAGGTATAATAAACTATAAGTTACCTATGAGGTTTGTGGACTCTCTATTTTTTTAAGAAGAGTTAGAACTCTTCAGAATTAGAGCAGAGAATCCATTCTCACAATTTTAGGATTATATTAGCTATGTTCTTTTAAAGTACTTTTGGACAAGCATTTTTCTCTCCCTGCCATAAGATACACCAGTGGTCCACCTTACAGATCCAATGTAATTATTACAGAAAGAAAACATAAGTGTGTTCTGAAATGTTATACAAAGCTATCTTTTTCCATTCATGAATGATACAATATATGATTCAAACATCAGCCTTATCCCTGACATGCCAGTTCTATGATTGTTTATTTATTGTGTGGTATAGAAAAGGCAAATATCTCCAAATTCTATTTTTTGTTTTTTGCTTTGATGCATGACAATGTCATGCATTCTTTTGAATTATGCCAATTTTAGTTGTTAAACCTAATCACTTAAGATTAAGGAAAGCACAGATAGAAAAAGTCTCTTTTGAAATGGTTTGTGCAAAGATAAAGTGTATATCATAGGTAAATGTTTATCAAATAATCATAGAATGGAAAAGATGGATAAAAAGTGTTTTTCTCCCTGACAAATAGAACCTGGGACTATCAACTGAAACTAAATTATTATTATTATTATTATTATTATTATTATTATTATTATTATTATTATTATTATTATTATTATTAATTAATTAATTAAATTTCTATACCGCCCTTCTCCAAATAGGACTCAGGGCGGTGCACAGCCAAAGTAAAAACAGAGCATACAAAATTTAAAAAACAGTATTAAAATAATTAAATATTTTGGCCGTAAATTAAAACAACCCAATTTAAAATCAATTTAAAATTTAGCTCAAGACAGCCCAGCTAGTTGAAATAAATAGGTTTTCAGGGCCCGACGAAAAATCCGGAGGTCTGTTATTGTACGTAACTCTGGGGGAAGGTTGTTCCAGAGGGTGGGCGCCGTCACAGAGAAGGCTCTCCCCCTGGGGGTCGCCAGCCGACATTGTCTGGCGGACGGCACCCTGAGGAGGCCCACTCTGTGTGAGCGTACTGGCCGGTGGGAGGCTATTGGTGGCAGAAGGCGGTCTCGTAAGTACCCCGACCCTAAGCCATGGAGCGCTTTAAAGGTGGTCACCAACACCTTGAAGCGCACCCGGAAGACCACCGGGAGCCAGTGCAGCTCACGCAGGAGAGGTGTCACATGGGAGCGCCTCGTCGCCCCCATAATCCCCCGTGCGGCCGCGTTCTGGACCAGCTGGAGCCTCCGGGTGCACCCCAGGGGGAGCCCCATGTAGAGAGCGTTGCAGTAGTCCAGGCGGGAAGTGACTAGTGCCTGAGTGACTGTGCGTAGAGAGTCCCGATCTAGAAAGGGGCGCAACTGGCGTATCAGGCGAACCTGATAAAAAGCCCCCCTGGCCACGGCCGTCAAATGATCTTCTAAAGACAGCCGTGCATCCAGGAGGACGCCCAAGTTGCGAGCCCTCTCCGTGGGGGTGAGTGATTCACCCCCAATAGCCAGCGATGGCATCAGCTGGCTATATCGGGACGCTGGAAGCCACAGCCACTCGGTCTTGGAGGGGTTGAGTCGGAGCCTGTTCCTCCCCATCCAGGCCCGCACGGCCTCCAGGCACTGGGACATCACTTCAAGGGCATCGTTGGGGTGGCCTGGGGTGGAGATGTACAGCTGGGTGTCATCAGTGTACTGATGGAACTCCACCCCGAAGCCACGGATGATCTCACCCAGCGGCTTTACATAAATGTTGAACAGAAGGGGCGAGAGGACCGACCCTTGTGGCACCCCACAAGCAAGGTGCCTCGGGGTCGACCGCTGCACCCCCGTCAACACAGATTGCGACCGGTCAGAGAGGTAGGAGGAGAACCACCGCAGAACGGTGCCCCCCACCCCCAACCCCACCAACCGGTGCAACATGATACCATGGTCGATGGTATCAAAAGCCGCTGAGAGGTCTAACAGGACCAGGATAGAGGAGCAACCCCTATCCCGAGCCCTCCAGAGATCATCCACCAACGCGACCAATGCTGTTTCCGTGCTGTGCCCAGGCCAGAAGCCGGACTGGAGCGGGTCTAGATAGACAGCTTCATCCAGGTACCGGGGAAGCTGTTGCGCCACCACACTCTCAACAACCTTCGCAATGAAGCGAAGGTTGGAGACTGGACGATAGTTAGCCAAAACAGCCAGATCCAGAGAGGGCTTCTTGAGGAGGGGCCTCACAACCGCTTCTTTCAAAGCGGCCGGCATGGCCCCCTCACTCAAAGAAGTGTTTAACAAGCGTTAAATTGGGGAGATTCAGGACAGACAAAAAATGCTGGTACAGACTGAAATTTACTCCACAGTTGTTCTTACTGGGTATAACTACGGACTGTACAGTTGCAGAGACTAAATTGATTTTGAACTTGATAACAGCAGCAAGATTGTTGGTTGCACAACACTGGAAGAAGGATTTTTTGCCTACTATTGATGATTGGATATTGAAAGTAACTAATTTAGCTGAAATGGCTAAAATTTCAGCATATCTGAAGGATCACACACAAGAAAGGTATATACAGGACTGGAGAAGATGGATTGATTATATACAAAATAAGTATCAGACCAAAAAATATCAAATAGCTTATGAATGATCTCTTTTATTTGTATAAGCGCTATATAAGTGATATTAGAAGTATTATGTTTAAGAAATAGGATTTTATATATGGGGGGTTAAGAATTTTTTTTTTAGGGGGTGTTAGTTTAATGATTGGTTATGCAATTTAGTTTATTGTTAAAGGTCAATAGAAATACCTTGTGTTCTGCTCTGGGAAGTCGGGGAGGGGGAGGGGGGGTTGGGAGGGAGGGTTGTGGGGAAAAAAATGCTGGTACAGTACATCTTTACACAATGCATAGTTAATTTGCTCCCATCAGCAAAGCATAGTTACCACTAGTTCAGATTATTTTTTAAAAAGGGGGGGGCATAACAATAGAGCTGTCAAGGATTGCTAAACTTTTTATTTCTATGCTATTTCCAGAATAAAAGAGAAGGAAAACATGATTGTAGGGAATGCAAGGGAGTGTTACCCTAATGTCCTACCTTTGAGTTTCGTATCTGGACAACTAATGAATGATGCAGAATGTTGGATTACATGGAACATTGGTCTGATCCAGCTGGGCTTTTTTAAAATAGCCTTACACAATTTGTATTGTTGTTGCTAAAGAAGCTTAAGAATTCCAGCAGATAATAGGATAGGGAGAGCAAAAGGAGATTTTGTTCTGAGATCAATTTGCAAATTAAATGTCACATGAAAGTTATTAAAATATTTAATTACATAATGTTTTCATCTTTGAAATGTAATGTGTTTTTTGCAGAAGTTAAAAAACCAGGTTTAATTGGAAACCCAGAGAGAGAGCAGAATCACTGCAGTGTCTGAAGGATCATAGGACTGCTTATAGCCAGAAAGATAGTTATGGTTAGGAAGATAAAAGTGGGAGTTCTAAGATGTTACACAGCAGCAACCAGACAATTTGTTATGCAAAGATATTTCCAAAATAGTCTCCTTGAGAATATCAGATATCATCAGAAGCAGTTTTAATGCTCCATGATCATACTTTGCTTTAACCAGAGCAATCCAGACGGCACAAGTCCATTGAACAAGTCTTTTTCCCTTTTTGTTATAATTAAGGTTGTATATATTTAGTGGAATGATCATGCATATTTTTTGTGACATCATTAAAATTATACTATAAATAGAAGAGAATACATGTAGTTCAGAATTGAAGTGTGGAGTATTTGGTGCTATCTGATCTTAATTGTTGGCTTGCAAGCCTTTCATTACCTTACCAGGTAACATCATCAGTGCTAATGAATGTGGGGTTTCCACCCTGTTTATATACAGGGCAGGGCAAGCTACTATATACATATATATTATTATAATATATTTGGCTGGGCAAGCTACTTGTATATACAGGACAAGGCAAGCTACTGTAGGCACTAAATATTATGGTTCATTCCACAGTCAACCAGATGTTTAGACTAAGTTGGCATTTTATCCACCTAATAAGTACTTCTCAAAAACCTAGGATTGGCAAATGTTGTTTGATGATGTTAAAATATATTGTCTTTTGTTTACAGGATGTAAGCTGCTCCAAGTGAAACTGCTTTTTGCAATTGACTAATGGTGAATTTGTTAATGCTAATGGTGTTCAAGTAGTGCTCCAGTTGTTTTAGGATTGAATCCAAGGCTTCTATTACTATTGGTACTACCTTTACTTTTTTTTTCCCATAGTCATTCTAATTCTATTTCCAAGTCTTTGTATTTTTGTGGTTTTCTCCAGTTCTTTCTCTTTTATTCTGCATATAGGACAAGGCAAGCTACTCTATATACATCAGAAGCAAACTGCAGACTCATTAGCACTGATAATGTTACCGAGTCAAATAATTATGCATCAGCAAACAAACAAGCTGAGATTACCAAGGATACCACATCAAAAAATATATTGCACGCAGTATCATCATTCACATATCTTCAGCATGAATTTAGATTGTAAGATTCTGCTGAAAAAGATGCAATTTGGTTGACATTACCTACAATGGAGAATGGATAGTGAAGTCGATGGAGCTGGCTGAGATAAGAAATTTACAGCTGTGAATAGAGAAAAGACATTGATTAATTTTAATGCTGATTAGAAATCCATTCTCGACTTTCTCCATAAAATTG
Source organism: Pantherophis guttatus (assembly GCF_059756535.1). Classification (NCBI taxonomy): domain Eukaryota; kingdom Metazoa; phylum Chordata; class Lepidosauria; order Squamata; family Colubridae; genus Pantherophis; species Pantherophis guttatus. The sequence goes on from NC_142067.1 coordinate 26,695,230, forward strand.
AAAAAAAAATGAAGTTATGATATATGGTTTGATTATTAAAAATAATAGATAATAGAAAAATGAAAATTATGTTGTAGGATAATTTAATGTAAATGTATACTTTATTTGTTGTGAAAGAAAGTCAGAAATCACTTCTTTGTATTCCTTTTTCTTTTATTTTGGGATTTGCTTTGCTTTCATTTTCATTCTCTAATTTCCCATCATAGTTATTAGTTCTTGTTAATTTTAGCTCTTTATTTTAATATATAACAAAGGTTTTTTTTTTTAAAAAAGATGCAATTGGAGGAGAAATTGCATTATATAATAAGTCATTATAATCTATGTTACACAGAGTAAAATCAGTCATTCCCACCCCCCAACGAAATCATTCAATTACTTCCATGGTAAAGCAATGTTTCTTCCTGCTAGCTATCTTACTGTGGGATAATATTCTCAGCCAGTATGTGTACATATGCATCTAAGCAATGTGCCTTTTAGTAAACATTGCATACTTAAATTTGGTTTAAGTACTCCATGTTACAATTTAATATTTGCTTTTGTGAAACATAGGTTCAGGAATGGATGGCAAGGTATATTTCCATTATCATGGGAAGAGTTTTATTCTGTGGTTACTAAATAAAAATATCAACAACTCATCTATTAAAAGGATCACTGTTAATAAAAGTGGCAAAATCACTTAGCAACAGATAGTTTTCTGAGAGGTTTTGATTCATGTTATATGTATATTCTATTTCAGGTGTCTTATATTGACCAGCGTATGCTTTTCTAGACTGCTGAGACTTCTGATTTCAGTCTCAACAGGATTAATTCATGTGCTACCTATTTTGTATTGGTTTTGAAACTTGGCTTGAAATTTCAAGCTTCAGAATTGCAATCCAGAGAATAATCTTTTTGCAATACTTACATAGTGGGAGGATGTATGACTACTCTTCCCCCTATCCTTTCTTCTCCAACTGCATTAAATGTCTTTAGAAGACAATGACAGAGCACTAGCTTTACATACAAAAGGTCTGAAGTCTGGGGAGGGGGGAACCTAACCATTTCCAACAATATTCAAACAACAAATAACAATAGTTGATCCTCAGGGAAGAAATAAGATACAGAAAGAAACAGCAACAAACACAATGGGTACAATCTATCCCATTGTCTATACATAGAACACCTCCAAGGTCCCTTCCAGCTCTATTCTATTCTGGCTCCTTGGTTCTCCGAGGAGCTGAGAGAGATGAAGCTCTGGAAAAGACGCCTAGAGAGCGATTGGAGGGCCAGCCGCACCGAACCTGACTGAACACTGGTGAGGTCTTATATCAAGACCTACCTAGTGGCAATAAGAGTGGCGAAATTTAATTATTTTTCCACTCTTATTGCATCTGCAGAGAACCGCCCAGCCGCCCTGTTTAGGGTGACCCGCTCCCTACTGCAGGTAGGAGCGAGGGAGGATACCTTGCAGGGTAGAGCTGAGGATTTTGTGCAATATCTGTATGATAAAATCGCTCAGATTTGGGGCGGCCTGGACTCCAACTGGGTAGCCTCGGACGGGATGATGGAGATGAGTCTTGAGAATGTTATCTGGGAGGAGTTTGACCCTGTGACTCCTGAGGACGTGGACAGGATTCTGGGGAGGCTTAACGCTACCACATGTTTATTGGACCTGTGTCCCTCCTGGTTGGTGCTGGCCTCCCAGGAGGTTACACGAGGCTGGTTTCAGGAGATTATCAATGCTTCGTTGAGTGAGGGCGTCTTCCCATCCACCCTGAAAGAGGCGGTGGTGAGGCCCCTCCTTAAGAAGTCTTCCCTGGACCCGGCTGTATTAGCTAATTATCGTCCTGTCTCCAACCTTCGCTTCGCAGTGAAGGTTGTTGAGAGTGTGGTGGTGAGACAGCTTCCTCGGTTCCTGGATGAAGCCGTCTATCTAGATCCGTGCCAGTCGGGCTTCAGAACGGGTTACAGCACAGAAACGGTATTGATCGCATTGGTCATGATCTCTGGAGGGCCCGGGACAGGGGTTGCTCCTCTGTCCTGGTCCTCCTAGAGAGGGTGGGAGTGAGGGGCACCGTGTTACGGTGGTTCTCCTCCTTCCTCTCTGACCGTACACAGTCTGTGTTGAAGGGGGCAGAGGTCAACCCTGAGGTTCCTCACTTGTGGGGTGCCACAAGGGTCAGTCCTCTCGCCCCTCCTGTTTAACATTTATTTGAAGCCGCTGGGTGAGATCATCTGTGGCTTTGGGGTGAAGTGTCAACTGTATGCCGATGACACGCAGTTGTACATTTCAACCCCAGGCTCACCCCAATGATGCCCTTGATGTGATGTCCTGTTGCTTGGAGGCCGTGCGGATCTGGATGGGGAGGAACAGGCTCAGATTCAACCCCTCCAAGACTGAGTGGCTGTGGTTTCCAACGTCCCAATATAGCCAGCTAACACCATCGTTGGCTATTGGGGATGAGATCTTACCCCCCTCAGAGAGGGCTCGCAACTTGGGCATCCTCCTGGATTCACGGTTGTCTTTAGATGATCATATGATGGCTATGGCCAGGGGGGCTTTTTATCAGGTTCGCCTGATTTCCCAGTTGCATCCCTTTCTGGATCGGGACGGCTTGCGCACAGTCACTCGCACCCTCGTCATCTCCCATCTGAGCTATTGTAATGCTCTCTACATGGGGCTCCCCTTGAAGAGCACCCGGAGGCTCCAACTGGTCCAGAAGGTGGCCACGCGAGTGATAATGGGGGCACCTCGTCGATCCCATGTGACACCCCTCTTGCATGAGCTGCACTGGCTCCCGGTGGTCTTCCGGGTGCGCTTCAAGGTGTTGGTTACCACCTTTAAAGCGCTCCATGGCTTAGGACCTGGTTACTTACAAGACCGCATTCTGCCACCCTTTTCCTCCCACCCACCGACATGCTCCCACAGAGAGGGCCTCCTCAGGGTGCCATCGGCCAAACAATGTCCACTGGTGACCCCCAGGGGGAGAGCCTTCTCTGTGGGGGCTCCTGCCCTATGGAATGAATTGCCCCCGGACATACAAAGGATCCCCATCCTCCGTGCCTTCCGTCGTGCTCTGAAGACCCTATTATTTCAGCAAGCCGATCTGACGGGATAAATGATTTTAAATTGGGTTTTAAAGTGGTTTAATATGGTTTTAATTGGAAGTTTTAATTTTGGCCAAAGATTGAATTGTTTTAATATGTTTTTTAAATTTTGTCTTGTATGTTGTTTTATCATGGCTGTTCACCACCCTGAGTCCTTCGGGAGAAGGGCGGTATACAAATATAATAAAAACTAAAACTAAAAAAACTATTTTATTCTGTTCTGTTCTGTTCTGTTCTGTTCTGTTCTATTCTATTCTATTCTATTCTATTCTATTCTATTCTATTCTATTCTATTCTATTCTATTCTATTCTATTCTATTCTATTCTATTCTATTCTATTCTATTCTTCTATTCTATTCTATTCTATTCTATTCTATTCTATTCTATTCTATTCACATTGTCATAGTTGTATTGTCAACCATTCTAATTTCCAGATATATTATTCAGAATTTTCAGCAAAGTTTGGTCCTTCATTGTAATGCAACATAAGTACAAGACCTACCTCCTGGGTTTTGCCTCTCAGTCAATAGCATTGTGTGATCTAGGACAACACATCTTTCACAATTATGGTTTTCTGCTTTCCTTAGCCAGCTCTTTTTATAGCAAATAAGCATATTTTGGCAGGCTTCCAAGAAAATTATTTCCAAGCCATATTAAGCTGTTGTTATTACCATTATCATCTTGTCTTTTTTCAATTTATTCACTCACTCCTTGTTAAGTGACCAAGTGTTGTTCTAACAGGTTGTTAAGTGAAATGGTCTCTAAGTGAATACATGACAGATAGAGAGATGCTGCAAAGACCATTGATTGCTGCTGTCAAGATAAAGTTTTCTTGTATAACAACACCAACATTACTCCCACTCCTGCATTTTTTTTCAGGTGCACAAAATTTGGTCACAAGTATGCAGATTGGTTGGAAAATTCAAAAGGATGAGAAAGGAAACTAAAGTTGTTTCTTGAGGTTGCAGAATTTCATGTATAGCTTTTTGTTGTGCCTCATTGCTTGAATATTGTTACTACATAAACAGGTATCTAGTAGAACTCCTATGAAAAGTGATGCAAAATTATAGACTAAACAACTACATTGTAAAAATTGGAAAAAGATTAAAGAGGTAATTGAAAATATCACTTAGATAATACTTCCACTAAAGCTATTACTATTTTTGTTATTTATCAGTGCAAAGATAATTAATTTAGCAGTTATCCAGATGAAACAGAAGTTAAGAATCTAGACCTAAACCAGAGACTCCAATTTAGGGAGAATTCCAGAGTTAGAACTAAAAAGCAGAAGCCAAGAATTGGAGCAAAGAGTAAGGGAAGTTGAAGTTCTTAAGTAAAACAAGAAAAAGAACACACCAGACTTAGATAATCCTAATCCTAACCCTAAACCCAGATAGAAAGCTTTCATAGAAATGCTAGAAAGCCCCACTGAATACATAATTCTTTCAGCATTTCTATGAATTTCATGAATGAGCTTACTGAAAACTATTATCTGGTTATCTAATTTTCATGTGAAACAACTAAACCATCCTACTGGAGAGCAGCTAGAGAAAATATCTACAAAACTCCTTGTGCTTCCACAGGCCAAAGATATAAGGGTGTGTGTATGTGTACATTTACAGAACCCTTCCAAATCAAGACTATGCAAAGTTAGTATGTCATTTACTATAAATGGCAGTAGCATCAAGTCTGGATAGCTTCTATATTTTGGGGGAGTTTAGAAATTAAATCTGGACAAAGAGACTGGAATCTAAAATATGAAACAAGGAAGAGACATATATAATAATCTGAGAATAATTATGAATATTGAATTTCCAGATCTTTGTGTCTATATTTTTAGATCATAGAAAGGCATTACATGGTCTCCTAGGTGTTGTTGGAGTGCGATGATCTTAATTATATTGAGATTAATTTTATTACTATATTATATGATCGCATCAAACTATCTAATATTTGCTGCTAATAATTTAACTATCAGCCAACAACATCCATATATCATGCAAAAATACATTGATATTCTTACCCCGCCCGAACCCCAACTTCTCTAATACAATTATAAGAATTTCTTATGGGTTTATCCATAAATACATTAAACCACAAATAAACATCAGGCATCCCACTCTTTTCCCCTAGTTATTGTTAAACCTTTTGCTAAGCATTTATGTATGCTTTATTTCCATTATATGTTTTTACTGCACTCACCAACCAACCTTCAATTCTATACTCAAATAGAATGTTCTGTAATTTAAGCCTCTTCTGTAGCTGAAAGGAGTGAAATTTACTTTATGTTATAATCTTAAAAAGAATTTTATAAGATGATCTGCAATTGGTTTTTGTCAGCAGGGAAATAGTATAGAATGTATAAAGGAACTTCAAATGTATGTTGGAAATATGAACAACAAAAAGGACATTTTCTTACCTTTGCTGGATGTGTAAAAAGGCTAGAAAATTCTAGATATCCATTGAATAACAGCTTTCTTCCAACTATCAGGCACATATGTAGTCTTAATACTTGTTAAACGAGTAGCACAGCTATAGAGCAAAGCTTGTCCATATTTTAATATTTCTCCAATTTCACCATTTATTTCTGCAACCTTACCATTTTTCAATATTTTACCATTTGCTTTTTATCCGTTTTTGGAAGGTACTAACATTTACAGCATTCATTCATACACTTCGACTGTGTGATATATTACTCTTAATACCCATATAAATATCTAAAATATATTCTCTAGCATTCATTTCAGTTCCTTTACAACCATTTCATCATTTTATTCTTAATTCCATTCATTCCAGGATTCCTTGTTTAGCTCTTTTCACCCACTTACAAAGTGACTGAGGCCTACCATTTTAGCCATTTCTGAAGACTGATTAAACGGACAAAGGAAATGACTAGGACAGTATTAACTAAAGTATTTACTTAATGGAAAGAAAAGCACTGGTTTTTATAGAATTAACATGTTTTAGGTAATATCTGTTTCTAAAAAGGTTACCTTTTTGTGTCATCCTTAACATAGTGATAAACAGAGAAGTATTTATTTCAGACTAATTTCCAACACATTCTTGTACATTCAGAATTTCATTAAGAAATGAACAGAGTGTTACTGTTTATATTACAGTGAGTTGCTTAATAAATCTGTGACTTTTTTAATCCCAATTTTCTAGTTCTTATCATTCAGAAGGGTACTTTACATATCAGCTTTGCCATCTCTTCCCTTTCAAGTTGAAATATTTTTTCTTGACAATGAAGCTTAGCACAAACTATGATGGCTGGGTGATTATACCTTAATTAGCAACTCTTACATTGCACATAAAATGTTTTTCTTTTTATTAATACTCTTGCAAATAAATCACCATCATTACTTGAAGTCTTTGAACAATAAAAATAATGTCCTGATATAATTCAACCTGTTTATACAAAGCAGATTATTCATGCATTTAAAGTCTTAATATGTTATATTTTATTTCAGTCTAATGTTGTATTATATATCTTTTTAAAAATATTGATAATGGATCATCTATGATTACCATGATAACAACAACAATGATTTTATTGCAGGATACTGCAGTTTAATTTTATGCTACATGTTGGGAAAAAGGGATCAAATAACTGTATCTAATAATTAGTTGTTTCCAAACTGATAGAGCCATTGTAATAATGGTCAAAGCTAATCATGTTTTAATTAATCTGTTTTAAGTATAATGAAGTCTGAGTTCAAGACATTATCTTTCACTCTTCACCATTCATAATATGTAAGGCAAGAATAATGGCAATTAAAATAAGCTGCATTTAAATAACTTTTTAACTAAGTGTACCAATGCAGTTGTTTACAGAGTAGTTTATTTAGTGCTGCTTCAGATAGTTTTACCACAAATGGAATTTTTATCAGAACATTATAATTTATGTAATAGTGTTCAAATTATTCCTAATTGTATGTTATTCTTCAGCATATTATGTTTACTTTTGTTTCTGCATTGAGCCTTAATGTACAGAGATTCATATTTAGGTTTTCAGTCCTAAAAAGTAGATAAAATGTATCAGATATGTCTATGTATCTGATAAAATATACATACTGAGATATATCTACATATTGAGACTGCAAATATGAAGCAGAGATCGTGCTTTATGTTTATAATGATGCAATGTGGAAAGAATTGTGCTAGAATTTTCCAATTAGTACAGTAGTCCTTAAAACATTCAGCAGTTAAATCTACCTTACTTGTTCATACTTTGTCACACAAGGACAAATTTGTGTCCTGTACAATTCAGAACAAAGGGGAATCCATATGTATTCAACACTGCTGATTTTTCCAAGATCCTACTTTGGTAAATCTGATGCTAAATATTCTCTCTCTATTTTCTGGAAGTAAATTTGATTCTGAACTGTAGAATTTTAGTTAATATCAACCTTATGACTTTTCTAATTAAGATGTATAAGATGCATTAAAATAACAGTTAATACAGAAATTTCTTGGAATGTAATAAATATAATGCATAGTCTGATAAATTGATAAGTTAATGTTTCCCCCCTTCATCCTATACTTCTGTTTCCCCTTTCCCCTTTTCCCCTTTCTTACTATTTTCATTTGCATTTGTACTTTATACCCTGATACGTTTAATAAAATTTTATATAAAAAAGAAAACTACACACATACAAATGCAAACACTCTCAGCTCAAGGCTTGAGTTTTCACATTAATGAGCCCAACAGGATAAACACTAAATGATAGATCATAATTTCCAAACCACAAAGACTGAATTTATGTAATATGTTCAACTAAAACCAAACAAATCACATACTGTAGTAATTACATGTAGTCACAAAAGGTAGAAGTTGAAAAATATTACTACAGATTTTCTTTCAGTTACTGAAAGAAATATAACAAATATATTTAATAGAAAGAGTATTTAAATTTCAAAAGGAGTTAGCTATTGCACTAGTTATTATCTGTAACAGAAAACCCTCAGAATGTAAAGAGTTTTTTAATATGCTATTATGATATTGGATAACTTCCTTTCTTTAAATTTTAATTGCATGTTTATATCCTACTACTTCAACAGATTCATTTCTCTGAAACTACAACATCCCTATAAATTTCTGAATCTGCGACATCCCTTTAGCTGTTTATAGACAACTACAGTCTCCTCCTCCTCCTCCTTCTTCTCCTTCTCCTTCTTCTTTTCTTCCTCTTCTTCTTTTCTCCTCTTCCTCCTTCTTCCTCTTCTTATTACAAGGTAAATATGCCCAGTCTCCTGTATTCATTCCTTTAGGACTTGGCTTTAAAATCAGTTATCACTGGCACTGAAACTTAGCATTTCTCTATAAACTTTTTGCAATTTGGTGCTTATAATGGTACTTCAAGTATTCTCTTACCATTCTATGTTACAGAAGAATAATTATCTCTCATATTCTGGCTGTGAAATATGTCTACAACAAAGCCTAAAATTCTGAATATACCCACAAGTAAAAAAAATATATAATTCTTGACAGAGAGGCAAACTTGTTTGTCTGTTTGGTACTTGTTATAATATTGTTGTAACAGTGAAACCACTATTATGATACGTCATTCAATGCCTACCAGAATAAGAAATAGTCATTGATGTTCTGTTTAAGTAGTTAATCACTGTGGTTTTTCTTTGTTGAGAAATTACATCGTCTTACTTTACCTCAAATGACTTGTGGGCAGGGAGGTGTAGAGACAAAATGCATGACTGAAACTTGAAAAACAGCTTGGAGAATTGTTTTTAATGCATGTTTTTAATGTAGTATATGCATATGCCAATGCATGTGCATCTTCTTTCTGACCCTTTTATGAAGTTGCACACAAAGGTATATAACTATTGCAATCTAGGATTATGATAGTACAGATAATAAATAATTTCAAATTTTATATATAACATAGGCAAATGAATTATACATATTTATTATTTCAAGAAAACATTCAAGAGTTCATTTTGAACAGGAAATCAAGCACAAATTGATAGCAGAGGCCAAACTGCAGGATGCAACTTCTGTATGTAGTTTTATGCAAATGATAATATACATTTAATCAGTACAACAGATGTGGGTTATGTCGTGTGTGTTAATGAGATCAAAATATTAGCTAATGGGGATGAGTCACTTTGCAGCAAACAAATTTAATAAATAAATACATAAATAAATAAATATGAATGCTGTGACTTTTTGTCTGTTAAAGATTACTTTTATCTAGATGCAATAAAATTTCCAAATAGTTCTATAATATTTTAATATCTCTTAGACCTGTGAGATAGGCCAAGTCACAAAACAGACACTGAAGGGATTTCAGGAATAGTGTTTTATTATTGTTCAGTTTTTGAAATGCTGCTATCAATTCTTCAACTTCCATTTGAAGTTATTTTTTTAGAAGTTATTACAGAGATTTTTATGTACTCCATAAAATCAGGTATGAAACTTCTTAGAAATTGGCAATCCCACTTTTACAAGTCTGGACATCTTTCACTTTTCTAGATGCCTGCAATGGAAATGGATTGTACTTTTGCTGAATTCAATGTATGGCATTTGCTTTGGTCTGGTGACACAAATAGTTAACTGAAGAACAAGCACACATTTTTCAACTTGACAAAAGTTTGTACCATCCTCTAAGACATTTCTATCTGCATCTTGTGCAAAGCAGTGTCTTCTGAAAAAATCATTGTCATCCAAGTACACTTGTAAATTTATTTATCATAAATATGGATCTGGAGAACTGTGAAGCAATTAATGAGTCCATAAGGTATTACTGCAATATTAAAATTTACAATACCTCATATCAAATGCAGTTAAATATTTATGCCTTTCTTTCATTCTGAATAAATTTAAGTAGCTCTGAAGTCCAAATTTGTAGAAGTCTATTCCATTGAAAGTGATCCAGCAGATCTGTAAAATTGTAGGAATAACCATTTTGTTATAGGGAAGATATTATATATAGCCATTTCACCCTCCTTTTTTTCCTGGTGTTTTGGGTTGCTGTAGCATGTTTGGGCTTGTTTAAATAATGTTCGTACACAGCTCCTTTTGTGAGAGGTTGAGTTACTTTGCTACTGAACTTAATATGGGTGGTTTTTGAATAGACTTTTCTAATTTGTAATCATTCCTCTACTGGTGAGGATATCCAGGAAATATTGTTTTTTCTTATCACCTTGTGAAATTCATTCATTTGAAAAGGTGGTTGATTCTTTATGTGATTTCTCTACATGTATCCTGGGAAGAGAGTCTGATATCTTCTCTGAGATGATGCTCTGAAGCAATCTGGGCATTTGCTTGTTATGTGGCTTATAGTTCTACAGGTGTAACACTTAACAAATTCAGAAGTCTGTGCTTTAGCAGTGCAAGCCTTGACTTGGAATCCCCAGGAGAAACCAAGATTCTTACTCTGTTTCTCTGCTGAGGGGGTTCTTTACACTGGAGAATAGGTTCTCCAATGTAGCTGTCTGAGAAGACAAGGAGAGGATATTTTACATTGTTTACATGTTTTATGATTTTCTCTATGCCTCAACTTCTTCAATCACCCATTAATTAACACACAATATTGGAACAGTTCTTCCAATTTTTCTGGTGCGTCTTATATTACTAATTATTTCTCAGCTCATTAGCGAGTCCTTCTCAAAACTAGTCAATCAGAGCAAGATTATTCTGCCCCACCTATTTGTCTTATAATTAAAAATCTGTCTCTGCAATTGCTGTTTCAGCTTGCAAAACTCTTTAATTTGTTGTTGGTCTTCTACATGAATGGTTAAATGCATCTCTAAATATTTGCATGAAAAGCTGGTAATTACCCACTAATGGATCATTGCCCTAAATGAGGGCATAGCCCACTTGGTTTTCTATTATTTCAGCATAATCAAAAGTCATCCTGGAGTGATCTGTAGGAAATTCTCTTGATCCGCTTGCTGTAAATAGTTCACATAGAATTATAAAAGTCAAATGGACTCTGGGTTCCTCCAAATCTTTCTGACAAACTCCCATGAGAGTGAAGAAATACTGGTATTAGTTGGGCTGGAGGCTGCTGAACCATTCCTGGATGACACAAATATTGTTCCAAATATTGTTCCTTTGTCCAAAACAGTTATGCCATTATGCAGCTGTGTTATTTGTATATCAATATGCTGTTAATGTTGTAACTATAGTCCAGGAAGTTATTCTATGGATAGTGGGATGCCCCAAGGATCTTACGTCACCTCCATGATTAAGCCAGACTTTTTGAGACTAATGTCAGTCTTTCAAATTGGGCCATATTAGGTAATAAGATGCCACAAGAACTATTAGAGCTTTGTTTTAAGGTATAACAGAATCTTGAAATTCTATCCCCTCATAATAGAGAATGAGCGTAGGCATCTCAAGTTTCTTCTCCCATGTTACTTCTCAAAAGTAACTGAAAGTATGCCAACTATTTCTGCACTGCTTTTCAAGGTTAGTTACTATACCTCTATAATGCTATAAGAATTCTTTGGGAACTTCTGATACTTCATTATATCTTCAAGATATAATGGCAAGGTTTGATGCTGCTCTGAAAAGAAAGTAGTAAGTCTTTAAAGATTGATATCAGCCCTTTGAGATAAGCAAGGTCAAGAAACAGATACAACAGGGATTCTAGGAATGCTACTTTATTGCTACATTTGTGAAAGTCCATAGTGAGTTTTCCTCTTCCCCCTTCTTATATCAGACAAAATCAAGGCAGAATTGTTTTAAATTTCTTACACCACTTTCTCAGGATTGAGCTGCCATTTCTCCTCCCTTAATGCTTCATACATTTCTTTTCCAAGGTTCTCTCTACAGTACATTTATTTACAGTATTTGAATCATCATTTCTTTGTATCTCTTTTATGGTTGAGTTGATAGTTTATTTTCCCTGTGAAAATTAGATTTGAGGAGGGAGGAATCTTCTCTTTTGTTTGCCTAATGATGCCATATTCTTTATGCTTTGAAATTAAGAAAAAGTGCTTTGCAACACTTGTGAATGGAGTATCAGTTTAGAGCAACTCTGTCCTTTCTCAGACTTCCATGCAAGCCTGAAAAAAAGATTTAGCTTTCATGAGTTCTGTTAAAGACCCAACTGCTTTAATAAGTCTAAAATGCTAGCATTTAAAGATGTGGCGAGATCATGTTCCTCTGCGTTCCAAAATACTTTTTTCTGAATAATTTTTACAGTACAGCATGTAATATGCTCAGATAACTACATAAATTTTAGCATATATTTATATGATGCAGTACTGTACTTTACTGAAGTAAATCTAAATCAACTTTTAAACAGTATCCAAAGGTTTGGATGACAATGAATATGCTAGAATTAATCAGATAATTAAAAGCAACTGTTTTTAGACTTAGGCTAAATCTTTAATGCTGAAAGAACAGATTCGTATCTTGAAATAATTCTTTGACATGATACTGTTCTTAGACGTCTAAGCAGGGCTGGCAAAGCACACATTTGCACAATGAATGTTAAGTGTAATATTTGTGATAATACCTAAGCTATTCCAGTGTGCTAACGTGAAGAGAACCCTTAAGCGTTAATTGATGCAAAATACAGCAGGCTGCTATCTGGTGCACGGTATGGTACCATGATTACATCATGTCTCTACTGACAGATTTGTATTGGTTGCCAACAGTTTTCTAGGCTCAATTCAAAGTGTTAATTTTAATACTTTAAACTGGGCCAAAATATATTTGCCTATCTGATTTTTCTACTTATAAGCAGAATAAAAGTTAGAAAGGGAATTTGTTTGAATATGTTAGCATTTTTTTACTTATCGTATTTACTGTCTATGTATCCCACTTAAACAACATAATGATGGATTAGATATACTTCATGGAAAATAATGAAGATCCATACCTCATATCCAAGTAGTCACCCCAAATGTATAAAAACAATGAGTTTAAGATGTTTCAAGTGAAAACTATGGAGCTTTTGAGTTGTGATTCGGTAGATTTAGAAATACAGACTAGAACCCATTTTTGATACCATTTCTCTATTTTTATGCTGGAACTAGCTTTCTATAGTTAGTAGATCCGGATGTGAGATTCATGCTAATTTTGGGAGTCTGACATCATATGTCCTCTCTGGCATTGGATATGCCAAAGCTACAAATGGATGGATCTATGGTTTCTATCTCATCATCCACAAACTTCGAGAAGTGGTGGTGAATCCCTATGTTAAAGATCATGTTAGCAAAGCTATGTATTTGTTATTTTTAATACGGGCAGGGAGATGAGAAGTGGTTTGGGCAAATCGTCCTGCACCGTCCTGGAGCCGTTCTATGAAATTTATGTATTCTCTGTCCCCTCCCCGGTCTACCCATCGTGATTTTTGTATTGTAGGTTGACGGCCCCAGGTGTCAAATTGCCTTCAGCAGCCAGTAGAAATGTCGTGAAATCATTCAACATGAGGGGAATTCTCCGCCACTTTTATTCTTTCTCTTCTCCCACCCACCCCCACTTCCCCCCCCCCCGAAACAGGCCAGAAGCGCGCGCTCTTGGCAGAACGCTGGATGCCCTCGCGCGGTTATCTGGCTCTCTCCTCAGGCAGGCAGGCAGGCGGCAGCGGAGGGGGCAGCCGCCGGTGGCGGACACCTGCTTCTCCCGCCGCGGTCGTCGCGTGGGGCCATAATAAGCCGGGCCCGCGGTTTTTTTTTTTTTTTTTTGCCAGTACGCCGCCGTCTTCTCGCGCAGCCGTTGCAACCGTGAAAGGTGGAAGGAGGTCTCGCTGGTCAAGGGGAGGAAAAACCCAAACCCGTTATGTCATCCGCTCTCCGCTATCGCTACCTGGGGAAGCCGCCGCTGCCGCTGTCGCCGCCGCCGCCGCCGGTTCTGGCCAGCCAAGAAGTGGGGGGGAAAGGCAGGTGGCCACTCAAGCCGCCACGAGCGAAGGCATCCCTTCCCCGACTTTCTCTCCCGGCGAATGTGCGGGACACGACGAAAGGAGGAGGGGTAAAAGGGGCTGCTGAGGGAGCCGGGCCACTCCTCCGCGGGCTCCGCAGCGCAGGCGCCCTGGCAGCTACCGCAGGCAGGGGGCGGCAACATGGCGGAGTGAGCGGTGGCAGCGGCGGCGGTTCTGGCTCCACAACAACAGCGGGGGCTGCGGAGCGGCTCTCTGGCCCCCCGTCGCCCTTGCCGGTTTCCTCCCTCGGCCGGCTGGTAATACCGCGGGGGCTCTTCCCGCCTCTGCTGGAGGAGGAGCGGGCGAGAAGCTGCTCCGGCTAACGGGGCAGCGGAGCCCATAATAATCTCATTATAGAGTCCAGCGGGGGAGCGGCTCCTGGGACGGTCTTTCGGCGAGGCGACGGCGGCTTGGTCCGGTTTAGCGGCCCCCGCCGGCGCTGCTCCTGCCCGTGGTCTTGCAGCTGCGGTGGAAGCGCAGCTTCTCGTTCAGGGAGGAGCGCAGCGGCAGGCAGGCAGGCAGGGTCAGCAGCAGCCGAGGCTAGATGGCGAGCGACAAGCCCGTGTCGGGGCCGGAGCCGCAACCGGCGGGTCTCATCCCTGTCGGGGCCAGCAGCACCGGCGGACCTTCAGCCCCAGCACCTGCTCTAGCAGCGGTGGTCGGAGGAGGAGGAGGAGGAGGAGGAGGCGGCGGCAGCAGTAGCTCCTCTGCGGCCGTGATGGGGGAGCTGAGGGCATCGGGCTCCGGCTCGGTCGTGCTGCCCGCCGGGATGATTAATCCGTCCGTGCCCATCCGCAACATCCGCATGAAATTTGCCGTGTTGATCGGACTCATTCAAGTCGGGGAGGTCAGCAACCGGGACATCGTGGAGACCGTGTTGAACCTGGTAAGGGGGCTCCACCCCACCAGCAGGGGCATGAGCAGCCCTTCCACCCTTTCCCTACAGAAGGGAGAGAAAGCGCTGCCCCGCGCCAGTCTTCCTTTGGGTTCGCCTTGCCTTGCCTTCCAGAGTCTCTAAGCTCTGGAACTCCCTAACTCCACTTCTGTCCTCTAAGTGCTCCGTCATCTTCTAACCCACTTTTCCTCCTCTTCCTTCTTTCCTCATTTTGACAAATCCTCCACCAGCCCATAGAAGAGGGGAGGAGTTAGGAGGTCCTGAGCTACTTGGAGGCTTACCTAGGGAGTCTTTTATCTTCCCCTGGTCCACAGAGAGGTTCTGTAGGTTCACAGGCCTGCTTTGCCCTTAACTCACTTCTGATTTTTGCCATACTGGTCTTCTTTTCCTGCCTTTTCTGTCAAGTTTTTCACATCCTTCTTGAACTTGATCAGGCCTCTGGCAGCTGAATCTCTTACATCCAGAAGCGAGAGGCTTTTTTTCCACTGAGAATGAGTAGTTACCGCTGTTCTAGCATTGAGTTCCTCCTTTGCAATGATGAAGTTTGATTCTTCTCATTCCTTCCCCAACTTTCGTGCTCAAATTCCTTTCAGATTCCACCCAATCCTATGATTTCAACATCCACACAGAACTGTATCATCTATAAATGAACTTCAGTTGCCCTGCTTACAGTACTTTATGGGATATTGCTCTATCCCATAAGATTGCATGGCCTATCTGTTGCTTTTCCAAATACAATGTTTTATAAAAATAGATTTAATTTTATTCTCAGCTTTAATGGATTATAAATGGCTTTATTATTAAGGAGAGGATTTGATATCAATCCCTTTTAATTGTGCAACATTAAAGTGCAGCTACAGATTGTATTTCTTCTCTCTAATTGACATGTGTGAATGTTTAACTCTATTACCTTGCTAGCAGTTGGGTTTGACAAGTTGAAAAGGGGCTATGTCTCTTACAGAGTGTTAATGAGATGATCTATTATTTCATTGCACTGAGAATGAATTATAGATGTTTTTAAAAAATCACTTTCATATCTAAATCATGCAAACATGTCCCCTCTGTAGAGAAGGTAGCATTTTATATGGAACCCTTATTCAATTCACGGTGTGCAAGAGTTAATGAAGAAGTGTATGGCAGTGTTCACCTCTATCTGTACCAGAAGTTCAGTTGTCTAACATCAGGGAGAAAATAAGAATTTAGAAATGAATTACTTCCAGTGATAAATGATTTGGTGCTTCTGAATGAAAGATTTGCTGCGGCAAAACTGAAATAGCTGAATGAATGAGAATATTCTATATGGATGGTAAAATGAATAACCTTGCAAAAATTTTAGGGTCTTTTTGTGATTAAGTTTTAAACATTCTGTGCTAATTTATTTCTATAGCAGAAGCTGAAATAATCACTTGGATATCTCATATTGTCTTGATTTTTAGTAAATGTTATCTAGTCTTACAGAGCATCAATGCTGTTAACACAGTTAGAAATGGGATATTTAACATTTATAGTTTATGGATGAGTGAAAGTTAAAGCTCTGTTGGCTTTTATGAGGTTTGTGACTCTAAGATAAACTATTGGCAGTTCTTCAACATTCACATCTGTTTCTCAGTTTTCAAAGGTGTCTTTTAAAATAAACATCCGTTATTTAAGTTGCTACATTTGTTGCATTCATGTAAAGATACTGCTTATTTATTTCAGTAGAGCAGTGGAATAAGGTTATCAAAATAAAGCAGCTTTCATTCATTAAGCAGATCATGCCCTGGAGATAAAGTGTTTAATCCATTTTCTGAACTTCTTATTTATTGTTTTGGCATTGCAGAAGCATAAAAACCTCCATGAACCTGTTGATGTGTCAGGTAATACTTTATCCATTCATAAACCTGTCACTAATTTTGTTGGGGTATCTTCTGCTACTGCATATTAATATGTGGAATTCAGCCCCACTTTTTAAAAAAAGATTTTGGTGTTAAACTGCTATGATGGTCTTTTACATTCAAATTGGTTATTGAAATATGCACAGGATCCAGTTATGAAAGAATTAACTTTTTTTTTACTATGCTTAATACTTGCTGAGGGTATAAATTTCAATATAATATAAAAATTTATTGTTGCAGAAAGAATGCTTTCTAATTGAAAACTTGAAATGGTCCAGCACTGATGATGTTATTTAGCTGGATACTTAGTTGGATAATGAAATGTCTGCAAGTAAATAATAGGCTCAAAGAGGACTCCATGATTCAACTCTGAACTACATGTTTTCTTCTATAATGGTTTTTCTCTAGTTACACAAACAGCCATTTCTATAGGTTTCTTAAGCCTATTTGGTCTAGTGGTTAAGGCACCAGGCTAGAAAGTGGGAGACCATGATTCAAGTCCTGCCTCAGTCATGAAAGCCAGCTGGGTAACCTTGGACCAATCACTCTCAATGCAACCCACCTCACAGGATTTTTGTTTGGAAAAGACTGGGAGTCAGAATATGTGAATTTTCTGCTATTTAAATTGTAATGCAAAAAGTGAATAACTATAATGTGATTTAGTTATATTGTGGGATTTTAGGTGGCACAATTGGAACTTCATCTTAAATTACTTTTTGGGAAAGTATCTCCCAAGAACTGAAATACAGAATAAAAATTAAAAGTGACAAACTCATATAGAATATATGTATATGCTCATAAGAATAAGATTCAAGAGCCTCTTTAAAACGAAATATTCAGTTTCTTCTTAAAATAAAAGGTAGTTTTTGATTAATGTTAAAAATGACCAAAGAAAACTAATGGTTCGTTGTCATTAAACACTTTCTAACAAATCAATTTTCATGTACAGTAATATAGAAAATTTTCTGTTGAACTGAAAAAAATTATTGAATTGATGTGAATTCACTTTGATTTGCAAAGTTGATTCCCAATCATAAAATAAATTTGTAGTTACAATTTGATTTAATGATTCATTGATCTAATGTGAAAAATTGGTTAGATACAGAGATTTAATTGAATAATTTTCAATTCAAATATCTATTTTGAAGGTTCATATAACCAAATTCATATTTGCAGTGGGAAAATCTTATGGAATAAACACATTTTTAAAAATGTAAAGTATTTTGACTAGTTGCTTATTGCTTGTATTTTATTATTTCATTACAGATTATATGCAGGTGATCAGTAAAATAGTCCTTGATTATAATTATTTGGTTGGTGACTGTTTGGAATTACAATATGACAGTGTTGAAAAAAGTGACTTACTACCTTGCATCTAGTTCCTGCAGTTATGTGACTGCAATTTTTTTCTCTTGGCAACAAGCATGTACTTACAAGGTTGCAAGTGTCCTGGGTTCGCATGATCTGTATTTGTGACCTTTCTCATCTGCTTCCAAAGTCAATGGAGAAGCTGTCAGGAAGGTTGCAAATCGTGATCATGTGATGTCTTGCTTAATTGCATAGGTAAAAAAGGTGGTAAAATCAGATGCAGTAACATGATGGTTTACTTAGTGACCACATTGCTTAATGACAAATTTCCAGTCCCAATTGTAGTTGTAAATTTAGGACTACCTGTGTTTCACGTATTACAGTATTTGTTCTAGCAGATATTGCTGAGTTGCAGGTGAAAATGCAAAGTTTGGAACAAATTTCATATTTAGGTTTTGTAATAGATATTTGGGAAAATATAATCAGGATATTATATTTACGTTAAATGAAATAACAAGGATAAGCATGAAAGAGAAACACAGAGTTTCTAAACTTTTCTACAAAAAGTTTTTCCTTTTTGTTTGTAAAACATTATGAAGGCTATTACTACTTGTGTGAAAATTTCTTTTATATAAAAACTGCTAGAGTTGTTTTAATAAGCACCTCCATCACCACCACCTAAACAATAATAAAAGTAATAATTTAGTAGACATATCAATCTATTGCAAGTTCAGAGATAGATGTCTGTGATTGTCCATGTTTTGTTAAATAGACTCTTATTAATCCAACCAATTTGGCAATTGCAGAAGAGTTGTAATTCAACACCTAGAGAGTTAGAAATAGCACGGTCCAAATATAATGGATAGAATATCACAGGTGTGTCAAACTTGATTTTGTCAGGGCTGTGTTTGACCTCGGGGGCCTCAGGGGGGAGCATGGCTTGGGGTGTGGCCAGAGTAGGTGTGGCCAGCTCGACATCACTTGTGTCGGGGGGGGACCTGTGGTTGCCAAGTGCTAAGGCAGTACTTCCCTGAGACCCTGCCTCCCTCTCATTATAACCTCCCTCCCTCCCTCCCTCCCTTTTCTTCTTTTTCCTTCTCTCTTCCTTCTCTTTCTTCTTCCTTCCTCTCTTTCCTTATATTTCCTTCCTTGCTCTCTTCCCATCTTTCCTTCTTTTTCTTTGTCTTTCCTCTTTCCCTTTCTCCTTTCCTGTACCTTCTTGCATGATCAAATGCAAAAGGGGAAACATTTTTCCTTTTGTTTTGTTTTTAGTTTGTTTTGCTAACCCTCTGGCAGTGAAAATGGAACTGGGCTGGCCATGCACAATCCTGTGTACTTTGTTTTCGGCTGCGATGGCCTCCTGCAGCCCTCAGCCAGCGAAAATGGAGCTGGCAGAGGCAACGCAGACCAGTCCTTTGCTGTTTCCAGGGCAGCCCCGTGGGCCAGACCTAAGGGGTGAATTTGGCCCACATGCCTTGAGTTTGACACTCCTGGAATATCAGATCATGATTGTTTAAAATCAGGTTGAAATGTCCAGCAGCTACAACACTTGCAGAAATCGTAGTTCAAATATTATGTAGAGAGAAGAAACCTAAATGAACTGTATATACTGCTTATACTTCTAGGTGAAATAATTAAAGGCAATTTGATTGCTTTTAATAAAAACAATTGTAATTATGGATGGTCACCATTTTTAAATACAGTAGTTATTTATGACTGCTGTGCAGCAACCATTCATAGTTGTGATAATGGTGCAGTAACTTTGTGGCAAATGCTTGCATTTATGATTTACACAAGTCTATAAAGCAGGGGTTCCCAACCGGGGATGCTTGCACTCCCTGCGGGTGCGAGACAATATTCCAGGGGGTGCAAAAACTTAGGTTTAGAAGTTTCAAAATTATAGTGTATATGTATAATTATATGCATATATTTATTTATTTTTTTAAGGAGTGTGAGAATATATCAGAAACGTTCCAGGGGTGCAGGGTATAGAAAAGATTGGGAACCCCTGCTGTAAAGCAAAGGGAAGCTGAAGTAAGAATATAAGCAAAGTCATGGTTTCACTTAGTGACTGCTTTGCTTAATGACTGAGTATTGTGGTTGCTAAATGAGGAATACTTGTAAGGGTTTGGAGCCCTCAGGCCCAGGTTTTTGTTAATATAAATTAGCTCAGATATTTTTGCAAACATAGATCTTAGAGATTGTTAATATATAGATAAAATAAGTGATAATGTCAATCTGGTAAGTGGCTAATCAAAGGCTAAATGTCCAAGGTTTTTTACAAGTCATGTTGCTCACACGTTACCAGGTTTACTGTACCATTTACAGTGTTTTTATTTACTTCAGCTCATTTAGAGGTCACATTTTTATAGGCCAGCATGCAATAAATATAAAACAACTTTTTAAATTTTGATAATTCAAAAGGCCAGACTATATAAATACAATTCTATTTATCAAAAACTAAATTAATTGTCAGAATACTAGACTGAATACTTTATAGAACTGTGTTGTGCTTTGGACTTGATTTGAGGAAGTGCTTTAAAATGTATGTGAATAAGGTACAGTACCTCATAAAACAGGATCGTGTGGCAGCTGCAGGGAACTTACTGCATTGCACACCTCTGTTAATTAATACAATAGAACAAGGAACCAGCAATACATTTGCTAGGAGGAGGAACTTCCTGACTGATTAGCCTAGCCAAATTTTTAAAAAGTGTACATGGAATGTCACCAAACAAGAGTGTATACTCTTATAGGACTTCCACAGATATTGAAGTCTCTGAAGGTAAACACAGGAGAGAATGAGGCTGGGACATGACAGAAAAAGAAAAGTCTGCCATACTATATATGGTGAATATATTTAGATGTCCTAAGTTAAAAATGGGCTCCAGGATATTCCTTTTAATCCACTTATCACAAACACTTGTCCAAACTCATGTCTGAAGTCAAATATAATAATGGTACAAACTGAGGATATTTTGTATATTAAGCTCTTTTATTTTGTATAGGTAAATTTATATCCTTATAATAATCACAGACAAAATGCCAATTGCATGACAGCAGGTCCATAGAAATGTTTCAGTTCCCTGACTTTCTTCCAGCTCAATTTACATTTACCTATATAGATCATGCCTTAATAACATTTTAGTATTCTTAAACAGATTTTTGAAAACTCTAATGTAGGAACATTGTCAAAATGTAGGATTCCATTGTCTAGAATCTTTGGACTTAATTGTCCCATGGATTTGGAACTTTTAGATTATCGTAGATTTTAAATATGACAATTCCTCTTTGCTGGCTTGGCATTCTCTTCTTCATTCTGTTAAGTGGCCCTCTCCTGGTGTTAATACTAGTTGGAGATGGTTTGAGCAGAAATATAGAAATATTTCATTTAATGTTTTTGCTATTACTTTATGATATTACTTCCTTAGTTTAGAATTAATATTTTTCCTTAATGGAAATAATGAAAAGAAACAAAAATGTTCTGTCTTGATCAATCTTAAAACTGGGTGCCCTTTAGAATGTGTTGAAGTGTAAAACCTATCACTCCTGGTCTTATTTATTAAAACAAAATCTAGGTCAAGGAAGTGGGGGTATAATTGTTTATATACAGTATAAAATGTATGCCTTAATGACAATTCGGGAAGTTCTTGACTTTGACTTGTGGATGTATACACAAACACTGAAACAAAATTGTATGTAGTAAATAACTTGGATTAAACTTTTTGTTTATAATTTTTCCCTAACATATGATTGACTGCTAACTTATTGGTGTAATAATGTTTTTTTTTAAATGTTGATTCCTTTTTTTGATTTGAGGAAAATTGTATTGAATGGTTTTAAGATGAGAGTAACATTCTGAAGATAAATGTTCTGTTTTGATAAATGCTAAGCATGTCAATAAATCAAATTATGTCCTATTAATTAAATGAAATTGTCTGAGCTAGAATTGTATAGGTTAATAAATCCCATGTGTCACATGTTGAACTTTTATGCATAGTTGAAAAAAAAAAGTTGATAGAGAACAAGTCACAGAATGTTCCAAGTTAGAATAAATTCTGTTTTATTTTTTCTCCTCCAGCATATGTTCTACGGCAGTGTCTCCTGTTATTTTCAAATTCATTATGCATACAAACATGTACTTTTCAAATCATATTAAGAAACGACATAAAAGTTACATTAACATAACTAGTATTCTTTTATTTTCGGGAATTGCTTTCTGGAATGGTGTATATTACTTTTGGTATAAATTATATATTACTATCAACCCTAGGAAGGAGACAGTGGAAAACTGCTTCTGGAAAGCTTGCCAAGAAAACTTCAGGGAAATGTCTAGATAGTCACTAGGAATCACAAAAGTTACTTGAAAGTAGGAAAACAAAAAACAAAAACCAACCACAGAACCAGAAACCAAAACCCTTCCATTACCGTAGTTATATTCTTTCTTCTTATGCCTGAGATATTTTCCTATGAAAAATTTGTAGTTGGTATGCAGTATATCTTGAAAGTAAATAGAGAGATACATGTGCATTTGCTCTTGGTGAGCTGGATCACTACATAGCTCAAAAATTAATTTATTAACATACAAGTAAAGAAATAAAATTTTCTAAAACCTCTTAAATCACCAATTTCATATAATAATAGGTGTATATTAAAATCAATACAGGAAGAAGAGAAGACAATGCATTGGACATTATTTTATTTATACAATCAGACTGCAGGCAGTAATTCAACATGTTTCACGTGACTTGTGAGAAATGCAGGGGCATTGAGAATCTAACAATGGCCTCAGCTCACATAATATTTAATATGTATGTGTCTTTTGACTGAACAGTAACAGCCAGCAAAACTTGCATCTAGAACACCAAACACATGTGAAATACTGGAAATTTCCCCATAGTTAAGGAATGTAATTCTGGTGACTTCATAGAATCATATAATGTAAAAGACCTAAGACCCTGTCATATATCCATCCAGCCACTTTGTTTTAAACATCTCCATTGAAGGAGAGTTCACTCCTTCAGGGCAATCTTAAGGGCAATCTGTTCCATTGTTTAGCATTTGTAACATCAGAAAGTTTTTCTGGTGCCCTATCAAATCTACTTTTTTTGTAATTTCAACTTATTTTTTCATGTCTTTTGAAAGAACTCTGCATAACAGCCCTTGCAAACAGTGACTTCGCCTCTTTTCAATCCTCTCTTCAGGCACCACATTTCCAAAGACTCTATCCATTTTTCACAGATTTTCCTTGTAGGCTCCATATTATTTTGTTGCATTCTTCTTCAAAAGTCATTCCAATCTGGCAACTTCTTTCTTAAATTGTAGTATCTGAACTATTCTAGGTGATACAGAACAGAGAGGAACAATTACTTGCTTGATTTTTACCTGTTGATGCATTTGCTTTGTTTTTTTGTAGCATCACACTGTTGGCCTGCACTCATAGCTGTGGAAAGTGGAACTATCACACTTGCTTCAATAAGTCAAGGTTATGCAAATCTTATTTGTACTTCGGTATAGTTTTCTGTGTGGTAGAGATTTTTCAGTCATTGGGATGTTAATGAAACTCATTTTGCCTTTAAAAAGGAACTGAAAAGTTAGAAAACAGGGTATGCATACTGCAACTGTGATGTTTCATTCCAAGTCTAAAAGACCTACATATGTGCTTGATTTTTTGGAATAATTTCCTTGTAGGACTGGAAATTTAGGACTATTGGATTAGGCTCCTAAAAATCCATTGTCCAAGGAACACAATGCACTTTCAGCAGTTGACTATATAATGTGTCATGATGAAGACTATTTATTCTATCAAATGATTTATCTGTACAATTTTTTTGCCCTGCTGCATTGTTGGCTGACGTGCTCTGCTGTTTCAGTAATTTTAATCTTTTTAGATTTTATGGCATTGTTCTGAAAGTTTTAGTATAACGTTCCGCTAAGTCTGCCTATTGACATATAAAACTTTGAAATATGTAATATAAAGATATTTGTAATGGTTATTGTTAAAATGTATTAATAAAATAAGAGTATATAGCTGATGTATCAGGTATGTTGCATTATTCCTAGTATTTTTCTAGAACATGTAAAATATAATTCTAATACACTAGTGCTATACCATTTTCTGGTATTCTGACAGATGGCTGTGTGTATATATATATATATATATATGATATATCTTGAGAACTTCATCTCTCAATACATACAGACTTTATTATCTGCAACAAACAACTCCCCCCCCATTTGATCAGCCTTCTGTCCATATTCTTGTTTATGCTATAGATAACCAAGAGCTAGATAACCATCCAGCTGAGCTGGATTTGGTATATGAAAGCAAGAAACTAGGTGTTTTCTACTTTTAATTCTGGCAAAGTCTTTTTTTTTTTACATTTAGAAAAGTAAAATAATTTCTAACAGCTGTTTGAATAAGGAACAATAAAAACTAATATATTCTTTAACTGAATGATTTTTAACTGAATGATTAGTTATTGTATTGTTATGAAAAATACTTAACTTCAAGTATTTTTGGATGGTAGTTTTGTTCTGTTTTATGTTAAGTTATATCTTTTTTAAAAGAACCAATACTATGGACTATGCGAAACAAGGAGGCCTATAATATAATTTAATTTTTTTTAAAAAGGTAATTAGTTAATCTGCAGCTTAATTAAAAAATAATATTACAGAACCTTGATTAAACCTATTTTAATATATGTTACAGGTAGACTAATTTCTCAGCCTGCCATACTTCTGTTATAAGCCTTTTCATAACATATGGGAAGGCCTTCTAGAGGACATACTCTCTTTCTCTTCCTTCCTTTTTTTTATAAAACACTTGTGCTAATTAAATCTCAGGATACTTTAAAACATCATTGATGGTTATGTGGCTTTCCTTGACAAATTCCCATTTGGATAATTATATTGTCTATGTAAACTCACCCTGTAGTTTTTAGTTGATATAGGAATCTTCCTTAATTTTTTAAGGAAGTATGGAGTTTTGTATATTGTTTAAAATAGTAGTTGAATTCCTATTATAATTGTAATGTACACTTAATCGGTTTAAGATCATAAAAAGGTTTAGAATTTTTCAAGGTAAAATGTTGATAAGGATAAAACATTAATGTTTAGATTCTCAGCTTGTATTGGTGATTATGCGTATATAATTAGCAGTATTTGTAATATTTCATCAAAGCTGCACATATTTTAATTAATTATATATTAATTATATAATGTGTAATTATTTAATTACACATTTACTCCTTAATAATTTATCAATATGTGATTTCTGTACATTATACTCATCTAAATTACAATCTCACATATATTCTAAAACAATCTTCATTGAACTTAATGAATGCCATGTTGCTGCTATAGAATTTTTAGACAGGATGAACAGATTCAACAAGTGTATGTCAGTACTTCCACATCAAACTATAGGGAAATGTTGAATGAGGCACCATAAGATTTTATTCAGGCTCTGTGTTGTAATTATACTTTACTTGAATGAGAGTTAGAAAATAGTATATCCCTGCAGCCTGCAGGGTTTTCCAAGCTAAGGCAGGTTTCATAGCTTCAAATGTGCTTTTCTGCAAAGTTTGAAACTACTCAAAATCTTACAAGATCAATACTGATGGTTCTACAAAATATAAAAAATGCTTTCATGTGTAGAGACAGGTATAGCTTTATTTGATGCTAGAGTATGGTTCCTTCTTATAACCATTTGGCTTATGTTTATCCTACTTCCTATACTTTTGACCCATTAGTAGTTAGAGTTCATTTTAAATACTCATGGCTTTAAAAAGCCCTAATTTAATTTACTAGGCTTTTCTATGGAAAGCTTGTGCTCGTTAGGTTTTGACAATTCTAGAACTGCCCTTAAACAGCAAATATGGGATATAGGTCTCCAAACAAATTTAAGCAAGATGTCACAAACCATTATATCCCTCCAGCTTATTATTTATCATTCAGAATCATGATTCTGAAATGTCTTAAGACCTTCACTTTAGCCAGGCTGGATTCAGTACCCTTAGGTGTAGATCACTAGCATAGTTGGCAGTCAGTATGACAATGGCATTAAATAATCTGATCTTGGTTGCTGTGTTTATTGCAGACATGGTTCATACTGAGCGCCTTTGACTCTGACAATAGAAACTCATTATCATACATACCACAAACATATGATATCCCTAAACAATTATGTCAACATCTTTAGAAACCTGTACAACAGCACTAGATGCTGTGTAAAAGCAGAAAATGACAGTACTGACTTCTTTGGGATTATAATTTTTTTAAAATTTGATTTATATGCCGCCCTTCTCCGGAGACTCAGGGCGGTTTACAATGCATTAAGCAATAGCCTTCATACTTTTGTATATTTTATACAAAGTCAGCTTATTGCCCCCACAATCTGGGTCCTCATTTTACCTACCTTAGAAAGGTAGAAGGCTGAGTCAACCTGGAGCCTGATGAGATTTGAAATTGCAGTAATTGCAGGTAGCTGAAGTTAATAACAGTGCTTTAGTCTGCTGGTCTACCAGGGCTCAATTCTTATAATACTCTTTCTAATTCTGTTTGTTGATGCTTTTGTCATAGTCAATTATACAACTACATACATTTGAAAATACTATATGTTGCTTTAAAAATAAAATAACATAGTGTGTTGGACATTCAAATAAATGAAATCTTGCCATATCAGCTTGATAACAGTGTTCCTTGGATTAGTGAATTAGAAATGTTATAGTTTCCCCCTGTAGATAAAAATACATTGGATGCTAAAAATATCCCCATTTTATATTAATGATAACGAATTTTAATATTGTTTAACATTTATAATTAAAAAATATAATTTTTTATATGTCACATTTTTTCACTGTTAAATAATTGAGGGACTGCAGGATTAAGGCGTCCTGGGATTTTTGGACATTGCACTGGTATATGGGGGGGGGGGAAGACAAAACACTGCTTCTCATGCCTTTTTAATTTATCTTTCTAACTGAATTAATTTTTAGTCTTCCCCAATTGTTACTTACAATCTATGCTATACTCCAAAAGTTTGTTAATTGTTATATAAAATCATACTATTACATGTTAATAGTTCCTGTTAGTTTCTTAATATCATCTGATCTCAGACATCTCAAGAGAGTTGCATCATCACCTATGGGATTTCAATCATTATTTGCTTAAACAAAAGCACAAACCTAAACAGTTTTTAACAGTTCTTTCCTTTTCTTATTTCCACTCATCTATTGATATAGTGGGATATTGTTTACATTAAATACTTGCTTGACATATTCTGCAAAACACCAAAGAAATTTTCTTATACAACATGCTGCTGCAAAAATAGCCTTGGTACAAACTGTGTAATGTTTAGCCACTATTCTGTAGTAATTTTGATAATTGATACCAACATTGCAAAAGCAGAAATTCTCCAGGGTAGAGGCAGCCTACAATACTATAAATACCAGTCCCACATTCACAGCGATTGGTATGTTTGAAGTTTAACATCCATTTGCTCAAAGTTTCCAGGACAAATGTAGTGTTTTTAACTTGTAATTGTCCTTTGATAAATGAAGAATTAGAAATGTGAAGGTTCAAAAAAAAAATTAACATTGACTGAACTCAGTTTGTGCTAAAAATGAAAATTTTTGGAAATGCTTTAAAAAGCCCAAGAATTTATGTTCTTTTAGAATACTGAGCAAGTATAACACATGTGTTTCTGTCTCATATTAAACCCAAATATTTTCTAAATATTTAATAGATAAATAATAACAGGCAGACTGCATCAGAACATAGTAATTTTTCTTCATAGAACACTAATATAAGAAAGTAGAGAAAGTTGTCTGCCTGAGCAGACTTTCAGTTTTCAGAAAAAGAAGTCAATTGAAGTGTAACCCTTAAAACAGTGATAGAAAATCTATGACATGCATGTCACAGGTGACACATTGTAATTTTTTTATTGACACACCAGGCCTCTGGACCTGGTGAAAATTGTGTGAGAAGTCCTTGCTCTCATGCAGCCTTTGAGGCACAGACAATCACATGAGCATTCTCTCATGGTTTTATGAAGTTCCAGAATACCCATGAGAGCAAGGCTCTCTTGTGCAGCTTCCAGAAAGTCCAGTGAGAAGAGTCCAGAGGAAAGGAGAATTCAGTGAAGAGGTACAGAGAGATCTCCTTTGTCCAGGGTAGGGGATGTATGTGACATACCAGCAAGGTAGGCATTTTCTGAATTTTTGATAATGCTGAGCTTCACCAAAAGATTCACCAAATCTTTACGGTAGTCCTGAATTTACAACCATTCGTTTAGTGCAGGGGTTGGTAACCTTAAAAACTCAAAGAGCCACAAAGGTCTTAATCGGAAGCCCCCCATTCAATTCTGGAGCCGACTGGAAGTCCGATTCCTCCCACCATAGAGTCTTCTAGCGCGGCATCCTTTTTCCTCTACCTGTCCTAACTATCAGTTGTGACTGGAAAACCTGCCCTTTGCCATAGAGTCTCTTCCTGGTGCGCCTTGCTTTTCTCCCCATAACCGGAAGCTCCTCTCAAAAATGTGGCGGCGAGAGGGAGCCACAGCAGAGGGATGAAAGAGCCGTGGGTTGCTGACCCCTGGTTTAGTGAATGGTTACAACAGCACTGAAAAATAGTGACAACAGTTCCTTGCACTTATGAAAGTCACGGCATCCCCATGGTCATGTGATCAAAGTTTGGGGCACTTGGCATATATTTATGAGAGTAGCAGCATCCTGGGGTCATGTGATCACTTGTGACCTTCCCAGCCTTCTTTTGACAAGCAAAATCAATGGGGGAAGCCAGATTCACTTAATGACCACATGCTTCAGTTAACAATTACAGTGATTTGTTTAACAACCATGGCAAAAAAGTTTATAAAACCAGGCACGACTCACTGAACCACCACCTTGCTTAGCAACAGAAATTCTGGTTTCAGTTTTGGTCATAAGTCGAGGACTATCTGTACTATCTTAGAATAAGTAGAAATGCTGATATTGGTAATAGGTCAGAAAATGATGAGGGGTGTGACCAGTGTGAGAGCAGGATATTCTAGGAACCTCCTGTAAGGTGCTGCCATTAACAGTTTCTTCCACTTAATTTCATTCTAGCATGATCATTTTTATTATGATCATTTGATCAAAAAGCACCAAAATAATACATTATAAAGCTAAAGCACATTGCAGTCATATGAAAGTATAAGTATATATTTTGTTTTAAGCCTACATTAAAAAATATAATAAACTTCAACAAACTTTATCTTAACCCTATCTTTACTACTGCAGCCAAACTTATGTTGTTTTAAATGAAGCAACATTCTTAGTAGATAGAGACACTTCCAAGGAATTGAGTTAATTATTGTTGTGAGGGTAGTTCCCTTCTATCCCATCTGTTCCAGACTTTTTGGACAGGAAAAGAATAAATATTCTTATAAACCTCTAAAACGCTAGTTTCTTTAACCTTTAACTAGGCAAAAAGAGCATCATAGGACAGAATTTGTGAGCCTGGGTACTCCAAATGGGATTATTTATAGAATGCATTTGAAATCCAGGATCCAAAATAAAATTTGGGAAAGTTGTAGCTGTTCAAGCTGTGGCGGTGGTCATGTGACTGTCATTTTCAACATTCTATGGCAGTTTGCCAACCATTCTCTCAATTCCTCCCTCCCTCCCACCCCCACTTACTTGCTTACTGGGAAGAGAAGAGGGAAGGGAGGGAAGGAAGGAAGGAAGGATGGGAGAGAGGGAGGAATAAGAGGAAAAAACTGGGCACCCTTGCCAGTTCACACTGCTTCCTTCACACCTTTCTTGCCCTGTATTGCTCTTCTGGCATATGCAGTATTTATGCAGTACTTCTTGCATACCCCCACATGTCCTGCCTGACTAATGCTGTCCCCTGCACACTTTCCCTGATTCTTGTGCATACCCAGGCATCTTTTCTGACTCACACCTCCCTACATTGTCCTTGACTCATGTGGCAATCCCCAAATATCCCAACCTACCCTGCCTACCCATACACCCCTGCATATCATTCCATGTGACATGTCTCATGTACATTCATGTACCCTTTCCAATCCTCCCTGTTTTCTCCCTAATCACCAGAAATCACTTACCTATCTCCTGGCCTTGGACGTGCAACTTCCTGTAGGCTACCTTATTGACTTTTTCCATGAAAGCTTCCCACAAGTAAATGAAGAAGCTGGCACAAATTGTAGGGAAGAAGACAGGAAAGATGGAAGTGGGAGGGAAGGGATATGAGGAAACAGTGAGAAAGGAAGAAAACAGAACAGGGGGAAGGAAAGGAAGAAAGAAAGAAAAAAGGGAAGGGAGGGAGGGGAAAAAAGGGCAGAAGTAGAAAGGAAGAAAGAGAGAGGGAAGAAGGAAGATTTCTAATGCTTTCCCATGTGGAAACTCAATGGGAAAGCTGACAGCAAGTCAGAAATAGCTCCTGCTCTACTATTTTGCATGGCCATGGTTATTCCATTTTTCCACATAGGTAAGGAAATATCTCTGAAACAGAGAGGCATGGGTTGCCTAGTTCCAACTCAATCATCCAGGTAGAATTGTATGAAGGTTGTTCTGAAACCAGAATCTTCATTGATATTTTGCAACACACTTTGGGGAAGAAACCCCTTGAGGTTGCTGTGGCAGGATTTGGTACGTTCCAATGACTCTCTGCCTAACTACCTTGCTCTGATTGAGGAAGCTGCCTTGATGGAAGTCAGTTTTGTTGCCAAACTGACAACAAAAAAAATAGGCCAGTTGCAATGATTCAACCTTCAGACAACTCTACTTGGATGATTGAGAACCTTTATCGACACCCTCTTCTATCTTTTGAAATGGGAGAGTTCCAGAGTAAAATAAGAAGCAAGTGTGTGTGCTTGATTGAGAGAAGGAAAAAGCAAACACTGATCTTTATTTAATTTTAAAGTAAGGTTGGATTTCCAGAAAACAAAGAGCAGATAGTTTGAATCAGAAAGGAAGTTCTGTTCAAGGAACTGTTGCTTGGAATACCTAAGTCATTTCATTTCATTTATTAAATTTTTATACTGCCCCTCTCCCGAAGGACTCGGGGCGGTAAACAGCCAGGATTAAAAAACATACAATATAAACATTAAAATACTTTAAAACATAATTAAATCTATATTGGCTTCCCCCAATTTAAAACCCCTTACCCATAAAATTAACCAATTAAAAATTTTTTAAGCCAGCCTGTTTTACTGAAATAAAAAAGTCTTTAGAGCCTGATGAAAGGTACGGAGGTCCGGGATCAGTCGTATCCCTGGGGATAGCTCATTCCAGAGGGCGGGTGCCCCTACAGAGAAGGCTCTTCCCCTGGGGGTCGCCAGCCGACATTGCCTGACCAATGGCACCCTGAGGAGACTCTCTCTGTGAGAGCGTATTGGCCGGTGGGAGGTTATCGGTGGCAGAAGGTGGTCTCGTAAATAACTGGGCCCTAAGCCATGGAGCACTTTGAAGATGAGAACCAATACCTTGAAGCGCACCGGGAAGATCACCGGAAGCCAATGTAGCTCGCGCAGGAGAGGTGTTACATGGGAGCGCCATGTCACCCCCATAAGTACCCGCGCGGCTGCATTCTGCACCAGCTGGAGCTTCCGGGTGCTCCTCAAGGGGAGCCCCATGTAGAGAGCATTGCAGTAGTCCAGGTGGGAAGTGACGAAGGCATGAGTGACCATGCATAAGGAGTCCCGATCCAGAAAGGGGCGCAACTGGCATATCAGGCGAACCTGATAGAAAGCCCCCCGGCCACGGCCGTCATATGCTCTTCTAAAGACAGCCGTGCATCCAGGAGGACACCCAAGTTACGTGCCCTCTCCGTGGGGGCCAAGTAAATGTCTAATTAGCATTTTAAGGATATTTTAAAGTTTTTATATGCTTAAATTTTCTTCATTGACTCTGATATTCATGGTATGTAAATTGAGATACTTTGATCAATTCTGGATCTGTATATGGTGAAATTTTATGTTGTTCCTTTATAGCTCTGTTTTATTGGCAAATAAGGACATAGGATATGAAATTCCTGTCTTTCAGGCCTCTGAGGTGGACAGGTTATATCAAACAGAATCCAAAATTTGATTAGAACAGAATCTTGGTGCCTGACTTGGTTTACCCTTTTCTTATAATATCCCAAAGGGTCAGCCACAGTAAGTCTGAATCTCTTATTAACACTTTTCCTATTTCCTACCTTAAAGCATTTTTACATGGTTTAACCTTCTCTTAATAATTTGTCAGAGGTCATCTCCGTGACTCTATATAGTGCTACACAGCAGGTAAAAGGGGGAAGACAGCAGATAAAGGCACTGTAGTTTTTCTTTTTCTTTATTTTATTTCGTCAAGCATGTAATACGTAACAGATATAAGTATAAACGTAATTATGAATACATGAAATGGATACATATAAAAGGGTCTTTCAAATGTTAAGTCTCTTTGAAAATAACTATCATTTTCTAATAATTAGTGGTAAAAAGTTCTGGTTTGCCATAGATACTAAATATATATAAAGTTAGTTTCAAATGTGCTGGGACATAAGAAATATGCAAAAGATTTCTTAGGACGTCAAATCCAGCTTCTTTCTCAAAGCAGGAAACTAAACAACTGAATTGATTGTTTGGCTCTGAACACATCCAATAAAGGGAAGCCTATTATCTCTCTAGGCAATGGTTGTTCTATTGTCAAACTACTCTTACTGATAAGTAGGTTTTCCTAATATTCTTCTTGTTCTAATAAGATGTTGATTGTTACAAAAAAAGCCCTTCATAGCACAGGGTCTGGTTATTTGAGAGACCACCTATCTCCAATTGTTTCTACACCAAAAATACCTTCCAATAGAGTGGATGTTCTCCAGATCCCTTCAATTAAATGTTGCTAGTTGGGTTCTATCACTGTCCTACTTTCTGGAACAGCATCCTCCCAAAGCTTCCTCCCACCCGCCTACTCTCCTATAGTTCTGGAAGGCCTTAACACCCAACTGTGTTCCCAGACCTGGGATATTTTTCATAAATAATATTGTATGCAGAGATTGTTCATCTATTTATTTGATTTTTCTGTTCATTTGATTTTTGTTTTTAAAATTGAGAACTTTGGTCTTACTCTGTTAAATTTCATGTTGTTACTTTGAGCCCATTTCTCCAACCAATCAAGATAGTTTTGATTTTATTTTTGTGTTCTGCATCCCATCTAATTTTATGTCATTTGTATACATTTGATATATATTCCTTTCACTTTTTCATTGTGATTAAATGTTCTTACTTCCACTTCTTCAAGTAAAACTTCTCTATTAATTAGTAATCAAGTTGTGGATATCTGATCCTTGTTCATTTCTCTACTCTCTGAAAGAGAAAATTGTCAGAAAGACAATTGAGAAATTTCCTGAGAGGACCATGCTGTCTCCCAACAAATGTTAACATAAATAAAATTTCCATGCAGTACATAGTCATTCAAAAGAATCTGCAATTTAGTTTTAGAAGGCATCATCTTAGAATAGAATAGAATAGAATAGAATAGAATAGAATAGAATAGAATAGAATAGAATAGAATAGAATAGAATAGAATAGAATAGAATAGAATAACAGTTGGAAGGGACCTTGGCGGTCTTCTAGTCCAACCCCTTGCTTAGGCAGGAAACCCTACATCACTGGTTATCTAATCTCTTCTTAAAAACTTCCAGTGTTGGAGCATTTACAACTTTTGGAGGCAAGTTGTTCCACTGATTAATTGTTCTAACTGTCAGGAAATTTCTCCTTAGTTCTAACTTGCTTCTGTCCTTGATTAGTTTCCACCCATTGCTTCTTGTTCTACCCTCAGGTGCTTTGGAGAATAGTTTTGACTCCCTCTTCTTTGTGGCAACAACTGAGATATTGGAACATTAGGCATTATCAACACATTTTGTACCAGATGTTTGCATAACACTAAAAAAAATTAAATATGGTAGTTCATTCTTTTACAGAATAGAGCATGCAATAGAAGTAAAATCTGAATGGCATATGATGTTATTCACATATCTTTATCTTTATTTTAAAATAGCATGTTTTCACCAAGAAACGAGCCTCCTGTGATGGAATCATAAATAACCTCATACATAAGTATTGTAACTTATCTGAGATAGACTCCACACTTCATTTATTCCATTAGAGGCTGCTCTGACGGAGTTTTACCTGCTGAACAATTAAGAAATTAGACATTTTAAAAATCTTGCTGTGCTTGTTAAAAATATAAAATGCTTGGGTAATGGGCCATTAATTTAAGATAGCAGAACTGTTAGTTCCTTTAATATAACATTGGTTAATACCCAGCAGTCAACCTATATAATGCTGAAATGCTTAATTACCATTCTGTAAGGAAAATTAAAAACTGCAAGCACCTTAACAAGTTATATGTGTACACTGGAATAATCCCCTGTATTCCCCATCCCCTACATGTATTCCCTTTCACACATCAGTAAATATAGCATCATATCTAGTTTGGCTATCCCAATCATTGTTCATCAGCTCTTTGAAATGATCAGCTCTCTAAGTCTTGAGAAAGCTGTTTTGAGGCATTCTTGAGATCTTCTGGAGATCATGATCAACAGGAGAGATTTGTTTGTTTATTTATTTAATAAATTTAATAAATAAATTTATATTTAGCACTTGATCCATATGATTCATGATCCATGTAGCCATATTTGATCGTGTATCAACAAAGAGCCAATTTGGTTGAATGAAAGCCAACTGGGTGAATTTGGGCTAGTCTCTCTCTCTCTTACAAAGTTGTTATGGACAAAATAGGAAGATGAAAGAGTATTAGATATGTTCATTGCCTGAGATTTATAAAAATAATAATGGTGGGAGAATAAATAAATATATACCACAATTAGCTGTCATTTTGAAAAAATAAATAACTGTAGCATACCCCCTAACAGGCATAAAAAGACTCCTTGCAGAAAGAAACTCTGTTCAGATATACAAGGTAGACCATTTACTTTGTGATTCTTAATATTATGAGTATAATCCTCATAGTCATTAAGAAGTTTCCTACATCTTTATTACTTAAACAAAATCAAGATAAAAATCTCTACAATATATATTTTAATAAGTATTCTTGATTCACATTTGGATAATCTTATTGTAGGATTGTAGGATTATTTGGCAAAGTTTACATTGCCTGAATAAATCACAAAATAGCTTAATACAATGTGTAAGGCTCGGATGTAATTCATATAATACGTTAAACTGCAATGTGGGATATTTGGTTGGTACAGAAAACCATGCAAATAATAAGAAGCACCTGAGTAATATATGATTAGTTCAGAAGAATCTAATTTTCTCCTGTCTGTTGGACAAAAAGGAAGAGAAGATGATTCTATTCATTTTTGGTCTTTATTTATCTAACTGGCATGTTGGTCTGCATGGTAGATTAATCAAGAGGAATGCAATACTTTACCAGGTTCATATGACACATTAGTGAATTTGGAGACAGTGAA
This sequence comes from Pantherophis guttatus, assembly GCF_059756535.1. Lineage (NCBI taxonomy): Eukaryota > Metazoa > Chordata > Lepidosauria > Squamata > Colubridae > Pantherophis > Pantherophis guttatus. The sequence goes on from NC_142067.1 coordinate 26,730,767, forward strand.
TCCTTAAATCATCATCATTATCATTTTAGCCATTGTCTATCCACTGCAGGATGAAGGTCTCTTCTGTGTGTTTCCAATCTAAACGGTTCTCAGTTTTCTTTTGCCAATTGGGCCCACAATTCTTGCTGATGTCGTCAATCCAGCTTCTTTCCACCTCTTTTGTGGAAGCTTTTTATCAAGTGTGATCTATTCTATGATGGCCTTGGTCCACCTCCTATCAGTTTTTTTGCTATGTGACCAGCCCATTTCCATTTCAATTCTTTTACTCTCTTGATGATATTGTATATTTTCATTTGTTCTCTAATCCATGTGCAGGTCTTCCTATCTTGTCTTGTAATGCCAAGCATGTATCTTTCCATGGCTCTTTGCACCACTCATAGCTTTTGTATCAATTGCGAGGTTAGTGTTCATGTTTCACCGGCATTCGTTAGAGCAAGTATCCCATAGTGATCAAAAACTTTTCACGCATAGGGGGAGGTTGTTCTTGAAAATTACACTTAACTTGCCAAATGCCTGCCAACCTCATTTAACAGGCTATTCAGTTTCCTTTATTGTATTACCTTCCATTGAGATCCGTTATTTTTAGTGAATTTATTATTCTGGAATCCTTAAATATGGTTAAGGAAGGGTATTGTAACTACAATTTATATTGATGGTTTGTAATGGGTTATTTTTTACTATAATCATAGTTCCATATTTATTTGGTTACTTAGAAAATTATTATGGCACCCTTATTCAACTCATAACTCTAGGTGGATAACAACCAAGGAGAAAGCATAGTAAGAAATCATATGAAAATAGATTACAAATACAATTAAAAAACAAATATTTGTCGTTAGTTGAAAGATAGCACTAGCACTTAGACTTATATACGACTTCACAGTGCTTTATAGCCCTCTCTAGGTGATTTACAGAGTCAGCATATTGCCCCCAACAATCTGGGTCCTCATTTTACTGACCTTGGAAGGATGGAAGGCCAAGTCAACATTGAGCCGGTGCAAATCGAACTGCTGGCAGTCAGCAGAATTTGCCTGCAATCCTACATTCTAACCACTGAGCCACCACGGCTCTATAATACAGTAACTGAGGTATTTCATAGTGTACAGCACCAAAATGCACATATCAAGTGAATAGATTAGTAGCTGGGAGTAGAGCATATAGCTCATGTCTTGTTTTCCTCCTTCTTATTTGGAAATTATGTAAAGTGGATCAGAATCATGTTCATTTGCATTCATTATGTTAAATATTTGAAAATTGGACAGAAGTCAACCAAATATGAGGAGAAGCTGATAAAAGTAATTAATTCCAAAGAAGTTGAATAAATATGGCAGAGAAAAAAAAAATCCAGAAAATTTCTCCGAAGTGCATTGATATGGCGAGATAGTTGAGTAGCATCCCTGAATGCAGCTGTCCCCTTCATTACCTTGATTCCTGCAGTATGTAATAAAAATTCATTACTAAAATGACTGAATGCATTTTCTGGTGATTGGTGTCATTGCTTTCAGATTATACCTACCAATTAGGGAGAAAGAAAATGCTTACTTCCTGCAGTACTGATATCTCTATTTTTCATAAGGAAAAAACTTATTGTAGAGCAGAAGTAGGAACAATAAAAACATTAACCAGTACTAATAATAGGATTTTTAGAAACTTGTTCTTTAAATTGATAATTTTGAATGTTTCATGAAAAAATAATTAAATTCAACTAGTTTTGAACCTAGTGGCCTATTTTTAGTGGTTAACAATTGTATGCATAGCTATCTGTATGCAATATGGAACTTCCATGTAGAACTTGAGAAAGGAAAAGGTTGTCCATGATAGGCTATAAATTCTCATAATACATTTGAATATACTCTGAACTATAGTAATATATGTGATATTCTATTATATCATGCCACAGGGAAACAGATATAGGAACCAAAGTCTGTGGCAAATCCAGATGACAACTACTTTTAAATATATTGTGAAAAGACTGCCACAGGATTTAACATCAATCATAACTTCAAGGAAATGTATATCTGTTTCTTCCCTAGTGTGTATATGCCATTAATTGTTGGCAATGCCCATGACACTCTGCATTAGATAAACTCGGCAGTGCCTCTTAGAAGGATAAATCAATAAAAATTGTACATCAAAAATAATATCCAAAAGCAACAGAAAACATGTCAGCCATCTAGGATACTCTTAAAGTGGCATTGTTGAATAGAAGATAATAAGTAATACTGCCTTCACTGTGAAAATATTGAAGTAGAATTCAGATTTAACAATATTTCTTAGAAACGGAGACCAAGTTTTCTTATTATACTGATACTGAGAAAACAATTGTTATGCCTCGTTATTTTGTTAAACTTTTCTGTCTCAGGTCTCTTTTCAGCTTTTCCCCCAAAGTACTGTCTTTTACAATGACAGTTTATGTTTTGTAACTGATAAAAAGATGTGACCTGCCAAAGCTTTGCTTATAGTTTAGTTTAGTTTAGTTTACTTTATTGTCATTGCACCTCATACAATGAAATTAAATGCCATCTTCAGTGTACATCATACATAAGAAAACTAAAAAAAATAAAACAAAAACACACAGTCTCCAACCTCCGTTTTGTGGCGAAGGTTGTTGAGAGCATGGTGGCACGACAGCTTCCCCGGCACCTGGATGAAGCTATCTATCTGGACCCGTACCAGTCGGGCTTCAGGCAGAGGTACAGCACAGAAACGGCATTGATCGTGTTGGTGGATGATCTCTGGAGGGCTCTGGACAGGGGTTGCTCCTCTGTCCTAGTCCTATTAGACCTCTCAGCGGCTTTTTATACCATCGACCATGGTATCATGCTGCAGCGGTTGAGGGGGTTAGGAATAGGGGGCACCGTTCTGCGGTGGTTCTCCTCCTTCCTCTCCGACCGCTCGCAGTTTGTGTTGGCAGGGGGACAGAGGTCGACCTCAAGGCATCTCGCATGGGGAGTGCCGCAAGGGTCGGTCCTCTCACCCCTCCTGTTCAACATTTATGTGAAGCCGCTGGGTGAGATCATCCATGGTTTTGGGGTGAAGTGTCATCTGTACGCTGATGATACTCAGCTGTACATCTCCACCCCAGACCACCCCAACGATGCCCTTGATGTGATGTCCCGCTGCCTGGAGGCCATGCGGGCCTGGATGGGGAGGAACAGGCTCAGACTCAACCCCTCCAAGACCGAGTGGCTGTGGCTTCCGGCGCCCCGGTATAGTCAGCAGGTGCCATCGCTGACTATTGGGGGTGAATCTTTGCCCCCCACAGAGAGGGCTCACAACCTGGGTGTCCTCCTGGACGCACGGCTGTCTTTAGAAGAGCATATGACGGCCGTGGCCAGGGGGGCCTTTTATCAGGTTCGCCTGATTCGCCAGTTGCAGCCCTTTCTGGATCGGGACGCCCTGCGCACGGTCACTCACGCCCTTGTCACCTCCCGGCTGGACTATTGTAATGCTCTCTACATGGGGCTCCCCTTGAAGAGCACTCGGAGGCTCCAACTGGTCCAGAATGCGGCCATGCGGGTGGTTATGGGTGCAACTCGTTGCGCCCACGTGACACCCCTCCTGCGCGAGCTGCACTGGCTCCCAGTGGTCTTCTGGGTGCGATTCAAGGTGTTGGTTACCACCTTTAAAGCGCTCCATGGCATAGGACCCGGGTACCTTCGAGACCGACTTCTGCCACCAATAGCCTCCCACCAACCAGTCCGCTCCCACAGAGAGGGTCTCCTCAGGGTACCATCGGCCAAGTTATGTCGGCTGGCGACACCCAGGGGGAGGGCCTTCTCTGTGGGAGCTCCAGCCCTGTGGAATGAACTGCCCCCGGAAATACGTAAGATCTCTGACCTCCAGGTGTTTCGCTGCGCACTGAAGACCCTGTTGTTCCGTCAGGCTGGGCTATCAACATAACGATTTTAAATTGGGGTATTTTAAATTTTTGGGATTTTAATTGGAGCCTAATTATTTAATGATTTTAAATTTTAATCGTTGTTTTGTTCTGTGTTTTTAAATAGGCTGTACACCGCCCTGAGTCCTTCGGGAGAAGGGCGGTATAGAAATAAAATAATAATAATAATAATAATAATAATAATAATAATAATATCCATCACATTCTATGCAACTGAATTGAAAACCCACTTGAAATTGAAATAATGATACTGCATTAATATTACACTATAGAATAGAATTCAATATAGTTACTGCTCTGGGATAGAAGCTGTTTTTCAGCCTATCTGTCCTTGTTTTTATTGTCCTGTACCATCTGCCAGATAGTAATAGTTCAAAAAAAGGGTGCCCAGGATGAGATGGATCTTTAAGAATGTTTTAAATTTTCTTAAGGCAGAGGGAGCTATAAAGCTCTTCCAAGGAGAGGAGAGGGCAACCACTGATTCTCTGGGCAATGATGTTAACCCTCTGGAGCGCTGTCCTATCTGCCACTGTGCAATTGGGAAACCATACACAGATGCAGTAAGTTAAAATACTCTCTATGGTGCAGCAGTAGAAGGTCACCAGCAGTTTTTCATTCATTTGTTGTTTCCTGAGAAGTCTCAAGTAGTATAATCTCTGCTGGGCCCTTTTGACCAGTGCTGCAATGTGAGTGCCCCAGGTCAGGTCCTCTTTTATGATAACACCCAGAAACTTAAAACTGGCCACTTGCTGCACTCGGTCTCCATTGATAAGCAAGGGCTGGATGTCTGATTTATTCCTTCTATACTTTGTACCTTGTTGTTTGGCTCTAATTGACCTAATGAATACTTACGATCAAGTCCAGTTGCAAATACTATTAAAGGAGCTTCTAAATGTCTTGTAAACGGAAGAATTTCAGTTAAGAGAGGTAGCGAAGAAAGTAGAGCTAACTATTTCTTTCCAGCTTCCCCCAAAATACTGGCTTCTGTTTCATTTAGGAACTGGTATTAATTTGCTTGTAGATGGGGGACATATTTTTTTCAAGGATAGGAAAAGGTTTGGAATTAAAATGTTTTGAATTAAAAAGACCAAGATTGGTGTTGAAGGTCAAGTGTGAAACATAGAATGACATTAGATTTCTTACTGTGGTTCTTCATTTACTATAATAACAACTACATACAGGATTGCAAATGAAATAACAGTTAAAACCTTAGGAACCTTATCATTGCTGGTGTTTTATTATTTTGAGATGATTAAAAAAGATGCTAAAATATGTGAAAGATTCTTGAAAATTAGTACAAAACTGTCTCATTTAGCTCATACTATTATAATTTTTTAAAAAAGTAATTATCTTGAAAGCTTGCTGTAGGAATGTTTATTAATATGTGCACTGGAGACTATTGTGAAATGCTCATGTCAGCATTATTTCTCTGACAGTATTGGTGGATTCTGTATGGTGACTTATTTGTACATAAACCAGTCTAGACAGTTAACTAATAAAACTGCATCAGGATGTACGTATGTACGTATGTACGTATGTACGTACGTACGTAGTAATTATTTAGTAATCGAGGTAAGCTTGAGGTAACGCATTGTAAGCCGCCCTGAGTCTTCGGAGAAGAGCGGCATATAAATCAAATCAACAACCAAAAAAAAAAAAAAGCTCTTGAAAAATATATCCTATGCCTCATTATGCTCAATGCCTTTTTTATAAATAGAAGAGTTGGGCTACTGAACTTCAGTCTACATAGAAGGTTAGATAGGATTTGGAAATGAAAAAAAAAAACTTTATTTCTGTCATGTATCATATCATAATCAGAATGGGTTCCTGGCTACAACAATAAATATTAAAATCAAGACAGCATTGTAGTAATGAAACATAAAGTATTACAGATGACGTGAATCTATCCTACCCCTTATGTTTTCTAAAAATAACTGTGTTGTTACTGGCTTCTGATTGCATTCTCTATTGTTCTCTTAATTAAGGCCCTAATAATATATAAAGAGACTGAGTGAATAAATAATGGCAAAGTTTGGGGGCTATTAATAAACAATCAGTTTTGATTTGGCCCTGATCTATCCCTATATAAATCTTACCAAATTCAGCTCCCACCATCACAATGAATTTCTTACCACATACCACTGTAGAGATGGGTTCTACAGTCTCATCTTTCCTTGCTCAACATAAATTTCTAAAGACTTTTGTAAAAAAAAAAAAAGTGATAGAAAAACGGAATTTTGTTTAATTTTTCTAGCCTTTGTCATACACTTTACAATATTCTGATCATATATACACACAGTGATTTTAAAATATAATTTGATGTTCTATTAATTTACCATCATAGGTTTTAATTAATATCAGACTATTTACAAATAAGTATCTAGGCTGCAACTCTAGAAAGACAGTGAATAAAGAAAATCTTAAAGGTAACCCCTAAGAATACATTCATTTTTATAGATCACAAAGTAGTTTATGAACATCAAAAAAATTAAGTTAGTTTGCCTGAATCTTGAAAAGATCTAGTAAATTAACATTTTCTTTTTTTCTTTTTAAATTTTCAGTTGGTTGGTGGAGAATTTGATCTAGAGATGAACTTTATAATCCAAGATGCAGAAAGTATAACATGCATGTCAGAACTTTTAGAGCACTGTGATGTAACATGTCAAGCAGAAATTTGGAGTATGTTCACTGCCATCCTTCGTAAAAGTGTCCGGAATTTACAGACCAGTACAGAAGTTGGTTTAATTGAACAGGTGCTATTGAAGATGAGTACTGTGGATGATATGATTGCAGGTATAATTTATATAATAGATTATCATAATCCAGATATCATTTTAACATTGTATATGAACTGATTAATTATTAAAGGATAGTATCTGAGCAGAGTTTGGAATTTTAAAAAGTTCAGATTATTTTGTAATTAATGAAATTACATATTTTAAAGAAATATGAATAGATTATGATTATTGCTGATACCACTTTCTCAGACACCGTTTTAATTTTTTTTGTTTTAATTCTCAAAAATAAAATTTTGAAAGTTTGTATTTAACTTATTTAGTCTATTCAGGAAACATTTGTGAATTTGAACTGGGTGGTAATCAAAGTAAATCAAACTTTAAATTCTGCAGATGTTTAAAAAATGCTTTCTTAGGATTATTTGAATGAAAACTGTAATGTTGAAAGAGCCTTAGTATATATCAAAAATCTTGTGTGCCAGACAAAAAAACAAAATTAAAATGCAGGTTTAGGGAGTATTTTTTAAGCTTTTAATGTGTAAATTATTTTGCAATATGATCAATTATTTTCCTCAATGTTTTATATCACGAAATATAGATATTGAACTATTTCTTACAGAACCAGTATCTTAATTTTTGTCAGGATTTCAGTAAGGATCTGATAATAGTTCTTGAATTGAATCCAGGAACTGAACTCTGACATTCCTATGTTAGCCACTAATTTTTACAGAGAATCTTTAGAGATGCCCTTCACAAACAAATTTATGTGTTGTAAAGTTGTTTAAAATAATGAATGCAATTTAAAAAGGTAGGTAAATCAATCTTGGATAATCTTTCAATTTGTTTTACTGTGAATCCTAAAGGAAGTTTTAGAGCATATGTTGTATTTTTTTTTCATTGCCGTGGGAGATATTTTCATAGTATCAGATGAGAAACCTTACTGGAAATTCTTATGTGAACATGAAGGAATTATTATGTTTTTCTAGATTATTAGTATGACCTATTGTCACTGAATCTGATTTACTTTGACTCACGGGATAACTGTAAGTGTTGGGATTTGCCTATATGGGGTTAAACCAAAAATGTGAATTAAATATGTGATTCTCAACTTCTGTAAATGAAGAATTGATTCTATAGTGTTTAGAATAAAATTTAAGTATTTGATGACAGAGTCTGTACTCTGCATATTTATTCCCATTTTATCCTCAATAGATGCTACAATATTATATTGTGTAATTCTGAAGTATGAAGGCCAATAATGTACTGGACTTCTCCCCATTTTTTCCAGTATCATTGCTATATGTACTATACTAAAAATCCATTTTAGAAACATAAAATTTATTATTAAGCTTGAGGTTTGTAAAGAACAAGGATCAAAATGGATGGCAGGCCTAAAGAGTAAAAATTAATTTTAGCCAATTTTAGCTTCCTTAATATGAGGAACATATAACTGAGTAAATCTGATAATTCTGTTCAAAATATATAACTAAGTCCCTTTTAATATGAAAAAGAAAATCCTATGCCATTTTCTGTTCCACCTCTCTAATAATTTTATCATTCAAAGTTATACGCAAGGACAAAGTGTATATTTAGATTTTTATCACTAAAGTAGTAAGCTTCATAGTTCCATGGTCTGAAATTAAAATATTTCTATCACATGTTGTAAATATACAGAATGAGATACCAGGAAATAACCTAGTTGAAAATATTTTTTCAGTGGAGAAGAAATAAAGGTATATTCTTGTTAAGAAGTCAGACAATGCTCAATATTCACTCAGTTAAATTAAGAAATAACTCTTGGAAAATGTTATGAATTTAAGAATATTATTTGGAGGATGGAGTATTACGTTTTCAAAAAGTATCTAATGTTTGATTAAAAATATTCCCAACTATTATATGTTCAACTTTATTGGTACAAACCTATTAAAACAATTGTATGTTTGTTTTGGAGAATATCTGGTAGTCTATAAATTTTTTTGCAGTACCAGACATTGATCATCAGTCTGGAGATCTTCAGCTTAGAAAATTTATCAGAGGTAATTATGATCAGAATTTCCATTGCTAAGCAAGACCATTGTTAAGTGAGTCAACTCAATTTTGCAACCTTTTTTTGTTATAATTAAGCAAATTACTGCAGTTAAGTGAATCCTGCAGTTGTTAAGCAAATGCAGATTCCCCAATTGACTTTGCTTGTTGGAAGCCAGCTGGGAAGGTTGCAAATAGCAATCACACAACTCCAGGATGCTGCAGCCTTCATAAATACATGCTAATGGCCAAATGCCTCATGACCATAGGGATGATGCTGCAGTCATAAGTGTGATGACTAGTCATAAAGCACTTTTTTGAGTTGCTAAATGAATGGTTGTAAATCAAGGATTACCTATAAGTAAAGTAGCAACACATCTTGCAAATTTACAGTTACTATTTGCATAAAATAGTAGGCCATGATGTCACAGTTGTGAGCTGATCATCAAACTCTTGGATTAAAAAAAACAATATTCCTACTTCAAGTTAAGATTAATGGTTGATAAAAGCTTCCATATAGTTACAAAATAATGTCTGATCATTTCAGAAACCTTTTGAAGTAATAAAGATTCTTCTCTTGATCAATATTTCTTGCTTTATTGCAAACCTTTCTATATTGTTGAATTTGTTTATGAAAAAAGGGAAAACTCACAATATGAACTTTTTATCCATCCATTCAATTGCACAAGTGGTTTGGGCTTTTGTCATGGCAGATCTAAGAAATCTCAAAATGAATTCTTAGGGCTTATTAAGTATGATTTGATTGCTTATTAGTAACCTATGGCTATCACTAAGTGTTGTATCTTATGATTCTTGATGAATTTTTTTTCCTCTCTTTTTTCTTTTTTTCCTTTTATGTACACTGAGAGCATATGCACCAAAGACAAATTCCTTGTATGTCCAGTCACACTTGGCCAATAAAGAATTCTATTCTATTCTATTATCATTATTCGTCTGAATTTTGCAACACAGTCTTTAATTGCTGGGAAACCTAGCATTCAGAACTAATAATGTTAACAGTCAATCCAGTTTGTACTTTGAAATATTATTTATATAAAAAAATAATAAGGAAGCAATGGAGTAATTTTATTTTTCTTTGAAGATCTTCTCGTTGATATGTTGGGGGTTCTTGCCAGCTACAGCATTACCGTTAAGGAATTGAAGCTTTTGTTCAGCATGCTTCGTGGTGAAAATGGAATCTGGGTAAGCTATGGCTAATGTAAATATAGTTATGACTTGTTTAATTAAGGTGCAACATCATGTGTAATTAAGCATTTAGCATTTTTTTAAAAAAAATTAAATCGGATTCTGATGACTTCTTTAAAATAAATTTCTATTTGGAAAACTAAATACCAACTAATATACAGTATCTCATTGTAAAGTGAATAAAATGAACATTAACTATAAATATAGATACTAGTGGCATGGCATAGCGGTTTTAATGTTGAAATACAACTGGTGAGACCCAGGTTCATATATATGAGGGAATTCATAGGTAACTTTAAGCCTACCACTTTCTTCTGAGGGAAATTTGAGGAGAGTGTTCTGTGTGTGCTGTCTCATTCTTGAAGGTGAGGTGAGATATAAATCTAACAAATAAATACAGTAAAATAATTGTACAATTTTGTTTTTGATAGCCTAGACATGCAGTCAAGCTGTTGTCAGTCCTTAATCAGATGCCACAGAGGCATGGTCCTGATACTTTTTTCAACTTTCCAGGCTGCAGTGCTGCAGTAAGTTTTAAGCAATAATTTATTGATCATAGTAAAACTTAAATCTTCTTCTAATGTATAAATATGAAAATACCATGTTTAATTGTTTCACTTATATAGAATTAGCATGACTACTTTCGGAGCTTTGATATCTGAGAAAGATATCTGAAATGATTTTTCTTGGTAAAACAGTTACTAGGTATATTCCGCTCCATGTTCCATCCCTCAGAAACTCTGGATCACATGCATTATCTATGCTAAAGAAAGAAATGGGAAGTGGGCACACACCCAAAACCCTCCAAGCCCAGACAGATGTATTTTCATCTATTTTCCAAATTCTAGTATCTTTGTATGAATTATAATGGGATGACTTGGATTAGTGCACTGAGATTACAAATTATTTATTTTTTGCAAAACATTTTTAGTTTTATTTGATAATAATTAACTTTGTTTTCATTTTTTCCATAGGCAATTGCATTGCCTCCAATTGCCAAGTGGCCTTATCAAAATGGGTTTACGCTTAACACTTGGTTTCGCATGGATCCATTGAATAATATTAATGTAGATAAAGATAAACCATATCTTTATTGGTAAGTATCATTGTGATATTTTTAGTGTTGTTTAATTAAATAATTGCTTGCTTCTTTTAGTAGAGAAAACAGGACTTTTCAGATATTTGGTTATTTCCAGACGGAAATAACCAAAGAAAAGACAAAATCTTTACACTATAGTCTTATGTATGTTTACTCATATCTCCCAATCTATCTTATCTCACAGGGTTGTTTTATTAAGAATTATAGGAAAGAATACTGTGTGTTGATAGAGGAAAGCTTAACATAAACCAAACTATTAAATAAGTAACCTTTTTCAAAGCAACATAGAGGATTCCTATACAATGCATTAACAAACGGATGCTGTATGCTTTCCTAATAATCAGTGATACTAAGCATAGCATACATTTAAGTAAACATAAGATTGTGACTTTGAATAAATATAATTTGTATTTGATCATTTCTTTCCATATCCAACATTATAAACTATTGGGCTTGGAAATGTATTAGATAGGACTAGGCTGGCCAGCTCAAACAGGTTGGATTTACTCTCTATATAAATGTGTATGTTCTCCCATTTATAAAAAAAAATCTAGTTAAGCTGAAGTCAATATTATAATAAAAATGTGAGAAGTAAACACAGTCTACACTTCAGCTTCACTTATAGTTTCCCAATATCTGAAATTAATAAATAACAAATTGCAGTATTTTTCTTTTGTTATGTAAACACTTTTGGCTTTTGGGTCTAGAAATGGGACAGTAGGAAAAAGATATAGTCATAAAATTTACTATGTATTGCTTTCCAGAAAATACAGTATGTACAACATGTTAAGAGATTGTTTGTTTGTTGTGTGGATGTACCTGCTGGAACAAGGAGTTTAATAATGACAAAAATATAGGGAATAAGGAAAGGTGACAGTGACAAAAGGAACATTCTGGTTCCATGAGGACAGCTACATGCTTTGTTACATCTTTTGCAGTATTGGGCATGTACCCCAAAGTGATGGAACCTGAGGCATGATTCCATTATTCTGCTTTAGTCAGATGTATTGCATTAGGGCTACCATATCTGGATTGCAAAAATGCAGACAACCCTTAAATAGAAGCAAATAATTAGAATTTGCTAGAACTCTTTGCTGCTATCTAGTGCACAGATTTTATAGTCCAGATATGGTAGCCTGCATTGCATGACTGGCACTGTGTCCTTAAATAGATTAGACTTGTGTAAAGACAATGTCCTTTAGAGTTTTCACATACCCTGTGGATATGCCATACCGAACTGGGTCAGCCTTGTATGAATTCATTAGGGATTGCTTTCACTGATACTCATTTCTACCACAGTCTTTCTCTCCACAACTTGATAGGCCAGAAGAAGGCAAAGATGCTTCATCTTTCTGCTAATTAAAAAAAAAAAAGCTGTGGTGGGAAAAACTAGGCAAGACTCTGGGCACATCAAAAAATAAGAACAATTCTTAAGAATATAATTGAGAGGTTTTTTTTTTACTGCCTAGAAGTCTACAAGTAATTAATTTCTGACATCTGGAAAATCCTCATTATGTGTAACCCGAAAAATGCAAGTCTTCTCTTTTAGTTGGGAGGAAAAGATATGGTAAACAGTCCCCATCAAAGTTTTCTTTTGTCATTTAACTTTGAGATACATTCAGAGGTAGAGAGATCATTCCACAGGTCAGCTATGTGTAATTGTTAACCCAATGGTAATTTTAAGGTTATAAAACAAAATGTCTGTAGGAGTCTTTATGAAACAATGTTATATAATGTTAACGTCTACTGTTGCTAGTCCTGCTTTTACATGCCAAGAAATCTTTTCCATACCTAGAGACAGGCTCTCCCTCCTGTCTCCCATGATCACTCCCACATACCATTACAACGGTTAAGGACATTAAAGATAATGAATGAAATAACTGCTCTAACAAATCAATATTTCTTAAATGAGTTATGCTTTATGATATGGAGGGTGATATTAACTATTTTTTAAATTATATTTGATACGGATATAATTCTAGTGCATCTGTGAATACAGGGGGGCTCTAAGTCCACATTCAGTGGTATGAAATACATACTGACTTTTAGTCTTACATAATCTAGAATATATTTATAATACTACTGTGAATACAATTTTTCCACTTTCCTTTAATGAGGTATTTATAACTGTGATTTTGAATGCTGGCACAACTTTTGCAAGCTTTCCCCCAATTTCCTCATTATATCTTAATAACATCTCTGCAACACAGATACTATCTTTAGTTGCCATTATGCATAGATTTTGTAAAACTTACAATGAATCAACATATTCTCCTGACTCTATTTTTGTAGGAATAAAAGCATTTTGTCCTATTAAAAAAAGGTTTTTTTTAAATTTGTTAGTGTCCTTAAGCCTACAATACTGACACTCTGAATTTACAGTTTTAGATCAATTACAGGTATTCCTTGCTTAATGACCAAAATTGGGACCAGCAACTCCATCAAAAAGTGACACGATGTTAAGCAAGACATCATATACCATGACACATTTATTAATTCATTTCTGCCATGGTTGTTAAGTGAGTCACTGTCATTATTAAGCAAATCATGATATGACCACACCTTGCTATTTTACTACTGGCTTCTCCATTGATTCTGCTTGATAGCCAGGTGTTACGCATGCAACTGGTGATCATGTGATTGTGGGACCCTATGGCGGCCATAAACACCTGTCAGTTGCAAAACAGCCAAATCTTGATCATGTAACTATGGGAACACAGCAACAGTTGTAAGGTCTGTTGTAACAGTTTGCACGGTCAAGTTTAAATTGCATATTTTTTTAAAAAAGCTTTTCAAATATGGACCATATTTTGTTTTCTATTTATTTTTCTTTTTAAATTTTTCTTCTTTTATCTTTGTATACTAACAGAAACAAAATTTAAAAATCATAATAAAGGTAATATTTATTTGCAGCATTTGAAATATGTACTGTAATGCATATAGCAACAGTCAAATTGTTACAAATGCATTTCAGTTTGTGTATTGTACAGTTTGATTCTATTAATTAAATATAACATAACACAACACAACACAATTTTCTTGGAAAGCTTCTTTTTAAAATATATTTTTTTAAATTTCAGTTTTCGCACCAGCAAAGGGGTTGGCTATTCTGCACATTTTGTTGGTAACTGTTTAATAGTCACATCATTGAAATCAAAAGGCAAAGGTTTTCAACACTGTGTGAAGTATGATTTTCAGCCTCGCAAGGTAAGCACAAAATGCTTATATTAGTAATTGTAAGAATTATCAGAGAATATCAACCTATTTGTAATTATGATTAAAGAGTGGTGAGCCAGGCCAAATTTTTAGTTTACTCTTTGCATTTTGGACAATTTTGAAGTCATCGTAATAAATGCATGCAAAAGGCGAGTTGTCAGAACAAATATATGTGGCAAAACAGAATTCATTATACTAAATTTCTGCACTTTTCTATAGAATATCACTATTATTTGACATTTTTATCAAATTTATTAAATTAAATTGTAGAGTTTTTCTGGATATTCAAAACAAAAAACAAATAATAAATGTATGCCTGCAATTCACAGTATTTTTTTCACTATATTTATTCAGAAATGTTAATTACTTTGTGAAAAATGTTACTCATTTATATGTTTCTGATTAGAAGAAAATGAAAACAGTTTTCAAATTTTGTTTCTATCCTTTTGTTTGTTGAATTTTTTCCTGAGATTTTAAAGTTGCAATATTTTATATTGATTTATTGATTATATGTCCTCAAGTCATTCAGCTGTTAGTAATCATATAGATGGTCTGTCCATACATAACCTCTGATACTTTCACTGCCAATTCTAGTGGCTATTCCACTTGTTGCCATTAATTTGTTTTTCTTAATATTTAATTTTAGTCCCATGTTTTCACTGTGCTCCTTAATTTTTATTATTAAAGTTTGCAATTTTTTTTTTTTTTACATTTTCAGTTATCAGTGTAGTGCTTTTAGCATAGCATGTTATAATATAATATGGTAGGTTCAAATAATACTGTTCATTGGAACTTTTCATTTTCAAAATTTGATTACAATTTCTCATGAGCAGTGTTTGAAAGATTTATGATTTGGAACACTTTGAGCTTTTAATTTAAACTGCATTATGGATTGTTTGATTTTTAAAACATTTTTCAATAATTTTTATAAAACTTGAATTATTAAATTTGTATTTTCAGGACAGCACTATTCTACTGTTTTGTATTAAGTAGCATAATTGTTAAAAGAGGTTAAAAGGTAATGCTTCATATATTTTGCCTTTCTTTTTAGTGGTACATGATCAGCATTGTGCACATCTACAATCGCTGGAGAAATAGTGAAATTCGTTGTTACGTTAATGGTCAGCTAGTATCCTATGGTGACATGGCTTGGCATGTGAATACAAATGATGTATGTTTTCAAAAGATTCTTATGTTTCTAAATATATACAGAAAATGCATTTATTTATTTTTGCTTATTTAAAATGTTGATTTATAAGCCCCTCCCCCCCCAATTCAAAACTGACTCTGGGAGGCATTACAAAAATGTATCTAAAAAAACCTAACAAAACATAAAATAAAATAAAACATAAAATAAAAAGGACATTGCATATCGGAGAGAAGACATACTGTGGCCCAAACAAACCAATATCCATCAAATAGATATACCAGCAACCTTTCCAAGAGCAAGTTTTTAAAGATTCATAAATATATGTCCTTCCTAGAAACTGCAGACAAAGAAATACAAGAGAGTGATTGTCCCCATGTCCAGGGAACTCTTTTTAAAAAAAACATAATGCAGCTGGGAACAGATCGGTTAGCGGTATATCTCTTTTCTAAGTCAAATTACACATAATTATTGGAGCCCTTTGATATTTTTTTAATTTTTTTTAAACTATCATCATACAGGATTCCTATTTTCTAAAAGCAACAGCACTTGGAAAGGAATATCTTTTTGGGTACCATTTTCTCAGTACATGCTATTATTTAAAAACATAGTTTTATTTCTCTCACAAATTGCTCCTATATAACCTGGAGAAAAGGGCTTTGACTGCCTAAAGAAAATAAATCACAAAAGATTGAGCCTCACAAATCTCACGAATAATATATATAAATATATGTATTGACAGTAGTAAATCATATTCATATTGAAATGTACATCTTGCCTTTTGCTAGTTCCCTGAAGTGTTTATTCCCCAGACTTCATGGTTTTTAATAATGTCAAACAATAAGAGGTTGTAGCTTTATAACCGTTTCAGATTGGATGATGTGTAAGTAGTATACTGCAAAAACTTTCATCTTCTAATATGCCAACAGATAATTTTAATTATATTAACAAAGAATTTTCTAATATTTTCCTTTTACCTGTGTCACGTTCTTTTGTTCTTCTTTTATACAGAGCTATGACAAATGTTTTTTGGGATCATCTGAAACTGCTGATGCAAATAGGGTTTTTTGTGGTCAACTTGGGGCAGTCTATGTATTCACTGAAGCTCTTAACCCAGCACAGATTTTTGCTGTACATCAGTTAGGACCTGGATATAAGGTAATATTTTATTATAATTTCAGTTTAGAAAAAAACTTGTTGCATTAAATTATAATGAATTATCTTGTTGTTGTTTGGGCTCCTTTTATATAGTTTTTAAATTATAATTCTCATTTTATAGAATATGCTTTTAAATATACTGTTTTAAAAGTATGTATAAATATAAAACCATTATACTAAAGCAATTCTAACAGATATCCATAATAAAGAAAATGAATAGAATATTAATTTTTTAAAAGGTTGCATTGTATAAGACTCTATGATATATTCATTTTCAAAACATTGTAAATACTTTTAATAGAAATATTGTTGTCAAATAATGTAACAAGTCAGCAGATTCACTTTTACATATTGAAGTAAGCTCTTATCTACTAACCCTAGTATCATCTAATATGCGATTCTCATGGTAGTATTTACAAATGTTTTATTTGGTGTGGCATTGGTTGGAATACCTTCTCTTTGCCAACAATTAATTTATTTGTATCTGTGAAGAGTAATTATGTTTCTTTGCTTACAAAAATGCATCAAATTCATATAATAGTTTTCAATTTCTAGGAGATTCTTGTAATATATACTAAATATATACTAAATATATAATATATACTATACTAATATATACTAAAATAGTGGGAAACTATAATATACTAGATTTGCAGCTACATAATTCGTGTTGATATATGAGAATTTCAGGGTGAGTTCCTGTTACTTGTCCCAGCTTCTGCCAACCTAGCAGTTCGAAAGCACTTAAAAAATGCAAGTAGAAAAATAGGGACCACCTTTGGTGGGAAAGTAACAGCGGTTCGTGTACCTTGGGCGTTTAGTCATGCTGGCCACATGACCATGGAGATGTCTTCGGACAGCGCTGGCTCTTCGGCTTTGAAATGGAGATGAGCACCGCCCCCTAGAGTTGGGAATGACTAGCACATATGTGCAAGGGGAACCTTTACTTTTACCTTATTCCTTCATAGTGCATGTTATAAATCAGCTAGCTTTATTGAAGCTATCTCAATAAATAAAATATCTTTTTAAATGTGTGTTATTCTTCAGTAAAAATGTTTTAGGTCTTTTCAAAGGGCAATGAACATGCTTGATTTTATTAATATGTAATGAAGTGGCCATATCTTGATTATTTATTATGTCATGTAATATAAGACGTGTACTTTTGTAAATATCACAGTGATTGTCTACAGAGTACTTTCTTCTGCAGAGTACTTTCAAATTTAAATCTGAAAGTGATATTCACCTTGCTGAACACCATAAGCAAGTTTTGTATGATGGGAAACTTGCAAGTAGTATTGCTTTCACCTACAATGCTAAGGCTACAGATGCTCAACTATGCCTTGAATCTTCACCAAAGGAAAATCCTTCAATTTTTGTACATTCCCCCCATGCTCTTATGCTTCAGGTTTGTATAACAATAGATTTATTATTTTCAATTTTTCATAGTTTTATTAATGTCACATAAAGCTGTGTTTGAAAGCTACTAAATTTTAAATATATCTCGAATAGTTTGTATTTTTACAAACTATTGATGTATGCAGCCCATACAAATTGTTTCCTCTGTGTTGATGAATTTTCTGTTATGATTATTATCTTTAGTCTGTAATTTGTTTATTATAAACAGTGAATTCATGATCTTGGTTTTAGTCATGGTAATTACTGATGAAATGGCATCCTTACTTATTTATTACAACTGAAATCTGTTTCAATTTCTGTTACTGTTATAATAGAAACAATCCAGTCTTAAATATCTTGAAGAAATGAATCTAAAATAGATGAACTATTTTCATCTAATAGATGACATAATCAGGTGGATTATATTCCCTCTGAGTAGCACATATTTGACCTTGAATGATGGTCCAAAACAAAGATAACTGCTTCTTCTTTTTTAAATGCAGGATGTGAAAGCGATTGTGACACATTCTATCCACAGTGCGATTCATTCAATAGGAGGAATCCAAGTTCTTTTCCCTCTGTTTGCTCAATTAGACAATCGGCAACTTCATGACAGTCAAGTGGAAACAACTGTCTGGTAGGTTTTTATCAGGAAAAAGTATTGTTGGAAATTCTCATAATTTTGCATAATATGTGATAAATGCATTGAGTGATATCTCCCCCACCCACTATGTTTTGTCATTTTTTTCATGATATATGAGGGATAGTATAAATGGTAGTATAAATGGTATATGACAGATAAGTTAAAGTTTTTAAAATCACTTGTTTCATATTTGTGTTACAAAATTTTTGGCTCATAACCACATTTAACAATAGTTTGACGAACCATGGTTTGTTCACCCACACAGTATCTGGGTTATAATAAAATTAAGCTGTAATTTATGATCATTATATTATAATGTTGACTACACTCTAAATCTAAATCATATTAGACTTTATATAATGTGAGAACCCACTCTGTATCTTTCAATAAAGTTGTTTTCTTTCAGTACTATCATAACTGAAAAATGAAATGTTTCTGATGGAATTAAAAGTAAAGGAATTAATATTAGACATTTCCAAACCTATCCTATAAATGTCAGTGTTTGGTAAAAATAGATTGCCCATCAGGTGACAATATTGGTTAACCTATTAAGGGTTCAAAATCTTAGCAAGATTGAACCTCATTAGTGCTTAAGTCAGGGATGTCAAACTGGCAGCCTGCGGGCCAGATGTGTCACACATGGGCCACGCCCACATTGTGATACATCACGATATGTCACATGATGTGATTGAGTTTTACACCCGTGCCTTAGTAGACCTCTTAGGCTAGACTGCAAATTAAAGAATGGAATGGCAACTCACTTCCATATCATTGCCAGAAAAATTGTGACATCCCTAGAAATTAAGCTTGAGTCAAATTAGATTTTATCTTTTTGCTACTACTGTAAATGGTTACAGTGAAATGTGAATAGCTCATAGAAATTTAACTACATTATTTAACATTTACTGTATGAATAAATACCCATTTTTTAAAGCACTTACATTGGACATTTTTCATTTTGATTTTTTTTTCTTAGTAAACTAGAATTAAGTGCTATTATGTGAATTGCTTTAGTAAACATTTATGATATGCTGAAGTGATGTTTGGGGAGTTTGCTCTTCAAAGCTTTAAATGACAATTAACATAAAAATTCACAAAAGCCAGTAAATGAAAACTGGTAGTAGAATGAAAACATAGTAATTAATAGCATCTAATTATATTACTTGAACGAAATAAATATTTTATAGTGGAATGACACACTCTTAAGTTTAGTAAATAACTCCTGACTGCTACTGAAATTTACTTTTCAGTTTCCCTCATTAGATGTACAGTAGATGTTAGGAATATGTATTTCAAAACTTTTGGGAAGAATATCACACTGTTCATGAAATAAAGAGTGCTATTAATTATAGCACCCCATCTTTTTTCAGACTTCTATGCAGAGGTCCATAAAAAGTGGTCTGCTTTAATGAAAAACTTTGTATGAAGTCCAAAACAAAATTTTGAAATTATTTTTCAAGTATGCATTTCCTAGAAAAAGTGAACATACATAGTTAGTTGGGCTCCTATAAAATAGAAAATTTCTAGAGTAGATCAAGTTATCACCTGAGCATTCATTCTCCATTTGTACCTAAAGTCCTACCTTCAAAATCATGAAAATACCTCTTAATAACAAATGTTGAGGGTTGTACCTGTTTATTTATTTAAAGCATGAACCAAGCTCTGGGAAGCTCAAAATTCCAAAATAAAATAATTACGTATCTACAATAAAATAAAAATAAAAAGTCCTAACATTGCAGTTAAATTTTCCCGTGCAAATGACAAGTTTCCCCATATCAGTCTCATCTTCAGGTCTTAAATGCTTATGGATTGTATTATGGACAATCTACATACCTCAGGGATGAACCCAGGCATGATAGAATCAGAGACAACAATCTACTCATTTCTAAAAGTTTCAGCAAGTTTGTGACAGAGATATTCCTTTACAATTTGGTTGCCAGGCAGTATACTTCCATATCCATTTTGGTGTTGATCGTAAAAAAAGATAGTCGTTACAGTGGAATATTGAACCTAGCAACTTTTGTTTGCTTTTTATATGTGGGAATGTTGACCAGTTACAATTTTACAAGGAATGAGCATTACTGTTATAGTTGGGCTCTTGCTATGTGATATATGTACATTACTTGTTATTTGGGCAGATATGAGCTAGAGCCATGATGGCGAACCTATGGCATGCATGCCAGAGGTGGCACGCAGCGCCCTCTCTGATAGGCCACAAGCCGTTGCGCCAGTTCAGCTTTGCCTTGTGCATGCACTCGCGCCTCCTGCCAGCCAGCTGGTCTTTGGGTCTCTGCTGCGCATGCATGGGGGTGAGGGGCATGTAGGGAGGCTGCAGGTGCATGCACGGGGGCAGAAGGCGTGCGGGGGGGACCATGCAAGGGGGGCAGGGGGCATGCACACCACCTATGTGTGCATTGCATTTTGGGGGTTCTGGCGTTCGTGGGCATTTGTGGGCACGCACACGCTCTTTGGGCACTAGGTCCGGAAAAGGTTAGCCATCACTGTACTAGAGAGATTGTATAGTAGGGAAAACTGAAGTGCATCACACACTTGGTGCATATCACACACACACTTACAAATGAGGAAGAAGATTTGTGGGGAAATTGATTTCAGGAGGGAGAAAAGAATGTCCCAGAAACACAATAACATTGAAAAGTCTCTGGTTTGGGTTGCTTTATTTTGTATTTCAAATTAGATTTTTAGACATGAAGGGTTATTTAGCATAGATGTGTTGACCTTGTTTCTCTGGAAGGAGACTTTACAGTTTTAAAGATAATTCCATGTAGAAGTTGCTGAGGTTTTAGAATTTCAATCTTGTCTTTCTTCCATTATTATTAATAATTTTTAGTATTCTTATTATTTTATATACTATTCTTATTGTTTTTCCTGTTAACTATTTTGTTATTAATATAGTATATAGATGGCAGGCTAACAATTTGTGAACAGATTTAGTAGTTGAGTAGTTTAAAATTCTTTTGGCCTGTTTTGTAAGGGATGGGAATTAATATTGTTGTATTATATTGATCAGCATTCAACTAGAGAGGATGTTATGTGCATATGTTAGTCTTTCTTTAAGACACTTTTTCTTGTGTTTTTTCTTTTTTCTTTTCTTAATATTTTGATGTTTTGTATTTAACTTTCCTTGAATAAACTAAATATTTATAAAAATAATTATATCAAGAATGGATTACTATGATACAGTGTATATGAAAATTCATTTGAATGGATGATGGAAACTTCAGATAGAAGATGTTGTCAGGTTATAGATTGGATTTGAATATTAGTGTTCATTTCCTTTTCATTTATGAATATGTTTATATTTTAAAGATCTTAGAACTATTTTACTGAAATTAACTGGATATCTCAAGTAATCTGTGTAATAGATATTTTATTGTTGCAGAAGTCTGAAGTAGTTTGTCAGATCAGATCCATTTTGTCTAATATTTTCTAGTAGTCCCTGTAATTGAAATATGTTTATGTCTGGCTGGGAAAGCACCGGGATGGATGTTTAGATCTGAAGAATGTTGGGTATTGAGATACCAAAAGATGTGCTTTATCTGCACTGGTACCCATAGCTATCAACCTGCACTGGATATATTTTTTAAAACTGCACATTTATTAACATCATAAGATACATTTTGGTTCAAATAAAATCAGTGTAATTTTGATTTTGTGTAATTTTGTGTAGCTATCTAATATGGATATGGAAAAGTGTTATTAAAAAAATCAATATTTCAATAATTCCATATATTGAAATGCTTAGATTTTAGCAGCTTTTTGAAATAATAAGTTTCTTTAAATATATAAATGTTCATCCATTTTTGTGATTGGTGTTACCCATAGTTTTAGATTTAGCATTATAAATGTATTTTGTAAACTTCCATAATGCCTGGTTAATGGTAATGGAATAATTAAATATTTCCATTTAGAAAAAATTCTTATGCTGAGATATTTTGTGCATATTAAGAATGTCATTCATACTTTCTTTTTCTTTTACTTTACTATAGGCCATAGATTATTGTTTGTGATGGAAACATATAGGCTCTTGATTTTTATGAATGCAGAAAAATATATATTGAAGCAAATAAGATTTTTCCAAGTTGTTTTCTAATGCCAAAACAAAACATTTTGTTTGAATCTATAATTTAAATTTTTAATTTTACAAGATAAAAATCAAATATTTCCTATATCCATCTGTTTATCTCTCTCTCTATTTATCCTTTTATCTACCCATCCATTTACACATTCTGTATCAATAGAATGGGTATTGTATCAAAATACATTTTCTGTATCAATAGAATGAGCATTATATCAAAGTACATGGCAAGAGATTTAATGAAATCATGACTAAATTAAGGTTGTTGGACTAAATGAAGTTCTGTTTAAGGTTTATATGACTGAATCACTTGAGAATTTAAGAGAGATGTCACTGCTACACTGCCAATATCTAGCTCTATTTCCTGTGCCATTGCTATGAAGGGAAGTGGTGCAATTCTTGAACAATTATCTGGATTATAAAATACTAGATATTGACTAAGATTTTGAAATCAAATTCTGACATGATAAAGGTGCTTTGAATCTTATGTTTAGGAGACTGGTGTTTATTCATTTTCACATGGTTTATAATAATAGGATTGATTGATTCAACATTATTACTGAAGGTATTGCTAGCCTTGGCAGAAGAAAGTAGATATATTTTCCACCTTAAGTTAGTTCAGCAACTGTAAGCATTCTTGGATGGGTATAGCTCGGCTATAATGAACTATGCTCTGGTAACCTCCTGATTGGATTACTGTAATGCATTATATATAAGGCTGCCCTTGAAGATGCCTCCAAGTGTTCAGTTCAGAACTTGTCTGCTATAATTCCCAGTAATCTAACTAAATGAACCACAGTGCCTCATCTCTTAAAGAAATACATTGACTCATTTTTTTTTATTTATGACCCTAGTTTTAGCTCCTGCTTCTTATCTTTTAGAGCCTTAAATGGCTTGGATTGAAATATCTGAAAATACTTCTTTCTTTATAACTTTATTTATTCATTTAATCAATTTATATAGCTACCTATCTGGTCGTCATGACTCTGGATGGCGAACACAAGAATAAAAACCAAAGCAATACAGACAAAGCAAACAACAGTAATACAATAACAATACAACTCAAATTTTATAATCCAATCATATCAGAAAAAATTACAATATTAGCTTCATCCACTGTACAGGTCCCATGCCCAGAGGAATATCCAGATACTGAATAATTTATGAGATTGTTTTTTTGGGGGGAGAGATTTATGTTACAAAGGACAGATCTCATTACATCTAGGGCACACTTCTCTGGTTATGCCAGAAGGTACTGCTTAATAAATGGAACCAGGAGCATCCCTGAACTGCTGCATCTAGTGGGCTGGACAAAAACTTCTGCAAGGAAGTGGTCTTGCAAATAACTCTGTCCTTGGAGGATTATAAAACCCTTAAAGTACTTTATATGTGGTAATCAACACCTTGAATTGTACCTGAAAATCTACTGCGAGGCAATGTAGCTCATAGAACAGTGGTATAACATGATAGACACCATGTGTGATGTATCTAATGAGATGTACCACCTGTGGCATGCGTGCCATAGGTTCGCCATCACAGACCTAGTGAATTCCACTTTGAATAGGAGTGTGGAGACAACAGAACTATGAAGGACATCACAAAACACTTCCGTTTCTTCCAATCCCCTAAACCAGTCCAAAAGGATACCATAATCAATGTTATCAATGTTAGAAGGCACAAGTGATCAAGAATGATATACCATTCCCAGTGTTTTTCCTGCCAGAGGTCACCCATTACTTCAATCAATGTTGCTTCAGCCCTATACTTTAGTCTAAAATTGGACTGTAACAGCTTCCTTTAGCAGTGCAACCCCTTCTCAAACATGTTCTCTGAAATGAAAGGATTAAGACGTGATTTATTGTCCAGCATAGTTAGGTCACTTTTTGTTAATTTCATCAGCACTCTAAGCATCTTTTCTGTCATTTCATCACTTGAAACTCTTCTGTAAATCAAGAGCAGTCTTGAACTTGGCAACCAAAAGTATAGTCAAATCCTGAATCTTCAGGAACTAACTCAACCTCCTTGTAAAAACCCATCTGGTGTCATCAGCCCTCTGGGGCATATCGATAGAATAAGCCTTATCTTCTTGTAGCGGAAAGCAGATCTAGAGCATTTCAAGGCAATCAGAGAGAGATTAGTCCATGGAAATGGAGTGATGGTAGGCTCATCAAAACCAAATCATATCACCGCTGCCCTAACACAAAAACCAAATCCAATGTGTGATTACTAATGTGTGTGTGTGGTCCTTGAATGACTTGATTTAGTAGTTGCCATGGTGACCTGAACACCCACAGTGCATCAGAATCCCTGCCCAATGAATCTTCTTCCCCATATGCCTCAGGAACTCCACTGCCAACTGAGTCATGAAGTCAAGAAGCTTAGGCAAGGATGTCGCTACTGTTGGGATATTTTTTTCCTCTGGTTTTCTCAGAGCAAAATGTCAGATGGTGTAATTCGGAATTTAAAAAATTTTTTAGCTGAGAAGGCAAGAGTATTGTATGTTCAGTGTAGCCAGGGCCCTATATAAAGAGTGCAACACCCTTTTATAGTTTGGTATAAACAACCAATTTGTGCATGCCTAACTCTTAAAATCTTGAGGTTGTATTTTCCTAATACGGCATAATTTGATTTCTCATTGTTCTAATTGGTACACTTTATCTCTCTTGCTAGGAGTGTAACAGTTTCCCCTAATTCTTTATTTGCCTGTATGACTTTCTCACTTCTGTATAATGACAAAGTACTAACTTTCCTTCTAAAATGGTGTTAGTTTAGCTTTTTAATAATTGTTTCCCACACTAGGCAACAATCCCAAATTATTGTTAGAGCCCAACTTTACAAATAAATTCTCCTATCTAATAATTGCAGGCAACTCTGGAGGCTTTAAGAGTATTTTAGATGAGAACAGCCAGTCCAACACTCCTGTTCTGGGGTCTCACCTATGTCAGCCCTGGAAGAACAGTCAGACTAGGAAACCAGTGCCATGTAAAACAGTAATTCTTTTATTGTAAATCTATAGGGATAGAATCTTGTAAGCATGAAAACACTTTCCCCTTCCCTTTCTTTATCTTTATTGAATTGGGGAGGGATTTTCCCAAGAGGTTTATTCATGTTGCATTCTTGCCCTGAAGACAGACCCTTTTTATAAGATTGTTGCCTTGGGAGCAGCTTTTACTCTTGTCCGTTAA
Source organism: Pantherophis guttatus (assembly GCF_059756535.1). Classification (NCBI taxonomy): domain Eukaryota; kingdom Metazoa; phylum Chordata; class Lepidosauria; order Squamata; family Colubridae; genus Pantherophis; species Pantherophis guttatus. The sequence goes on from NC_142067.1 coordinate 26,756,573, forward strand.
AGCCATTCTGTGATTCTATATGCTGATGCTTCATGCAAAACCTGAATGGGAACTTTTTTAAGAGGGTAAAACCTTCTTCTGTGCCAGCCAGATTCTGGTGATACAGTATATATCAGGTCTACTTTCCAGAAGAATTACTAGAGGACACTATTTCACATTAGTTCTTGAAGTGGATTCTATATTCATGGTTAGCATTATTTAGAGTTTATTTTATAATGTGATATATTGAACATTTTTTCTACTGAAATATTTGATTTTTTGAACAGATATAATGAATTTCAGAAACCCAGCAATCCATATCACTAAATGGAATAAATTAAGATCTACTTCATTAATTGTGAGCTTTTTAAAATTATTCCACTTTGAATAATTCCAGTTGGAAGTTAGCAGTGGCAACTTCTTACTTTTCTAATAATATGATAAGGAAGACATTTGCTCATGTTTAATTATTCATTATTTCTGTTCCCAAATTTTTATTTTTTCAAATAAGTATTTTTGTTAGAAAGATTAAGCAACAGCCATTTAAATGCATTAGAAACAACTAAAGAGAATGAAAAAACCATATAAAGCTCTTTAAGAATTACCTTTTTATGTACAAACAACTCCATATTCCAGGGCGGTATACAAATTTAAATAATAAATAAATAAATAAATAAATAAATAAATAAATAAATAAATAAATAAATAAATAAATAAATAAAATGGCTATGCAAGTGAGTGACATCCAGATTATTTGCGATACATTCTTATAATCTCTAACCTTTGAACCTGCTACCTGGGACTGAGAGAACTAAATCCAAAGAAGATGAAGGTTCTGGGTTCCCTCTCCATAGGAAACTGGTAGTGAATATGGTAGTGCCACTGGCAGTGGCAATGAAATCTGTATTTACCACTTCATTTCTTGATTAAATCTGTTGATAAATATGCCTTTTAGGCTTAGGCTTGTGTATCTTCCTATTTATTGTACATACTATTAAAACTCTATTACTTTATCTGGTTGAAACAGTGAATCATAGGGCAAGAGTTTCTGAACTAAGGTACTTCAAATGGGCGAATTTATATAATGACTCAAAAATCCATTACTTACAAATCCTAAAGTGAAAGTTGTACCTGCTTCAGGCTGCTGCTGTAGTTAGGCTGCTGCTGCAGTCACATCAATTTTGAATGCTCACTTATTTGATTCTATACTTACAAAGCTTCATCTTAATGAACAAATAATGTTTTATAATATAAATGGAATATGTTATCTAGAAGTGGATGAAATTCTACAGATCTGTCTCAAAGTAGTCAGTCCTGACTATATATAATTTTAAGGCTATCGTAAGTTCTTGATGGGTCTGAAAATATTAGAAAAGCAATTTATTTAGAATAACAAAACATGGTGAGCATGGCATATATTTTTATATGTTAATTCTAGTGTCTTCTGTTGAAAACTTTGGCAAGTTTCATTTTTATCCTCATTTACTTATAACTAGCATTATTAAGAATGCTATTATAGATGTATAGATGATTTAAAACATAAGTCATATGTTTTATCATAAAACTTTTTTCATTTAGAGTGGAAATGACAAACATTCTAGTCCTTACCTCCATTGTTGCTGAGTTTAATTTCAGTATTTAGGTCTAATGATACTTAAGTATATATCAGGCATGTTTTTCTGTCAATTCTCTGCTTCTGTAGCTAGAGAGGATGAAAATTGGTGGCAGGAAAGAACAGTGACCTAAGCTTATTTTTAGCTTTTGATAATGCTGAATATGCTTAAGAGTTTCCACTTTTAGATGGAAATTACAATCTTCCGTTTAGCAGTCTTTGCTCCTACTGATCTTCTCTGCTTCTCAAGGATAAAGTTGGTTAATAGAGAGGACACAGAAGAGCCATGTTTTTTTGAGAGTTCTAAAACTTGGGAAATTCAGTCATAGGTGGGCAATTGGGTTGATCCATTTTTGTTACAGATAAACTTCAGTAGTATTGGCCAGCGTATTGTGTATATATTACTATCTTATGGACACATACTGTTGTATACTAGGTGAGATGTGGTATAGTGGAGATCTAGGAATGGCCTGAAGTATCCTTTATATTTGCCTTTATATCTAGGGGAGTTGGAAATAGGCAACAATGGAGAGATTTTTATGGCAGTGCACAGAATTTTGCAAGTTTAATGTGAATCCTGTACCAGTCCAATGCAGTTTAGTTCCTGGTAAGTTGTTTATAAATGTTACTCCCCCTCTGTTCACTAATGACTTTTTATAAAGATTTTCATGGAGTACATCTTGGAAAAAATTTGATGCTCAATGCAAACTAACTTTCTGCCGCTGACCACAATGTCAAATATTAATCTGTACTAAGAATTCTTAAAATTGAACAGTTGGATACAAATATATATCTCCATAGTTATTTATGTATGTATTTTTTGGGTAGGATTGGCACTTTGACATATGGGTCTTAGATTTCAGGGTAGATATTGACAAAGTAGAGCTTTCACTCATATGTGTACATATAAAAATGGATTTTAAGTAAATTCCCCCCCCCCAATATTAATGACATACTATGACATACTGTTCATATTAAGATCCAAATCAAATCTCTAACCTCTTCTGGAAGCATTTGGATTTCTCAATAAAACTTTTAGAGTATGATAGGTAGTCAACACTGAGCTAGAAAAATAATTAGTACAGTGTAAGGATATTTATTCTTAAACTATATGCTGTGGTATAAGAACATATAAATTGGATAAAAACTACAAAGATATTAGGAATCACACTGTATTAGTATATTTAATTTTTGTTAACTATCATTCACAAAAATGTAATTCAGAAATGTAATTCTGTATATAGTAAAAAAATTCAAAATGTAACTGAAATATATATAATTTTAGTGCTCTAAATAATAGTTACAAAATATGGGATCAGTGATTGAAGTTTTTTTTAACTAAGAAAGAATTGCATTTGATCGTAGCTTTTCATATGTTCAGAAACAAGGACCTCTAGATCTCTTCAAGTGCCTATGAATCATTTACTCATTATCCATTTGTGGTTTTTTTCAGTTGAAAGATAAGTGAAGAAGTCTGTTGGAATAAGTATTTAAGGTGTATCCTCTGTTGTTAGAAGCTAACTTTTAGGAATACATTGGTTTCATTTGCAACATGCAATAATTAGGAAGCACAATGTACAATGATAGTTTGCTTTCTCAGTTATCCTGCAAGGGGGTGTGGATGAACAACCCAATGTTTGTTTTGTTTAAAAATCTTATCTTAAATAATGAAGTTAAAAATTCAATGCCAAAAATAGATTATATTTTCAGTTTTTTTTGTATGTGTGGGGGTGTGTGTTAGGAAAAAAATAAATAAAAAAGAGATTCACTCTCATAATGTTAAACAAACTGTACATGGAGTTTCTGGTTTACTAAAGCATTCTTGCTGGCACAAATAACCAAACAGTATGCACACCAAACATGAGAACATGTTGTTTAAGTCAGAATAGCAGAGGAATATAGCTGCTGGTTTTAAGCTACTAGTAAAATGGCTGATTGTGACAAAATTGTGTTGGTCAATTTCAGACCATGTTATCCTATATGAGCATCCTGTGGTATTTTGATTTGATAGAATGGAGGTGTGAATTATTTTAGAAGTGATTTCACCAAGGTTCCTAATTATGTTTTTCCAAAAAAGGCAATGTGATTTTATTGTCCTACAATTCCTTTTTATGTAACAATTATTTGGGTATCTACTGTGTTTGTTTTTCTGTACAGAGAAAAAGGTGTTTTCATAAATTATTGTAAAGTAAGTAATCTGTCCTAGCTATTAATATTTAAAACAGAATTTGAAGATGAATGGATTCTATTTCATTGTTTTTTAAAAATGTTTTAGACCTCTAGCTATTTGTTTTATTATGATGGATTTCAGAAGACAATTAGATGTGTACGGAGCTGTTCTTTGACTTTATTGTTGACATAAGAAAGGGTTGAACAAAATGCAGAAAGGAATATCAAGGATGTTTATCTCTCTTCAGTCATTTTTATTATGCGTAAAGCGTAATTATGACCTTTAAAAAGAGAATGAGAAAAACTCTAACACTATGACAGATCCGTCAATCACTATTGATAATGTTATATTTCTAGGCTAATTAGTAGTGTAATATAAAGGTAAATTGATTAATCAGATTGACAAATTGTTGTAATTATTTTAGTTATTGAGTCATACCAAAATAGTTATATTTAGAATATATGATTTAATTTTATGAAAATTAAATTAGCTTTCTTCATTAGGTCTAAATCCTTTATATTTTTGTATGCTTAATGGTATTGAAAATATATTTAGGCACACTCATGGGAGAAATGTAGTAAATAAAAACATTACTTTTTCTGTGATTCCTGTGATTTGAAAAAAGTATACTTTTCATTATTAGAAAAATTTGGGATACCCGATCTTGTTTATTTTTAGATAAACTAGTTTAATTATCCTGTTTTATATAGCCCAAATACTTTGCTAGGGATGGTTAGGAACAGTATGTGATCTAGGCTTTTATTGTGCTGTGATGACACTGAATGTGTGCTAGTTTTACTTAATTAATTTGTAAACAAAGTAATAATAATAAAAAAAAAACAGCAAGAGTGGATCTAGAGAAATATCAGCAATGATTATATTTGTATTCAGCAGCATTAGCTACAAAACTGATCTTGCTAGTAAAGGAGGTGTTGACAGGAATACATTTAACTGTTTAGTGGCAAATTCATCTTTCCACTTGTGCAATGAATCTCTAAATCATCTAACTATAGAACACTAAGGTTAAATTTAAAAACAACCCAATCCAGAATAAGGCAGTGTTGCCAAGAAAACAATATTAAGATATCCTTGAAATCACCAAAAGTCAAAGGGATTTTACATTTACCTTTATAAAAAGATAGGGGAAGATCTGGAAATTGGCACTGTATTTTTTCCCCCTTTTTTGGTTTATCTAGTTAAGTCACTGCATCAACAAAACAATTTACTTTTGGCATAGTTCATCATATTATAAAGTATAAAATTTAGAATTACAATGAGTCATATATTTGTTTAACGCAAGTCTGTACTTACTGTTTGTTCACGAGCTCTTAGAGAATTGGATTTGGCTATGAAAATTGAATTATTTCTGTCAATATATTTAGAGCATGTAAATAATATGTGACTCTCATTTATTATCGTTAACATGCTACACATAGCCTAGGGCTGTTATTTTCAATTGAAAATACAGGGCAGATGGAATTAGAGTGCACCGAGTCCTTTTTTAGGTAATCAAAGACAGTTTGCTTGAAGATTTGAATCATATAATAGAGAATGATTTAAACTTACACATTCTTCAAAACCTTCCAAAAGAATATTTACTTTATTTAGCTTATTATATCTAATCTGCGGCCAACAACATATAAGATGACTTATAAAAAATCTTAAAGCTATAAAAATAAATTATTATAATCACTTTAATTACAGGTAGTGTAAATTATAGATAATCTATAACCCACCCACACCAAAACAAAATTGAATAGATTTTTTTACTGTCTTTTGATAAACAAGGGTAAATGGTTATTTATTACTTTAAAAACAATATCATACAGTTATCTTATGAAATTTTAAAGAAAAAATGCTATAGATTACAGTCCTATGTCTACTAATTGGGAGCAAGCTCCCTAGAAATTAATGGATTTCTGAGTAATCATGTATGGGATTGCTTTTCTGATCATACTCAAGGCCATTTGTATGGTGAGATAGACATCAAGATGGCAGCTGGTTAAGCAATGCTGTCTTGTGGCTCTAAAACAGGGGTGTCAAACTCATGGCGTCATGTTGCCATCACATGATGTTTCACGACTTCTTTCCCTTTGTGGAGTTGGACTTGGCGTGGCTTGCGTATGACGCATCTGGCCCATGGGCCACCAGTTTGACACCCCTGCTTTAAAAAGTTGATCAATGAGTTTCATGGTAAACTGGGTTTTCCTCATCAGGATAGATGAAAGAGACAGGGTCCTAATTTAGAAGGGCCAATTTATTAATATATTTACTAAATAAAGCATTTTCTTTCTTTATTTTTTTTTAATGTAAATATATACTTACTTTTTTTAGTGTAGATATGTTTTACAGTTACATTGTTTCCATATTCTGTTTCTTTTATCTTTTTATTCCAGTTAATATTGAATTGCTTTCAGATAACTATTTTCCCCATAGAGCTGAAAATTTCACTCCATATTACATTTTTAAAACAAACTATTAAATCAAGGGCTTTTAATATTTAAGTTAGTTTTTGTCACTTATCTATGTATGGCAATATATTCTGTTATCTAACAGCTGAGCCATTTCTGATCTGATGGAAGTTGCATGCATCCTTCACATTCCACTAGAGTTTGTTGAGTTCCAGATTTTTATGTAATTTAGAACTCTAAATCACATAAAATTATGGCTTCCAAAACAACACCCATTTTCATTGTGCTTTCCAAATTGGAATTAATGTAGAATTGATGGCAAAGTGATGGCAAAGTATTTTTAGCCCAATCTGGCATTGGAAAAGCAGCACAAACCATACGCTGAGTAAACTCATGTGAAAATTTAGAAAACTTTGATGGTGATTCTGTATGGGAAATCTACATACAAACTTTCTTCTATATCACTTGTAAGGATTGCACTTGGTTTGTTATTGTACATCTGACAAAGTGACTTGTTGGTCATTGATTCTTACATTGAATCTTCACTATATGAAAAATTAATCCAAGAATTACTGCTGCAAAACAACATAATTTTGCATTATGTATATACACTCTTATATATCAATAACACTGCTTATAATCTTGAAATGATTTGGGAGTTAAATTTATAAACTTCTTTGCTTTGATATTCTAAAATATGATATACTTGTCAGTTTTTAATATCTATAAAATTAATTAATAAGCTTAAATCTTGATATACAAAGTACACTTTTTATTCTCATTTAAATATTATGAAGTTTAAAAAAGCCATAATACCTAATGTGCAATATTTGATATCTAATTGGTATCTGTATTTTATGTGCAGTGCTACACTTTTGGCTTTCTTGGTGGAGCTCCTTAAGAGTTCAGTAGCCATGCAAGAACAAATGCTGGGTGGAAAAGGATTCCTAGTGATTGGTTATCTTCTTGAAAAAGTAAGTGAAAAAGTAATATTGTAGGCATATCTGAATATTTTGATATAATTTATTTGACTTAATTCATGGTTGTACTATTTGAACATTATGCTAGCTTGCATTAATATCTCCCCTCCCTGGAACATAAATTCTTTCCAAGAGGGTTTGCCTCACTCTGATATAATGTGACAGTGAGTATATATGTTTATTGAAATATTTGATTGTGCAGTTTCTAATCTGGTGCCTTAGCCACTTCTACATAACCATTTTTTTCCAGAAAAAATGCCCCATCAGGATTTGCTTAATAACTCTGGTTTTTAAGCACAGGGTTTTTTGTTTAAAAAATTCCATAAAAACAGTAAAAAATCAGATCCAGTCAGGTGGGTGCCTTGACTTATTACTGCAATGACTTATGATTAAAATTCTGGTTCCAAATGTGGTTGCAAATCAAGGACTTTCTGTAAATTAGCTTTAAAAGTAGGCAATAGCTATAAGTATTATTTCCAATCTTAGAGAAATTATGCAAAGGAGAATTGGGATTCTAAGACTCATTCCCTTCTTCCGTATCACATGACTACTATTGACAAGTTGAATCATATGACTACTATTGATGAGTTGAAAGAATTGTTCTGAATATTTCCCATAATTTCTTCAATAGTTACAAATATATATCAGTTTATACACATCCAGCAGTTGATACATCAACTGTTTCATAAAAACAATCCTTTTTAAAGTTTTTTTTGTCTTGAACGTAATATTCAGATTTGAATATCTACTGATATGATATGTAACATTAATTTTTCCAGTCATCCAGAGTTCACATAACGAGAGCTGTGCTGGAACAGTTTCTGTCTTTTGCAAAATACCTTGATGGGCTTTCTCATGGAGCACCTCTATTAAAGCAATTATGCGACCATATCCTTTTTAATCCTGCTATTTGGATTCATACTCCTGCAAAGGTCAGTGAACCATACATTTTTACTGCAGTATTAGTAGTAGTAAAAATAAATTTGTATGCTTAAATTAATAAAAACTAATATATTTTTAATGCTTTATTTGCATCTTGTAATTTTTTCTTGTTTTATAATTAACTGTGTTTATTAATATAGTAATTATAGTAGAGGTAGTAGTAGAAGGATATATATTTAATAAATGAATTATTAATAAAAGTGAGGAACTTTATTATTACCAATCCTGGCAAAAATGAAATTGCTTGGAAGCTACAATCAGAAAGTAAAGAAAATGTAAAAACTATACTATTTTTCTACCTCATTTAACCCAAGTGTTTATATTAGTTGGAGCATCTTAGCTTTTGGTTCCTTCTATTACTAGGAGTAGATCTTATTTTCCTTTCACATGGAATCTCTCTGGATAAAATAAGGTTGGCCTCACTCTGACTTCATGTGACAATTAATATATACGTGTTTATTGAAACATCTGGTAACAATATTTTCTGGATAAAATGTTCTTCAAATACATTGTTCTACAGTATATTTTGTTCTCAGTTCTTAAATAGCACTTTTCCATCATTTCTCACTTTTTAAAATGTTCATTTTATTGTAATTTAGTTTATTATTTCATACTGGCCTATCATGTTTATATCATGAATATTAATAACCTTTAATTATGTTGTTTACCTTGATTATTTGTTTATCATCAAATCTATAATTAAAACTTGGATAAATTAATATATGTTTTCATGATGTTCTTTAGGTTCAATTATCACTATATACCTACTTGTCTGCTGAATTCATTGGTACTGCTACTATCTACAATACGATACGTAGAGTAGGAACAGTATTACAACTAATGCACACACTAAAATATTACTACTGGGTGGCTAATCCTGCAGATAGTAGTGGAATTACTCCTAAAGGTTTGGGTAAGTGTAAGAGAAAAATATATTGTTTCATATGAATACTTATAAAATGCATGTTCACAAAATAAATGTGTCATTGCTGTATAACACATTTATTTCAAGCTGATGTCCTATTTTAAATTATTTGTGGGGCACTTTGAACAAAAAAAAGTTTCTACCTGATAGTAAATTCTATTGAATTGAATAGGATTTTTTTCAAGTAGATCAGGCTCTTGTTTTACTACACACATATGTCTTTTCTAATAGATAGTCCTCTACAATTTAATTTAGAGTCCTTGGCAATTGAAAAATATGAAATGAAACAAATGTTTTAAAATAATAAATGAACCTGTAATGGAGAAATAAATACAGTTTTAGCTTGATTTAAAAGTAGAAAGTTATCTGCATATAAGATTTTCTGCAATATATAACTAGTAAAATATGTATGTATGTACATATGTATCTATGTGTTTGTTTTTTGTTTGTTTGTTTGTTCAGCCTAAACTGAAATCATGCAACTCTTTCTCATTTATTTCAGAAGGTCCTCGGCCATCCCAGAAGGAAATCATATCTCTGCGAGCATTCATGCTTCTATTTTTGAAGCAGCTTATTTTGAAGGTAATTTAAGATTTAAAGATTAATGGGCATTGCCAGTTCTGAAATAAGGGAATCAGATTCGGGTTGTTCTTTGTGGTTTCTGTAAATCACAGATATGAATTTGTTCTTTGATCGCTGTTCAGGAATCTAAAACTCAACAAATTGGCGTGAACTGCATGCATTCTACAATGCATGCTCAAATGAGAGCTTGTTTTTCTCATTTAGGTATTCTTGACCTGCCATAGCAGCTGGCACATGGTAGCATTTACTGCTTCTTTTTTGTGAGAGAATGAAATTGAATCTAAACTTGATCTTATTCATTATTCTATTTAGAACTTTTCTGTCTCTTCTATTTGTGTTTTCCATTTGAATTCTCATTACACACATCTGTGCAGCTGCTAAGTTTGGAATTATGATTTTTAAGAAAATGTAGCAAAGACTTAATCTATGCTTTCAACTTTTGATATACAATCAAGGAAGAAAAGGCAAAAAACTGTAGTCCTTATTTATTAATGGGGATATTATTTCTGTCAGTAGTGTGGTGCTACCAGATTGGCCTATCTCTGTCCAGTGTGGCTGTGGATTAATATAGAATTTCTTTAAATTGTTGCTTCAGATTCTCTTCCTCATTAAATATTCATTAGTATGAAGTTTGTGTTATGATTTTGAAACTAAATAAAATGAATTCTGCTGTATTTGATACTATTATTGAACTTTATATCTATATGTTGATTTGAATGTTTAGGCATTCCAGTCAAATTGTATCTTTCCACCAATTTCTAAGTGAACATAACTTACATAGCTCTATATAATATAAAATGACTTATTTGTATAAATTTGAGCACATATTTACTATTTATGTTGTTTTCAGATCCAAAATAGAAAAAATAGCAAATGTAGCATATACAAAAAATTAGATGTCCTTCCAGTCAAAATTTTGAGCCGCTTCTTTTTGCAGAAATAAACATTTCCTGTAACCAGCTAAGAATCTTTATGTTTCTTTGGATATTTACCCCATACTTTTCCTTGAAGAAGTCTTCCAACCTACGTAATTCTTTTTAGGATTCATTGCATTGCATTAATGTTCATAATATGACAGTTAAGTTATTAAAATGTAAACACTGAACATTTTTAAATGTAAAATTTAATGGTTTATTAAATCAATTTCTGTAGGATCGAGGAGTAAAAGAAGATGAACTACAAAGTATACTGAATTACTTACTAACTATGCATGAGGTAAGATGGTAATATATGATATTGATTTTCTGGGATCTTTCAAGCTGAGGACCTGAATATAAATTCTTACACATAATGAAATATTAATTTAAAAAGTTCAAAAAACAAATATTTCTCTAACATTATAATGTGTTACGTAGGATGAAAATATTCACGATGTGCTTCAGTTGCTAGTGGCTTTAATGTCTGAACATCCAGCATCTATGATACCTGCCTTTGATCAAAGAAATGGAATACGGTAAGATTAAGTAGGAACAATAATTCCATAACTCTCATTTTTCTGGTAGATGAATAAATTGGACAATGACAGTATGCTTATGAACAAGGGAGGGGATGTTGGCATTTAATGTTGCTATAATACACTGAAAATACAATTCAAAATTGAAAGGGGGGTCAGTATTTAAACAAAAACAATCCCTTGTTTTCTATTACTTTATTTTGTTTTTGACATAAATTGCAAAGTCAACTTTTTCAAAACATTGCATGGTCAGACCATTTTACATACCTGCTTATGTATTTCAAATTAAAAAGAATCATAACAACAAAAACAACAGAGTATTAAATTTATACACTGCCTTATTCTCAATGACTCTGGGCTTTCTTTTTGTAATGAATCAAATATGTTATACAAATGACAAACTTGCTACACAAGATAGCATTTAGATAGATGTTGAACTAGCTAGATCTTTTTAAAATTAAGAATATAATATTGATACATACATGTTCATCATACTATTCCCCTTAGGACTAAGCAACATTATGCAAAGCACAGGATAAGAATAAAAAGTAATCAGCCCCCTCTCCCCCAAAAGAAAGGAAAGTGATAAACCTAGATTATATCAGCAACATTTGCTGCAGTTCAGCATTCTTTTCTACCATACAAACTATGTAGTACTTTCTTCCTCCATTGTATCTACACATTGATTCATACATTGTTTTTTGTTCATTAAGCCTCTCAGCTCTTGTTTGTGGAGGATCTTCAACTTCACCATCCATGGCTTTCTCATACTTCACCACCATCATAACCCATTAAATTTTCATTATATATTTGTTTTGCAGTTTGGTCCTTGTTAATTTTCTCTATATGAACAAATCATAAAGATAGATTGGTCACCCTCAAATAATAGATTATGTGTTGTAGTTCCGCCTTAGATGTGAAGGTCAACTGGGTGACTTTGGGCCACTCTCTCAGCCCAATCCATTTCTCAGGGCTGTTCGTGTGGGGAGAATAGGAGGAGTATAAAGTAATACAGGCAGGCTTTAAAACCTCAAATATATCAAGCTTGGAGGAGTAATGCATTTGTCCATGCATGTATTGTAGGTTGTGTTCTCTGGAATTTTTTATCACACACTAATACAACCTTCTGTAAATTTAAATAAGGCTGTCTTCCTTTACCCCTCTTGTTTTAACAAACAGTACAGATTTGGGATGTAGAGAAGGGTTGTCCTACAACACATTTCCCAGTTTGGGGGATAATGAACCGATTTTAGAAGAATTCTCTCGTCTGCAGTTATCTTGACAATCATATGTTATATCTTTGCCTTGACAAGACTGAACATCATACTGCTCGCTGATATAGAAATAAGACAAATGTTTAGATGTTTTAAGTTGCTTGGGTAAGCAGTTTGCCTATCCACAAAATGAATACTTGGTCATGGTCAATCATAAAATATCAATTTATTATCTACTTAAAATTGCCACTTGAGATCATTTGAGCTCCTCTTACCACCTATAGGTTATCTCTGTGTCATAAATTTAGTCACTCAAACTTCTTTTCTCTGTTCAGATAGTTATATATGTCTGTGGAACTCATGTGACTTCATAGCAGTGACTGCATATACTTTGAAAACAATTTGGAAAAACTGTTTTCAAACCTTATTTTAGTTTGAGCCCAGCCGCTCTCTGTGATGCATTGAAGCAGTCGGCCATTTTCAGGCTTCTATGTGAACTTGCGGTAAAAGTGCAAAAAAATAAAAATAAAAAAACCCAAATCAAATAAATAATATCCAGGTCATATTGGTATCCAAAGGCTCCATATTGCCTCTATTACTATTTCCAGGCACTAGTCTACTACTATGTCATCTGGTTCAGATAAAAAGAGGAATAGTTGCATCCATTATTAGTTGGATAATAATGTAGTTTACAATTATTTCACTTGGTAATTTCATGTAAATATTAAATGGTTTGGGATTATCAAACCGAGATGCAAATATTCTGCAAATTTAAAGCATAAATGCTCCAAAAGCAGCGCTTTGAACGTGAGCAGAACAAGCAGAATAGCTTGATTTTGTTTCACTGTTTTAAGGAGTTTTGCTTACACAATCTTATATTTCTTCCCTTCAGGGTAATTTATAAATTATTGGCTTCAAAAAGTGAAAGTATTTGGGTTCAGGCTCTGAAGGTGCTAGGATATTTTCTCAAACATCTGGGTCATAAGTAAGTAATGTGTTCCGGTTCCTAATATGATATTTCAAACCCTCTTACTTGTTTAGTTACATAATTACCTTTTTATTTTTTCCTTTTTGTTTATTAAAAAGATTGCAGAAAACTGGAGCTAGATTTGTTCATACTTTGAGGTATGAAATCAGGATTGTTATCTTTAATTTGTCCCATTACTTTCAATGAGCATTATTAAATTATACCTAGGTTTTTCTCCAAACTGGAATATTTATTTCTTTTTACTTAGTAATTTGACTAGGGTTAATGAGGTAGAGCACGGTAAAATTTGCCGCATCACATTGATGTCACATGACATATTGCAACATTTTCCCATTTGTGGAATTGGGGTGGGTGTGGACTGTGTGTGACGCATCCGGCCCATGGGCCACCAGTTTGACACCCCCGGGGTAGAGACAAGATCCCTACCCCCATGTTGCCCATCCTTTTAGTTTTTAGATTTCTACTTAATTCTCTTAATTGTTTTGTATTACTTTTTAAAAACCTTTTTATTATATTGTAAGCCACCAAGAGACTCTGTATCAGTGAGATGGGTGGCATAAAAATTTAATTAATAAAAAATAAATTAATTGATTATTTTATGAGTCCTATTTATTTCATTTATTTCCTAAAGATATGATCACAATTTTTGATTCAAAATATTTCAATAGCTCTAATCTAATAATGTATATACTAAAATTGTGTAGTAGAATAGTCAGATTGTTAAATAATTAGTCGGTATATATGCATAAAAATATACTGTATCATGTGTAATTGGAATCTCATAAGATGGAAAGATTCTTCATAATATTAGTTGTTATCTTTTGTCGTGGAAACCTGCTTAAATTTTCGTACATTCCATACTTTTGTCCTTCAGGCGAAAAGTTGAAATCATGCATACACATAGCCTGTTTACTCTTCTTGGAGAGAGGTTGATGTTACATACAAATACTTTGACGATTACAACTTACAACACACTATATGAGGTATATTATATTAATCTCTTTATTGAAATGCCCTTTGTGAAAATATTATTTAAAGGGTTTTTTCATTAATTAGTAGATTTAGTCTGTTGATAATCACCATTAAAATATTTGTTTATTTCTATTAATCATTAATTTACATTAATATTACATTGTGACACGAATAAAACCTTTTCTCTGTGGTTGTTTTCAATGTGTAACATTTTTAAAGTATTAGACTATTCCTTATCTATTTATTATGTGATTTTGTTTTATAAATATAATGACTAGCATGCCATTTGAACGTTTCGATCCTGAAAGAAGCCACATAGGTATTTCAGTTTTGGAGCCATTCTGAGTGTTGCGAAAGTAGACCAACCTTAGGATTGGCTAGGTTGAACCAGTTCTGGCACATTTGAAACAACTTATTCTGAGATTATGCTGGCCCATTTCAGACTATTTCTAGAACACTCAGAATGGTTTTTCCAAGTCCAAAACAGAAGGATTTCACTACTTCTTTCTTAAATTCATAATAGCAGCTGATGCTAGAACAATTCAGTTGTACCTGCTAAATGGGTATAAGCAATTGAAGTATGGTTATGTTTTAGAATCCATTTTAAAATGTATGTCCTGAGAGAATTTTTTTTTGCAAGGCTAACAAAGGTGGGACATAATTTGAAATAATAATTAAAAGTTAAGAATTGCATGAGTTGGGAGGAAAATATGTTAAAATACATATTTATGCAATTTATACATGCATGTATCATTTACTGGGGAAACAAAATGGGACAAATATAAGGACTAGAAATATAATTAATGAATTGTAACTTTACTTAAAATATGACATAATGAATAAGACTATCAGTATATGACATGCAGTATTGAAGACAGTATCTATTTGGGATGAGCTGTGGTGGGGCAGTGGTTAGAGTGCAGTACTGCAGGCTACTTCTGCTGACTGCCAACTGCATGCAATTTATCAGTTCGAATCTCACCAGGCTCAAGGTTGACTCAGCCTTCCATCCTTCCAAGGTGGGTAAACTGTGGACCCAAATTGTTGGGGGCAATATGGTTACTCTGTAAACCGCTTAGAGAGGGCTGTAAAGCATTGTAAAGAGATATATAAGTCTAAGAGCCTTTGCTATTTCTATTTCAATAATTTTTATTGGAAAACCCAGGAGTGGAGTGAATGGAGTAATTTTTTCTGTTATAGATCTTGACTGAACAAGTCTGCACGCAGGTTGTTCATAAACCACATCCAGAACCAGATTCTACTGTGAAAATTCAAAATCCAAGTAAGACTTTAATCTTTTTAATTTTGAGAGATGGTTGTAATAACTTTCAAACTTTTTACTAACTCAAATGAATACCACAGTACTGACAGTTCACAGATTCTATCATACTACAAAGTATTTTTTTTTTGGTTCCAGAATTGCTGTTGATTTAATGTAAGATGGACACTAGTCTGCATTGGCATTCATGGGTGGAGAGAGGGCAAGGGGGAGCAGAAAGAAAGAAGAATAGCAGTGTCACAATGAAAGCCCTGCTTCTTTGGTATATGTGTTGTGGCATTGCAACCTATATACAAAAGAAGCAGAGCTACCATAACCCTGCTTTTCTTCTTTTGCCAAAAGCAGGAAGCTCCTGTACTGTAGATGTGCACTTTTAGCTGAGAATTTCTCATTTGTTGATTTTTGTTCTTTGTATCTCTTCACCTCATGTAAACTTTTTCAAGAGGTTTGAAAAAGCAGAAAAAAAGAGCAAGGTTACACAGACAAGAGGAAGATTCTTCCTTTTATTGATATATTCTGATACTGTACAATATTGCCTTTTATTCAGAGGTGGACGAAAGATGGCAGGAAAGGGTAAACCAACACACGATGCAGAGATTTCTATGAACTTTGAACTATGACTGATATAAGTCAGAGTCAGGAAGGGTCTGGAGGCTATATGGGTCTGGATGGGGCACAAGAAGTTTTGACTCAATTCAAACAAGATGGAATTGCTTTGAGTATTTTGTTCTTCTGGGAACAAAGTTCTTCCATCTTTGGTACTGCTTGGGGAAACACTGCCCTAGTGTACAGTCTGGAGATCCACTTGGGTTTGCATATCCTGCTTGAAGAGCAGGTAGCAGCCATGGCTAGGAGAGTTTGTGTGCCATTCCTGGACCAGGGAGTCTTTGCTTACAGTCACTCATGCTCTTGTTATCAATTATTAGGATTACTGCAACATCCTTTACATGCGGCTGCCCTTGAAGAACATTCAGAGAGATCAATTGGTGCAAAAAACAGTTGCTTGGGTAGTTTATGATGCCAATTATATGGCACATGTAACACCACTACTGTGGGAGCTGCATTTGTTGCCATGTGTTTCCAGGTGCAGTTCAAGATGTTGGTTGCTTTGGACCAGGTTACTCAAGGGACCATCTTCTCCCAATAGTTTCTCTCCATCCAGTTTGGTCTAGCTGATTGGGGATGCTACAGGTCCCATCAGCCAAGGGATGTTGGATTGAGAGCAGGAAGTTACCTTCTTGGCAGTAGCCCCTTCCCTTTGGAACATTCTTTCTTTGTAGCTCAGGATGGCCCGACCCTATTAGCCTTTCATAAGCCTTTAAAGATTCACCTGGCTATTTGCCCAAGCCTGAGGTCCTGAATGTGTTAGGGGCCCTGTTACCCAATTGCACTGTTATTTTTTGTGTATTTATTATAATATTTTTCAGTTGCCTATATGTATAATTTATAACTGCTTCTGTGTTTTCTGATTTTAATTATTGTGATATTGTTTGTTGCCCAGTGAATTGGAAATAAAATAAATTAATTATACTTAATATACTGTAGCTTTTTCTATTCTGTTCCTTTTAAAGAAGGTCTTGCGTTTTTTAAATTTAAAAATCACTGTTAATATAATTATAATAGATAACGCTATGTTTGCAGTGTTTCAATGATTAAAATAGGCGTAAGGACATTATATATTTGCTCTTTTAAAGTGATCCTGAAAGTGGTGGCAACATTATTAAAGAATTCTGCACCCAGTACAGAACTCATGGAAGTTCGGCGTTTATTTTTATCAGATATGATCAAGCTTTTCAGTAATAGTCGTGAAAATAGAAGGTACGTAAAGAATTGTTTCATTCAGTTATACAGCTGTTCTTATGCAAACACTACAAAATAAAGAAAGGTTTTGTGTGATTATCCTCACATATTTGCTTACATATTAGGAGGGAAATAATTTTCATTTTTTTGTTTCTGTTTTGCATCATAAGGTAAAGTAGTCAGGGGTCCCCATCACAAGACTGCCTGGGGTTTCATTCATGCTGGGGCCCAGCATACGCGATGTATATGAGTAGCGCTTTTGATGCCAGTGCCTGCAGCTACCTTCCTAAACTTTGCATCATCTGGATGTGTTTGATTTTGAATACTCATATAAATATATTTTTGATCTGCCATTTCAGAGATATCACTTCTAAGGATTTTATAACTGCATGTCCATATCACCCATTTGGGCAGAGATTTTTACTAAATAGTCCTTCTTCACACTTTTTAAATTTATTCCTGAATAATTTTTCTTAATGTATCATTTCCTGTTTTTTTGATGTGAAAAATAAAGTCAAAAATAGTTGGCCTACATTATTGCTGTTAAGTTAAATGATGTCTCTTTTCATCCAGTATTCTGAATCCTGATCCCATTACTGGGGGTTATAATTTTAACACTTACAATTTTAAACATTGTTTTCTTCTATTTCTCAAGATGTAATGAATATATATTGTTTACTTATTACAAATGAGGTTTATTTTCGCAAACCACTTTTTAAAAAATTAACATTTAGAATGGAAGCCTCTGTTTTTCTTATCTGTATGTATAATTAAAAAGTTCAAGTGCCATGGAATCTTACTGTAACTATTTTATTTTAGGTGCTTACTTCAGTGTTCAGTATGGCAAGATTGGATGTTTTCTTTGGGATATATTAATCCTAAGAACTCTGAAGAACAGAAAATTACTGAGATGGTGTATAACATCTTTCGTATTCTTTTATATCATGCAATAAAATATGAATGGGGAGGATGGAGAGTCTGGGTTGATACACTTTCCATAGCCCATTCAAAGGTAAGAATCCCATATTTGGTTAATATTGTCATAGATAAATTGTAGTACCATCTTGTGGTCACCATGCAAAATGGCATGTTATAATTGTTTTCTGAATTATTACTTTTTCAGTTATATTAATTTGGTTAAATTACTGTTTTGCTTTTTTCTGACATTGAATTAGCATTATTATTTTTTCTGACTTTGAAATTTGCTTGCATTAAGGTTACCTATGAAGCTCACAAGGAGTACCTAGCAAAAATGTATGAGGAATACCAAAGACAGGAAGAGGAGAATATCAAGAAGGGGAAAAAAGGGAATGTGAGCACTATCTCAGGCCTTTCATCTCAGACAACTGGAGCAAAAGGTGCAATGGAGATTCGTGAAATTGAAGATCTTTCGCAAAGCCAAAGTCCAGAAAGTGAAACAGACTACCCAGTCAACACAGATACCAGAGATTTACTCATAGCAACAAAAGTATGTGATGATGTACTTGGAAATGCAGATAGACCTGGGAGTGGTGTACATGTAGAGGTTCATGATCTGTTAGTTGATATAAAAGCAGAAAAGGTGGAAGCCACAGAAGTAAAGTTGGATGATATGGATCTGTCACCAGAGACTTTGGTAACCAGAGAAAATGGTACCCTTGTGGAAGTAGAATCTTTATTAGACAATGTATATAGTGCTGCAGTTGAAAAACTTCAGAACAATGTTCATGGGAGTGTTGGCATAATTAAGAAAAGTGAAGAGAAGGACAACGGTCCCTTAATTACGCTTGCTGATGATAAAGATGAACCTCCTCATAACAGCACTTCATTTCTCTTTGATAAAATATCTAGCCAAGAAGAGAAGCTGCTCCCTGAATTGTCTAGCAATCACATCTCTATTGCCAATATTCAAGAGACTCAAATTCATCTTGGTGTGAATAATGACCTTGGGCTTCTTTCTCATATGTCTAGCAGTACTGATATAGCATGTGGCTCAAGCATAATAGAAGACAAAGAATTTAAAATTCATACTTCTGTTGATACAATTGATTCACTATCTGAAAGAGACTTGGCTTCATCCTCTAAAGGATTAGAATATACTGAAATGGCAGCTACAACTCTTGAAACCGAGTCTTCTGGGAAAACTGTATCAAATGTAGATGGAGGGAGTATCATATCAGATACAGAAAGGTCTGATGATGGAAAAGAAGTAGGGAAGGAAATTAGAAAAATACAGACAACGACTACAACCCAAGTAAGTTTTTTAATACATAATTGTATAAAAGGTACTGTATTATTAAACATATATAGTAATACTTTATCGATTAACCACTAGGCCAGAACAGAATACAAAATATAAAGTACAGAATAATAATAAGGCCATATGGTACAGTAAAAGACATGAATAAAAGAAAGTGCACATCATAGTTGTGTATCACTCCTATAATTTATCCCAGTCAAATCCACACATTCTATTGTTTTGTTCAAACAAAGGGCCATATTATATATAATTTTAGGATTCTGACCACACATGAAATGACATATACTGTACATTAAAACAACATAATATAATGATGACAATAGGCTATTCATCTAATGTGTGATCCATGACACTGATCTCTCTCTTTGTATAATTGACACTTAGGTAACATATGCGTTATATCCTCTATCTCTGGGGCTCTGCTAATAAAAGGATGTCCATCATAAGGATTTGGTTAAACCTTCTATATTTATCTATTCTGTCCAGCTGCTCAAATATTGATTGAGTAACTGCCCTCTAAGGTTTGGACATTTCTGTGTTTAAATATTTAGCAATTTGGAAGGGATTTCATCCATTTCAATGTGCCAGCCATATTGAGGGTGGCTTTATCTCTCTGAGCTTCAATATCCAAATTTGTTATGATCTTTTAAACTTGCTTTCCAGAGACAGTTGGATAAGACTGGGAGACCACAGCTGATGATATAATTCATCAGTTTTATAATCTAAAAGATCTCTAATTGAGATTTTGTCTTTTCTAAATATGGATTTTTATGTCTGTTAGATTCTATTAAACATATGTGTTGCATAGTACCTAAAACAGTGTATATTTAAATAATTTATCTAGATATCTTTTTTCAAATTATTTTTTTATGATGTTGTGTTCTGTATAAATTTCTTTGCTATTATTGCAACAGATAAACCAACATGACACACACACCCCAGTGGTGGGTTGCTGCCGGTTTGCTCCAGATCGGGTGAACTGGTAGTGGCGATGCCGGTGGAGTGGCTACGCCCACCCGCCTAGACGCAGAAGCGTTGCACGCAAGTGTGCATGCGCCCATGAGCGAATTGGTAGCGACGGGTTTTGAAACCCACCCCGACACACACCCATTTCAAATGAAAGGAAGAACTCTCTCTGTGTAAAAGCTGCTTAGTACAACAATTAAAACTGTTTTTCCTGAACTGAATGAGAACCTTGGTCTTCAAATTTAACTGATAATGACATTACATAGAATATGGCAACTTATAAACAAAAATTTAAGAAAACATTTAACTGCTTCAGAATATCAATTATCATTTGTTATATAATATACTGCATGAGAAATATGCAGGGGATTCATATATAAAATATATATGTTTATTTATCCCCCATTTAGCTATATGGGTAAGTTAAAAAACGTTCAGGTGGCTTATGTTCGCTCTCAAATGATTGTGGCTCATGCTTCTTTTCTATGTAACAAGGTCATTGCTTAAATTTTGGAGGAACAGGTGGATAAATCTTAATGAAATCTACAATACAATACATTTGTTTATGAAGCAAATCTTATCAACCTTGTAATTACTAAAATATTTTATTGATATTGCATGTGATATATAAGATGAGCATCTGTGATTTCTCATCGGCACTTCATTTACACAAAGGTTTTCCCTGTTCAGTCTTCTGTTTTAACTGAAGAACATTTTTATGTTAGTTTTTTTCGGATCTTAACTTTGCCTCGAGTGCAGAGAATTTAGTGATGCTATTCCACTTGACTGGAATGTTCCCAAATGCAGTTTATTGATTCATTATCTTTCCCTTTTTCTTGATGTTTAAGGGCACCCATTTCATCTTCTATCTTCTCTCCAGAACAAAAACCCCAGGTAGAGTGGGCATAAAGTAATTCAGTGAAAGTTTTACTGCTGAGTGTGGATTTGAATCTGGAATTTAGCAATCCTAATCTTGTTTTTTTATCATGACATACTGTCTTCTCACTCATCTTGGAGCTTTGGGGATTTGTATGAAGATGTAATTGATAGAGTGCAATCTAAATAATAGGAATCTGCAGCCAATGAGTCAACACTGTTTCCAATAACAGATGCATGAGATCATTAATGGTTGTCCAAGCAGAATTGCCCACAATGGATCCTGCAGATAAAAAAAGGGACCAAATGTCAGTTTGTTTCCAGTTTCTATCCAATGAGTCAAAACCACTAGTTTAAAGTCCCAAAATTCTGCACATGCAATAGAGATTTATTTCGGAGTTTTTTGTATTGATTTCTGTCATACTTTTTAAATGGATAGATTATCTATCATCAACTTGTGTCTACTCTTAGCGACCACATAAGTACATTTTTTGCAAGACAAGTCTGTCCTTAATCTGGTCCTTTACATCTTCCAACAGTGCAACTGTTAATCATTATAATTCAGTCCATCCACCTGGTTGCTGGTGGTTTTTCTTCTTGTTCCTTCTTAACTTTTCAAGAATGCTGGGCTTTTCAAGAGAGCAAGGTCTCTGATAATGTGTTCAAAATATGGTCAAATTTGGCTCTGGTCAAATTACCTCTGGTGAATTACCTCTGGTGAATTACAATTCACTTGTGCCTCAAGTGAAAATTCTGAATTTGTTCTGATCTACTTCCATCATGGCATCCTAAATCCTGACATCCAATCCTATAAGGCAGAAGCAATCCACCATTTCAGTATATTCCTTATCAATTCTAAGTCTGATTGCTGTATTTATTGTCATTAATTTATCTATATTTACTTTTTGTTCTTTTTCTCCCCATTAGCTCTTTGACTTTCATGACTAGAGCCTGCAGATGATTTTACTTTTTCAGCTAATAGAGTAATAATGTCAGCATAGTGCAGTTTATTGAGGTTTCTCACTCCCATTTTATTAAAAAATAATGTACTGTAAACAAATATCTGAACAAAAGGAATCTGCCATTCATAAGTCTGAAGATCTGTAGATAGTTTAATGCTGTAGATAGTTTAATACTTCAATAGAGAAAGCATACTGACATATACTTCCCTATAAAAAATCAGCATGTGATTCACTAGCCTTTAAAAGGCTAATGTGGTGTCTAAAATGAACTTTGATCAGAAATATGTGACATGAGCTAAGTAGTTTATATTAAACAAGCTGTATTTTCTCAGCTTCAGTCTACATCTGCAATACATGGATCATAATATGTGGTGGAACATTACAAGAAAATAAAGTATTGCATGTGATAAGTGCTGCATTTTGTTTGACAATTGAAATTGTTTTATCAATACCAATGTTATTATTGATTCCTCTCTACATTAAGTGAAGTGGTTATTTGACTTCAATAAGCTAAACAGAAGCTAAAGATCTGTTGTACATGCAAAAAAAGAGCCAGTTTGTATAATGGTTAAGGAGGTGGCCTAGAAACCAAGAAACTCTGATTTCTAGTCCTGGCTCAGGCATGAAAAACTGGGTGGATGATTTTGGGTCATTCACTCTATCTCAGCACAATTCATTTCACAGGATTGTTGTGGGGGAAATAGGAAGAGGAAGGTGCATAAGGTATGTTTGCTGCTTTGTTGTATATGAAAAAAATAAAAATCTTTTAAAAATATTCATGTATTAACAGGCAAGGATCAAAATAAAAATAACAATAAACAATATCTAATAAAGTAGCCAATAAATCAATATAAAAAAGATCTGATTTATCTGTCTTGCTTGGCCCCATAAATAATTCCCTTTGCTGGCATTTTAATATGATAGACCCTGTGATTTTAAGGACAAAGAGATTAATACTGAAGAATGGAGTTTGGCTAAACTGACCTTTAATTTGACCTTTCAGATTTAAACAAACAGCTCAATGTTGGCAATTCAGAGGGAACACTAACTTTCTAGGGAAGAAGGGGCACAGCATGATTAATATTTGTTTGTTGTGAAAATCCCCACTTTAAACAATCAGAGTGGAAATAAATATAAGAAAACATCTTGTATTGACACGTGCAACTTCACTGATCATTGGGATTTTGGCCCCCAGAATGAAAAAGACCCCTGAACTAATCAAGGTTAGGATTACATGCCCACAGAAATATTATATAGGAATGATAAATAAAGCAATGTAAATTCTATCTTTATAGTTGTAAATGTAACACTATATAACTTTATGGGATGCTTCTGCTATGGTCTGATCCCTTTAAATTCTACATTCCTACAAAGGCACCAAATCCTCCCTCTTCTACTTGTACTATTACCCTCAAACATAAATAATGTCTATTGTACCCATGTATCAGGGAAAGGGCAACATACTGTTTTATATTCAGTTTTTTTCCTCAATACCAGAATGCGGCCGCGCGGGGGATTATGGGAGCGACGAGGCTGTCCCATGTGACACCTCTCCTGCGCGAGCTGCACTGGCTTCCTGTGGTCTTCCGGGTGCGCTTCAAGGTGTTGGTGACCACCTTTAAAGCGCTCCATGGCTTAGGGCCGGGGTATCTACGAGACCGTCTTCTGCCGCCAATAGCCTCCCACCGGCCAGTTCGCTCGTACAGAGAGGGCCTCCTCAAGATGCCATCGGCCAGACAATGTCGGCTGGCGACCCCCAGGGGGAGACCCTTCTCTGTAGCGGCACCTGCCCTCTGGAATGACCTACCCCCAGAGATACGCATGATACCAGACCTCCGGACTTTTTGTCGGGCCCTGAAAACACATCTATTTCATCTAGCCGGGCTGGCTTGATCCCATCCTTGTGGTTTTAATTTGTAATTGGTTTTAATTGGGTTGTTTTAAATTGATGGCCAAAATTATTTAATGTTTTTTTTTGAACTGTTTTTAAATTTTATATGTTGTGTTTTACCGTGGCTGTTCATCGCCCTGAGTCCTGTTGGAGAAGGGCAGTATACAAATTAAATTAAAAAAAAATACGTATTACAGAATCATAAGTAAGGGGTAGAACATTGTTTGTTCCCCACAATTTAGATACTTTATTTGTATGCTATTTCTGAAGGCTCTGCTAATGATATTTTGGATAAATTGCCCAGCAGTTGAACTGATTTTAAAGTAGCTGTCAGTTTCTGTCCTGATAGTGATAATTTCCCATTTATTGCAAGATTTACTTTTAACACTTTAATATATAGGCAGGACCATAAATATGTGAAAGAGTCTGCCCATGCTCATGACTCTCCAATAAAATGGAGCAATTTTGAGTAGTTTGATAGTTCTTTAATATACCTCAAACATCCCACTTTAAACAATCTAGGGGAGGTGCAAATAATGTTTCTGATACTCAGAATCAGAAACATTATTTGTATCTCCCCTAGATTGTTTAAAGTGGGATGCACTACCTAATTTACTCCTACATGTAGGAACTCTTAATGTCCAGTGTCACTTCTGGTCAGAAATCTACCACTAATTTCTCCAACTCTCTCACTTGGGTCAAATCTTAGTTAATGCACGTAGAAGCTCTAGATGTAATTCTCAGAATATATTGTACATTCTGAGCTAAAAAAAAACTAACTATAAGAGTATACTAAAAATGAAGGAACCAATATTTATGTGGATATGATCGACCATGCATGAATTTGATGTGGATATGATCAACCTTGGATGAAAATTCTACTGTTTTCTAGTACCTTGTTGACATTTCAGCTCCAAAATCTGGGATTGGAGTTTAATCCCTTCAGAGAAATGGATCATATTTTTTTAGAGTCACTGAACATTGCAGCTAGAGAATTGCATATGACAGCAGTAGTTTTGGATTCTTTCTCTGATTGATCTCCTGTGTCTAGTTTAGATACTATCAAATTTACTCCACTAATGAAATAAATACTGGGGTGGACTCTATCCTATAGAATTCTAAAATAAAAACCTGACTGATTATTGCCAGTGCTGGCCATGTTAATCAGCCTTTATAGATTTCTAAACAGTGGGATCTTTTTAAAACAAACACTTAAAAAAAAAGACAACTCAGCTAATTTGCAAGTAATTCTGTTAAATCTAAATAAATTTTAAGGGCCAGATTGAGGACAGATAATGCTGGAAAAAGTTTTATCTTTGTGGCACTAAAAGGTTGACACCAGCTTGATGGCATATAAACAGCCATTTTTGAATCTTTATGTGAAACTGCATATTGGATGATCAAAGAGAAAGTGCTAGATGAGTATCAAGTTGGCTTTAGACTTGATTAATCTTGATTAAGATTTGATCAATATATTATTGTATAATTTGACAGAAAATTTCTTTAACATAAAATTATCTAACAGAGGAATTCTGCAGTGCTAGCTACATTGATCTGATAGAAGCTTTTAATTTAATCCTCTGAAAAAGGACATTTTTATTTTTAAAATTTTTACCTTTATTATTTTTATAAATAATGCAAGGCAGCCAGCACACCTCTATTTTTGTCACAAAGACAACAGGTGAGTTGGACTGAGAGAGAGTAAGTGTCCCAAAGTCATCCAGCCACCTTTTATGCCTAAAATGGAACGAGACTCACAGTTTCCTGGTTTCTTACTCTGATTTGTCATGATGCTGCCTAAGGACCCACTTTAAAAATATTTAAATTTTTTCATTCTGTCTTTATTATTTTTTATAAAAAACTCAAGGCGGCAAACATACCTAATCCTTCTTTGTCCCCTGTTTTCCCAAATAAAAACCCTGCGAGATGAGTTGTGAAAGACTGTGACTGGGCCCAGATTAACCAAGCTGCCTTTCATGTCTAAGGCAGGTCTAGAATTCACAGTCTTGGTTTTTAATTTGATGGTAGAATTCACATTCTAGGATATCCTAGAAGTAGCTTTATCACTATAAATCAGTGTCTCTTGGTTTATAATCTGATGCCTTAACCACTAGACCAGTGGTTCTCAACATTTTCTTCACCATGGACCTCCATGGAGCTAGTTGGAACCCTGAGTCCCTCCCTTTGCCTTTTTAACTAATTTCTAACAGCCTCCTTTTAAATTCTAGATTTTCTAATTTTTTAATTTTATATACTGTCCTTATATTTTAACATTTTATTAAACACCATCCAAAGTCCCTCCCTGAGGAGATGAGCAGTTCAAAAATGTGTCAAACAAACAAACAAATATTTCTTCAAAGAGAGGTTGGAATTGGCGGGTTGAATATATTTGTTTCAGGTCACAATCAGAAATAGAGTTAATCAGCACTATTTTTCCTTAGACTCTTTACCATTGTCTACTCATATTTCCAAAGTAAGGTAGAAGGACTTCTATCAATCATATCTCTGAAAAATATATGTAGGAATTTTTCATTCTTGCTAACTTAATAGTTAAGCCTAGGTGCAATTTCTCTTATCTACCTATAAAGATATCTCTAGTAAAAAATGCTTACAGTTCTATTTTTACCTAGGCAGTTATCTATCTTAACAGCATTGGTTTTTGCTGAGAGCTAGTCAGAAATTCAAGCATATATTATGTTGGTACAAATACTTTGGGGGACTGAATAAATTAGATGTTTAAAACTCATTGTACTTGGCAAAATGCAATTTTTCCCCCCACTGGAGCTGCCTGTCAGTGTTTTTTTTCCCCTAACAACTGCAGGTTTCCTACATGAAGAATAGACAAGTTAGGCTTTCATTAGAATTACTTACGGTACTTGTAAAAATCTGATAACACTATATTAATTGTGGTTAGCAAGGAGAGACAACTGCTTATAAATATTTTCTTTTACCTTATTAATCAGATCGGAACTCATCTGATTAGCTTTTTTTAACTCATTATTTCCTGTGAATGGTGATGGCAGGGTATCTAGAATTCCAGTAAAGAAATTAAAGAATGTTGTTGACAATATGAAATAGAGGGGATATTCAAATGCCTGCAGACTTCCCTCCAGAAGAGCTAAGTACTTTTGAAGATTAATCTAAAGATCCACTGCTTGGGTGGAACTGTTTGCTTAGTGAATATAATCTATTTTAAAATGCCTAAATAGAAGTATTCTCCCTCCCCACTTTTTCGCTGTCCAGTTTAATCTCCCCCCTCATTTCCCTCCAGTTTTGTTTTGCCTTTTCCCCTTTTTCTTCCACTCCCAGGACAGTGTCACCCTAGAGATGGCTGCTACATGGCTACCTAATGATAAAGGTGAAAAAAATAAGAATGTTTGGCCATCCTTATCACTGTAAGATAGAGGCTCAAATAAATGTTCAGTCTGATGCTCTCTTCATTGTCCTCCAGGAGTCATGGAGTGATCGTTGTCTCTTCTACTGTTTCATTACTTGGAGTTTCTCTGTAAACAACAAAACCCAGACTCTGACATTCCTTATAAAAAAAGGATTATTTTCTTCCAGAATAATCTTTTTGGCTATCCCCCATAGAAACGTAGTAAGAAACGTTATCTGGTGGCCGCCTGGGACAGTGCAGCCACTGGGGCTTTGGACCGCGTCGTGCCTTTGCGGCCTCTGACCCGGCACTGAACTCACCTAGTTCCTTGGTTCTCTGAGGAGCTGAGGGAGATGAAGCGCCGGAAAAGACGCCTGGAGAGTGGTTGGAGGACCAGCCATTCCGAATCCGACCGAACACTGGTGAGGTCTCATATTAAGACCTACCTAAAACTGGCAAAATCTAGCTATTTTGCCACCCTTATTGCATCATCAGATAATTGCCCAGCCACCCTGTTTAGGGTGACCCGCTCCCTCCTCCATCTGGGAGCGCGGGATGATCCCTTGCAGGGTCGAGCTGAGGATTTTGTGCAGTATCTGCATGACAAGATTGCCAGATTCGGGAAGGCCTGGCCTCTGACTGGGTAAGTCCAGACGAGATGACTGAGGCAGGTCTTGAGAGTGTTATCTGGGAGGAGTTCGATCCTGTGGCTTCCAAGGACATGGACAGGATTCTGGGACGGCTGAACGCGACCACATGTTTATTGGACCCGTATCCCTCCTGGTTGGTGATGGCTTCCCGGGAGGTTACACGAGGCTGGCTCCAGAGGATTATTAACGCTTCCTTGAGCGAGGGTGTCCTACCGGCCGCCTTGAAAGAAGTGGTGGTGAGGCCCCTCCTCAAGAAGCCCCCTCTGGATCCGGCTGTTTTGGCTAACTATCGTCTAGTCTCCAACCTTTGTTTTATTGCAAAGGTTGTTAAGAGTGTGGTGGCGCGGCAGCTTCCACAGTACCTGGATGAAGCTGTCTATCTAGATCCGCTCCAGTCCGGCTTCAGGCCTGGGTACAGCACGGAAACGGCATTGGTCACATTGGTGGATGATCTCTGGAGGGCTCGGGATAGGGGTTGCTCCTCTATCCTGGTCCTGTTAGATCTCTCAGTGGCTTTTGATACCATTGGCCATGGTATCATATTGCACCGGTTGGAGGGGTTGGGGGTGGGGGGCACCGTTTTGCGGTGGTTCTCCTCCTACCTCTCTGACCGGTCGCAATCTGTGTTGGCAGGGGGGCAGCGGTTGACCCCGAGGTGCCTTGTTTGTGGGGTGCTGCAAGGGTCGGTCTTCTCGCCTCTTCTATTCAACATTTATGTAAAGCCGCTGGGTGAGATCATCCGTGGCTTTGGGGTGGAGTTCCATCAGTATGCTGATGACACTCAGCTGTACATCCCCACCCCAGGCCACCCCATCGATGCCCTTGAAGTGATGTCCCGGTGCCTGGAGGCCGTGTGGGCCTGGATGGGGAGAAACAGGCTCCGACTCAACCCTTCCAAGACTGAGTGGCTGTGGCTTCCGGCGTCCCGATATAGCCAGCTGGTACCATCGCTGGTTATTGGGGGTGAATCTTTGGCACTCATGGAAAGGGCTCGCAACTTGGGTGTCCTCCTGGATACACAGCTGTCTTTAGAAGAGCATATGACGGCTGTGGCCAGGGGGGCTTTTTATCAGGTCCGGCTGATAACACCAGTTGTGTCCCTTTCTAGATCGGGATTCCCTACGCACGGTCACTCAGGCACTCGTCACTTCCCGCCTGGACTACTGCAATGCTCTCTACATGGGGCTCCCCTTGGGGTGCACCTGGAGGCTCCAGTTGGTCCAGAATGCGGCCGCACGGGGGATTATGGGAGCGACGGGGCACTCCCATGTGACACCTCTCCTGCGCGAGCTGCACTGGCTTCCTGTGGTCTTCCGGGTGCGCTTCAAGGTGTTGGTGACCACCTTTAAAGCGCTCCATGGCTTAGGGCCGGGGTATCTACGAGACCGCCTTCTGCTGCCAATAGCCTCCCACCGGCCAGTTCTCTCACACAGAGAGGGCCTCCTCAGGGTGCCGTTGGCCAGACAATGTCGGCTGGCGACCCCCAGGGGGAGAGCCTTCTCTGTGGCAGCACCTGCCCTCTGGAACGACCTACCCCCAGAGATACGCACGGTACCAGACCTCTGGACTTTTCGTCGGACCCTGAAAACACATCTATTTCATCTAGCCGGGCTGGCTTGATCCCATCCTTGTGGTTTTAATTTGTAATTGGTTTTAACTGGGTTGTTTTAAATTGATGGACAAAATTATTTAATGTCTTTTAAACTGCTTGTAAATTTCATATGTTTTGTTTTACCATGGCTGTTCACCGCCCTGAGTCCTGTTGGAGAAGGGCGGTATACAAATAAAATAAAATAAAAACAAATAAAATAAATAAATATAATTATTGGTGCTGAATTGAAATTTCTGAGTAAATTCATATTTTAATCATACTGGACTTTTTATTTATAAGACTTAAAACTTAAGTATATTGGATTTTTATTTATAAAACATAAAACTTATGGATATTAAATCAAAAACCATTGCAGCCTTGAAACTTTAGAGAAGAAGAAAAAAATAGATTCAGCAGCTGCTTTGGCAGCTCACCCTATTGTACTTTATTTGTTCATGATTTCAGAAAAGAAAAAAAAAACAGTATCCAATATTAATTTAAAAATGAGAGTGAATAAAGGATTCCTTTGATTTCCATTAAGCATTTTTACAAAATATGAGAAAATTTCATTTTACTATCTGCAGAAAAAATATAGCATTGTACTAAATAAATAATCTATAATGGGTTTCAGAAATTTCTAATGTACCATAGCAAAGACCATTTATGAATCTACAAGGCTATTCAAGTGATTTTAGTAGTTTGAATATGCATTCAGAATGTCAATTAGTTATCTAATAAACTTCATCTTTTGTCAAACCACATTGTGTAAAATGAATAATCAGAGATACAATTTTCTGGAGCTACTTGCCTGTTGATGGTTCTGTACTTAAAAGGAAATTGAAAAATACCACTAAAGGAGGTAACAAAAGCCTGGTTTTAAAAAGCATCGTTATAAAATGCCAATGAGAAAAGGGCAAAGTAGTACATGTCTTATGTCACCCGGTGGAAAATGATTTGTACTGGAAACATTTCTGGCTTCAATAGACTTATAAATAACTTTAATTTCCTTGAGATGTAAAAGTACAGCTAAATATTCAAGTTGATCGTGTATAATCTCATGAAGAGATTTAGTATATAGAAATATGTACAATTGAGAATAAAAACTATGTAGTTTTATACTGATGGCACTCGTCACTTCCCGCCTCATTAATAATGAGATAATGCTACATTGTTGCAACTTTTCAACTGTGAGGCTAGATACAGGCAGGCCTCGCTCACCAAGCATTTGTTCAGTGCTTGAATTTACAATGGTGTTAAAAAAACAACAGTTATGACTACTCTTTAAAGTTGTGACCATTGCAGCATCCTTGCACTGATACGTTTACAATTCAGACACTTGAGAAGTGATGCAAATGCATTTATGACAGTTATAGCACCCCATGGTCATGTGATTGGCACTTGTGACATTCACAGGTGGCTTCTGAGAAGCCAAGCCAAGCAGGGAACTCAATAGGAAGTCGTAAATTGTGGTCACGTGACATCATGCTTAAGGACATGCAGTGATTTGCTTAAGAACTGTAGCCAGAACTGACATAAATTAGTGTGGTCACATGGCATCACGCTTAATGACCACATCTCTTAGTGACAGAGTTGTTGGTCCCACTTGTGACTTGGTAAGTGAAAACTACCTATAGTAGTTCAGTCCTGTATTTTGGTCATCAATAACAGAAGAATTTTGAAAGTCAGAGAATCAGTTATTCTACTGATTATGTCATCTTACTTTGCCATCCCTTAAATAGGAAATCAGGAAAATAAAATAAGAGTTAAAAAGATGAAAACTACCTATAGAAATAGTGGATTATAGACAAATTGATTGTAAGTAAGAAATTGATACATTCTTTTGTAATTAAAACAAACTCTTTTTATAATAAAAATACTTTCCCTAAATAATTAGTACTGTATGTGTGTACCCTGCTTGTCCATACTACTTTCAAATGATAATAACGACTGATGAATGAAGATTAATGTTTTCTGGTGAACTTAATGGGACCTGACTTTTATTCTTCATTTTGAGTCCATTGATACTATATAGCAGTAGTAGGAATTTTATTGTCTTGCATATTTAATTGTGTTGTTGTAAAGCAACCGTAAATGTCAGCTGGAATAAAACACAAAATCGCTTACCAAAAGAGTTTGAAGGTGGAATATGAAGAGATTTACTGTGAACAGAACCTTGTGATTTTAAAATAGAATTAAAACATGCTTTTAAAATATTTATTAAAGTGTAATCTAGTGTTAAAGTGTGGATATATTTTCGTGGAATGAACACCACTGACATTGACAAATTCACCATCAGTCAATTGCAAAAGGCAGCTTTACTCGGAACAGCTTATATCCTGGACAATATCTGTAACATTATCAAACAGCCACTTCTGCCTATCCCAGCCAGATTACTAGCAGGAAAATAATTATTGCAGGGCAATGCTATTGTTCAATTACTGTATTGCTTATTAGTAGTATTGGGTCCAACTGAAGTCTTGGGATGTGGGGACATAAATAGCTCTGAAATAAATAAAAAATGACCTGATGTAGCTGGTAAAATCCTTCAGACAATTAATTGAGTTAATTATTTCTATCTGAGAACCATATAAGTAAGCTAGTAAATTATGTTTTTATTTCACATTTGAATTGTTTCTGTGACAAATAAAACATACATTATTCTTTATCGTTTGTTATTATTTTACTTTAAAGCTTTTTTCACATGCTGGTGAAACAAAATGGGTATTTTCAGTTATACTGTTATATAATTCATAACTCTTTTGTACTTTGTTTCAAATGGAATGGTATTAAAACATGCAAATTTAAACAATTTCACCTAACAAAACATGTGGAAGTAGGACAAAGTTTCCTTAATAAGACTTTCTAATTTTGCTCTATATGCTTAATTAAATATCTCTGCCCCATAACACTTGAATTGCACTTTGTGCCAGATTTTGCATTGCATATTTTAAATGAAAACAAATATTTACTGCTTATGTAGGCTGTGCAAGGTCGTTCTATTACACAACAAGATAGAGACTTGCGTGTTGACTTGGGATTTCGAGGAATGCCAATGACAGAAGAACAGAGGCGACAATTCAGCCCAGGTCCACGAACAACAATGTTCCGTATTCCAGAATTTAAATGGTCCCCCATGCACCAGAGATTACTGACTGATCTACTATTTGCTTTAGAAACTGATGTGCATGTTTGGAGAAGGTAAGAGACCATTCATTTTCTAATAATGAGTGTGGTAAAACACATACAGGTTTCTTTAATACCCTTACGGGTTTCTTTTTAGCATTCTAAGTCTACTTGCTGAGGTCTAGATACCAGTTGGGCAGAACTACATGAGGCAAAGTCTTACCTAGTGAGGCAAAGTCTTACCTAGTGAACTATGTGAGGCAAAAGTGAGGCAAAGACTTAACTAGAGAACTATGCTTTTTTTTTTTTTGAAATTGTGGAACTTGACAAAATGGATAGGTTGTTCTATGATATAAGCTTTGACACCTGTAGGCTAGATTCATATCCAATCTGGCTCATTTGGATGAGGAGAACAGCTGGACTCTGCTGTATGGTTAATGCTAACTGCCTTGATAGAATCCGTGCTGTACACTTTCTCTAAAACCAGTCTCTCCATTCTGCTGCATGAGATTTCTGCCTCCAACCTTTTTTCTGGAAGGAGGGTTGTGGGAAATAAGGATCCTAAAGAAATTGATTATCTAGATCAGGGGTGTCAAACTCGCATCGTCACGGCATCGTCACGTGATATATTGTCATTTTTTTCCCTCTTTGCTAAACCGGGCGCAGCTGTGGCCAGCGTGTGATGCATCCGGCCTGTGGCCCGTGAGTTTGACAGCCCTGATCTAGGTTCAGGCTCCATCATGAGATGGAAACAACATTGTACAGCAGATAAGTTCCATTGGAGGCTGAATAGGAGGAATGTACCATTCGCTACCATTGACCACAATATCCTGAGCAGCCAGCAAGGGCAGAGGGAATATTTTGTAGTGATTCCAGGGGCAGTTAGGGGTATTCTATAGTATGTCAACTGTACTGGTTAATAGTGGGATTCTGAGTGCAATTCAAGGTATTAGTTGTCATCTGTAAAGCCTTTAAGGCTTTAACTTTCCCCCCAGGCTCTGGGGTCAGTGTGTGTTGGTTTGTTGTTACAGTGTTTGCTGTTTCCATGCTGAGCGTCTCTTTTTGTTTTTGATTGTAGTTTGAATGTTTGTTTTTAATCTATGCATTGCTGAAAATGCATTTAGAGATTACTTTGGTAAAGGAATGAAAGAGCTTTTAAGGACAGGAGGAAGGAACAAGCCTAAACAGTCAAGAAATTGAAGCATTTTTGAGAATGGAACTCAAATCAAAATACCTCATTTTGCTTTTTTTTTAATGTAAAATGGGAGAGAGAAACTTGGCTTTCAAAATTCTGTTATTATACACTACAGCCATAAAGTTGAATTCTTGGAAATCCTTTTCTTGGTTTGGCTTATCTGAAAGGACTGATATTAAACTTGTAAGCCTCACAAATTTCTCAACACAGAGGCATCAAACCTTGCTTTTAGAACTTGAAGATGGCAACAGATCCTTGGGCATCCCACTTTCTATAGAACGAGTTGTCAAGACATTGTTCCAAGCAACAGTAAGTGAAATCACATCATGGACTTGCACCATGCAATGCACAGTGCCATGCTACAACTAACATAGCAATTGGGGAAAAAAACTTGCTTCAACCAGAAGCTGTCCTATAACTTGTGGCTTCATTTTCATGGAAATTACTGGAAAACAAATGGGAAAGGGAGAGGTGCTCAGGATCAGTATCTGACTCCCAATTCAATGTTAATTTTTAATGGAGAAATTGGCCAGAGGAATTCATCACAGAGACCTCTAAGATTGCCTTTGTTCTTAATCTACTGAAAGATGGGGTTACAACAGATTGTGTCCCTCATTGAGGATAATGATCTACTATTGGATAATTTTAATTCTCATGTAAAGTTTTAGAGCTGCTTATGATAACTTATCCAAGATATCAGTAGCAAATTGGAAGAGTCGAAAGGTGAGCCTAAACATAACTGAGTTTGTGAACATGTAGTTTATTTTCAGCTGTATGCCAGAGATGTGGATAAGAGTGAAGTTGCTCAGATTGAGAAGGAAACTTGCTGATGAACAGATACACACCAGAAAATTTGGAAGAATTATTCCAACAGTGTTGGTTATAAGATGTGTGGTTATATAAATGTTTTAAATAAAAAAATAGTAATGTGTTAATTAAAGGGTGACTGAAGGAATTGAGACATAGAGGAAATAATTTTACATCCTCTCTTCACTCCAGTCTCATCCTCTGTGGCTTTTTTATCTATCTGGGGAGAATTCACAACCTTTCTTTGACTCAATCACCCTTTCTTGTGGCCTCCTTGGCCTCCAGTTCTGGACAAGTGCAGTGAAGAGGTCCCTGTTCTCAGGAGAGATAAAGAGAATGTGTGATTTCAATTTGTATTTCTATTGTAGAAGCTTAGGATACCTAACTAAGATGTACATGGTTAAAGTACAGACAATCTGAGCCAGTTACATATTGCTGCAGCATGGAACTGCAACAGGGGTGGGTTCCACTTACTTTTGCTACCAGTTCGCAATGGGAGCATGCACACATGCTCCCTATGCTTGCTCGCTCGTGGCGCTTCTGCGCATGCACAGAGTGTCCATGATGACGTCCAGACGGGTGGGCGGAGCCGCCATTACTACCGGTTCTCAAGATCCGGACCAAACCGGTAGCAACTCACCACTGAACTGCAGGCCATACAACAAGCTAGTGTCTGAATCTCTCCAGAACTTCATTTCAGGAAGTTTCTTAGACTCCACTTCCATAAGCTTGGCACAGAAGCTCTCAGACAATTAAGAAGTCACAGAACTGACAAAAAGCAAGTGCTCTTTATTATTCTTATTATTCTTTATACATTCTCTGATGTAGAAATATAGCTGTCTACTCCTTCAGACTTTGGTATAACAACGAAAATCATATGAATTGCTCACACTAGAGAAAGCCAAGCTTGTGGAAACAATTGCCAGGCAATTGCTTTGAGCTGCTCCTGTTTTGCAATGCACTATTCCTCTACAGCTGAAAATAAATTAATATATGGAATTTTTGTCATTCTGCATCACAGGTTATATTCATGTCTAGTATTGGGCATAAATTGGATGTAATGTCCATGGGGAGCAAGACACAATATCTTTCCATATCAAAAGTCTCAGTAGTACTATTTACATGTACCCTATCCTTTCCTTTATCACTCCCCTGAACATATGACCATTAGAGATCAATTAGCCAGTGCCTCTTCAGAACTGGTGAATTACCTTAGGAAGGCATGCTTATTTGCCAAATTGGATTTGACAGGTGCTATAATTTGATCAAAATGAAAAAAGGTCATGAATATTTAACAGATTTTTATATGTATAGTAAATTTAAATATACAGTAATGCCCATTTGAATTGATTAATTGTCCATCAATCTTCTCCAGATTTGTGAATATTTTTGATGTTTTGGACAATTATATACTGATATATAAACGATATACTGATTTTTTTTCCCAGAAGCTCTGCTTTGCATGTCTTTTCTGAACATTGACTTTTTGCTTAGAAAAATATGGATTTGATCTTCCCAGTTGGACTGTTTGGGTTACTGTACCTCTACAATCAGGATACAGATGAAGCCTACAAAAACAGACATCTAGAAATGTGAACGATGCCCAGTGTTTCTGTGCTTTGCTAATTCTATAGAATTGAGTACATAAGACCGTGATTTTAACTTCTAAAAAGTAACATACATGGTCTGTTCAAGAGTATGCAGCTTTTCAAAGGCTGAAAATCTCTCCAGCTTTTGTTGTGCAAACAAACTCAGACCTGCCTTGGGAGCTGTTCTCCAACTTTCATCAAAGGAAAGGGAAATCTCTTGCCTTATGCCTCTTCCACTCATATCTGTCAGTGGCCAAGGCTGTTCCTTCAAAAATAGCAGGTTTTCTTCAGCTGTTTCCTTCCTTTAACCCTGGGTAAAGAGGAGTGTGAGAAAGACAGTCATAGTAAACTTATGTTTATTCTCCATGGTATAAGTGGGGGAAGATGGGAACTGCAGGCTTTCAAGAGTTTGTTACTATAAGAACAATGAAATCGAATTCTAGTATTACTTGTTGTATCTGTTTCTTGATAAAGCCTACCTTGAAAGGCTGGCAGCTTTGAATTTTGCAAGCCTGTTTTTCTTTCTGATTCCTCTTAGAATCTCTTTCATGGATTCCTTTACAGCAACATTCCTATATGTTCTTTAGTGCACAGGATCTTCAGGGATTTTGTTTCCAACAAATGGTTTTTGGTCAGCTTGTGAGACTTGTTAGATCAATATATATTTGTAACTTGATATCACAAAGGAGATAAATGTTGTAAATGGGTACATATATGTGTGTTGTTTATTGTTTTTCAATGGTTCTCAATTTGATTGATTTCTGTGATTTTGATCTTTGCAGTAGCAACTGTCTTTATAATTTTACTTATAGTCTTTCTTTTCCATTTCTTTTAATAGTCATTCTACAAAATCAGTTATGGACTTTGTCAATAGTAATGAAAATATTATTTTTGTACATAATACAATCCACCTCATTTCTCAAATGGTAGATAATATTATTATTGCTTGTGGAGGAATTCTGCCACTGTTGTCTGCAGCAACATCCCCAACTGTAAGTACAATATTTCCCTCTAATGGATATGTTGCAAATTGCACTGTGTATTAGTAACACTTGTTCTGAGCATGATTTTATAAGAAGAAAATATTCACATTTTTCATTTTTTAAACTACAGGATGTAAGTTTTATGGCTTTAGCAAATTTGTATACAAAAATTATTTCAGAATAATTATTTACTTATGTATACGGGTTTATTAGCTAGGTTCACTGCAAAAATTAATGGTTATAAACAGAGCAAATTACATTGCTCTGTTTGTATATCATAATCCCATTCTTACCTAGTACAGCTTTATAAATTCCTTTTTGTAGTACAGCTAGTACAGCTTTAAATGCAGATTTGGCATAAGAGCTATTGCCTCTTTAAATGTTAGTCATAAAATAGCATATTCTGCTAAATACTGTAGGTAGAAGGAAGATTTTGTTTAACATAAAATAAAATACATTTGTAGCATCCTTAAATTTTGAAATGAGAGTGAAATATCATTGAAAGAATGCTATTAATATCCTTTAAAATATAATTACTTTATCCCAATATAATAAATTTTGCTTTCTTTTCGAAAAGGCCGGTACACCTCACCAAAATATAATTTGAAATATAAGGATTTTTTTTAAAAAATCCTTTTGTTTCAAAAGTGATTTGACTGTCAAATCTGAGACCCTGTTAATGATGCAGAACACGTTATATATTACCTCCTCAGAATGCTGCCCAGCAGCCCTGCTTTGGGTCACATAGACCTTCCTTGGGAAGGGTGACACCAATCTCCAGGGCTGCGTAGAGGAATTTTCAAGGCATTTACAAGATAAAATCGCTTGGATTCATTCACAGTTGAATTTCAAGTATGGAAGTCTTATGAAGATGCCCAGGGAAATGGGACTGGTTTGATTCTGTTGGA
Organism: Pantherophis guttatus; assembly: GCF_059756535.1. NCBI lineage: Eukaryota > Metazoa > Chordata > Lepidosauria > Squamata > Colubridae > Pantherophis > Pantherophis guttatus. The sequence goes on from NC_142067.1 coordinate 26,795,036, forward strand.
CATGAGGAAGTAGATAGGTTCCTGCAGAATGCAAATATCACCATCTGAGTATTAGATCCTTGCTTCTCTTGACTGGTTAAGGCCACCCGGATGGTATCATGTGGGCAGGTCCATTTTATTGGTAAATTTATCTTTGTCAGAGGAGGTGGTTCCAGCTCCTTTTAAAGAGGCGCTAGTGTGCTCCTACTCAAGAAATCATCACTAGATCTTTCCTTGTTAGACAATTTTTGTCCAGTCTCCCACCTGCCCTTTTTTAGGAAAAACAGTCAAGAAAGTGGTGGTGTTGCAACTCTTGAAGATCCTGGAGGAAAGAGATATCTGGACCCTTTTCAGTCATATTTCAGGCCTATATACAGGACTGAAACTTCACACTTATGGATGATCTCTGGCAGGAGTAGAATGGAGGTGTGCTTCCATTTTTGCTCTCTTTGACCCTTCAGTGGCTTCCAATACAATTGCTCATGACATTCCTTTAGGCTGACTTGAAAAGTTGGGGTTATGTAGCATAGTTTGGTGCTGGTTCACTTTTTTTCCTCTGAGGCCAGTCCTAATCAATGTTAATAGGGAGCGAGAAATCCTGCTCATGGCACCTCAGGGCTCAGGGCTCTCTCTGCTCCTTTTCAACATCTATATGAAACCTCTGGGTGAGATCATCCATTTCCAGGGGATGAGATACCAATATAGTAAGGATACCTAGTTATATCTTCAACCCAGATGAACTGAGTATTGCATGGACGTCCTTTCGCACTGTGTGGGGGTCTGGATGGGGAACAACTGAACCTCAGTAAGACAGAGTGACTGTGGGTAGGTCTCTTTGCCCAACTTTACATTGTGTGCCACCCCTGCCTTTTCCTGGACAGGGAGGTTCATACCCTGGTCATGTTCTGCCTGAATTATTACAATGCGATGTACATGGAGCTACCCCTGAAAAGTATCCTTCAGCTAGTGCAGAGTGTGGTTATATGAGCCATATTGGGCCCCTCAAAAAAGTCCCATATAAAAGACCCCTTTCTCAGTGAACAGCACTGGGTACCAGTTTGTTTCTGGGTCCAATTCAAAGTGTTGGTTATCACCTATAAAGCCCTATACGGTATACAGACAGGTTACCTATAGAACCGGCTTCACTCTGTCTCATCATACTGTTTCAATTGATCAGACAGGTAAGGTATATTTCACACCCCTATCAGTCAGAGAATTTTAACTGGCAGAGTCTAGGTAGAGAGCCTGCTCTGCTGCTGTCCCCACTTTGTGGAATATTCTGTGGTGAGGAAAGCCCCAATTTCTTGGCCTTCCACAAAGGGATTTGTGGCCTTGTGTGTGTGTGTATGTGTGTGGAGGAGCCACAGAGGACCATGAATGTGGGGCTGGCTAGATCCATGAGTGCAGCCCTCCCCTATCTTGTAATAGCTAATATTAAATGACCATCTTAGAATTTGTACCCTTTTGATATTTAATTATCATTATAATTTTAACAAGTTTAATTCTAATTTAATTTTAATATTAACGTTTATACATTGTTTTAGCTATCAAATATATTACCATCCATCCCCTCTTGAAGGAGATGGACAGTTTAGAAATATGAAATATAAATATATGCATACATACCTTAGATTTAAAATTAGTTTTAAAATATAAACACAATTCAGAGAAAACACAACTGTTGATTTAATAAAGTTGATAGATGACCATGTGGCTTTGTCTACTAACCTGATGAGCGTATTTCATAGTATTGTAACTGATGTCTAATGGTCTGCTGTGATAGAATTTCTTTGAGCCAAAGAAAATATCATTTGAGAAAGTGTTCTTAATATTATTCACATATAGTACAAATCAGCTTCTAGTCAGAATTGTTTTGTTATAAAAGGTAAAGAAATGTTAGCAAATTATAAGATTTTTGCCAAATGGCAAATTTCTGGATCATATGATGTTTGGTTTTAGTGTACAATGTGTAAGTTAGAAGTCATCATTGTGTTTAAACTATATAATATACATATACTTTTACATACACACATATACTTATATACACACACATACATATACATTATGTATATATGTATGTAAAAAATACACTGTTTTTAATTAGTAGCCTTATATATTGTTATATATCAAATGAATGCTGTTCTAATTACTTATTAATTTGAGTTGTATCAATTACAGTGATGCCATATAAGAAGTTAAAGTGTAGAAAACAAGTTTTTAAAAATTGACTTTTTAAATTGTGAATTAATATCTGATTTTTAAAATATTACTTTCTGTTTTGCATTGTATTTTCATTTGACTGTAACATTTCTTTTTCTTTTTGTTGTGATCTGTTGTCTGCTTTGTCTATTGCATGTCCAGGGTTCTAAGGTTAGTATTATTGTTACAAGTTTTAGTTTTTAGAATTAGACACTTTTTCTGTGTGCATTTTTTAATTATTTAGCTTTTTTTTGATAAAAATGTATATACATTATTAGCAGGTTTTGATTGTATAATCTAACTGTTCAAGAGTAAAAGTGACATTCCAAGGGCATCACTTAAATATACCATGAGAGGGAAGGGGAGAGGGAGGGAGGAAGGGAGGGAGAGAGGCGGGGGACTTTGAATTTGCATTTCTAGTTTGCTTCTTTCATCTTCTTTGGGATACTTGAGCATGATGATATAACTGTTCTGTTTCTTACCACCTGGGCAACATGAACCAAGGATCTTGGCTCATTAAACAAGGGATGATTTAATTGCAACAGTATTAAGAAGAAAACTGAACAAAACACTTTAACCTTCAATAATAACATTAAAAAAGGCTAAATATTTTTTTCTCTCTCAAAAGAACACCTTGAATAGAAATAGCATTTTTTTCATTGTTTCAGTTCAAATTGTAGATGAAATGCTATTATGATTGATAAAATCCTTATAAAATTACTTGCAAATTGCAATTGATAACATTAAAATGTACAATCTGAATAATATTTTCTAATATGAATAAAAAACACTGCCTCTTTAACTTCAAAAGTTTAGCAGCAAAAGAGCAAATATTTTATGATACTTTAAAACAAAAGGGTTTATTATAGCTTTGTTTTCTTCTTGTGCTAAGAAAGCTTTTAACATAATAAATACCTTAGTTCTTAATATGTTCATAAATTACCAGTAACAACACTTTGTTGATTCTTCTGTTATCTGGAATGCATTGAAGAAGTTCTGTATAAAACTGTATTTTTATACTGAACATAACCACAAACCGTTCTGTGGCCTTGTTGCTAAAATTATGCAGATGCTAGTTAATATGCCAAACCTTCTGACCAAATGAATTGTTTAACGGGAGAGTGATGAAAGCTTTCCATAGAGCAACTCATTATTTTTCCTGTATTTTATGAGAAATGAGTCCTGTTTCAGTGTTTGTGCAGTGTTCCACTATGAAAATAGACTTTTCTATTTTGGTTTTAATTAGCGAAGACTAAAAGAAATTTTTGCACTGACACACACACACACATACACACACAGAGAGAGACATGCTTATATAAAGGTATATCTACTCGATTTTAATAAATTAGAAGAAGGTGTGATTTTGAGATCTCTCTCTCTCTCACACATTCGCAAACATGTCACCAAACATATACATAATATATAGTAGGTCTGTACATAGTGATTTTATACAAAAATTTATAGAATATTTTGCAGAAGTGATTACAAAATTATTTCTCATAGCATACCATTGTAAAAAGAGACATTGCTGCTTCTGAAACATGAAAAAATGAATATTGTTAATGTTTAAAAAAGTGTTTTGCTATATTATTGCAAGACATAAATAATACATTATTTAAGTGCATTATATTTACACAAGAGTGAAATTCTTGACAGTCTAATGTTAGATATTTTTTTAAAAAATGAATTTTAAAAGAATTGTTTTATGAATAAGATTCATAAAACTATCTTTGGAAAATTACTTGTAATTGATGCCAAGTAATTCCTTTACAACATTATCTCCCATCTTCCATAAAATTATCTTTAAAAACAATTGCATGAACTGTGTATGTGTTTGTGGGGCAGACATACATTTCATGCAGTTAGATGTGGCCTACTAGGAAGACTTTCATGAAAGAAACAGCTATCTGTTGTTTTTTCTGATATTCTAGGTAAAATATAAATTGTACTTTTTATGTACATATTGCCAATAATGCTTTTTACATTCTGGTCAAAGTCTTACTTCTACATAACATGTCATATTCATGATATTTTGTTCTTAATTTCCAGTGAGAAGAAACCCATTTATTCAATTTTTTATTCATTTGTATTCCTTTAATGGAAAATTAAAAATCCATTTTGTTTAATGCATATGCTCACTTTATTGAAGTTAGTTCATATAAATAACTTTTGTTCTAGGGATTTTCATATTGTATAGTATGCATGAACAAATAATTTTCCATATTTGTTGCTATTTTACATTATTTATTCTCTGTTTTACCATAGTCAACATGCAGACAAGAAATGAAATAAATGTTTGTGCATGTAATGTATTCACATGTGGGCCACATTAGAAATCTAACGTTACGCCTTTCTTTTCAAGACGGAATTGGAGAATATAGAAGTAACTCAGGGTATGTCAGCGGAGACAGCAGTAACTTTTCTCAGCCGGCTGATGGCTATGGTTGATGTACTCGTATTTGCCAGTTCACTAAATTTTAGTGAAATTGAAGCTGAAAAAAATATGTCTTCTGGAGGCTTAATGCGACAGTGTCTAAGGCTTGGTAAGTTTCCCATAGAGCACCAGGTAATTACATATAGACCAATTAAACTAGGTATTAGTGTGGGAAAGGAAAAAAACCTTATGTGGAAGCTCACTTGATTTTGGGTAAGAAATAATATTTTATGGAACATTAATATTTTTAACCTACTGTTACCTCTCTACCTGGTTATAGAGACACTTTTGATTTAGTATTTGTATTCTAACAGAGATAAATTTCTAGCATTATCATTCAATCAAGTGATGTGTTAATGGGTCTTTTGAGGCTATTTCTGCTTTTCCTCACCTTTAGGGGAAATATTTTGTTCTAGCAATTACAGACTCCCCCAAATATAGAAATTAGTAACAGTTGTTAGTATCTGAACATTCTGTTTTATATCATCATTTATTTTTCTTCTGATAATTATAATGCACCTGTATAAGAAACACATTTTAAATATATATTTTAAGCAAACAATTGATAACATACTATACTGCTCTAAAGTATTATACCTGTTACCATTTTCTTTAGCACTGGAGTTCGCAAGCTGTTGAAGGTGTGTTGACCACAAATAAAAATATATAAAATCTGAGACCTCAGTATCTTTATAGTTGAAGTTCTATAAAATAGTTGCAAACTATCAGGCTTTCTAAGAATTCATTATTAAGTAAGTTGGTCCAGAACCAGGGAAGAAAAAGATGGCTGATCTTTCAATTCCTGTCAATTGTGTTAATTTAGTGGTACTATATTAGGGTACTGAGGGCTTTGAAGAAACAGGATAGAAAGAGTATTGATGCTTTTGAACTTTGGTGTTGGAGAAGACTCATAAGAATAATATGGACAGCCAAGAAAACAAATGATCATCAAACAAATCAACCCCAGAGTTCATCCTAGAGGCACAAATATTCAGGCTCACAAATAATATTCAGGCTCTTTGGACATGCTTTGTGAAGACCTAGCATGGAGAAGACTAATGCTGGGAGAGGTGAATGAAGAGAAACAAGAGAACAACAGTGGATGTGAACTCACTGTTACAGTGGTGTTTGCTGCGTCCTTGGAAGACCTGAAGGACCAAGCTGGGGGCTAATCATCTTGGGGGGAAATGTGGTTGCTAAAATAAATACCAATTGGCTAATATGTAATCATAATCATTATCTTTAATTATGTGTAATTCATCTCTAATAAGAGCTTTACTTTGTGATAAAATAACTAAGGAATCTGTTGACTTTGAAAAATGTGGATCCCCTTTCATTTTTGTCATTTTCTCTTTACAGGTTTTTTTACATAATTTATTTTCATTAAACAAGACTAAATAAATCTGATAGATAATTAAAGATATTAGTTATGTTAAAAGTGCAGTGATACTATCATAATTTATAACAGACTAGCTAATCCAGTATGAGACAAAAAGTGTAAAGAAATGGTGATCTTATGTCTAAACATGGTTTATACATATTAAAACCTTAAAATTAACTTTTAATACTGTCATCTTTTATGCTAAAAGTCCAAGCATTTCTCTAATCCAAATCTTAAATTTGCTTCAAAATTAAAAATTCAAGTAGAAGTTCCTTGTGTCAGAGCTCCCTCTTGTGGTTCCAAATATCTCAAGAGATTCATAAAAAAGAAAACATAATAGCACCAAATAATGTATAGACCAAACAAAGATGGTTGGAGGAAAATAAATTCAGATAAGGGAAGCAAAGTGGTTGTTATCATCATCATCACCATCTCTGATTGATCTTATCCTGCTTATAAATCAGTTCATCGTTCTAAGAACTATTATAAGAAGACTATTACACAACAAAAAAATTATATGAATGGTCAACCCTATTGACCATTCAAAAGAAGAAAAATAAGTAGTTTTAGAAATTAATTAAGCTATTTTAGAACACAAAAGCATATGTTTCTAAATCCCCCCAAAAGAAAGAAAAAGATGCATAATGAAAAAGACATAAGGATTATTAAGGGAATTTTAATTAAGACATGAAGGTTCTATTTGGGAGGCCCCCATTGTTCATCACCTAAATAAAAGTGTAATTTGGATGATTTCTTCTTTAAAGAAATTCTATGTCTGTGTAATGGGCCACGAGCTAGAGTTGAATTTGGAAGTAAAATTAGATTGCTTTTAAGGCTCAATTTTTATTTATTCTTATTGCTTTTAAAACAATAACAGAAAAAAGGAAAAAAAGAACAAAACACAAAGGTAATCATGGATATAAATACATTATCATGAAAAAAGAACAACAAATATTTTAAAAGGGAGGAAAACAACAGAATAAATAAAAAGGAAGCAAAGTATAATGTATCATTATAACAGTAAACAGTTACATAATTAAAATAGTTTCAATTCTGTACATGCTTACTTAATGTAGATATTATGCTTTTAAGGTTTGCCTTAATGATAAACATAACAAATTAATTAAATTTAACACGAGGGTAAAACATTTGCATTAAGTCAGTCAAATGGGTATGGCTGCCAACATGACTTTTTTGACCCGTACATATAGTTATAGCTCTAGGTTTTTTTTAAATTAGATTTTTATACCGCCCTTCTCCTATGGGACTCAAGGCGGTGAACAGCCAAGAATAAAAACATCACATACAAAAGTTAAGATTAATTTTAAAAGAATTAAACAAGTTTTGGCCCAATATAAAATTTAAAACACCCCAACTAAAATCAATTAATAATTAAAAATATCTAAGTGGGGGTGGTCAAGCCAGCCCAGCTTGATGAAATAAAAAAGTTTTAATGGCACGGTGAAAAGCACGAAGATCTGGAATCCTATGTATCTCCGGGGGCAGGTTGTTCCAAAGGACAGGTGCTGCCACAGAGAAGGCCCTCCCCCTGGGGGTCGCCAGTCGACATTGCCTGGCCGAAGGCACCCTGAGGAGTCCCTCTCTGTGGGAGCGTACTGGCCGGTGGCAGGCTATCGGTGGCAGAAGGCGGTCCCGTAAGTACCCAGGCCCTAAGCCATGGAGTGCTTTAAAGGAAAATCAGGTGAACCTGATAAAAAGCCCCCCCGGCCACGGCCGTCATATGCTCTTCTAAAGAGGTACTTTAGGTACTTCTAAAGTACCTCTTTATGCCTCTTATGATCTTTCAAGATTGTGTCACCTAATTTGGAGTAAAAGGCTAAGTAACACCATGACATTTTCATTCCATTTCTTACTAAAAATAAAACAAATAGATGCATTAGGTGTCCGTTATACCTTATATATGGTATATAACATTAACCCATAAAACATAACACCTCTCTTCCAAAACAAAAAAGAACCTGAACCTTCTTTTCCCCTTCACTCTTTTTTTCACATAGCATCATAGCATCATTCACTATGGTTCTCAGATGACAAAATAATTATACCCCTTGAAAATATTCAGTTCTCAGATATTAAAAATCTTCCCTGAGTTCTACATTACATACTTTGATCATCAGTTGGTCTCAAAATCACAAACAGAAGTATAATTGCTACAATGTGTTTTTATTAATTGGCCAAAAATCAAGCCTTACACCTATTGTATGTTAAAGATATGTCATTGCTACATACCCTCTATTGTCACTAATTTGTCATTTACCTGCTTTGTATAGTGCATTTCCTTATATGTCAAAATGCATTTTTTCTGCTCTTTTTTAAAATTATTTTTTGAACCATCTTAGTTATACCTTACCTGCTTATTCTTCTTTTATATGAAATTCATGGCCTTCATTAAGATAATTCACATATTTGTCCTAAATTTCCCCCCCTTCCTTCCTATTTTAAATTAAATATACTTATTATGTATATTATGTAATTTCTCCTGTTGCTGCTAAATATTCAGCAATAGCAAATACATATAAATACGCAAGATACATACATAAGATTAAGAAGCACATCTAATACTAATCTTAATTTATCTATCCCTAAATACATCCAAGCATAACAATCCTACATATTATAGTAATTCGTTTTGAAAGAATTTGCATTTTGATTTATTTATTTCATTGCTATTTTAGTGGCTTTATTAATGCGTAGTAGTTGTAATTAATTGCATATTTTTTTATTACTTAGTTTGTTGTGTTGCTGTGAGAAACTGTTTGGAATGTCGACAAAGACAAAGAGAGAAAATAAACAAATCTTCACTAATCTGCAGTAAAACACAAGAGACTCTTCAGGGCATAAGTGCAACTACTACCAAGGTAAAATATTTTCTTTTAATATATAACAGTCCACTAAATGTGAATAGGAAAAGAGAAAAAAACCTGCTGTCCAGTATATTAGACAGATAGGGATAACTTTACAGTTTGATAATTCCAAAATTATTTTCTTACATATTTCATAATCTTGAGACAGGATTTGGATTTACTATGAACAGTTGCATTTATTATCAATATTCTTTACCCTTTCAGACAAGAAGATCTAAGAGGTTACAAAACTATCAATGGCAGTATTGATGAAACAAATGTCAATTTGTTGTGTATGGTTATATCATAAACAATTCCAGATCAGTTATAGCAGTTATTTATTCATTCATCCATCCATCCATCCATTCAAATTGTAGCCACCCAACTCCAATGAAATCTAGGCACCTTAAAGAAAAGCAAAAAATCTGTAAAACCAGATAAATCATAAAACCATACACTCTGGACTAAAATGATCTTAAAAGTGACACAAATCAAACCAAACAGTCTTCCCCCAAATACAATAATAAATTAATCCCAGGCTTAGGCCAAAGCCAGGTTTTCAAAGCTTTCTGGAACCCACTGTACATTTCTGTGTGGGATGCTGTTCCAAAGCTGCCTTGTCCTACAAGGTTACAACATTTCGTAGGGGAAGTGCACTCTCTCTGCAGGAACATACTGGGTAAGCAGAAGTGATTTAAGACAATTGGTCCCTCATAAGACCTAATACTGTGTCTTATATATTCTACGTACCTTCAGGTTTTTATAAGCTATCTGAACGTACTAATGGGTACATGTGTTTCTGCAGAAGGGAGATCCAGCAAACAATGCTTGCTTCTGAGTCTGTCCTGCTGTAGTTCCTGGGGAATAATGAGTCTCCATAGCAGGGGTGAAATTCAAAATTTTTCCCTATTGGTTTTGTGGGCATGGCAGGGGAAGGATATTGCAAAATGTCCATTCCCACCCCACTCTGGAACCAGCCAGAGGTGGTATTTGTCGGTTCTCCAAACTATTCAAAATTTCCGCTACCAGTTCTCCAGAACCTATTAGAACCTGCTGGATTTCACCCCTGCTCTATAGGTGTGTCTGAGGCAAGCTTCCCAGGTCCAATACTTATAAAGATTTAATAAGTTATTATTTGCACCTTAAATTGCACTTATAAATGTGGGCAACCAATATAACACTCGTAGTATTGCTTCTGGATGACAATATTGGGACATTCTCATCAGTACATGAGCATATAGGAGCCAGTTGAAACATAAACTGATTGCACAGTATTGGTTTTAGCACTCTTCTAGTAACAACCAAATGCATTGGAGTGCCAAATTTTAAATCTACAACCAGCTTCATATGCTAACTTTGAAATCAATAAAATAAAAATTACTTGTTTTGTGATAACTTCAAGAGCTAAGACTAATTTGCTAAAACTATGCAATTATTGTATTTTTAGACTCCATTGGAAAATGTTCCTGGTAACCTATCCCCAATTAAAGATCCAGATAGGCTTCTTCAAGACGTTGATATTAATCGACTGCGAGCAGTTGTATTTCGTGATGTGGTAAGTATTATACTGCAGTTTTTTAAAAAAGTATTTAAAATCTGTTCTTTGTGTATTGATGGTGAACAGGTTCTTGTATCTTTATCTTTGCCCAGTGTAGGAATTCATTTTTTCAGCTTAAAAGTTTGTGCCCATTATGATGATTCTTTTCAATAGCTTTGGTGTATTTCTGTCCAACTCCTTTCCTCACTGATTAATTAAGGTAATCTTATGAATGACGTTTGCTTCATTGAAAATGGGTAAGCTGGAGAAATTCAGTATTGAAGCTCAAGATGCATCATATGCAGCGGGTAGAATTTCTAAGATAGGTTTGGATTTACCTTAGTTGATAATCTGATTCCAACCATATTGGAAGATACATACTTAATTTAGTTTTTGTTGGACAGATCATTGTAATTTACAGACAGATTTAATATTAACTTGTTGCCAAGAACAGATCACTGATAATACCTAACCTTTTTAGGGATCAAAGGCCAATTAAAATGGCCCACACAAGCCACTGATAGATTAGGTGGATTCCTGATTACTTTGCAAGATTTACTAATCAACCAAGATGGTCTGTTTTGAAATCAAAACAGAATACAACCATTGAAATAACTACATTATTTCTTGGCTGCAACAACACTCCTTGGTTTTCTGCAATAGTGGAAAATAGGAATAGTGGGAAATAGGAAGATTTGTGACAAATAGCTTGCCTTCTAGAATTTATGGGTGCTCCATTGCTGGAGGTTTTCAAGAAAATATTGGATAACCATTTGTCTAAGATGGTATGAGGACTTTTGCTTTTGCCAGGAGGTTGGACTAGAAATCCTTCATGGTCCCTCCTAACTCTACGAATCTATGAAATAGTAGAGAAGGATGGGAGAAATCTCTTTAAATGACTATTCAGTGACAGTTTCTTTTAATAATTTAAAATCTTTAGTATTGTATTAGCACAGTTGGCCAGCAGAACCTTTTCAAACATAACAGTTCAGAAGGGGAAATAACTTTTTGAGTTTCTACTAAATCAGTTTGCAAAAACTTCCCTGTAAAATTGAATACATACATACACTGTAGTATAAAATATAGTCATGCCTATGACAACTGCTTACAACTATTTTAATTGGTGGCTTTTAGTTTTCTGATCTGCTATTTGAAATTAATGATATAACAATAGTAAAAAATACTTTAATTCAGCTTTGGTAGGTGTGCCAGTTTATATCTTTTTCTGAATGTTGCATATGTCATAGGTAATTTACCTATATTTATGTTTGGCTGCTATAATGCTTTGCATGAGGATGTCTCTGGAAAGCATTTGGGAATTACAAATAGTTGCCTGCTAACAGTATCATTCTAATTTTGCATCTCCATTGCTTTTAAGTTTCTCTCTTGGTGCAGTTTAACATTCTGGTATGAATAGTGAAGGTTAATATATATATCCTTATATTTTCAGAAATATATTTTCAGAAGTCGATTAGCCTTTTTATTACAGTGCCCAAAGCACATAGAAAGGTGAAGTTCCTCTCCCTTTAAGCATATCCTTACAGCTAAGCCCCTTTTAATCTTACATATCTAAAATTATTTAATGTTTTTTCAGTGCTTTCAAAAAAAAATTAAATTAATAGAAAACTCTTCTATTATTTCTCAATTTTTTTCTACTTACAAAGTTTAGAATTTTAGTATATGATTTTAAATTTAGAGGTAGATGCTAGATAGATGCTAGATAGATAGATAGATAGATAGATAGATAGATAGATAGATAGATCGATCCTCCAGATGTTCAGTGAAAGCCAGACTAATATCGATGGACATATGTGGTGTTTAGATGCATTGAAGAAATTTATTTGTTTGTTTGTTTGTTTGTTTGCTACCAATCTTGTATCCAAAGACTCTAGGCTGCTTACAATATAAAAACATTGAAAAACATTAAAATTACTTTTTCTTCTGGTTGACGTTGCAGCGAGATCGGACACGAGGAGTGGGTCTCTGCACTCCCATGCCGAATCCTCCCCATTGGTGGGCTCCGAGAGGAGCCAAAGCATCCCTGTAGGGGAGGTGAAGCAAAGAGGGATGCCCTGCGTGGTCGCGGAGAGTCACAACTCTCTGCCTGACCCGGGGGTTTTCTTTCCCTCTCAGCCACAACCAGGAAAAGAGGCAGCCTAAACATGGCTGCCACAGAGCTGGGGCAGCTGAGGAACACCTAAGACTGGTGCTGGAGTAAAGTTAGTGAACAGTGATTGGAAAAATTACCTTTTGATTCATTGTAAAAAACACAGCAGATATAATCATGGACACAAGATGGCAAAGAAGGGAGTCAAATGTGCAGGATGTGCTGGGGATTGAATTTAATTAACCAAGAATGTATATATGACTCATCCTTAAACAGAATCAGGTTAAGATTATTTGGATTGGAAATTGACCTTAGTTATATTTATATAACTAAGAATCAGTTTGGTATCTTAGAAAGTGGAAGATCATAAATTCTAAAACCAGCTTAGGGATGTTGGGCCAATCACAAGCTCTCAGCTTTAGGAAGATAATATATAGCCGAAAGTACTAACAAATTTCTTTCCTAGTATTCCAAACAAAATAATTGTAATCTAAGTTTACAAAAAAGGGATTTGAATTAACATCATTTCTCATGATTCTTGAGAAGGATCATTTACATTTCTCTGTTTTCCCTCACTAATAATTAGCATTGATCTCAATGGTAATTTTAAAGAGTTTGGAGTTAGTCTAACGTTTTCTGCATTGCTCTATAACACAGTGCTATTTGGCTAGCTATATATATGTGTGTGTGTGTGTGTGTGTGTGTGTGTGTGTTTTCTGAGGTTTTTGCGGGTGTTTGTATGTAGGTTTTGGTTATTCGGGTTTTCTCCCGTATAAAATTGGAGGTGTCTTGGCAACGTTTCGGCAAAGTCTCATTCGTCATCTTCAGGCTGGTGTTCTTGGCTTCGTGCTTCTAGGAGCAATGTGTGTGATCGCAGCTGTTTCTTCCTTTTAACTGCCAGTGGGGGTGTAAACTGATTGGGTGGGAGCTTGGCTGTGTTCTGATTGGGTGGAGGTGTGTTCTGATTGGTTGGGGGTTTGGCTGTGCTCTGATTGGATGGGGGGTTGGCTGTGCTCTGATTGGATGGGTGTGTGTTCTGTTTAGGTGGGAGCGTGGTTGTGGTCGAGTTAGTCTGAGTAGCAGAGGGATTTGAGCTGGTGAGCTGTGTTGCTGTTGTTTGGCTTCGTGTTTGTGGCCGTGCCATCTCTTCATGTTGGGTGTCAGTCTGCTTCATTTATGGATTGGAGGGGTTTAAAGTGGCTAATGATGCAGCTGTGGTCTGGCTTCTGGTCCGTGGTCGTGCCTGATCATCAGTGTGGGTTTGAGTCTGCTTTCTGTGTGGATATGTGTTGGTTACATCCTGTGTAGTTCTCGTGAGTGTGTGTCTGGTGTCATTCTTTGTGTTAGGGACTTGTTTGTCAATAAGGGCGGGTTTCCAAATGGCTGGCAGGTGGGAGGTGTCATCTCGTTTATTCATGCTGTGCGGACGTTTTTCTATCTCGATGGCTTCTCTGATTATTCTGTTGTTAAAGTGTTCAGTTTTGGCGATAGTTCTGGTCTTTTTAAAGTCAATATCATGTCCTGTGGCTTTGAGGTGTTGGACCTGGGAAGAAGTTGGTTCCTCTTTTCTAAATGAGTTCTTGTGTTCTTCAATGCGTGCACTTATTCTTCTGTTGGTTTGTCCGATGTATGTGGTGGGGCAGGCGGTGCAAGGGATTTCATATACTCCTTGATTTTCTAACTCAATTTTGTCTTTGGGGTTTCTTAGGATGGTGGATATTTTTCGGTTTGTGCAGAATGCTGCAAACCCCCAACCAATCAGAACACACCTCCACCCAATCAGAACACAGCCAAGCTCCCACCCAATCAGTTCACACCCCCACTGGCAGTTAAAAGGAAGAAACAGCTGCGATCACACACATTGCTCCTAGAAGCACGAAGCCGAGAACACCAGCCTGAAGATGACGAATGAGACTTCGCCGAAACGTTGCCAAGACACCTCCAATTTTACGCGGGAGAAAACCCGAATAACCAAAGACCTACATACAAACACCTGCGAAAACCTCAGAAAACACACACACACTCACTCACACACACACACACACACACACACACACACACACATATATCTGTATTGGTCAGTTGTGATAGAACACACAAGGAATTTGTCTCTGTGATAAATTATAAATAATAAAATACAATTATAAATCATAAGATACAGCCAACAAGTGATAGTCATAAGATACCAAGAGGAGTGGGTAATAGGAAAGGTGAGAAGGATAATAGTAATACGTCAACATGGCTCTATTACAGTAGTTACACTGTATGAATATACAGCATGAATATTCACAGCCTTCCTATTTTGCCTTTGCAAACATGTACAGACAAAGTGCAAATGCAACGAAACCTTATTGCCCCATTGGATAGACAAACAAAGTATTGAGGAAAGGCCAAACTGAGTAGCATGATTCCTGTTTTCTCTGCACCAGCATGATTAACTATTAAAAATATTCTATGGCCTCCTTCTAAGTTGCTCAGCCTTGTCCCACTTCCCCTCTGAGAGAAATCACAAACTGGTTTGAGAATCTCTAGTTGAGTACATGATATATTTGATGTATTTGATTTTATTTACAACTTTGTGGTAGTTCTCATATGTCTCAACTTCCTCTAAGATAATAATTTATGAAGACTAAGTCATACCCTTCTCTGACTGGCTATACATTCATATTGGGAAGGTGAAAGAAATGTTTATATATTTAAATGCCAGTCAAGGGAATGTTTAAATATTTGTCATACAGTAGCTTGCTTGCTTGCTTGTTTTTAA
This sequence comes from Pantherophis guttatus, assembly GCF_059756535.1. Classification (NCBI taxonomy): domain Eukaryota; kingdom Metazoa; phylum Chordata; class Lepidosauria; order Squamata; family Colubridae; genus Pantherophis; species Pantherophis guttatus. The sequence goes on from NC_142067.1 coordinate 26,810,301, forward strand.
TTTTAATAATTTGCTCCATAGCATTGATTAAGAGAGGAAATGATAACTTTGTTATGTATTTTCATAGTATTTTATTTTGTGTGCTTTTATGTTTTTCTTTTCTTCAACAGGATGATAGCAAACAGGCACAATTTTTAGCTTTGGCTGTGGTCTACTTCATTTCTGTTTTAATGGTCTCCAAATATCGGGATATTCTTGAACCACAACGAGAAACTGCAAGGTCTGGAAGCCAGGCAGGTAGAAATATCAGGCAAGAAATAAATTCACCAACAAGTACAGGTACTGCTGTTTTTCAGTTAATGCTGAGGAACTGTTGGGACACTTGATGTTTAAATGTAGAAATTGAAGAATAAAGAATGCCTATTAACCTTTGAAAATATTTCTTGTTTTTCCACTTTTTTGACACAGAATGGTCTTAGGGACTAACTCTGAGTAAAGTTTTATTGGCAGCAGAACGAGACTTTCTTCCAAAGCATATAATTAATTGCAGGACAGAAGCTAATTACTTTTCCATTTTTTCCATAAAATCATTTTTTTTTTATGTTCATCATGTGATTTGAATTCAAATCATAAGTTATGTAATTCCATTACTTTGTGATACTTCAGTAGCTGATATTTTTACACCATAATAATACAAATAAATAAATAAAAATAAAACCTATATTTTGCTTGCACAAAATCCCAGATTTAATTTTTACTTTCTTCACTTATCAACATCTCTAAGAAGAAAGAATCCCTGTCAGGGCAAACTAGAGCAAATAATTTTACTTAGAGATGATATCATTTGAATATTAACAATAACACAACTGTTGACGCATTATGATACATGTACATTAGGAGATAGAGATAGATATGTTAATAAAATAAAAGTATACTGGTCTATTTTTACTTATAAGCATCTAGCTTGTAAAGACTCCCACTGTTTGAAAGGTAGTATTTGCCATTTGGCAGCTGACTTCCATTACTCCATGTTGCCAATGCAGGAATCTTTAGAAATTATCATTTAATCAATGAAAGGAAATAAAAATACATTTTGCGTAGATAAAAATGTAATTATCCACAAAATGGGGAAATTATTATATTTAGGCAGAACTGAAGTTTTTATAAACATTTGGAACATTTAGGTAAATTTTAAATACAGTACATGGCATGAAGACATCTATTATTTCTTAACAAAAATGGAAATTACATTTACTTATTGAACAATTACAAAGCTAGCAGAAATTTTGTTATTAGAAAATATGTCTAACTACAAGTCCTAACTTTGCTAGTAAGATACTTGTTTGGCAATTCTAGTATAATAGTGTATTTCTAGAAACTTGCTTTTAGTACTCTAATTGACTAGTTGATTCAGCTTTTATGAACATGATTTAGGTGCTGTTTGTTTCGAGGGAGCTGAATTGAAACCAGCTTTTACCCTGGGTCATACTGCAAAGTCATAAAACTTTCTTTTCTCTGATGTACATTCCTTTGGGAAGACAATATCTTAATATGCGTGTGAATTCTTACCTGTGAAACCTCTTTCCTCAGAAGCAGAAATGCTTTGGATGAGACTCTTTAAAGATTCTTTAATTGGAGTATTTTATTTATATTGTAAGCATTGGAAAGAGAGCCAAAATTGATGGCAAATCTTTCCTTTTATTTTGGCATCCCTCCATCCTTCTCATCTTTCTCCTTCTTTATAGACTTAATATTTTTGTAAATAGCTTTCTTGCACATGTCTTTTTCAGGATTGACTATTCGCAAATGGTGCAATAAGTATATTCTAATGAAGTGAAATACAGTGAGCATTCTAATATTAGTTTGGATCAGTTTCCATTTGTTTAAATGTAAACATAATTTAAAAAGAGAAATCTTATCAGGGTCCAGTTCCTGAAATGTTTAATCTTTTTCTTAAAACTACTTACTGTATATAATGAGGATAGCTATATATCTTTTACAATATAATTTTATGTATGTTTATCCATGTGTCTTTTTTCCAAGCATGTAGTAATAGAATTGATGCCAAAAGACATTTTTAAAGAATAGAGCAATTAAGCACGATGACTTTATTTCATATACCCCTGAAAAGTGGTTTGTTTAAGGCTACTGAATCTTTCAAGATTTCAGTATCATGACGGCAAATCTGTAGCAGTATATATGTTTTTTAAACTTAGATCTTGGGGTGTTATAAATACCTTATTGAGACATTATCATATTATATGACAAAATTGATTCATGAAAAGTCTAATACTAAAATAAGATAACATTACCATCAGTTCACCTAGTTAAAATAAATGTTTTGGACTTAAATTCTTGACAAATTTTGATAGGATTAAAAAAAATAAAATAAACACATTTGTGTGAGAATCATTTTAAATGTATATATACATTTATACATATACATATATATATATGATATATGATATACATACATATATATATGATATATGATATATATATATATCTTATATGTATATAATGATTTTGCAGTTATTTATTTTCAGACATATTTTAGTTATTAAACATCATGTTGTTTCTATTACATTGTGAACTATTTTTATTTTGGAATAAAATTTCTGATTTCCATCGTTTATACATTAGAGTACATGATATATTTCTTTCATTCAAATATGATTAAGTAATTAACTATTCCTGCATTAATTTTTTTGAAAATAATAAAATTATATTGGTTATTTTTTAGGGGATTTGCCTTAGAATTCAGCTATCATGTGGCTGTGCTACAGATAATGTATTTTTCTGTTTGTATTTTGTATTCCAACTGTTTCTGTCTTATTTATGTATACCTGTCTTTCCATAAATGTTTTTTCTTTGTATGTTGTATTATTTGCAAGTATCTTATTTTTCTAGATTTCTCCCCGATAAAATACTAGTGCCTTGTTTGCATGTTTCAATAACACTTCTGACATGGATCCTCAGTGGACCAAACTACCGGCAATAAGTAGCTGGCTCACAATTGACTCCATGATTTTCTTCACAGTTGTGGTTATACCATCTATCCCACACCCAAGTTTGAACCATGGATTCCTTGCCAAGTTAATACCTGAGCAGAGTTTTACCCACTCATTTTATAAAGGTAATTTTAACATAACCTCCTATTCTTTGCCATATTTATTTCATATTATATATTTCAATAACTTAATTATAATACAAAGTCTTAATCAAGAAGATGATTTTTGGGTTACATATAAATCATAGTTTTCTGGCAATGATACTATGAACATTCTCCATCTTGTTTATTAATAGTATTATACAAGGATTGCAATTTTTAAATTTTAACAGTATTAAAATTTAATACTGTAAAGAAATATACTACAGCCCTTTAAAAGAATACTGCTGTATAAGGAAGTTATACAGATCTATATTCCTGAAATAGTTTGTTGCATTTTGTAAATTCTTTGTTTCTTTTGATTTAGAAACTTGTCTTTTTCTATATAACTTCCAATTATTTTTACATTCAGTAGGCAGACAATATGATTGGAGATACCACTGAGAACAAAAAAATTGATATCACTTCTATGAGCAGTCACTTGTTCCCCTCTGTTTTATTCTATTATAGCAAAAAATGATGCACAACTTTTTTTCATTTTTCTTCCATACAGCATGACATTTCATTCCCAACTGATATACAATTCAGGGTTATATATAATTATACAAATTCTTATCTATCCTGTTTTTCTGTGCAATGTCTAATATTATCTGTACTTTAATAAGAATTGGATAGTTAGATAGATATTAAAATCCCATAAAGAAAGCCCCAAATGCTTAAGTTAAAGTCATACAAAGGAATAGTCATTTAGATCAGAAGATAGATGCCTTTGGCTTAGCGCAGTGAGAACATGTACTGCTGTGCAGCAAAATACCAAGTATATAAAAAGGCAGTCTAGTGAGTTTACAAAACCAAACGCTTTTAAAGCCACAATTTTCTAGCTGAAAACTATTTCAGATAAAAGCTATATTTTCCTGAAATATGTAAGAGTTATAAAATATGCACATGCTTCACATTTCCAACACTAAACAACTATATACATTACATAAAGAAATGTGATCTCTTATTACCAATGTCCAAAAACTAATCTCTCCAAAGCATATACATCCATCCTCTCCATTATCCCTCGTATACATATTCAGGCTACCTCAAGGTTGTATCACCAATTTTTCATTGGCTTTCCCAAATTCCTTACTAGTGCTCATCTATGTTGCCTATTTCTGTTCTGTCTAGCCATTCTTAGCACCTACCCTTCGGAACCTCCCTAACCTTATTAGTCCTTCAGTGTCTTCTGTTTATTTCCAAATTCTTGATAACATGTTGGTGCTCTCCTCAGTCCTTAAAATGTATGTGGCAGCAATTTTCCCACTGTGTTATGTTTTGTTTTCATTTTTATCCAGCTAGCAGAATGCCAAGTTTCAGTTGCCTTGTCTCTGTTGCCTTCTTTGAAAAAATAATTTTGGTCCATGTTTGTAGAAATAGGAGGTACTGTGGATAAGAAAAATGAAGAGTGAAAGACTAGCTGATAGTCATAGCACTGCTAGTTTTTAACTTAATTCATTTTTTTAAAAAAATATATAAATATTTGTTCTAAATGAACAGGGAGATGACTAGACTTTAGGATATTTTAGTTTTTCCAGATAACCTAAGAATGTAATCACATAATTAGAGATTAAACTATAACTAGTATTTATTATTGGAATAAATATAAACAATTGAGTTATGAGAAGAAGCTTTTCTGCATTTAGAATTAGTATTCCCTGTATGGTACCTTTGAGTATCCTTCTAGTCCTACATATATTTAAGAGGCATTTTTAGAAAACAAAACAAAATAAAATGAACTTGCAGCATACTGGTCTGGGCCCATTTGCCACTCCATGAAAGCAGTTACCTGAGGGGATAGTGAGCCTGAAAAACTTATTGATTTGTGTTGATCAGTGCTATCAAAACTGCAGCTAGAATACAAGAAATTATTCTTCAAGAAATCTGCAAGAAATTATTCATTCTTTAAAAAAGGCAATTTTCCATTTTCTTTAACTCTATATTATTATTACTACAGGTGATCCTTGCTCAATGACCCCTTGATCAGCAGCCATTTGAAGTTATGATGACACTGATTGAGTGATCCTCAAAGTTCCAACAATTGTAGCATCCCTGTGATCACATTATCACAATCTGGGCACTTGGCAATTGACTCACAGTTAGAAAATTTCAGCATCCTGGAGCCACATGATTGTAATTTGCGACCTTCATTGCTGACTTCCACAAAGCAAAGTTAATGGGGAAACCAGCAGGAGGTTAAAAATAGCAATCACATGATATTGTGCTTAACGACACCAATGTGTCAGGTGTGAAGAATCAGGACCATGTGTTAAGTTTTAGTTAAGCTGGTTTATTGCTTTGGCTATGCCAGGGGTGTCAAACTCGCGGTGTCATGTTGTCACGTAACATATCATGACCTTTTCTGCTTCACTAAAATGGGGGTGGGCGTGGACAGCATGTGACGCATCTGTGCCACGGGCCGCGAGCTTGACACCCCTGGCCTATGTAGAAGAATCTAGTCACCTAACCATCAGCACTAATTGGTGCTAGATAAGAGTTAATGGATTTCAAGAGGTGCTGGACTTTTTGTCTGGGAGCATAACAACTCCAGGATTCTTCTCTTCACTCCGTCCCCAGCTTCTGCCTTTCCTTCTCCTACACCAAAGCTTAATTATAGCTACTGGAAGTGGCAGAACTGCTGTTGCTAAGTGGTTCAGTCATGAAACATCGCATTTTACAACTGTGTTGTTTAGTGATGGAAATTTTCCTTGTTAACCGACAGCTACCTTGTACTATTATAGTAGAATACTGAAAAGGATTTCTATTATTAAATGTCATAGATGGCAATAAGAAATACTCTGGTAATAATAAGCAATACAATCCATTTCATAAAAAATTAATTAGCCATTTTATTAACCAATTATTTGGACAAAAATAACATCAATATAATTTATACCAGTGATTGGCAGCAGATAGACTATTTGCAACAGTAATTGGTAGCTATTGTCATCTTCCATGCAGTAATTCAGCAGAGTGATTACTCAGTGTTTTTGGATAATTTATATACTCTCAGTAATGTCAGTGTGGCTTCCTCTCTAATTCTGGAATAGAAATCTCTGCAGCATGGGTAATCTTTGTTTGAAAATAATACAGAAGATATGTCCCTGCTGATCTTTAAGGATTACTTAAATGATAGTCTGTGAATGTCTTCCAAATTTAGTACTGTATTCGGAAGAATATGGGAGACAATTATTGTTCATATCTTTTTTTCAATAGATACTTACAGAATGGATAGGTAGCCTTATTGGCAGAATTTTTTTAATGTGTGTGATTCTCCTTACAGGTCATTTCCGCTTTTAGCAATTAGCAGAACTATTGAAGAAACTAATCTCCCACAAATTGATATGAGTTAACTAATATAAGTTTATCAATTTTATACTTCATTTACAAATTGTTCAGCAGTATGAATGAATAATTGACAGCTGTGACTGAACACATCTAACTAACAAAAACAACCCAGTTAAAATTAGGGAAGGTTGATGGGTAATATCCTTTGTTTTGGAAGAAAAGAGGTGTGATTATGATTTGTGGTGTTTCACCACCTCTAAAATATGTATGTTACATTCTGTGTGTTCTCCAGGAAGAAGCAATAACTCAAAAGGCACATTTCCCCTTGTTAACTTCTTATAGCTTTATAGCTGAGACCATTCCAGGCTGGTAATAGCTACGCAGTAAATGTCTGTAACTTTAGAAAGTAATTTTTGCACTGTGATCTACAAGAGGCTGGATTTAAAGCTACAGAAAAAAAATTCAGTGGGTGCAGGCAATCCTATAATTATGTGTGATTTTTAATGAAGCACCTAATTTCTGATGAGTTATTTAAAATTGAGGAGGCAGACAAGATTTAATTAGGGCTGGAGAAACCATAGTTTTGTAGGTTTGAGGCATTCAAATCACTTTGGCTTCAATATTATTTTCTTTCCCAAATCTAAATCATGCTAAATTTTCAAAAGTATAACTTTCCATTAATTTCTAAACAATGGTTTGTGACTTGTTCAACTATTATCCAAAGTATTTTAATTTCTATAATTCTTAATCATCCATTTTGTATTTATTCATTTGAGAATTCATCTATTCACATTTTTTTCACTTCTGCAAGTAGAATTATATATCTTGTAATTTGATGCTGAACCCTGCTTCTTTTGCAGTGTCAGTTTCAGGTTTTCAGGACATTCCCTCCCTCTCTCCTCTCTTTGCTTTCAACCTGGTGTTTTGATACTATAGTACAGCCTAATGTGGATCACTGTCTATTCCATCAGATGCATTTTCAGTGCATCTAATAAACTAGATTGTGATTCACGAAAGCTCATGTTACATAGATATTAGTCTTCTAGGTGTAATAATATCCTTTGTTACTGTTTCAGAATATTCTTTTTTCAGAACAGTATTATGTGTATCTGTATGCATAATTGTATGCATTTGTCAGATTCAGAGGAGTGTGTCAAGATGTTTGGTAACTTACACATATATCTCGAGGCATTTTTCTTGCCAATACCAAAGCAATTTTTCAGGATTTTGGTTTTTGTTTTACTTCCAAGTACAGTATTGGAAAATGGAAAGAAGAGCGCTCTTCAGCTTCTGAGTGAAAAGGAGAATATAATAAATACGCAAACAAACAATGTTAACCTTGTATACTTCATTATAGGATTGATTCACCTGAGCTTTCTCTCTATTTTAGAAAATATTTTATTAATTTCAGCTACATTAAATATATTTTTTCTCTTTGCTTATAATAAATAAGACTATCTCTAAGAAATACAGTGGCACTTAAAAGTTTGTGGATCATTTTGAATTTTTAATATTTCTGCATAAATATAATCTAAAACATGATCTGTTTTCCACACAAGTTCTAAAACTAGATCAAGAATAACTAGTTAAACAAATGAATACAAATATTATACTTGTTAATCTATTGATTGAAGAACATTTTCCAAAGCTACATATTAGTATATGTTAAACAAAACTTGCTCAGGCATCTGAGCCTTTAAGTCTTAAGTCTACTGCATTTATCAGTTCCTGATGAGCTTCCCAAACTCCAAGCAAACATACAGCAAACATACTGCAGTACTCCGAACACCAGAAAAAGAAATGCAACATAGATATGCAACATAGTTATGCAACATAGATATTGACACAACTTTATCAAAAAGGGTGTGACCACTCAGCCTACTATAGCACAACCTATACAAGCTATAAAAAAAGAAAAGAGCACCCTACTTCAAAATCATCTCAGAAACAACCAACAGAGTAAACAACCATACCTCATCGCAGTTGCATGCTAAACAACTAAAGCCCTTGAAAAGATCTTATATAAACCAAAAGACTCAATAACCCAAAAAAGAAAAAAACCCAGAAGTTATAGATAACATACAGTCTTAAGGGCTGAAACAGCCACTATGTTGAACAGACAGGAAGAAAACTAACGAGCGCATCCATGAATACCAGCTAGCAGTCAGAAGACACAATGGAAACTCTTTAATTTCAAGACACGTGGACAGGCTTAACCATAGTTTCAGCCTGAAAACTATGAGCATCATATGCCAAGACAAATCCAAAAATTCTAGGATTTCCTGGAACCTTGCAGAAATCAGCCATCAAGGGACACATAGAGATAAACCACATTAATTCAAGAGAGACAATAAAAAAGCTAAGAAGGAAACAAAAAGACCAGAGCACATCTTCTCCAGCAGCTTCTATCCAGATAAACAGAGATTAATACTAGCCAAACAATCAAGCAGAAAACAATAATCAAGGAACTACCAAGGAGAAAACCACATACCACCAGCACTGGATATACACAGGGAGCAAACCTTACACTTACTTGCATTGTCTGCAGCAAATAACCAAGCTTACAGAGCATCAAGGATTCTACAGTTCAACCCCGGGCTATATATATTCATTTCTATTGTAGCTTGCCAAAGGCACACATTTTTCAGTGTGATATGCTCTTTTGCACATTTACACATTTCCCAAATCTCCAATTGTGTAACATTTACATGGCAACTAAACTTCCATTGCTATGTGGGAAAAGATTTATGATTATTATTAGCCCTTTTCTAGAAACTATGCTTTGAAATGTCTATTCAGAGCAATTTATTTATATTGAGATTACAGCCATATTTTTACATGTAATTTTTTATATATTTGTTTGTTTTAAGGTTTTATGAAGGGAGAAATTACAACATGGTAGAAGGGAAATGCTCCCTATACAGTAATTAATTGTGGAAATAGTATGGGTTGATGAATGCTTTTTAAAATAATTGCTACTCTCCAGTTCATTGCTTGGACAGTCTCTGCATCTGATCTACAGAAATCTATAGTTCCTGATTTTCAGATATTTGTTTCATGTCAGCATGTTATTTTTGCATGATTAAATGTTTCTCAATAATAACTAGGGTAATTATCATTTAAACCATGGACATCTGCTTCATGCTGCCCTTTTACATGCAGTATACCTTTTGGTTGTGTTAGTGGCCTTTCTTGCATGACTTTCATGTTTCTGTGATAGATAGAATAAAGAAATAGATAATAGAGTACATTTATAGCTGCAGTTCTAAGTTTACTTCTCAAGAAACCAAGAACTCCAGGCGTAGATTCTTAGCACTAGAATGCTGGAAAATAAATGATGGTATGATTTCATTCACTTTCCTGTTCAATTATCTTTTTTCCTCACATCATCTCCATCTTGTTTTGTTCCTTCTTTTTCTTTCTCTTTCCAGCAGAGCTAACTCTGTGCTTTGTCCCATTTCCTCCCTGTTTTTTCCATATACTTTTATGTTGTATTTGAAAGATTTGTGCTTGAGACACGGTTGATAAATGCAGTTTCTTTTGTTAAGGTGTTTATCATAAATTGCAAAGTCTTTATTTTGTGAGAATCTTATATAACTTTCATTAAAAATTAGGAAGTAAGCTGTAGATACATTTTAAATAGCAAACGTATAAAATTTTGAAATTACCAAGTAGTGGAAATTGTAGCTTTCATTTTTGGATTTTTCACATGAAGGTTATGTGCCAGTATTAAACAAATCTGGACCTCTTGATTCCTTAGCACCAGCTGTGTTCATCTGCTCACCTGTAATGTATTTAAAACTTTTATGAAACCAATCCCCTCCTTTTTTTTTAATGCTATAGTCCATGAAGGCAAATCTTTCAGGAGACATAATGTGTCTTGATCTCAAGAGAAATGCTTTTTGTTGCTATTTTTGTTCTATATGATAAAATAAATGCATAAAACAACAAGAACAAAAAGATGTTGATAGAGGCAATGGTGGGAGAAGCAATTTATTTTATTTATCTGTTCATGATTTTATTTTACCTTTGCACAGGATGGAAGTGAAGGGATTAGTATCACTGCAATACCTGTGGCTGCTCAAAGAAGGGAAATAACTTTTGGTCCATGTTGTCAGCATTTTAAGGTTCAAACTGCTTGTGAGTGGGGAGTGGAAACAGTAGTGGCCATGCTTTTAGTGATTGTACAGTATCTGTTTTACTTTATGATCACTAGACAGCAAACCTTTTCACTTTGTCCTCCTGTCAGAAAATCAAAGGGAAGCCAACTTCATAGAGCTCAGATAAAAGAGGGAATAGGAAACTGGAACAGTTTCTTTCTCTATAAATGGGGAGAAGAAGATCATAAATTTTAGCACTGTTAACTGTTTTATATTCAATTACTTCAAATAAAAGAAACATTGGCAGCAACCAAACAATGTTAGATTTCAAGCAACTGGACAAAATTTTACCAGAGCATGTAGTGACAGAGAAAAGAGAAGAAAAATACAATAGTATTGGGTGACAGGAAAGAGTAAAGCTGGAATAGAAGATTGAGCAATTAATAGTATTGAACTTGAGCAGTTGGGACTGTGAGGAAGAGCTCATTTAAAAAAAAAAAAAGAACGTATTTATTTATTTATTTGAAAGTTGCCTGGCTAACAGGCAACTCTGAGCAACTTAACCTTTTAAAACAATAAAAGTAAGAAGAAAAACAGATGTAAACTGGAGGGAAAAAACTCTCAATGCAACAAGAAAAAAATAATCAGAAACTCAACAACCACCCTAACTCCAGACTTGGAGCAAAGCCAGGTTTTACTTTTGGAATAGTATGAAAACCATATGGATCTCTGGGAGGATGCTCTTCCTGAGGGCAGGATTTCTGATAGAGAATGTCACCTCTTAAGTCTTGATAGATGACATTGTTTGAAGGGACCTGGAACATAACAACTCTGCTCTTACTGGGTGAGCAGAAACTATTGGAAATAGATGATTCTTCAAATAATCACAAGGGTTTATATATAATAACAAGCATACTGATTTGCTCTTAAAAGTGAGCTGGCAACCAGTGCAGCTTGTGAAACAGTGGTAACATATGGGCATATTGTGGTGCACCTATCACTCTTCAAGAGGTTCTGTTTTAGTGTTTCAACTGACACATTCTCTGAGTCTGAAAAGACAACTACCACTGATCAGGTAATCTTCTAGAGCAGTGATGGCTAACCTTTTTGCCGTTGTGTGCCAAAAGCGGGGGAACGCGGGGAGGGGGTGTCTGCACGCGTGCCCACACCCATAATTCAATGCCACCCACGCATGTGCATGCGATTCCCTCCCACGCAGCTCCCCCCGCTTTTGGCACGTGATGGCCCCGGTAAGCCCATTTTTCGCTCTTCCCAGGCTCCAGAGCCTTTCTAGGAGCCTGGGGAGGGCGAAAATGGCCTTCCTCAACCCCCCCTCTACCGGAGGCCCTCCAGAGGCCAGAAATGGCCTGTTTGCCAACTTCCAATGGGCCTGGAAGGCCCGAAAATCAGCTGGCAGAGTTGAGCTCGTGTGCCCACTGATACGGATCCACATGCCACTTGTGGCATGTGTGCCATAAGTTCGCCATCACGGTTCTAGAGAATAACCTATATGTGTGAATTTGCAGATGATTCCAGTTACAGGTAAGTACTGTATATACATGGGAGTAAGTTGAGAATTTACCTCAAAATTATCCAGATGGGCTTGTATACAGGTATATTCAGTTGATTTTTCCCTCAGCATTTTAAAAATACCCATGTTTCCTCTCTCTGGGCTTCAAGATCACCGCAGATGGGGACTGCAGCCAAGAAATTAAAAGACGCTTGCTCCTGAGGAGGAAAGCTATGGCAAATCTAGATAGCTTACTAAAAAGTAGAGACATCACCCTGCCAACAAAAGTGTGTATAGTCAAAGCTATATGTATGGTTGTGAAAGTTGGACCATAAGAAAGGCTGAGTGCCAAAGAATTGAGGCCTTTGAATTATGGTGCTGGAGAAGACTCCTGCAAGTCCCTTGGACTGCAAAGCAATCAAACCGGTCAGTCCTAGAGAAGATCAACCCTGACAGCTCTTTGGAAGGCCAAATCCTGAAGATAAAACTCAAATACTTTGGCCACCTAATGAGAAGTAAGGACTCACTGGAGAAGAGCCTAATGCTGGGAAAGATTGAGGGCAAAAGAAGAGGACGACAGAGAACAAGGGTAGCTGGATGGAGTCACTGAAGCAGTCGGCATGAACGTAAATGGACTCCAGAGGATGGTAGAGGACAGGAAGGCCTGGAGGAATGTTGTTAATGGGATCGCGATGGGTCAGACACGACTTCGCAACTATCAATAACATCCTTTCTTTCTCTCTTTCCCTCTCTCGTTACAAACACACACATATGTATGTATATATATATACACACACAAAAAAAAAATACAGAATAACAGAGTTGGAAGGGATCTTGGAGGTCTTCTAATCCAATCCCCTGCTTGAGTAGAAGACCCTATACCATTCTGCACAAAAGGCTGCCCAATCTCACCCACCAGTTCTGGAGGCAAACTCTTCCACTGATTGTTTTCACTGTCAGCAAATTTCTCCTTAATTCTAGGTTGATAAGCTATATATATAATTTTGCTATGCAATTTATTGCCACAAGTTGTACTAATTATTTCAGTTTGGAAATAATTTTAAAGCTTTTAAAGATGATTAGTTAAATTCATAATGGATGAATTAAACAGCTATAAATTGACTGTATGTATTTATTTAATTTGCATCTTAATAACAGACTCGGAGAACAAGAAAAAGGGTGCTATTGCATTTTTTCCTCCTCACAGGCATCTTTTGGCATGTGATATCTGTATGACAATAAAATACCTCAATAACTGGAGTCTATTCTTGTCCTGCCCTCAGGTGCTTTGAAGAATAGGTTGACTCACTCTTCTCTGTGACAGCCCCTCAAATACTGGAAGGCTACTATCATATTTCCTCTAGTCCATCTCCTCCAGTTTTTATGCATGGTATTAAGAAAATGATCTTTATAGTACTAAAATTCTCTTGTCTGCTTGATTATACCCTTCAATTGAGCGAAATGGTGCGTTATAGGATAACAATTTTTCAGCTTCTGCCCTTTGGAAGATCTTGCCTCAAGAGATAAGATCCAACCCATCTCTTATAGCCTTCAGGAAAAGTCTTAAAACATGGCTTTGCCAACAATCATGGGTCCTGAAGGAGAAGCTGTTGGCTGGTGCACTAACAGAAAAGGCACCCCACCTCTTCCCTCCAAATTATGTTTTTTGGCTTGTTTTAATTTTTGTAATTTTAATCCATTTTTATATTTATAATTATTGAATGTTTGTTTTATCTGGATGTAAGCTGCTCAGAGTTACCTGAACTGCGAGATGGGTGGCAAATAATTTTGATAAAACAATAAATACATTTTTGAATCAATGTTCCTTAATTTACAGAATTCATCTAAAATCCGGGACCCATGACTCTTGTGGGATTGAAATTTGGCAAAGTTGTGACCTCATCAGTATTGCCATGCTGCTGTAGTCAGCCAGCAGGAAGTCGGAAGTTGCTCTTGTTCCCACTGCTTTTTTGCCTGCCCGTGGTCCTTCTGTTTTAAGAATATCTCTGAAACGAATGATCAACGGATCATGGGTTGTTTAGCCCTTTAATAAAATAAACACATAAAATGATGAGAAATAATAAAATAGTTCTTCACAAAATACATAATTTTGCTATGCAATTTATTACTGGTTATTTCACTTTGGAAAGCTTTTAAGGGTGATTAGTTAAATTCATAATGGATGACATAAACAGCTATAAATTGAGTGTATGTATTTATTTAATTTGCGTCTTAATAACAGACTTGGAGAATAAGAAAAAGGGTTCTATTGCATTTTTTCCCTGTTCATGGGCTTCTTTTGGTATGTGATATCTGTATGACAACAGAATAACTCAACAACTGGACATTTAGTCTGGAAGGTCTTTTCTTAGGATATTTTAGATATAATAAATAATGAGATTGCTTGGTTATCTGTTATTTTAAGGTATTTATTTCTACTGAAATAAAACATTTATATGTGCGATATCGAGTTCTTTATTCTACAAATCCTATCATTAAGAGAATGTTATTAGTAAAAGAAATTTAGGTAAAAGTTCACAATGTTAACTTTCTAATCAATTCTGTAAATAGGAAAGAAACTATCTTTCATAAAAATCATGTTTTTACATGGTGTTTTCAGAAGTTGAAATTAACAAAAATAAAGTTTACAGTTTGATACAATTCCTAAGATTTATGAAAACTATTTATAAAATATCAAATATTTGAAAAATAGACCTTAAAAGGAAACTTAAGAAATTTAAGGTTTAGTAATTTTTGAGAAAAGAAATAAATATTGTATACAGAGGCCTAAATTCTGATTTAAGTCATATGGTAATAGATCTATTGTGCTCTTATTTCTATAAGAAATTGGAAATAAAAATGCTTAGCCTAAATAAGAGAAGGCTAAGGGAAGCCTTGATATCATCTTCTGCACATCATCTATTTCTATAAGATGTCAAAAAGAAGAGGGCGTGGATTTAGTTTTCATAACTCTGGGGGGTATTGACAAATACCAATGGAAATTTTACGTAGAGATATGTAAACTTGAAAGGAGAAATAATTTCCTGACTATGAGAGCTATGTAAGAGACTGCCTCTTTGAGTTCTAAGTGTTTTACCACTTGATGTTTTCAATCACAGATTGGACAGCTACCTATCTAGAGTAATCTGAAGGTTTTTGTTCTGCATAGGGGATTGAACTAGAAGACCCCAAGGTCACTTCTAACCCTACCCTTCAATTTTAATATATATATATATATATATATATATATATATATATATATATATATATATATATATATATATATATATATATATATATATATATATATATATATATTTTCTGAGGTTTTCGCGGGTGTTTGTATGTAGGTCTTTGATTATTCGGGTTTTCTCCCGCGTAAAATTGGAGGTTTCTTGGCAACGTTTCGACGAAGTCTCATTCGTCATCTTCAGGCTGGTGTTCTCGGCTTCGTGCTTCTAGGAGCAATGTGTGTGATCGCAGCTGTTTCTTCCTTTTAACTGCCAGTGGGGGTGTGAACTGATTGGGTGGGAGCTTGGCTGTGTTCTGATTGGGCGGAGGTGTGTTCTGATTGGTTGGGGGTTTGGCTGTGCTCTGATTGGATGGGGGATTGGCTGTGCTCTGATTGGCTGGGTGTGTGTTCTGTTTAGGTGGGGGCTTGGTTGTGCTCGGGTTAGTCTGAGTAGCAGGGGGATTTGAGCTGGTGAGCTATGTTGCTGTTGTTTGGCTTCGTGTTCGTGGCTGTGCCAACTCTTCATGGTGGGTGTCAGTCTGCTTCATGTATGGATTGGAAGGGTTTAAAGTGGCTAATGATGCAGCTGTGGTCTGGCTTCTGGTCCGTGGTCGTGTCTCATCATTAGTGTGGGTTTGAGTCTGCTTTCTGCGTGGATGTGTGGTGGTTGCATCCTGTGTGGCTCTCGTGAGTGTGGGTCTGGTGTCATTCTTTGTGTTAGGGACTCGTTTGTCAATAAGGGCGGGTTTCCAAATGGCTGGTAGGCGGGAGGTATCATCTCGTTTATTCATGCTGTGTGGACGTTTTTCTATCTCGATGGCTTCTCTGATTATTCTGTTGTTAAAGTGTTCAGTTTTGGCGATAGTTCTGGTCTTTTTAAAGTCAATATCATGTCCTGTGGCTTTGAGGTGTTGGACCAGGGAAGAAGTTGGTTCCTCTTTTGTGACTGAGTTCTTGTGTTCTTCAATGCGTGCACTTATTCTTCTGTTGGTTTGTCCGATGTATGTGGTGGGGCAGGCGGTGCATGGGATTTCATATACTCCTTTGATTTTCTAACTCAATTTTCCGCCCAATCAGAACACAGCCAAGCTCCCACCCAATCAGTTCACACCCCCACTGGCAGTTAAAAGGAAGAAACAGCTGCGATCACACACATTGCTCCTAGAAGCACGAAGCTGAGAACACCAGCCTGAAGATGACGAATGAGACTTCGTCGAAACATTGCCAAGAAACCTCCAATTTTACGCGGGAGAAAACCCGAATAACCAAAGACCTACATATATATATATATATAGTTGAATATAAAATGGGATGATTTAAATACAATAGAGTTTGCCCAGACATTTTATACTTTTGTACAGCAAATGTTTGCCTTACTATGTCAAATGTTTGCCAGAAGAATTTGTATAAGCAGAAGTAATATTATGTTTGAGAAAGATTTTTCTTCACCCTGCAGGTCATATGCATTAATTAAACGCATAGTTTGCATTTCTTTGTTAAATTTAATATGGGGTGCCCAGAATCTTTTTGAAATCAAAAAACAACTCAATTATCCCAGACCTCCATATATAAACTTTTAATTAAAATAAAATAATTTTCCTGTTTAAAATTAATTTCAGAGATAGGAACAAGAACAGCATTGTCTCAAGAAATCTACAGTTGATTACGAGAAATATAATACAACCTCCATGGCAGTTGAAGTATTGTTAGTAACTATACTAAATCATGTGCTCCATTTTAAATTACAAAAAGAAATATCTGTATTTTCATGCATCGTTGCTCCGACATTCTTTACTCTTGGGACATCTTCACTTCGATTGGATTTTACTGAGTGCTCATCAAACTTTTTCTCCCTCTGCAGCCTAGTTTTACCTCCTCCCTCTACTAAATTTACTATATACTACTAGATTTCTACTAAAAGGTGTACTGCATTCAAAATGTAGTTCTGAAAATTGGCATGATACAGAATGAACTAGGCACCTTAACTAGAATCTGATGATTTCCCATATTGAAAAAGTACCTGAGGAAGTAACTAGAATGCCCAAAATATGTAGAGAACTTGAGACATGGATGCAAATTTTTTGTCAAATTTGACACAGGCAATACACTTATGTCTTCAAAATTCAGGTTGGGTCATCTGCTGCCTTCTCTGTCATTGTCAAAGGTTGCTGGTGAGACATGCCTTTATTTGGGTAGGTCCTATGAAACAATATAGGAAACTAGCAGATTAGTCAACTGTCTTGTTATTTTTTTTTACATGTTTGCTGCTAAATGACTTGTTGAATAGATACAAAATTTTAAGAAGGTACTGCACTAGGACCTGGAAGACTTAGGTTTATAACTATCCTCAGCCATGCAACCTACTTCACAAGATTACTAAATGGGGGAAAAAACAATGGTGGAATCTTGTGTGCGTGGCCTTGGGCATTTCAAGGAAAGCCAAATATAAGCAAACAAACAAATATAGAAAAAATAATTTGTTTTTTTCTGCTATGTTACTTAGTTTTGGTAATTTTGATAGTACCAAGCAAGCATTTCTGAAGCATTATTTTTCTGATTTCGCATTGAAGCCTCGCAGCATAGGACTGGAAAATGTTTGTGTCGTGGCTGCTGTGAAATTCCAGAATAAGAATGTATTTCTAAGTGTTTCTCATGCATTTTGGAGGATTTTCCACCTATATTTTCCAGCCTTATTTTGTGTTGACATTTCTATTTAATGTTTGAGAACATAACACTACTAATTTACAGACTTGAATATTTCTCTACTTTTTCTGTTGTAGAAACTCCTGCTGTATTTCCAGACAATATCAAAGAAAAAGAAACTCCAACTCCAATTGAAGATATTCCATTGGAAAGCTCTATTCCTCACACTGATTCTGGAATTGAAGAGGAACAAATACCCAGTATTTTAAATGGGACAGATTTAGAAACAAGCCCTGGTCCAGATGCTATGAGCGAATTGCTATCTACTTTGTCATCTGAGGTGAAGAAATCTCAGGAAAGTTTAACGGAAAGTCCCAGTGAAATTCTGAAGCCTGCATCTTCAATATCAAGTATTAGCCAAAGCAAAGGTATTAATGTTAAAGAAATATTGAAAAGTCTGGTAGCAGCACCAGTTGAAATTCCAGAATGTGGGCCTGATCCAATTCCTTATCCTGATCCTGCACTGAAAAGAGAAGCTCAGCCTATTCTTCCAATGCAGTTTCACTCTTTTGACAGGTATGTAATACATTCAATCACCTGTCTGTCTGTCTGTCTTGTCTTGTCTCCCTGCCTGCTTGCCTATCTTATTCTTGATAGTTGAAAGTTGCTATGTTCATACATAAAACTAACATTTAACCATGGTTTGGTGAGTAAACCAGAAACATTGCAAATACTCAAATGACATTATTTCTGCCAGCAAGTTTAGTTCTCATTCTGCTTTACTGAGGTATCTTCCAAGAGAATGGTACATCAACATAGGTCTGGATGAAAAAGTCACTAGAAATGTTTGCAGCTAAAAATGGTGAATAGCACCTGGTAATGTGAACACAATTATTTTCATAGACGTTCACAATAATCATAGGTCATATAGCCCAAAGGACAGTTTATTTTATGTTATAGTTTACTTGGCTATATTTGTTAGTTTTAATTGAGTATTTGTATTTGCAAATGTTTATGTCCTATACATACAGTCTGAATTTCTCTACAATTCTGGTGATGAAAAGAAATAAGAAAATAATAAACTACGCAAACAGTTTGGCTGCATAAAAGGCAAAAGAAGGCAGATAGGGAACTGTAAAGGGATAGGCAGGGAACTGTAAAGAGAGTTAGGACACCATTAAGATTATAAACAGATACCAAATAATTGTACAGATGGTATTAGAAAAACCTAAACCCCAGTCAAAAAAACCTAAACCCAATGCTAAAGCTGAGGATATTAAGAAGGGTAAAAAAGGCTTCATAAAACATGTTTGAAGTAGAAGGGAGAAAAAATCAAAATGCACATATTCAGATGAAGAAGAGAAAATGCTATTGGGAACAAATACTCAAACATGATTTTGACTTAGTATTTTTTGAGAAGAGTGTTTCTATCTTCAATTGGGAAGAGCAAGGTAAAGATGCAGGAATGAGGTTTGAAATTAATTGGTAAAGGATACGCATTTACTGTGGATGAATTTAAAACTCCAAAGAAGAATCTGTAAGCATCTTGAAAACAATGTGATTACGAAAAATTAGAATGGATTTCTGAACAGACGTGATGCCTTTGTATCATACTGTATTCTTAAAAAGGTTTTAATTTCCTTAGTAAATTGTATTAATATTATTGGCAAACATTTGACAAAGTATTTCATAATATTTTGATTATCACTCGTAACTAAATGTAGGATTGATGACAATTCTGTTGGTTTCACAGTTGACTTGATCAGCACATTCAAAAATGTTCTTCAATGAGTCCTCATACAAACACGAAGTTTTAAGGAGGTTGTCACAGATTCTGATCAAGAAGACATATTCTAATTGAATGTTTCCTAACAGTAAGGAAATAATAGAAACAGTTTGACAGGAACTAATTAGAGAAGCGATGGGCTTGCCTTTACCCAATGTGTTGAATTAGCACTTGGAGTCATCAATTAGGGATGCTTTAACTTGGATTAATCAAGGGGTCGAGGTAGTTTTAAATGGGTCCTCTAATTTTGTTATTCTGATTTATGTTTCACTATTGTTAGAGTGCAGGAGAGATAGTTTTTTGTGGGTTATATGCTTTTGTTTGTGGGGTATGTACTTGTATGTGCCTTTTTGTGCATATTATGAATGTTTTCGGGTTTTTTATTTGTGCATTACAGGTGCATAGGTTTATAAGAATACAGTCTCGGTGGGAAGATATTTCTGGGATAAAAACTTTGGGGAAAAGTTCAGTAAATTGTGCAATATTTCCAATTTTTTTATCCAATTCTAACATATGTTTCAAATTACATTTGTTTCTAAACTCATGTAGTAATACTTCAAATGTTAGAAAAGGTTGTAATCAGTAGGTATAGGCTATTTAAATATAAAAAAATCAGATGAAACTTTAAAAAAATCTGTTAAGTATTAATGCTCTTAGAAAATGTTTGTTTTACTATATTAGCAAATCCCTTATTTTCAGTTTTCAGTTTTAGTTCTAATCCTATGTGTAGAACATAATTTAAAGCTACAGTATATTACTATTATGAGAATAAGCCATACTGAGCCTTTTTTGTATGGCTTTGCAAACAATAAGACATCAAAACTTCAACAAATCAAGATGAATTTTTGGTGATAAATACTGTACAATACTGTACAATAAACATGATATGTCAGATTTTATGTAACAGGAAACTGTAGCTTATTTGTGGCAGAAGACAGATTCTTTCAATCCCTTCCTGAAACTCAAAGGAGAAAACAGACGTAGTGTAAGCACTACCATATATGGGTTGCAAAACTGGATAGTCACTTGATGATAGCAAAGAAATATGAAATCCTAACTCTTTACTGCCATTTAATTCAGATTTTTAGGTGCAGATACAGTAGTTGTAAGTAGCAGAAGTCAAAGAGTTGCTGCAATACTTTCTTAGAATGCGACATAAGAGTTTTAAATCTGAATAGGTCCAAGATTGTAATGTATATTATTCTAAATTAGTTGAATAGAATAAAAATTGTATTTTGCATAGCTATGAATTTAACCTGTGAACTGTCAGTGTATGCTTGTGTAATTCTTTGTACTATTGCCATATTTATTCAAAATATTTCTATTACCATTCTAAAAGATAAATATCTGTAGGGTTCTGCTTCTTATAAATACCTATTTATTCTAATGGATGTTATTTTTCATAAATGTTTTTATAAGATTTTCTAAAGTAGCTAAAGATTATTAAAGATTTCCTGGGGAATCTTAAAATCCATTAAAAAAACATTTAATTGCCCAGGTTCACATAGCAAGTAAATACTTATTATGTATTTATTCATTACAAATAAAACAAAGAATGAGTGATATAATTCTACAAAAATTGTTTTCTAAAACATATTAAAATTCTTTTAAAAACACATAGAATTGCAAATGAAATGTAAAAAACACTATATATCTATATCTATATAGTGTGTGTAATATATATATATATATATATATATATATATATATATATATATATATACTCATGAAATAGATCTTCTCTGTTAATGTATTCAGCAGTTCAAGTACTATCGAATGTAAATGATGAGGTGATATTGATGAAAGGAGGGATTGAGGTCTCGGGGGGCGCTGATGACGGATTGAACAGAAGCGCCCTTGCACTGCACGTAACTCAAGTCTGTCGTCTTCACTACTCAAAGCCATAATGGAAGGTGGCAGTCTGAAATGAGTTGCCACGGCAAAGAGTATTATTTTTGAAATGCTTTCACACAAATCACTAGGCCCTGCATACAACTTAGTTTCATGCTTTAATGTCATCAGGAGGCACAAATTGGTGTGTCTAATTGTTTGCCACCTGCCAGCAAAATGAGCTGCCAGCTAGCCAGACGGGTTTGATTGTCCGTCAGCTTTTCAATAGATTGAGAGTGACAACATCAAAAATTTCACTTCAAACTCTGAAGCTTTGAGCAGCTTTTCAGAGACCTCTTCCCCACAAGTGCTTCTGGACAACTGCATTTTTCAATCAGTTTCAATATATCCCTGCCTTCTGTCTCATCTGTCTTCTAAGGTGTAGCTGTAATTACATCATAAACTATATAAACAGATTTCTTTGGCCCTAGACTCTTGATTCAAAGTTATGATTCCAATATCACGTGGAAAAAAATATGTAGTGGTATTTGCAACAGCACAAGCAACTGATTATTTGCTAGTGGCTATGATAATTTTAGAGTGAAAGTGACACATTTTTATTTATATTTTTTTTGTATGAGTTAGATATTTTGCTGTATACGGAAATACATGCAAAGACATTCATAGATTAAATATTTTATCTTCATTTTTTAAAAGCAGTTCTTATTTATAAATTTATCTTTAGTACATTAATACATTGACTATAAAACTGTGAGATTTAAAATCTTCATTACATAGCAAGAATTTTAGTAAATTGTTTAATATCAGCTATCCTAAAAAAAGGAGAACTGCAAGGCCTACAGATATAAAAGCAAGCTAAATTCCCAAAATAAAAGCATAAACACCACATTTTGTTTTTAAACTTATCCTTTCTCCCTGCTCCTAACCATCTTTTAAAACTCTCCTGAATTTAGTAAAATAGATTGGTCTGTCCAAAGAAACAATCAGGAAAAAAAATTGGTCTGTAGTTTCTTTTAGGTAACTGTTGCCTAAAATCTCAAATTCCAGGATATTTTTAGCAGAACAGAAGATGCAGAAGCTGTCCATGGTGAATATATTAGCTTTAAGATGAAATAAATGTTAGGACAGGGTTTTTTTGTTTGTTTTTTGTTGTTTTTTGTTTTAGTATTTAAATTCTATAATTTGATATTTGTTTATTGAAATGTGCATTCCCATTTTAAACCAGAGCTTGATATTCTGTAAATCTCATGCTATTAACATTGTTTTAAATTACAAGCATTGAGGATATTCTAGTTAAATGACATTGTTATTCTGCTTTAGTTTCACTTACTATTTGCATGTGACCCATTCATGGTCTTTTCTACTATCAGCTATTGACCTTCTCTTTGCTGTTAACTGTGCCTTTCTACTTCATGGTACCAATAATATAACTTTATTTCTTTGTGCTCCATTGGGTGATGTCCATGTATAATAGGCACCATTTTGTTTATTTGAAGTGTTAGCAATGAAAAAATCATTGAATAGGCAAAAACTGTTTGCTTTTCCCCCATTTCCTAGATTATATAGTACAACTAGGTTTTCTTATTGTTTCCAACTTTAGCATTCTAATCTCCAATCAAAAGCAACATATCTTGCTTGCTTTTCTCTTGATTTCAGACTGAACTTGATGATAAAATCCATCAATCTCCTACTCTTCTGCATGAGTGATTAGAGCACAAAATTGGATAAACATGATATTAAACGGTTGTCCATTAAATTTAATTGATATTTTTCAGTCACTGACTACATCATACCCAAGTAGTATCTTTGCTATAAGCTTTCAAGAAATACTGTTCATTCTATTTTTTCATTTCAGTTTGATTTTGCCGAGGATGTCAGTGTGGAGGCACTGCATTTTTCTGTACATGGATGTTTCCCATGTTCATACTTCTTATATTCCATGTTCTCTCTATAATTGTGTTTTTACAGTGTTTGATTTTCTTTTCTTTCATAGCAGCTTTAGCAACTAGACATCTGGAAGGCTAATATGCTGGCTGCATCAATAAACCCCATTAGAACTCAGTTATTCCTTGGAACCATCTTTAGTGCCATCTGATCAAGGGACTTATCATCAGGCACTATAGGGTCAATACTTAATCTTGCCTATCAGTTTAGTTTTGGGGGAATAAAATACAGAAGTGGCTTTTCTTTTCCTTATACTATATATCCTCTCTGTTATCCCTAAAGTGATCATCTGCCTCCAGCATTTTCCTGGAGGGATGACTTTCATATCTTGGAAAATATTGCTGGGAATATAAACTTCCTGCATACTTTCCTGGTATCCTTGCTCAACCTCCCTAGGAAGACTCCTCATTCCACCCCTGATAATACACTCATAGCAGGATTTGAGGGGGTGTTTTTTTATGTTTCTCTGTTATTTCTGGAATTCTCACATTAAATGCATGTCTCAAACCCTGCCTTTCAATCCTTTAGTCCACAAAATCTTTAGCTTAACAATTTAGTTCTGTATCTTGCTTAGGTTGTCTACTGAATTTTATCCTTGTTAGATTATACTCTATCAAATTATATTGTAATTATTTCTCATTATAAACCTTTTTGTATCTATTTACTACACATAATGCACAAGGTTCATATTAAAGATTACAGTAATATAATATTATGGTATTGCTGAAATAAATAATTTTGATTTACTAATTTTATGTAAATGTATTATTGTAATATTTGGAGATATAAGTAACAACTCCATAAACAGAAGTAATAACATAAAAAGACTACCAGATCTGAGATGCAAAAATCAAGATTATTCCTAAATAACAGCATTAAGAGTTTTTTCATTCTTTTTTTCCTGCCTTTGAGTGGTCATCTGGATTTTTTGCAGTCCTGATCAGGTAGTCCTAAATCAAATCACTGTTGAGATCATTTCAAAGTTAAAGTTACATTGTCATATTACTTGAAAAAAATCAGAAACATTTTATGATTTTAATGGTTATGAGTTGAACAATGAAATGTGACTAATTTCATAAATGACTAAAAATCTGCTTATTCACTATATTAATACTGGTTACAGTATATTATCTTTATCATCTGAGGATACATTTTTAATATTCATATTTTAAATGCTTTTAATTACTCCTTAAAATTATATATATATATTCTTTTATTTAATTTTTGTCCCTGTTTTCTTCCTTTTTAACTCTATATATGCTTTATGTTTTGATTTTATTGTTTGTTTTTATTTATGTAATAATAATAATTTGATTTCTTCCTCCAGTGTATGGATAGGAAAGAGAAAAGCATCTTTTTCTGATTTTGCACTGATTTTCTTCCCTCTGTAGAAGTGTTGTAGTTCCAGTGAAAAAACCTCCCCCTGGAAGTCTAGCAGTCACCACTGTTGGAACTACCACAGCTGGAGGTGGA
This sequence comes from Pantherophis guttatus, assembly GCF_059756535.1. Lineage (NCBI taxonomy): Eukaryota > Metazoa > Chordata > Lepidosauria > Squamata > Colubridae > Pantherophis > Pantherophis guttatus. Next base: position 26,835,219 of record NC_142067.1, read on the forward strand.
CTACCACCAAGCAGTACGCCAAATATATTTGCTGCCACAGGAGCTACCCCAAAAAGTATGATAAATACAACAGGTATTATCTTTAGATATTTTTGTGAATTTTGTCTTTCTCTTTCAGCTTTCTTTCTTTCTTTCTTTCTTTCTTTCTTTCTTTCTTTCTTTCTTTCTTTCTTTTCTTTTTTTTTGCTTTTGGTATCTTTCTTATATTTGAAATCCTTTTGTATTAAATATCTTTAAACATTCTCACTTCCTAATGTGTAAATTGAAAAGATTTCCAAAATATTTCTCTTCTAAATCAAGGAATTCAGTTTGTGCTTGGAAAAAGGGAAGATTGTTGAAGGATATCAACATTATAAACTCAATCCGCTATGTGGAAATGCCTCAAATGTTCGTCAGCAGTCGTTGATTTTTTTTTAAAAAAAGAATTAGTTCATAGAAACAGAATCCACCTGATTAGACATTAATTTAAAATATCTTGGAAGAGATATTTAAAATCTTTTATGAAAAATTCCCTAGTGGAAGTGATTACTGAAATGACCATACTTAAAAAAAAAAACTGTCCAACATGGTCAAATGCTTAATAATAGGATAACTCATCAAGGATACTGCTCATAGATTTTGTTATAGCTGTATTTTATTGCTTTCTGTATGCTGGTTGCATTGGTATAAATGCTATCATTTGTACGCAACATATTTTTGTTTTCATCTCTTCTACTGTATATGCCACAAACATATGCCAACATCTGCTTATAGTAATTTGGAACATGTTTCTCAGAACATGCCGTTTATAATATTTCCTTGGGATTTTTAACGAGATACACTCAGAATAGTGACTAATTTACTGAAGAGTATAAATGTCATCTTATTGGTTTATGGAGATCAGATACTTCCACATGTTCATTTTTATTTCCATTAACACTAGATGATACTAGAAATACTTATTGCTGTTTTCGTGTGGTAATTTTTAAGAAGATAATGTCTTAGCCTTGAGTTTTATAATTACTGTTTGTTTAAATCACCATAATGGGTTTGACATTTTGTTCAAAAGGATATATGTTTGTATCTGCATGAAATATATTTGTGAAGTATAGTTATAACACTTTTTAAACAGTTGGATTGTAAATTAGATATGGGCAAGATATTCTAGATGATTTTCTCCTATAATTTAAATAATTTGGTCTCAGGGTTTTTTTCATACATAATCATGAGAGTACTTGAGAATAAATATCTGTACTATAGCATATTGGAGTATAGTTAAGAAAAAAGAATGAATGACTCTAACTGAATTTTGGAATATCTTCTGACTGAATAAATTATTTTAATTTAGTTAATTCAGTTTTTAATTATTAGTTGCCAGTTCTTTGAAACTGAGAAATGTTGTCTAAAACTAAAAGCACTCCAGAGTTATTATGCATACAAAATAGATGCATTATGATTTACTGTGAAGTTGATGCATTACTTTTCAGACTGAATATGCTCTATTTTGGTGGATAGGTGCAGTGGATTCAGGATCTTCATCATCATCGTCATCATCTAGTTTTGTGAATGGTGCTACTAGTAAGAATCTCCCTGCTGTTCAAACTGTCGCACCAATGCCAGAGGATTCAGCTGAAAACATGAGGTATACTTTATTGATTAGTCTGGAGGTGGATAAAAAAAATGAAAGGCATAGAATTTGCAAGCAACAAATATCTTTGCAAAGGCTTCTAGGTTTTTGAAATAAAATGTACTATCTTGGAACTCACTGAAGTACAAACATGGACTATAACCATGTTACATGTAACCATGTAACCATAATTAATATATTAATAATCCTATTTTTGCTTCGGTATTTTCTCATATAGCGAACATTGCTGATGTAAATATATAAATGTAAATATAAGAATACCCTGCTGGTCTTTTGAAAGACCTGAAAACATGGTTTTGCAACTCACTATGGCAATGTAGCATAGCTGACAGATTGGTTGTATTGAATGCTATTGTTAAATCTGATTACCTCAGCTATTTTTTATGATAGTTTTTAATGTTTTTGTGTTATCGTTTAAAAATTGTTCTATTCTTTTTTTATCTTTTTTAAACATTTGTTTTAATTGTTTGTAAGCCATCTACAGTCATATATATGAAATGAATGGCTATAAATATTTGAAAAAATAAATAAATGCAATTTTTGAAATAAAAAACATACACTATAGAAGAGATTTTATTTTTTTTAGACAGGATTCACCCATTTCCTGAGGAAAAATAATTTCAAGTATAACTATCTACCTATAACCTTTTATAATCAATAGTTACTGAAATATACATTCAAAATTATAAAAATGATTTGAATTATAGTAGCAGCAACCTAATTGCTATAATGATATAGAAGTAAGAAAAAACAATTATGTTTTACAGTACCAAAGAGGCGTTCATCAAATTGTAATCTGGCCATGAATTCTCTCTTGATGAGTCCGGTTTGACAATTTTTTTTTAACACTGAATCACTAATTATATATTAGATAGTCCTTTAAAAAAGAAATTGATCCAATTTTAATTTTAAACAAGTTAAAACGATATATCTTTTATTTATGTTTTGCTTTCTCACAATCTGACATTTCCCCTCTGGTTGTTTGTATGGCTATATTTCAGAGACAGAACATGGGAGGAGGGTAAAAGTTATGACAAAAAATATGGATTGAAGAAGAAGAAGGTTACTTATGATGATAATCCTTCTGAAGGGTGAATATATTGGCAACCAGTGATGGGATTTTCTGCATTAAAGTAGACTGGATAAATATTGTCATAGAATTGTTTAATATTAGGGAGAATGTCTTGATTCATAGGAGATTGAGCTAAAATAAATAACCATATTTTTTACTTTTAATTGTGGGATGTAGTGCATAAACAATGGAGATTGTTTTTTACATCCAGTAAATTATATCTATATTGAGATATTTAGATCTTTATAATCAGATTGCAAAGAGATAGAATTTGTTCTCTTTTTTATATAATTTGGATAATGTGAATAAGCTGATTGTCATCTTTTTCACTGATATAATATTAAACCTTTGCTTGTTTCATGCTATTTTGAGTGTTGTTGTAAAAGAGCAGCTATTATTTAACTGAATTTCAGCTTTGCCAAAAGTATGATTGGATTGCATATCCAAGTTTATTGTTTCTTGATGCCTTTTAAAACAGGCCTCCAAAAGTTGTGGATACTCCATCACTGGAGTTTTGAAGAAGAGATTATATAGTCCTTTATTTGAAATAGTATAATATCCTCTGCTTGAACAGGAAGTTGGATTAGAAGACATATAACATTCTTTCCAACTCTGTTCTAACTTCTAATGCCTCATCTTTACGACTGGGTTTTTCAGTTATTCATGAGGTGCCTTACTAACTTTTGTTTTGCAATTTTATAACTATATTTTTGCTAACATTACAAAAGATGAAATGTTGTTGTATAGCTCTTCCATGATTCACAGCATGGCATATTTCTGGATTGAAAAAGGACAATTGAATTCAGTGTAAGATTTTAGTCTTGGGATGTTTCTTGTAGTTGCCAGTGTTTCAGAAGTTGGATTTTATATGAAGTATTATTTTTCATAAAATTACTTTCATTTTCTTGCAGTTTCTATAATGTATCTACACATAGTTTAAACAATAAAATAAATATATATATATATACTATTTTTCTATTGCTAAAAGCTTTTTCCATATCTCCAGAGATTATTTAAACCTGTTGAGCAATATACTCTGGGTAGAAAACCATTTTTCTACAAGAAAAAATTTAGGGAAAAACTTCAATTTTTAATGTCATGTTTATATTAAGAACATACATAACCTTTTAAAATATCTGCTGTGGGATGTCAGGAGTCAGCATAATCCTTTCTACTCTCCTTCACGGCTGCCTTGTGGCACTTCTTGTTAAAATGACAGAATGATTTCGTGAGAGCATTACTAGGAAATAAATGCCATAAGAGAAAAATCAAATACTTGTAATGGCCAGTGTTATAAATGTGCTTTTGACCTATATTACACTGGTCATTACCACCTTTTGATTATTGGAACTCTCTCCGAAAGGCAAGGAGAGAGTTCTAATAATTACAAAGGGTAGAGGTTTTTCTTTGTTCTCTCTGTTGAATTGCTAATATATTTTTTAGCTTTTGAGGAGGAGAGTAGCATTTTGTTGAGGAAAATAAGGAAAGGAAATGGTTGGTTGAACTGTTTTGGACAAAATCTAGCTTGTAAACAGTTTGGAACAGTGCGCCTGTAAAGCTACATACTGTAGTATCACAAGGCTTTTGGATGAGATTAAACAACAGAAAATTATCTTAAAAGAGGAAGTAAGAAATCAATGTTTTCTCTGCTTCCTTGGAAATGCAGTAGAGAAATGCAATTTGAATGCCTCTTTTACCACCTAGATAGCTTGCATTAAACATTGACTGATTTAACAATTCATTTAATCCTTATAATTTACTGATAGTCTAATGAAAGAAATAAGCCAACTGTGCTCTAAAGTTGTAATCCCTTCCCTTTCCCCAGTCTGTGTTTTGAACCTCTGTATTCTTAGTAGTGGTTCTAACTGCTTTAACTATATAAAATTGCAAACTGGTGTCTGGATATGGTAGGTATATAAATCTGTACAGAAACAGCAGAGACTTGAGGCATCAAAAAGATTAACTAATGAATTATATCATAAACATTCTTGTTATTACAATTTGCTTAATCCAAATATTTTGATAGATTTATACCAATGTAATTTCTTTCTACTGGTAATCTAATATGTCAGTCTAGGGGTTCTCAAGCTGACAACTAGCTTGTCAAGTACAGAAAGAAAGAAACCTTGGAGCTTAGTCTAGAGAGGCTCAGGTTGTGTGTGTGCTGGAACAGGCAAACGTGTACCTCAGGAAATTCATCTCTGGGCTCCTGGAACAAAATAGATGTTTCTTTTCTTATGTGCCAGACCCAGCTGCTTACTGCCCGGACCATTATACCACACTCGATCAGCTCTGGGCCCATAGACTCTCCCCTAGTTAGACAGGTGTGTGATCAGGCCTAGTGCATGCCAACAGTTTTATAGAATGATCCCTAAACAAAGTGTTTGTTTTGTTTTGTTTTGTTTTGTTTTGTTTTGTTTTGCTTTGCTTTGCTTTGCTTTGCTTTGCTTTGCTTTGCTTTGCTTTGCTTTGCTTTGCTTTGCTTTGCTTTGCTTTGTTTTTTTGTTCAATTTGTGTGGCTGACCATCTCAGTCAGCAAATTTGTGAGGCTTAAAATTCAGAAAATATGTTACAATTAAAAAAAAAATTAAAATAATAAAAGATGTAAAACATGTAAAAAAAAATTAAAAACATCTAATTCAACCTACACAAGAACAGGATATTTGGCCAGTTAGCAATATAGGCAGGAAATGGGCTCTTAACACATTCAGACCTAAGAGGTCTGTAAGGGGCGTGCGTAAGCGTACCAATGTGCCTACTGTCCCTGTCCTAATGTTCCCATTTAGTTGTATGCATTTCATGTATTCATAGTCAAGTTTATACTTGTATCTGTAATCTTATATATGCTTGACAAAATAAATAAATAAAATAAAATAAAATACCCAGATTTTTAGATCCTTACAAAAGGCTAATAGACTTTGAGGCCATTCTGATCTCTGACAGGAGGATGTTCCATAAATCAGAGGCTACTGCAGAAAAAACTTGTAGGTCCGCACCAGCCAACACACTTTGGCTGACAGAATTTGCAATATGCTGATTCTGCTTGGCCTGGTTGGATGGGTAAAGATTCTTGGAAAAAGCAATCCCTAGGGTACTCAAGTTCCAAGGGGAACTTTAATAGGGGTTTAAAGGTAACCACCAGCACCTTGAATTTCACCTGTAAACACACTGGAAACCAGTATAGTTCATGCAGGATGACATTCTTGGTTATAGTTTCAGATTTTGAGTTGGGTATGAACGATGTTTGGTAGGGTTTTTATTTTTATAAATCCGGTAGGGCATGATGGGCAGCATATTTAGAAGGACAAATGGTAGAACAGTGATTGCTGACGGTCCCTAGTCTGTCATCCAGATTGCCATGTGGGAATGATCAACACACTGTGAGAATCCAGCCTTCTGCTACTCATAGTGCCTTACTTGTTTAGGAACTGACTGTTACTTAATTTAAATAATCATCAGTCAAGATCTCTTTCTGAGGTCGATGTGAATTTGCTGAGCTGACTGAGAATAAAGGGCAGCTAAACTGGACAGCTTTTGACAGCATTTCAAGATTTAAAGAGGTATATTGGATGGGAACAGTCAGCATGCTCATGATAAATTTTGTGACACTAACAGGAAACAGGAGACACTTGTGACCACATCTGGATGCCAAAGACTTCTCTTTTGGGTGCTGAGATGAGGGAGATGGTGATACTACTGGCCGTACAAATTGAGTGAGGAAAGCAGAAGGAGGGAGAGCAGGACAGTACAACTGCCATGCTTCAGATTCCAACAGAAGTTCCAGACCAATAGGCTCAGCCACATTGCCAGGGATAAAGAACTTTTGAATCAGGAGGGTGTGTCACAGTTTGGACTTTTACCTGAAAATCCTCAGACTAGGTCTTTAACAGTTTAAATTGACAGGCCCCATACTGGCAATTCCTTAGTCCTATAATAGGACTTAATATACAGCAACTGGGACTGTTGGAATTGCTGTTGCTAAGCAATGTGGTCACAAGACATCACACTTTATGACAGCATAGCTCAGTGACAGAAATTCCAGTCCCAATTGCCATTCTAACCCGAGGACTAAATAGGAACTACACAGGGACAAACCCAGACTGTGCCAAAAAACTCTATCTCCATGAAATCTCCAAGAGTCAAAATCAATTTAAAGCAGACTTTAAAATTATGTTACTAATTATTTTATCTACCTAGGATTGCTTTATGATAACTTTGTTTATCTCACTTACCATGCTTTGCTTTCAACAGCATAACTGCGAAACTTGAAAGAGCTTTGGAAAAAGTGGCTCCTCTTCTTCGGGAAATCTTTGTGGATTTTGCCCCATTCCTATCTCGCACATTGTTGGGCAGTCATGGGCAAGAGCTCCTAATAGAAGGTAATACATATTCAGTAATTATTTTATTATTTCTTTATATTTTGAACTAATTTTTATTATAGTCAAAGGCCAACTATATTAACTGTTCACAAACAGATTAAGCATATACATACATCCATACAATTAATGTACTCCTATTCAAAAAAATAAGGTATATTGATATAGCACACACAATCAACAATAACAATTGATCCATACAACCAACAATAACAGTTTGTATAGATCTTGTGTTTTCTCTGTCCCTGCAAACTTTTTAATGGAATTTTACCAAATTGTGGGTGAGATGCTCATCTTCACTTGATAAAAAAAAAAACAGAATAAAATAGTTCTGAAATTTCAATAGCATTTCAACTGAGTTTCTTTTCAAATCTGCAATATAATGGCATAAAGGTAACACTCAACTGCTCTTGATCCATAGAGAAAGAGATGGGCATATATGAAATATAGAATATACTTTATGTGCCCTAGTGAACTCCAAATGTTAACATAGAAAATCTTAATTTTGAATATACCCTACTTCATTTAGATAATCTCTAAAAAAAGAGATATAGACCAAGTTCTCCAAGGGAAAGTCACTTGGTCTCTGATTTGACCAAACAGGAAAGCAATAATTTGTTTTAATTTTCCAATGATACTTTTCATTTGTGATACATGCTACCTGAGCTATTGACTATTGTACTATCTCTTAGGTATTAACCATTGATGTCTCACTTGTGCAACTTCAGTCTGTGCGCAAATATTATTTTAGGTTTTTTTGTAATGAATGTGTAAATGTTCTTCACTATAGTAATGAGCTAGCATCCTCAAAGTCCCCTAAAGCCAATAAAATTTGTAGCTAGAAGGACTATATCATTGGCATAAATAACACTGGAATGTTTAAATCAGCTTGCTGATTAGGATGCTGGTGCACTTTATCTACTTTTTTGCTAAAGTGTTGCTGTAAAGATTGAAAAGTAAGGGCATAAAAATGCTATAGTTTTCTTATACCTTTTTCACGAATAGTTGGAAATGCCCCATTTAGATTACACCTAAATATTGTTATATAATCTGCTGAAAAGCAAAAACATCCATATGTCAATGTCAGTGTACTTGAGGCTAACCCAATATTTGTCTATAGAGATGGAGTCAAAAACATTTCCAACATTCAGAAGCATGGCATATATGATTTTGACTCCAAGTAATACTTATGACTTGGGTGTTGGAACACAATTAATTATGTGATCATAAAAATATGATTTATTGTTGCAAGATCAATAACATTAGAGAGTCTTTGAGAGTTAAGAATCTTTTCAAATCTGTATGTAGCATATTTGATGACTAATGAAAAGGCTATTCTTAAACATAAGCTATTAAGATATATAGGTAGTTGAAAAGTATGTCCTTTGTTTAAAACAATAACATAAGTAAATATGATATCTAATTTTTCAGTTTCATAATATATGATTTATATATAGTATGTTATATTACAACATAGTAATTGATCTTGCTAAATGAATGGATAAATTTATATAAAATCCTAAGATACTACTTATAAACCCACATTGGTGCCTTAAACAGGATTGATACAACTCATTTATTTATTAATGATACAAAGTACTGCCTGCCTGCCTGCCTGCCTGCTTGCTTGCTTGCCTGCCTGCCTGCCTGCCTGCCTGCCTCCATCTATCCATCCATCCATCTATCTATCTATCTATCTATCTATCTATCTATCTATCTATCTATCTATCTATCTATCTATCTATCTATCTATCTCTTCTGCTTATAAGCTTCGTGTAACATATCTACAGATGCTCAATTATTTTAAATAGCTTGGTAAATATATAACAAATACCATGCATATATCATATACATGTAAGTATTATATACTTACATGTATATGTAAGTATATAATGTAAGTAATGTAAGTATCATTTAAGAACAGTGGTTTATACTACTCACTCATCAGAGTTGTTTCAAAGTACTATTTCTGCTCTTAATCTTTATGTAAATGAATAAAGATAAAGAGCTTGGGATGTTGACATTCTCTGTCTCTCCTGGTAATATTATGATAAATACACAAATACAAATATAATTATATACAAATATATGTGTATCCTTTTTCTCATCTCTACCAGCATTCTTCCCAATAGTCTGTTTCCTTCTGTCCTTCCTTAATCTCTAGCCCATCCATGACAAATCTTTCAAATGTGATTCAGATTGAGCGATCTCTAAATTAGATTCACACATAAACTCTTTTCTTGATCTAACATGTGAGAGCTATGCTACATCTCACTGTCTTTTCACTCAGCAGATCAAATTAAAAAAAATTCTATTAATTTTGATAACTATTTTTTATTAGGGGCTGATATTTCTTAGACTAAAGAAACAGCAACTGTGTTATGAATAATTATACAAATATTTCAAATATTTTTTTATATTCTTGTTCCACAGCCACACACCAGCATCAGAAATCCTAAGATCATTTTTTTTTCTTTATAGAAAAAAGCCAGAACTGTTTGCATGTCATGGAAATTAGAAATTACTTTCACTCCTATCTGATTTATAAGTGGATAATTTGAAGGGGAACACTCCTTTTGTAACAGATTCCAAGTTCAATTAATTGTTCAGTTAGGTGGTTCAATGTGTTCCATTTTGGCTAAATAGCCTAAACAGCCAGGCTAGTATCTCAACAGCATTGCACTTTTTCACCTTCTAAATATATTTTGTTCAACTCAAGTGGTTTTTAAAGAACATTATTTATAGTATGGGTATTTAACAAACCTATTGATAAACCGACACTTGATTTTTGTTGCCTTGTAGTCAAGATGTACAATCTGTGTGCACATTCTATTTTCTTAACAGATAATCAAAGCTGAGGGAATAATTAATTCAACTATAAAATAAGAAAGCTAAATACATCAATCTTCTAAACACTTTCTTTGGAATAATATTTCTTCTTACACTTCAGTTCTTAATATCAGTTAAACATGTACCACTGTCCACAAGTTGTATATGTTAAAAGATCTGTATATTCAGATGACTTAAATTGTAAGTTTGACTGGTGACGTATTTCCTGTTCCATATATCTTTAATAAAGATATGCCACTTGGTGTCACATTTTGCTTTTTGTCGTCTTCCTCTTATCATGAGAAATTGGTTTGGTTTGGACTGCCCATAAATACATACTTCAATTCTTTGGGATTTATGAGAAATAGCTCCTTTAAGTCATATATAAAATTAATCCAATATGTTATATTAATGAGGAAAGGAATTTGGCTTAATTAAATATTGAGACAAGTTAAATTACCCTTGACAACAAAGTTTGCTTTCTGAACATTTTGGGGTGTGTCTTATAGATTTTTGGCTGCTAATCATGAAAATAAGTTGTAATTTAACATATCATGTAACGTTTTATAGAAATCTTCTGCTTTTACACAATGGCAATGTATACTCTTTAGTACCTGTTAGCTATGTTGCACACATGGAAGAAAAATACAAAAACATGGAACTATTGTTGAAGCACATCCAGTATACCAAGTACAACTGGAATATTAAAAGTAGTGCTCTACTGCTTGGAATGCAGCTTGGATATGCCAAATACTCTTGTTACGTATGTGAATGGGACAAATATGGACGAGAATCACATTACATTAACAAGAAATGGCCACACTGAAAGAATTTGGTTTCAGGACAGAAAAAAGGCACTTGAGCCACTTGATGACCCAACCAAGATATTTTTGCCTTTGCTTCATAAAAAATTTCAGTCTTTTGAAAAAAAAAAAAAAAAGTGAAAGCGATGAAAGAGAAAAGTGAAGGTTCTTGTTATTTGAAACAGATATTTCCAAGAATAACTGATGTCAAGATTAAGGAAGACATTTTTCTTGCTTCACAGATCAGACACATCATCAGTGACAAGCAGTTTAAAGATCTGTTAGTGCAGCCAGAGAAAATCACCTGGAAGGTATTCAAGGATGTTGACAATTTTCTTGGCAACCACACAGCATCAAACTGCATTCAGCTGGTTGACAAACTTCTAATAGTGTACAGACCATGCAGCATGTCAATGAAGATTAATTTTCTGCATTCACACTTAGACTTCTTTCCTGAAAATCTAAGTGTAATTAGTGACAAGAATGGTGAAAGATTTCACCAGGTTATTACCACAATGGAAAAATGGAATCAGGACAATAGAATCTATCATTGCTGGCTGACTGTTGTTGGGCACTGCAGTGAGATACATCAGACACAATCAGCAGTAAAATATTTTAGCCCAGCTGAACTGATATAGCTTGTCAAAAACGTTGTGTGATTAAATACATTACAGTACAGACATTACAGCAGGGGTGAAATACTACTGGTTAGAGCCGGTTTGCCGAACCGATACTTAAAAGTGCTTTTAAAAGTTTAAAAAACAAAAAAAAGGCCTGACGATTGTGCATCACTCAGCTGATTGTCAGAACTTTTTTTTTTAACTTTTAAAGCATTTTTTTACTACCGGTTTGGGTGAATAGGTAGTAAAAAAATGCTTTAAAAAAGTTTTTAAAAAGGTTCCAACAATCGCACAGCATAGCTGTGATTGTTGGAAATTTTTTTTTACTTTTTAAAACCATTTTTTACTACCTATTCGCCCAAACCGGTAGTAAACAATGCTTTTAAAAAGTTTTTAAAAAGGTCCCCAAGATCACGAGCCACAGCTGATTCCCCCACCCGAGCTGTTCTACTTACCTTCCCAAGCCTCCTTTTGGCGCATACTGCACAAGCGTGCACAGTACGTGTTTGGTACAAATCAGTAACAAACTGGCTCAGATTTCACCACTGCATTACAAGTTAATTTCCTACTTCAAGATTGGTACATGATACAATCATTCTGAAATTATATTCATGTTCAGTTTGAAGGAGTCTGTCATAATCACGAAAAGTTTTTCAGGAAGCAAAACTTTTGAAAAAAAATGTTATCAAATGTTAGAAGTTAGAAAAAAGAAAAATAAGCTCCAAATATCTTGCAAATTAACAAAATGCAAAAACTCTATGTTGAGAGTCCAATATAGATGTAGATAAAATGAAAACATCACATTTCACTATGCTGCATTTCCTTATGGAAAACCAAAAGTTATTCAAAACAACTATATAAATCCAAGAGAACCAGAGAAACAGAATAGATAATGTCCAAGAGGGGTTTAAAATATATCAGCATTCAGTCAGCCGCTCAAGTTTTAAAGATAAAAATCAGAATGAAACAGAAATATAAAATTAAAAAAGTGAAGTTAAAACCCAGACATGCTTAAGAAGATGAACTGCCAAAAAAAAAGATGGATGACTTTCTGACCACTCCCACAGGGAACTGGAATCTTCAAGACACCACTTCTCAAGTGGATTCATTGCTGTCTAAAAGCTGTCTTGGGTCTTTCCTAAGTGCTCCCATTCAAATACAGGGAGCAGCACTGTCAGGGAACCAGCATTCAAAACAAAATGAGCAGATCATCAGCAGAAAAAAGATATTCCTGCCATTCAACAGCATCTTGGGGAGGTGTCTTGGAAGCTGTTTTAAAAAGTTTGATGAAATGATAATGACTGTGGAAAATATTCAGATGCATGCAGCTCTGGATAAATTAGATTCACAAAAGGAATGTGATTTGAAAGCAGCAGATCCATTGGAAACTTAAACTTAGAATCAGGCAATTGCATATGCCTTCTGAAGTTCAAGCTTGCATTCTTTTACAACAGCAGAAACCTGACTGAGTGGAGAAGTGATAAATTGGCTTTCCCTAGGAGGATTGAAGGGCATTGGGGAATGGATTTATCACACTTAACTGGAAAACAATTTCATTTGGGCCATTTTGGGAAGATCAACTGAACAACTTTAAATGAAATTGACTGTCAAATGTGGAAATCAGGAAACCCAGGCAGTTCAAATGAATATAAGGATTTATTGCAAGGTTTAGCTCCCTACAAGAATCTGAGTTACTAACAGTCAAAGCGAATTGGTGGTAGATAAGGGTGGAACTTATATCTCTTGTGAAGGTGGAACTTAGATCTCTTGTGAGCACGGACTTGAGACTGATGATGTGTTTGTCCCCTCCCTCGGGCTCAGCCTGGTCGTCTCCTAAATCACCCTTTTAATTTATTCTGTTTTCTATGAAGAAAAAGCAGTAGAGCCTTAGATTATCAAATCCTGCTATTTGTGGAGTTCAGCCAGTAAGTATACTTACTGAGAGGGCAGTGGGGATCAGACTGTCCCAGTGTTCTTTCAACCAGATCTCTGACTGTTTGTCTCTGGAGATTCTCGGTCATCCAGGTCATGGTTGTCCCAAAGGTTCTTTTTCAAGAGGCAACTGGACTTTCTTGTTTTTCTTTGAAGACATTTCACTTTTCATCCAAGAAGCTTCTTCAGCTCCGACTTTCAGCTCCCCACTTCTTCAGTCAGAGCTGAAGAAGCTTCTTGTATGAGAAATGAAACATCCTCAAAGAAAAACAAGGAAGTCCAGTTGCCTCTTGAAAAAGAACCTTTGGGACATCTCTGACTGATGTTTCTCTTGTTTTTTCATTTTAAATTTTATAAAGCTTCAGTCTCAGATGATATTACAATTCTGTCTTGTAATTCACAAGAGTTGCTGCCCCTGTCTCGTGTGCCCTCCAGATTGTTCTTTAGATGAATGCTCTGAACTATTGTTCGGGGGTTCAGAGTTAATATATATCAGTTGTGATTAGTTTAAAGCCCATGGTGTCTTGCAAACTACAACAGCACAGCACCTAGTTCTTTTTTAAAAAATTATCATATAGCATAAAGAAAATAGCAAGTTTGTTAGTAGTTCAAGAAGCAATTGGCTAAGTAGTAATATATTACAGTTTCTTGACTTCTTAAACTTATCAACAGAGCATTATTTATATCCTGTAGCTTTCATTATGTTGCTTTTAATCCCAAACTCTGGAGTTTTACCAGAATGTGTGAAAAATCTCTAATATAAGAAGTGTGTATATATAAGTAGTGTGTCTTTGTACAAGACAGCAGTTTTCTATGTAAAATAAACCACAAAGTATCCAAGATTAGAGAAGTTTACCGTATTGGAAATTCAGTAGTATACAGGGAAACTGTTCTCTTCTACTTAATATACAGTAAATAGACATTTATATTAACTGGGGGGGAAGCATGAACATAATTTTAAAAATATAGTGGATACTGTATAATACTTTCTGTTTTGTATGCTATTTAGCTAAAATAGAATTTGTACCTGCAAAGTAAGCAAGTAAAGTGTTCATCGGAATAACTATGGTACTTCTACAGTATCTGCCAAATGGAAAGGATGCATAAGCCTAATTATTAGAACATTTTTTAAAAAAATTCAAGATATGGCATCGTATTTAAACTGGTGAAACCTCCAGGACACAATGGGGCATAACATGAATTTAAAATCTTAAAAGTCACATATTTTAATCATTGCAAGGCAGTTGGGAAAACCAGGCAAAAATATATACATCTGAAAATATTTGTATGGGCATTTGAACAGCTCAGAAATGAATGCTATTCTTTATTAATCAGAAATATTTATTCATTTCCAATTAATGATGGTGGGTGTGATGGTATATCTAAATGTCAGAACTTTCTTAAAATAAAAAAATAAGCATTTTTAAATATTCACCTCAAGAAACTTGAAGGTTTGAAATCTTGTATAGTATGAAACTTAAATTTAAATGTTTGCTTTGGCACTAGGGTTCCGCTTCCATTATATACTAAAATCTTTAAATAAAAGAACAACATAGGGATATTCTGTCAGTCAGTCAGTCAGTCAGTCAGTCAATATAGAAATAATCTGTTCTTCGGCGTGTATGTCAAATTGAGCAAATGACATGGCTCCATATTTCTAAAATGCATAGAATTCCTTTTGTGCCAGTTTGTAGCTCTTTCCATGTTTCATATAATATAAGGTTGACTTTAGTGGAAAACACATATAATAGGGTCACAAATGGTTTCTGATTTAAGATAATTGGAGATTATTCTGAGAAATCTTTGCTAGATAGATCCTATTGAAATGTTACAAGAGCTGACCTATGTAACTATTTGACAAAAAGAGCAATTTAACACTGCCTCTTATAGTTAGTGCTTTACAAAATTAATCCTTGTTTTTACTTTTTTACAGGACTGGTTTGCATGAAATCAAGCACCTCAGTGGTTGAACTTGTTATGCTTCTTTGTTCACAAGTAAGGTGATTCCTAGTTTTTACAAATACTATTTTCATTTTTTTTTCCTTTGGAGAAATATAATTATTAGGCACAGGCAGTTCCACCTATATATTGAAAAAGTAACTATTTGAGACTTATAGAGTGACTCCATTATAAAGACACCCTTATTTTTATTTGTTTAAATAAGCATTGAATATGACCTCAAGAAAATGTGGTGATATCCAATTGATAAAACCTTAACAAAATAATACATAATTAAATAATTATAACTGATCTCAACAACAGAAAATTCAACATAGTGTGATGCCAGCAATTTATTAGCAATTATTATCAATTTATTTAATTATTTGGTTTGTATTCCTTTTTGACAATATTGCCTGTGAAAGCAAGTTAAAATAAGGCATGACATCTGAAAATTTTGATATTGATAAATAGAAATGTATCACATAATAGACAATTAGAAGCATATGACTAAAACGCATTGCAGATATGCACATAAATACAAATGATGTGCATGGTTGGGAATCGTTGGGTCAATTGGTGTAGGACAAGCATAACATGTTCAGGAAAAATGACCATCTAAAGTATAAATCTGGAGATGTGACTGTTTTTATTCTAATAGATAATAAATCAAAAGGTAAACATTACTCTGAAATGAAATATCAGCTGTCATTTTAATGTGGTATATGTATATTTTTGCAAATAATTTAATACCTGCTTTTGAATAAAGTTACTTTCCATACTTCTTTATAGTCCCTTAAATAAACTTAATATAAAATAATATTTAAAGTGCTTATTCCTGGAAATATGGCAAATTCATAATAGCTGTATGCTTGCTATTAAATTATAGACCGACATTTTAATAATAAAATTATATTTGCAGATGTTAACATGTGCAGTGCTGCCATAAATGAGAATTAAGTCTGAAATATACTTTGCTTACTCACATTTTGCTGATCCACAAACTGATTCTTCAAAACATCAAAAGAGAGAGAGAGAGAGAGAGAGAGAGAGAGAGAGAGAGAGAAGAAAAGAAAAAGAGGGGAGGACTTTTTCCTCCCCAGTCAAAAACATCTAAATAAAAGATGTATGTATTTGGAATGTTCATTGTGGTTCAGTTTCAAAACTTCTCTTGCAAAAAAACTTTTAAAACTTGTTATATAATAATTAAATCCTTGGTTCAAGAAACTCCCAAATATTTAAGTCCATTGAATTCTCTCACAAGCTGTTCATAGGCAGATGCTTAGACTGGACTAATACAATATATTCTTCCCTGCTCCTTGTTTTAACTGCAGCTCACAGAGATAAAGTGGAATGCTGCATTACAGCTTAGTGTGTTTTGATGGTCTCATCATCTAATCATAGGTTTAACATTACTCATTTGCTGGCTCCAGGAATTCCTGCCATTAAGGACTCTAGAGATGTAATGTGCCTCAAATATTGATTGTGGGAAGAGTGAGAAATTCAAGCTTCTTTGCTTTTTCACCTTCCTTTTCATCCTTATATAGACTTAGTGCAATAAACAAAGCAATTGTTTTTAAATTTGAAATGTTATCTTGGAATATAAATGTAGATAATATTTATATATATTCCAACTAAATACATTATTTATACAGTCTTAGATGGACTTACAATAAACTTTCACTTTACTTCCACCCCCAAATATCAGATCAGATATTTTATTTGTAATTTCAAAAAGTAAAGAAAATGTTCAACTTTTAAAATTCTAGAACTGTTTGAAGTCTACCATAGAACTGTACAGTGCTTCAGATTTGACCTTCAGATAGTGCTTAACGTAATTCTGCAAAAATGCAAGTGAAGCAACTTACCTCAATACATTAAAACAGTTGTGCCTTTTTCCCAAGTTCACCTCACTACCTTCCACAGCTGCCCCACAATTATTAGAATGCTTTATTTAAAGTGTTGTATTTTGTTAAGAGGAAATCCCCTCAGTATTTCAAATGATAATAATGAGTTCTCTTATTAGGAAGAGGAAGATTCAGCAGATTTCTAATAAGGACATAAAATTCTTAGCTATTTTCTAGAAGTTGAAAATAAAAATTAAGAATTGACTATCACCTGAAGAAGGAATTCTTAATTGATTAAAAATATAACAAGAAAAATAATATTTTAAATTGATGCATATATGCTGCAACAATATTTTTAAAAAAATGTCTTTTCCAACACATAAAATATTAGTGATAGAAGCAGTATACATCTAATAGAACTTTCACATTCACACACACAGCTCATTACCTTTTTCTAATGATTTTATTGTTCTTCATGAAATATGAAGCCGTATCATACAATCGTTTTATGGCTTCACTTCTAGTTAGGATATAGAGAGCCAAGATGGCTCTCTTCCAACATCCTGTCCTTCTTGTCCTAGAGGCCAAGGGTAATTGGAACATACTTTGGACATAATCTAATCCATTTTTTTTCTCAGTTGGTGGTACACAGAAGCAGTCTACCTGGGAAATAGGCTACTTGTCTAGAATGACAGTAGCTGGTAGAAAAAAACCTGCATTATTTCATTCTGTGGACAGGAAAGGAGGTTCTTAAAATATTTTGCTTTTGAGGATGAAAAGGTAAATATATAGTGGAACAGAAAAGTAGTTAAGGATGAACTGCATGAGACATACATATAAATTGGAATACAGCCAGCTGTATGAATAATGTTCAATCTGCAATATAGACAGATTCTTCTTTTTGCAGGAAAGAGGTAAGACATTCTCGTTGGGCTTGCAGATATTACAGAGATGCTGTCCCATGCTTCCACACTGATTATTTTGAACAGCCTATCATAACCAAGTTGCCAGTCCCAATTGTGGTCGCTAAATAACATGTATGTCTATAGAAATATTTTACAAGACCAATATAATCCAGTTGTAAAAGCAGTAGTAGTAACTACTATTAGCTATTAAAATAAGAGCAAAATAAAACTAGAGGCTTTAAAAAACCTGATATTTTTCTAACATTAGATTCCATATTGAAACATTTCATTGAGGTTTTAACTTTATATTTTTAATCTTCTGAACATTCAGTGCGTTTTTCTGTGAATTGATTCTGTGGCTTTTCAGTCCTATTGACTGAAGCCTGTTTAATCACTACATTTAGTAAAAGAATGTATTTTTGCCAGCTCCCTAGTTTTTGTATCTTCTCCTCAGAGCTGAAGTTTCCTCCAAGCATCTAGGGGCATTTGGAAGAATAAATATTGTGGGGAGAAAGGAAGATAAGTAAAATATCACCTCTGTTTCCATTGAGGGAAATTTCCTGTGTAAGAAAAAAAGCCTTTTGTTGGTAGAGAAACACAATGCCTACAGTTCACAGCGTTATTCCCCCCCTCACCCCAAATACTGGCGATACAATGTTTGAGATTTTGATTTTTTGTTCAAAATTAATTGCACTTTGCAATCTGTGTTAGCAGTCTGTTTTGAAGATAAATGTATCTTCAAAAAGATAGATGATTGAGAAGGCTTTTGAAGACGTTTATTTATATAAACTAGGGTAATAGTAGACATTGAAAAGGAAAGGGAAATGCAAAGTTTGTTTTCTTTTCATTTGCTACAGCAAATTAGATGCTTTTATGCTCTTTATTTGGAAATTCCATGTTAACGACTACAGATTAGCAAGGATGTCATTTTTTTTTCTTATCTGAGCTCCTGAGTAAACTTAACATTGCCAGCGGCTCATGTCCAAGGTATGGTCTAAATTTACATGAAATATCACATTACAAACGTCTGAAGGTACATGTCATGGATAATTCAGTTCATATGGGCAGGTTTTTAGACTCTGATGGATATGCAATCAAGACTGTCCCCAGAGGAATTATGTCTTTGTGAAAAATTTGCTTTAAGCTTTACAGGAACTCCTATAAGGATACTGCATTATTCGACACTGAGAAACCACTTTTCTTTTTATATTTTGATTACTATTGTCCTTTTACAATAGTTTTCTTTCATGTGTAATAACACTCTGCATTTCCCAAATATGAGCCTGAGGTCATACTTAGATTCATTTGGTCTTCAATGTCTTTAGAAAATTTACAATAAATAACAACATATTCAATACACTTGAATTGAGTTAATTTTCAATGGTGGGTGAGATTAAGATGGTTATTTTGACAAGATCTGTCCTTTATTAACTAGTCTTTGTTTGCTATAGTCTAGTTTTATATGTCACAGCTGTGATACTGTTTTGTAGTAGATTTCTGAAATAAACCATGACATTTCCCCCAAAGTTTGGTTTTCCTTTTTAAAAGCATATTTGATATTCATTAATATTTCTTTTCTTTTTTGCTTCAAGAACTACAATAGATTCTAAGTATTTCCAGATTTTTGTAAAATGTTCCTGTTCAAAGTAGTAATATATTCAAATATAATTATGCTATTTCAAATGGCTCTTCATTTTTCTATTGTAAATAACAACATTAAAATAAAAAAAAATCTCTATTAGACCCATTGGTGGCAGAAATAAAGGAGGTGTCAGGCTTAAATATAATAATTGTTTAATATAGCAGATGCTAAAGTATAGAAATAGCTCCTTTATTCTGTTTGGAGATGCTAAAATATATTTACAACATTTTATGCCTCTTCTGATTAACAAAAAGGCACTTTCTTGCTGTGGTAACATAACTAGTTTATATTCAGCAAAACTTTTTAATAAAGTGACAACACTAAAGGGAAAAAGTTGCAGTTCCAATGATAAAATAAGTTTACTTTCATATTTACTATAAGATCACCCTTGAAATGTTACTTGGACATTTAAGAAGTATTTGATTTCTAATTAAAAAATAATAATATATAAGAATTACTATGAGATTCACATGAAGAGAATGTAAAATAATTCTACTATACTATATTTTTGAACGCTTATTCTAAAGCTGAGGATAATACTTGAAAGAAATACCCATATAATAATCTGTTTGGATAGTAACATTAATATAGTGATATAGACTCATAATACATTGAGTTAATTTGAGACAGGTGCTGGTTTAATATGCTTTTTTAAAAGTGATTCAAGATTATTTTAATTAATTTTAAATTAAAAATAAATAATTCCTATCCCCAAACTAGTAACATCTATGAAGTCCTTCCATGTAGTCATAAAGGCATATAACTAAATAGAAGTCATTTTCTCATGGCATCAATATTCAAGAAAACTTCAGAGTTAAAACTTGACTGTGTTCTTGTTTACTGTGTTCTTGTTTATAGTGTTGCTCCGTAATATTCCAATATGATGAAAACGATGAAAGAAGATAATGCTTTATGATAGCTTGTATTGTTATGCCTGCTGCATTTTTTCCTCTGACTTAATCATTATGCTTCATGCATCCAGATTAGATTACTGTGAGGCATGGTATATAACAGTTTTAGAAACATCAGTTAATTCTGAAATTGGCATCAACCTCTTGATTGATCCAACCTTCAGACACCACGTGTACTATTTTAAGCAATGCAACTATTAGTTGACATTTGAACCCAAAACAAGAGATTTTAATGAATTGCATGCTGAATAGTTCAACTTCCCTCACCACCACCCCCTTTTTTTTTCATCATGGTATCTCAAGAATTGTCCTGAGATGAAACCAGTAACCATGGTGGGCATCCCAAGAGCAATATGCAATACTTACAGATCCTAGAAGCTCTGCCGAGCTTGCAACAAATTCCATCATCCCTATCCAGAGAAGAAGTTTACCACATCCAGACCTCAAGAATACTATCAAATGGGGGTAAAACAGGGAGACAACAATTATTTATTTATTTATTATTTATTTTCAGAATCTAAAGCATCTTACATTAAAAAGAGAAATATAATATTTAAAATTAGTGTAATAATCTAAATAATGAAAACTTTCAATCACTACGTGATAGATATAAAAATTAAAATACAGAAGGAATTTAAAATACTTATATGACATTATATAGCATTTGAGGCCCAGAAAGTAGTGGCCTGAATAGCTTTGCCATTGGCCAGGAACATTATGCATGATCCATCAAGATTATGGCATATCAATAAGTGTTTAGGACAAGGGAGAGAGAAATAGGAGAAGCAAAATGTTTTCAAAGGACAAAAAAACCCCAAGAAAGTGCTTGGGAAAAATACCTTTGAGACAATCTGACCTTGGAAAATCAAGTATGAACTGTTCACAATATATCTTGTAAGCTTCTTTTTTCCCCTGAACTTCCAGTCTATCATTTTCTTGATTCCCCACAACTCTTGGCTAGCTGATTCCAGTGGGAGTGGAATTTGTAACTCTTGTGGCTAAAAAAGAAAGAAAGAAAAAAGTATCTGACATTTCATTGTGACTTTGCTTTGGACTTCCTTATTTACTTGCT
This sequence comes from Pantherophis guttatus, assembly GCF_059756535.1. Classification (NCBI taxonomy): domain Eukaryota; kingdom Metazoa; phylum Chordata; class Lepidosauria; order Squamata; family Colubridae; genus Pantherophis; species Pantherophis guttatus. Next base: position 26,856,793 of record NC_142067.1, read on the forward strand.
CTTTGGACAGTGAACTTGCTTTTGGTTCTAACCTTGGACTATATTTATGACCATGAAATTAGTTTGACATATTTAGTATGCTAATAACCCAGATAAGAAGCTGCTGTTCATGAGGCCAGGACACATATAAACCTATCTGTCAGGAGGAATTGCAATGATGGAACTGGCTCCTGATCTATTAGTATCTTATTCCTTACTCTGTTTTAAGTGACGATGTGGGAAAAATAAAATAGTTGGAAATGACATATTTGAAATACTTTGGGAATGTCATTGGATGTTAGCAGATTAGTTAAAAACATGGAATCAAACACTACCTCTTCCTGAATCACATATATTCTGGTATATTCTCTAGCCCATTGTACAGTAATCATTCTATCTCTGCAAACAGAAATAGTCTTGGAGCTGGTGTTGAGACAGCCTGAGATAGCAGGAACTAAGGTTATTCATTTTTTTTTCTTTTTGTTTTTAAATTCAACAGAAAGAAATATGCCCTATTTTGTGTGTTCTGCCTTAGGAACTTGAGATAAGCATATTGCCCTATTGTTTTTCATAATATGCCTAAACTCTATTGAAATATTTTTTGGAGAAGTTAAAAATATGATTAGAAAAATCCACGTTATGGCTAGTTTTCTAAATTAAATCTTCGGAAGATTGGAAATACAGTTGACTTAAGATAAGAGTGTTTAACCTCTGCATTAAAAAACAGCTAGATAAGTGTTGGTAAACCTTTTCAGCATCAAGTGCTGAAACGGGAGCGTGTGTGAACCTTTTCGACAATGAGTGCCGAAACAGGAGTGCGCGTGCATGTGCCATAAACTGGAAAAGCAGATCTTCTGGTTTCCAACACGTACTTACGCGGCGGCCACCTGGTCTTCTGGTTTTAAATTTAGGTTAAATGTAAGTATGATTAGTTGGCTTGTTTGTACCAACTATATGGCAACTCTTTGTTGGAATCAAATGACATTACTAGCTTGCAAATCTCTATTGATTTCACTAGAGAATGACTCATAGCACTAAATTATAATTCAAATAATTTTATATGTTATAGTTCTCTTGTAAACTGTTGTAAGAAAGGAAAACAGTTAATATGTTTCTTAAAGAGAATAGATATCCAGATATGTCTCCTCTGCTTTAGAAAGCCAGCAAGAAGCCAGCAAAATATCCATTGAATCAAGATGGCCGGGAGACAAAGCTTAGAGTTTCAATATTGGATCGTAGTTTCAATATATAAGCCCTGCCTTTCTCAGCATTGAAGTCTATACTCTAGATAAATCATATTTGACAGTCTTCTACCAAGTTCTGAGGAAGAGATTAAATTTTTAAAGGACCACTATCTACTGTCAAGTCTGGTTATGGAAACTAAGTAGAATATAATTTTATCATTTTTAGAATTTCATACAAAACTGAACTATAAAAATAAATATATTTATTTTCTAAAATTTTATAAAATGTGTGATTTAAAAATTTATTATTTGAAAATTCATCAGCAAAGTTTTTTTAATGATGATCAAAAGAAAACTTCACAAGTGGGTCTATTATTTTGGATTTAAATATCTAATGCCGACTTCCGCTGGCTCCGCGAGCTTTGAAAGACGTTCTTTTGAGAGCGTCTGCTCCCTGGCTCCGTTAAAGCCCCAGAACAGCCGACAAACGCTGTCTGGAGGCTTGAAATTCTCCCCCCGGGCAAAGGGGAGAGAGAAGAGCAGGCAGGTGGAGGTAGAACCCCCCCGAACCCTAGGAAAAATCCTGGGGCGCGAAGGGCGCGCGTTCCCTAAAAGCCTGTCAAGCCGCTCCAGACCAGGGACGTCTCCGCTAATTAGCTAATTAGCGGAATTAGAAGCCGCGACCAATCTTGCTGAATGGAAATGAGGGAATTAACAACTTGAACTAACAGCAGGCAGAACGAGCAAGGAGAAATCAGACTGCAAGTATTTTTTACCTAACTCCAATGCCTAGAGCCTCCTTCAGAAGTAATCACTTAGTACTTTGCAACAATATGGCGATTGAAGCTTGAAAGGGCGAGGGAAACGGAAAGTTACAGGAAAAGTTTCGTTTTGCTGGCAGCCCTTCGCTTGGGGAAAAAAAAAAGCTTTTGTGCTGACAGAAGGAGGATTTTAAACGTTAATTAACATTGGGAAATCTTTTGAGGAACTCTTCTTTTTGACTCTGATTAAATATAAAGACTAATTTCAAACTGGAAATGGCCTCAAAGTCTGTAAAAACTGTTCCTACTAAAGGAACTGGGAGTGCTGGTAGCTCCCCAGCTCATATTCCTAGATCACAAGTTTCTGCTCCTCCAGCGGATCCACAGACTTTAACGTTGGAAATGTTGCAACAAGCTCTCCAAATCACCCAAAATAAAATTGTTGATGTGATTGATGAAAAAATTAAGGAAACTAATGAAAAAATTAAGGAAACTAATGAAAAGATACAGGCTGTGTCAGATGAGATTGCAATTCGCAATCAGGGGATTAGGGATGATATATTAATGGCATTTAAGTGTCTGGCAAGCAATATGGAGATGGTGGATAACAGAGTTGAGGAAATTAAACAATCTTCTGGAATGTTGGATAGCAAAATAGGAGAAGCTCAAAACAGAATTCAAAGGGCTGAAGACGATGTAGTAATGGTACAATACAGAGATATGGAATTTGCTTTAAGATTTAGAGGGGTGAAGGAGAATAAACAAGAGAATTTGAGAGAAATGATGTCTGAGGCATTGGCACCGCTGGTGGGGGAGTCCAAAAATGATCTGGGCTGGCAGATGGACAAGCTGTACCGTGTTAACTCCTGGATTGCTAGACAGAAACATCTACCAAGAGACATTGTGATATATTTTACTACAAGGAGAGTACGCAACGAAATTTTACAGGCTACTTTTAAAAACAAGCTTCGGGTGGAAGGCCAGGAAGTAATGACAATGAAAGAAATCCCCCCTAAGATCTTGAGAGCTAGAAGGGAGTATGCCTTTCTGGTGGATGAACTGAGAAAACGTCAGATACAGTACAGATGGGAGGTGCCAACTGGACTAGTGGTGACTTATTCAGGAGAGAGATATCGGCTTAACACAATTTGGAAAGCAAGAGACTTTCATACTAATGTATTAAAGGCTGGCACACCCAAATCAACTAAATCACCAGAAGGCAAAAGAAAGAAAGAAGTAATGGAAGCTGAGACAGAAGAGCTCTTGACAGTAGTTCAGGGGGGAGCTTTGGCTGATCAAGAAGAAATACAAATTCAAATGGCTACTCAAGAGTTGGCGCTGATTGATTTCTCGCAGTTACCAAAGGATCAAAGACAGACCAGATCGGTGACAGCTAGACTCAAGGAAGAATTAAGACAGCAACAATCCCAGATGGCAACTCAAGAAATGATTCAAGATACTACTAGAACAGGAGCAGTGGGGGGGAGCAAGACCTAAAACTCAAATGAGATCAGAGCATCAGGACTTGCTTCAGAGGCTCCAAAAGCCCAGAGATGGGAACTAGATTTTTGACTTGGAACGTTAATGGCTTGAATTCTCCACAGAAAAGAAGAAAAATATTTCACTATCTTAAGCAATTTAAGAATGAAGTAATTTGTTTACAAGAGACTCATATAAGAATACAAGATCAAAAATATCTGATTAATGCAAGACTTGGTACATCTTACGTAGCAGCAGCACCAGAAAAGAAAAATGGTATAGTTATATATTTGAAAAGAGACTTAGTTGCTAAATTAATTGAAGCAGACGATCAAGGCAGATTTTTAGTGATAGAACTTTTAGTAAAAGGAGAAAAAATACTTGCAATCGGAGTTTATGCCCCGAATCAACAACAAGAAAACTTTTATAATTTACTACATTCAAAATTGACACACTGGGCATATAAAACTTGTATCCTGTTAGGCGACTGGAATGGTGTTTTGGATGTTAAAAAAGACAAGATGGGACCTAAACAAAATGTGTCAACAAGAGCAAAATTGCCCAAAGCGTTTTGGGAAATGATGGATGACTGGGAGTTGAGAGATATCTGGCGTGAAAGAAACCTGGAAGAAAAAGATTTTACTTTTTTTTCAGATAGACATCAATCCTTTTCAAGGATTGATTTTATATTAATTACTAGCGATCTTTTATCCAGGGTGAAAAATATGAAGATTTGCTCAAGAACATTGACAGACCACAGTCCAGTTTGGCTGGAATTGGAGTATGAGAAAGGGCCTAGGAGGTCCTGGAGGTTAAATGATAATTTGTTTAGGTATGAAGAAAATGTAAAAGAGTGTAAAAAATTTATGAAAGAATTTTTTGTTATGAATATGCAAAAGGGCACATCGATGGAAATGGTATGGGATGCAAGTAAGGCATATATGCGAGGAATTTTGATATATTTGAATAATAAATATAGAAAGAAATGTCAGGGCATTTATTAATCCCATGTTTGGCTCTGGGACTAATTACCCTGGTTTGGAGGAGATGGATCGTGGCTTATCCTTGTTTCAATAATCTGAAAAGAAACGCGAAGGAAGGTTTCTAATAAAACTCATTTATTTGTTATAAAGAAAATAAAACACCTCACTAACTAAGAAAAGTTAATTGTTACATTTTTGAAAGTAATTCGGGCCGGCTATCTCTTAGCCGGACCTCTGGCAAGAGAACAAAGAAAGGAGTGAGAAGCAAGTGAAGGAATGTGGGTGGATACGGAAACACGTAGCTTACTGATAAGAAGTTGGCAAGCTACGGAGACTCTGACAGTCCAGAAATAATGAGCTCAGCTGGTAAATAAAATAACGCAGTGACATTCCCCTTCTTTTGCCAGTTGAGCGAATATCAGTTCATCATCAAATAAGGCACATCTTCTCACGCAGATACTCGTGTTGAGCTGCTGGAAGTGGTTTGTTGAGCATATCAGCAATTTGATCATGTGTAGATACATATTGCATTTTGACAAAACCTTTTTTCACTAAATGCTTTATGTTTTGGTAACGAATGTCAATGTGTCTGGACCTAGAACCTGTAAAATGAGATTCAGAAATATAAACCACCGATTCATTGTCTTCCATCACTGTGATCGGTCGGATCGGGTGTGTCCAGATATCTGTGACTAAAGCATCAAACCAAGTTAGAGAATTACATGCATCTGAAACACAAGCATATTCAGCTTCAGTAGATGAACAAGAAACAAAATTCTGTTTACGTACTTGCCAATAAACAGGACATCCATTTAAGAACATCATATAACCTGAAGTACTTTTACGTGATTTCTTATCACTTGCCCAATCAGAATCTGCATAACAACATAATTCTGCATAATCAGTATGTGTTGGTTCTAACAATAACTTCATGTGTTTGGTGTATTTTAGGTATCTCAGTAATTTCTTAATACATGTCCAGTGAAACTGTTTTGCTTTACCTACGTGTCGTGATAAGAGATTAACACTAAGTGCAATGTCGGGTCTGGTCCAACTACTAATGTACAATAGTGACCCTATGACTGAACGATAAAGTGTTTGATCCTCGAACTCAGGACTTTCTTCTTGTGTCAAGTTGTGAAAATCTGTTTGCATGGGTGTCTTTGTTGTGTTAGCATCCTTTATGTTGCAATGATGCAAAATTTGTTCAATTTTATCTTCTTGTGAAAGACTAAACCCCTTCTGTGTTTTTTCAATCTGAACACCTAAATAAGTGCTAATGTGACCTAATGATTTCAATGTGAAGTATCTCTGCAAAGCTTTGGCAAAAATTTCACTCATTTGCTTATTTGGACCAATATAAACAATATCATCAACATAAACAAGAACTATCTCATATGCATTGTTAGATCTTTTTGTGAACACGCACTCATCAGTTTCGGACTTAATAAAGCCCATTGAATTTAGTTTGTCAGTAAGACATAAGTACCACATTAAACCAGATTGTTTCAGACCATAGAGACTTTTGTTTAGGAACCAGGTATCCCCTTCTTGCTGTCGGAATCCTGGAGGACTTCTCACGTAGATCTCTTCGTCTAGGTCTGCATGTAGATAAGCCGTGTCAACATCAAATTGGAAAACTTCTAAACCAAGGATAGTTGCAGTTGCTAAAGCAATTTTTACACTCTCAGTTCTGACTGTCGGTGAGTAGGTATTTGTGTAGTCCTCAGGATAACGTTGAGCGAAACCCTGAGCTACAAGTCTGGCTTTGTATAATGACTCACCATTTGGTTTCTTTTTGATTCTGTAGACCCATCGAGTGCCAATGACCTTTTTGTTTGCTAGAGGTTTTGCAGGTGTAAATACTTTAAGTTTCTTTAGACTGTCCATTTCAACCTGCATTGCTTCATACCATTTGTCTTGCTCTGAATCAGGGAGCTGCTTGATTTGTGTGAAATTATCAGGTGGAAGTGTAACATTGCAAATCAAAGGCAAGGGTGCTTTTGTCAGTTGCCAAGAATATCGTTGTGGAGGGATCCCTTTTGTGGCCCTCTTGGAACGTCTCGGGACAACTGTCCAGTCTTCTTCTTCTTCGTCCTCGTCCTCACTTTCGTCGCTAGCGTCAGCATCCGCGGCTTGCGAAGACGGAACATCGGGTTGAGAAGAATCAGTGGAATCTTGATCATCAATCTGCGTGGCATCAGCAGTATCATCTCTGGGAAAATAAACTCCAGGATCATTGGAATGAATCCTGGACCAGTCAATATCTTCTTCAAAATTAGCAGATTGGGAAATCACAATTACATGTTTAGAGTCAATAAATTTGCTCCACTTTGAATTATCATCAATACCCATAAATCTCAGTCTCTTTGCTGCTGGACCTCCTTTTCTTCTTTGAGCTAAGGGAATGTTCACCATAGCGTATGAACCAAAAATATGGATGTTTTTAAGATCAGGCTTGTAGCCATACAACATGAAGAAAGGAGTCTGATTTGTTACACTGCTCCAAGTACGGTTTACAATGTAATTTGCATATTTTATAGCTTCACCCCAGTATATAATATCAAGGTTGGCGTCTTCTAGGAGACAACGCATCATGGTTTGCAGTACCCCTTGTCTTCGTTCTGCGACTCCATTATGAGCCGGTGTGTAAGGCGCCGACGTCTGATGAATAATTCCATTCTTACGCATCCAGTCCTGGAAACGCTGAGACATGAACTCGGCACCACGATCACTCTGGATTCTGGCGATGCGAACTTGGTGTTGGGTAGAAACAAGGGTTGCAAAGTCTTTAAAGATCTGAAAAGTCTCTGATTTTTCTTTCATAGGATATACATATCCATATCTAGAATAATTATCAACAATTGTTAGAAAATATTTTCTACCACCAAATGATGGCGGGAATGGACCAACTATGTCAATGTGAACCAAATCAAAAATGCGTGTTGACAGGCGTGTAGCGCGTTTGGGAATGGCTGCTGCTTTGGATTTGGCCTTCTTGCATACAGCACAATCCAAAAACACCTTACACCCCTTTAGATCCAAACCTTTTGCGAACTCCGGCATCTTCCTCAGAACACGGAAACTGGCATGCCCCAATCTTCTATGCCATTTGTGGATACACCTGGAATGCAAAGGTTTACCTGTTAGTGAATTCTCAACATTAACATTTTTATGGGGAACCTCAGGCTTGCTCTGAGCAACCTGTTTACCAATTCTATTTTTGTTGGCTTTAGGAGCCTTAGGGGTAGCAACAGGATCTCTCACTGGAGCATCTCTATCTGGGCCTGTGCCTTCCCTTTTTGGAGTTTGCATATTTGCCTGTGTTTGTGTTTTAGGCTTTGGCTTTAAGTAATAAACACCACCAATTAATATGGTTTCAGCAACAATATCTCCATCTTTAACTATGTAACTTGCTTTTTCAAGGTGGTGAACTTGGAACTTTAACATTCTAGACAAGTGACACTGACTAAGCAAATTGCTGGTTGCTGTTGGTATGTAATAAACATCAGGAATGAATGCATCGAGCTCTTCAACATAAACAGTTCCTTTTCCTTTGACCTGACAAGGATGATTGGAGAAAGAATAAAGTTCACGTAGTTCAGGTTCAGGCTCGTGCATTTCTGTGAAAAGTTCTTTTCTGTAGGTAACATGCAATGCTGCACCACTGTCCAAAGTCCACAGGAGTCGTCTGTCATACTCTGGTTGAGGTTGTGGATCATTGGTTAAAGCCAATGTGGCGAGTGGAGTTTGTGGATCACGCCGGGGACCACGACGACCTTGTCTTCCGCCTCTGCCTCTGCCTCTGGAATCTGTTCCTCTGGGCTGGTGCGTGACGGGAGCTGGAACTCGTTGGGGACAATCCCGGGTGGCATGTCCCACACGATTGCAGGTGTAGCATCTTGGCATCCTTGGAGCGTAGGTCCTTCCTCGGAAGGGGCGCCTAGCTGGAGCTCTTGATGCGGGTGGTCCTCTCAAGTGTGGTGTGGCTAGCATGAATGCCTCTTCTTCAATTAAAAGTCTACAGACATTGTCCACTGTGCGTTGAGCAATTGGGACTTGGTTAATTTTTGTAACAGCATCTTTCCATTCATAATTCAAAGAGTTAATAATGATGCTGATCATTTGAATATCTTCAATGTTATGGCCTCTTTCTCTCAATTCTGTTCTCAGACCTTTCAGTTTGGTCAAATGTCCTCCAATTTGTTCACCAGGTTTCAATCTCGAACCGTGGAGTTCAGACATTTTTAGTTTTGACTCACCAGTTAGTGGAGAGACAGAAAATGCGTGGTAAGGGGCCTGCACTTGGTATGCTGGCTGTGCTGGCAGAAATGCCTGTGGTATTTGCTGTGCCTGTTGTGGACCTAAAAATGGTCTTGGTTGTGCCATTGGAGGTGGGCCAGGAGGTGGCCCTATTTGCACTTGTGGCTGGGGCACATATGCAGGCATTTGTAGCTGCTGTGGCTGATGCACTGGAATCTGCTGTATTCCAGTTGCCATTTGTGCTTGATCTGCAATATTGGCATGACCTGCTGGAGATGCAATCATTTGCCTTTGCTTTGTTCCATCTAAAAGGACACCAACACCGCCAGGGGGTGTTTGAGTTTGGGCCTGTGGAAACACTTGTGGCATTTCAGCTTCCTGTAGTAAATTACTTTTGCCAGCAGATGGTGCTGCACCTTTGGGCAGCTTTGCATACGGGGCATTGTATGCTTTAGAGTAGGAGTGGTTATGTAAGACATGTGTAACTTGATCAGGGAGACTTTCATGTGACGTATGCAGTGCTCTTTGCCTTAATTGGCCTGACACAGAATCCACCAGGGGGAGTGTCTTTGGCTCTGAGCAAGAAGACAAGATGGCCTCTTTTGAAAATCTTAAGTTATCTCCCATATCTTGCTCAAGCATAGATATAGCCATTTTTGCCTGGGATAGCTGCTGTTCGTAGAGTTTTATACGGTCACGATAGGCTTTCATGGCCAGCTGATCCAGGGTGAGCTTAGAGCTTCGAGGAGAATAATGAATTGTTTCTCTCTCTGCGTGGGAGGAATTTTGCTCAGCAGTGCTTGCACCGAGCTTTACAAATTCAGAAGGTTCTGGGGAGACTTTTTCAGAGCTTGGAAGATCAGAAGAAAATGTTACTGACCTCAGTCGTAAATCATCATCTTCAAAAACAGCTTCTGTCTTATCTCCATCCATTTCTGTTCCCACGGCTTCTTCTCGTTCCAGGCGTGTGGCTGTAGTAAGGGGCTGGAAATCTGGAAACCTCCTGTCTGCCACCTCTTCGTTGGAAAGATCAATCAAATCATTTACGAAGAGTGGTCTTGGTTTCATTTTGCCTTTTTTCTTCTGTTTCGGCATCTCAGCAATATAATTAGCGTACCTCAGTAGCTAAAAACTAATTGCCTATGCGCTCTTATCAGAAGTAACAAAAACAAGGAAAAAGCCATAAATCAGACCATCCTCGTGCTATCAGAATGTCAGGGCATTTATTAATCCCATGTTTGGCTCTGGGACTAATTACCCTGGTTTGGAGGAGATGGATCGTGGCTTATCCTTGTTTCAATAATCTGAAAAGAAACGCGAAGGAAGGTTTCTAATAAAACTCATTTATTTGTTATAAAGAAAATAAAACACCTCACTAACTAAGAAAAGTTAATTGTTACATTTTTGAAAGTAATTCGGGCCGGCTATCTCTTAGCCGGACCTCTGGCAAGAGAACAAAGAAAGGAGTGAGAAGCAAGTGAAGGAATGTGGGTGGATACGGAAACACGTAGCTTACTGATAAGAAGTTGGCAAGCTACGGAGACTCTGACAGTCCAGAAATAATGAGCTCAGCTGGTAAATAAAATAACGCAGTGACAAGAAACAGGGGACAAAAAGAAAAGAATTAGAAGATGAGATTAGTAAACAGGAACGGGCTTTAGTAGCTAATCCAACAGATAAGAAAATTAAAGAGGCAATCAATTTATTGAAAGGTCAATTTAATATGTTAATAGCAGATCAAGTGGCAACTAATTTAAGATATGCAAAACATAATACTTTTTACAATGCCAATAAACCAGGCAGGTGGTTAGCATATTTGTTAAGGAAAAAGCAAAAATCAAGGACAATAGAGAGAATAAAATATAAGGGTAAAGAGGTTTATGAGCAACAATTGATTAAAAAATCTTTTTTAGAGTTTTATTCGAGGCTGTATACTGGTGATAAAATTAAAGATATAGATATAGATAGATATTTGCAGAAAGAGAATATTTATACAATTTCAAATGAGCAGAGGGATAGTTTAAATCAATCGATAACTTCTGAGGAAATTGCGTTAGCAATTAAGCAGCTGAAAGTGGGTAAAGCTCCTGGGACGGACGGTTTGACGGCTATTTACTATAAAACCTTACAGGAGGAAATGATAGAACCACTGAAAGAATTATTTAACAATATACAACAGGGAGGAGAGGTACCTCCAACTTGGAAGACAGCATTTATTTCATTGATCCCAAAAGAAGGGCATGACGATACAGATCCTAAAAATTATAGGCCAATTTCATTATTAAATACAGACTATAAGATATTTGCAAAAAATTTGGCAAATAGATTAATGACAGTCATGCAGCAAATGATTCACCATGATCAAACTGGTTTTATAAATGGTAGACAAATGAAGGGTAATGTAAGGCAAATTGTTAACTTATTAGAGTATTTGGGAAGGAACAACCAGGTCCCCGCAGTGCTTGTGTTCTTGGATGCTGAGAAAGCCTTTGATAGATTGAATTGGCAATTTTTACTTAAACTAATAGAAAGGATGCAATTTGGAGAACAATTTGTACAATCTATTAAGACAATATATCAAAAACAAACAGCGCAAATAATAGTTAATGGTGGTTTAACAGATGTTTTTAATATAGAAAAAGGAACAAGGCAGAAAGAGTTGGACAACTGGAAAAAACTACAACTGTCTTTGCTGGGAAGGATAGCTGCTGTAAAAATGAATATTTTACCAAAATTTCTATTTCTTTTTCAAATGATACCAATACTTAAAAAAGATGAGAATTTGAAGGAATGGCAGAAGGGCATAAATAAGTTTGTGTGGGCAGGGAAGAAACCACGAGTCAAACAAAAGATATTGCAAGATACTAGAGAAAGAGGTGGTCTTAAGATGCCCAATTTAAGATTGTATTATGAAGCTGCTGCCCTCTCAGCAATCACAGATTGGATAAACTTAACGGAGGAAAAGATACTGAATATTGAAGGATATGGTTTGGTTTATGGCTGGCATGCTTACTTAGTGTATGATAAGAAAGTAGATAAGACTTTTAAAAGTCATATATTAAGAAATGCTCTATTGCGTGTCTGGAAAAAGTATAAATATAAACTAAATGATAGGTTACCAATATGGACAGTACCCAGACACGCGATAGAGAACATAAATTTAGAGCAAAAGCAAGATAAGATTACATATAAGGAACTCCTTTATAAGGAAGGAGTCAGACTACAGTTAAAATCCATGGAACAATTAAAAGAAGAAGGGATTATTAAGACTTGGTTTCAATATGGACAACTGCTGGCCAGATGGAGAGAAGATCAAAAAATTGGTATTTTGCAGCAGGATGAGAATTTGATAAAGCAAATAAGAGATGAAGGTCAAATGCACATAAAAAGGTTGTACAATGCATTATTGGAAATAGATTCAGAAACAGACTTAGTCAAGGATTGTATGATAAAATGGGCACAAAATGTAGGTGAACCAATAATGATGGAAACATGGGAAAAGATATGGGTTAGAAATGTAAGATTTACACAAGCACAAAATTTAAGGGAGAATTTTTACAAAATGTTTTATAGATGGCATTTAGACCCAAAAAAACTAGCTTGTATGTATCCAAATTTACAACCCAAGTGTTGGCGATGTGAGTGTGAAGATGCTACATATTTTCATATATGGTGGACATGTAAAAAGATTAAGGCTTTTTGGATAAAAATATGGTGGATTATTCAAAATATTTTGAAGAAAAAAATTAAATTTACACCACAGTTTTTTCTGTTGGGAATAGTTATGGATTGTACTGTAATAGAGACTAAGCTGGTTTTGAACTTAATAACAGCTGCCAGATTACTGGTGGCACAGTACTGGAAGAAGGAAGATCCACCTACTATTGAGGAATGGACATTAAAAGTTGTGCATTTGGCGGAAATGGCAAAAATTTCATCATACCTTAAAGACCATTCAAATGAGAGATATATATTGGAATGGAGAAAATGGATTGATTACATACAGAAGAAGTATCCAAATAAGAAGATTCATATAGCTTATGAATGAAATAATATTAAGTAGTTTATGTTTGTTTTTTCTGAGTTATAAGGAGTTAAGGACCTAGGGAAAATATGAAATGTAATAATTTGTTAGCACATTTTAGTTCTTGGTTTGTGAATGCTATACCCTGTGCTCGTTCTGGGAAGTCTAGGGAGGCGGGTGGGGGGAGGAAGGGGAAGGGAGGGTGGGAAGGGGAGGGGGGGTTGAGGGGGGAAGGGTGGGGGGGTGAAAATGTTTGTATTTTTCATAAAACTTTTCAATAAAAATAAAAAAAAATATCTAATGCCCTTGAACAATGCACAGTACTGCATTACATCTCAATAAACTATAGTGTCTATAAAAATAATGTAAATAAAAATTCTGAATATTTTAAATTAATAAAAATAGTTACATTTTCAGAAGAATTGCCACTTTCTAAAACGTAGGGTTTTTTCCTCCTCTCCTTTAGGAATGGCAAAATTCTATTCAGAAGAATGCTGGACTTGCTTTTATTGAGCTCATCAATGAAGGAAGGTAATTCATTTAAAATCTTTGGACCAGTAGTCATTTTGTATTTAATTCCATTAGACAATAATATCTTCACCATCTGCTACAAAAATACCAGAGAATGAAATATTTTAATTAAAGAATTTTACAGTAGAGATGTTAGGCATAAATACTCAATTTGTTTATACATGAAATGTTGAAACAATGAACTCTTATGTTTATTTTTTTAAGAATACCTATGCAATAGTTATAAGATTTATGTGAGAACTGAACATCATCTTACAAGGGCAGCACAGGTTTTTTTTTTTTAAACAGATTCTGAGTAACCCAATCTATAATCCATCTGTCACTCCATCTGCTTTGGAGCTTCCTGTTCATAGTGTTTTTATGCAATAAGGAGGAAGTGCTCTTTTTATCATAATTCCCAATGCTATTTTCAGGTACTTTAACATCAGATAGAAATTTTATGTGTGCTATGGTATTATGGAAAGAGTTAACATTCTGGATGCAATCTAATTCTGTTAGTTTTCTTCATAATACTGTAACATTATACTCTCAACATAGTAAGTTTAGTGTTCCGTTATTATTAAGGAAAAAATAAAATTATCTTTTTTAAACTTAAGAACTATTTAAATATTAGTAATTATCTACAGCATTTTTGTTTATTTGATGCACTAATATATTATTTGCATCATTATATGTAGACGTGAAAAAATGGTAGCAGCTGTTTTGAGAATTTCTAAAAGCCTCTGCTTTCTCATTTGTTCTGTAACTTAAAATATTATTTGCAATTATCAAATGATAAGATTCAAATTTATGAAACAACATGCTGTAAGAAATATTTAATTTATAACAGTAGTCTTTCTGATAGATATATTTTGTAATATTCTTGCAGGATTCACTCAGAGATATGCATTTATTTTATTTTAACTGTGAGGAAATATGAATAATCTTTTTGTGCAAATGTTTTAATTTGATTTTTGAATGAAGAAGTAATACAGCTTTCCCGTGCTAATATCTATATGAATTAAGTAGTAATATTGGTTAGAAATATTGGTAGAAATCAGTAACCACAGCTAAGGTTAACATTATTAATAATATCTGGATATAGAATGTACATTAATTAAAAAAGAAACATGTTTTTCTTGTTCCTAAAATGTAATGGCTTCTAACGTTTGTTATATAGACATTTTTTCTGACTATAGGAGAATTTATGCTAGAAGACTTGATTACTGTTTTGTAGGCACTGAACAAATCTCAGTTTTGTGTTCCTTCTTTAAAATGCTAATCAAACAATAATTACAGCAATAATCACTGATTTTTCTACATACATTCCTCTATATTTATATCTATATCTCCATATATCCTCTATATCAATAAGTACTGTATATATCATCTGTATCTATACATCTCTATAGATATCTAGATATAGATACATATTTCATTTATGTACATTGTTAAAATGTATGCTTCTTTCTACCTAAATTTTATTTTACTCTGCAAAAAGCAAATTATTATAAATATTATTCTTCTTAATAGGTAAAGTGTGAATGCTATTCATCAATCATAGCTAGAGAATGCAATTGTGCTGTTGTCAACAATTAACAGGACATAAACAGTTGATGAATGTGTACTTGAATTAAAGTGCTCCCTTGAACAGCCTGAAATTATAAAGCAGATCATTTATAGGAATCTAACAAAGGAGTCTTATAATTAAAACAAAACAAACTTAATGGATTGTAAAATTGCTTATAATTACTATACATTTATGATTGAATTTTTAAATTGTGGATCAAAGAACAATGCAAAAGAATTTGAGAACTAGAGAACTTACATTTTTTCTTTTTAAAATACTGAAAGAAGTTCCATAATTCATGATGATCCTTGAAAATAAAATAAAATTAGTTTTATTAAACACAATTAAAATTAAATTAATTAACACTTTCAGCAATGTGTTTAATAAAATTAATTAAAGATGGGCAGCCATACAAATCTTTTTGAATAACTAAGTAAATATAAATAAATACAATTAAATTAAAAGTCATTACAAAGAATGCCTGTAATAAATAGGTTAAAACAATTAAATATAAAATCACTTCCATGGCTAGCCTAAAAAACAACTGTTTTACTTGTCTCCAGAGTTCAGCAGCATGTATAATGCAATTTCTTTAATGCAAATCTCAATACTGTTTTAAAATTGCTCTCCATCTTCAGTTTCAAAACGGTACTGTCATGTATCATGAGAGTCAGTTTGGTTCAGTAATTAAGGCATCGGGCTAGAAACTGGATATCCTAGTCCCAAGTCTTAGGAAAGAGGCAATGGCAAACCAGTTCTGAAAAAGACTTGCCAAGAAAACTGTAGGAATTCATCTTAACAGCCACCAGGAATCAACATTGACCCAAAGGAACACATACACACATACAGTATATCATGGGATACTGCACTTTGACTAAAACACATATCCAAATTTTCCTGTATAAGAGTGTGAGCAAGGTGTGTAGTTTCACAGCTTAAGGCTTTTATGAACGGATAAATAATGCTAATCAACATGGATGATTAAAATGTAAATGACTATTTATAATGCAGCCCTATAAAAAAGGAAGTCTCTCAAAATTCAGTGATCTTTACTCAGAACTCTGAGTTGTCCCCAGGTTTAGACTTTGGGGAGAGGAAGAACCTAAACGAAAGCTAGGGCTAGATTTCAGGTTTTTGGGGTTTTGGGATATCTCTGTCTTTGATGAGAATAAGAGGAGCAGCTGGGGAGTGAGTGAGAGGGCAAGTACAAAATGTGTATTTCGTTGAGCAGCAAAAATTCAGTAAAGCTCTGAAGACCTGCCTGTTCCATCTTGCAAAGGAGAGACTGCTCTTTGACTGAAAGAGTGGTATCTGTATGATGTGTGGTATCTGTACTCTTGGCATTTATCTTTTTTTTAATCCTTCCATATTAAACTGGCCTCTTTCTGGCTTTGCAGTGCTTTATTTGAAACTGAGAAAACATAGGCATTTTCTTTCACTATAAAGGATTGGAATTGTTCTGTGTTTTCTCATCAGCAAATAGTAGTACCTTTCCCTAAGATCTGAGCTCAAGCAAAACATTTGTTTTTGAGACAGTAACTAAAAATGAAGCAGCAGTAGCACCAGCAATCACCTGGCACCTGTAGAAGATAAAATAGAAAAATATTCATACCAATTTCATCCCTGCTTGCTTTACCTGAGCTATAATGTCCATAGAAAGAATTGCAAGTATGTATAGTCAAATTTGTTGCTACATTTTAAAGTGGAATTTCTGTCAGTATTATTTGGGACTTAGTTTCCCTGTTTTGGTTATCAGGTTTATACATCCTAATTCATAGAGGAATCTTTAAATGCTGCCAAAAATATGTTTGGTTCAATTGAATCATACATACAATATTTTCCAATTAAATGCCAGTTAACACAAGTAAAATACAGAACAATTTAGATAATTTCTTTGTGGAATAAATACAACACATCTAATTATTTTAGATGCACAAATCAGTAATTCAATTCAAAATATAAAATAAAGAATAGATACAAAGTAAAAAGGAGACATAAACATTCCCTTTAAAAAGATGTAAGAATGGTAAAGCTCCAATTTCATGACAGAAATTCTCCTTACAGACCTAAGAAAGAGGTCAAAAGATTGCCTTTCCTAAATACCCAGTTTGGCTAATATAGAAAATAGTTGGGGAGCACAGGTAAATTCAATTTAAGTTGCAGTATAATAAAAAAAAAAATCTCAAATGGATGACTGCAACACCACAAGATACACAGAAGTTTATCATTTTGAAAATAACTGGGAACTTAGCACTTTGGCTCTCTCTGAGAAAAATCAAGAAAAATATTCTGTTTGGTTTACAGGAATTTTATCTTTCTGAAACTACCAACACTGCTATAAATACAGTGATTTGGGACTTCATTATCTAAGTGTATATAGTATCTACAGATTTCTTTGGAAAGTTTGATAGGAAGAACTGCAGTTTCTTTCTTCACTTCCTTCTGTTTGGTTAAATTTATAGGATTGCCCAAATAGTAGGCGGGTGAATGTGCATTTGTGGGTCTTGGAAGATATTAGTTACATAAGTCACAAAAAAGAAAGCAAAGTCTGGTTTGCTTTGACTTAATTGGTTTTAGCCCACGAATAAAAATACATAATAGAAGAACCATGATATTATGTGGAAAATCAAAAATTAAATATTCAAAACTAGCTTAGTTTGATTAACCCGGTACCTGAGAAATTCACTGTTTAACTGAAATAGCACATGACTAAGAATAAAGTCATTCTTGAAGACATGTTTATCATACCTCTGGTATTCAGAAAACTGCACAAATTTGATTAAGATTTGAAAGTATTCATTCTTTCCTTTTCCAGAAAGAACATTCATATGTTTAGTGAGAAATTATTTTTTAAACTGCAAGCCTCACACTTAGAATCAGTTCTTTTACTTTTTTTCCATCTGAAGATAACTTCAAACAGCTTGATTAAGGAAGAAAAACTATGTTCCTGGTACTAAATTTCTTGTGGAGCTGGGTTTGAAACACACAGTGATTCTGTGAAGATCTTTTCCACATTTGATCACTTTAGCTGCCCAGAATCACTGGGAGCTGGATAGCATATAAATTTGTATAATAAGTAAATAGTTAATTGGATTATATAGACTGTATTAGACATATGGATGACTAACTAGTATGTTTTATATGACTCTTATATAGAACCTGTTTACAGAAATTCATTACCTTCCTTCTGCCACTCAGGTTGAAATGTCATTATAAAGTAATGATGGGAAATCTATCCTTGAGGTCACACACAACCTTTGAAATTCTATTTGTGGTTTTGAATCCCTGTCCAGCTAAAATTACAGAAAATCTAGGAACCTGTTTTTGTTTTATTTTTGTAGAAATGCTTTACATGAAAATGACTGCATAAACAGTAATGTAGGATTTCCATAGTTAGCAAAAAATAAAGTGAATCTTATCACAACTTACATAAAAAAGAAGAAAAGAAAGAAAAGAAAAGAAAAGAAAAGAAAGAAGCCTAATTGGTCACGTATATATTTCATATAATAGGTGCACCCATTAAAGTGCTCCATCTCTTAAACATTCAATGTAGTTTCAGCCACTTGTTTTTAAAGAAAACAAATAATCTTGGGTTTAATCTCTCTGCAAAGCTGTATTAAATGATTTGGATTGGTTATTGATGATTATTCTTCTACATCATCAAATTCATTAAAACTAGGAATTTTATTGTAAATATTTCTGGAAGACATCTTACAGTTCATGTGTCAAAACTAATTTGAGAGTAACATACAGTATCTGAGATCCTCTTGATGAAAAAAACATGCAACTGAATGATTTGCTTTTCTGTCTTTGTCAGAAGTCAGAAACATTCGATTAGGAACTGGAATGATTCATTGTAATAGTCAGTATATCTTATGAAAAAAGAAAAGTCCAACTAGAGAACATTTTTTAATCCACAAAGTATCTCCAAAACTATTTGCATTTGAAGAAGCAATATAAAAATAAAACTTCTAAAAGTTATTGTTTAAAATCTGCTGAAGTCTGTGATAACATGTTTATTATATTTAGTTAGATCAGACATATTTTAATATTAACTCTTATATGTCAACCAAGTAATAGTGTTTAGTTTAAAAATATAAAGAATAATCATTTGTTGATTAGATTATGTTTTTTACGTATGTGGACTTTCTACAAAGTTTTTACAACTCAATTTGTCACTAATGAGCCTGGATTTAAATTAGGAAACTAAAGCAGTGGTCTTTTGGATTAGTAGGAATGTTTAGAAATTTGAGAGTGTCTTTTTGGGACTATCACATAATGATTATCATAACTGGTGTGGCCACTTAGAAAAGAAATGGATTTCAGCCAGCCAACATCTAAAAATGTTTCTTGGATCTCAGTAGGACCCAAATGCATTATTGATAATGCAGTTTATTTTCAGGCAGAAGCTTTGCTTTCTACATGCTATCTTCCCATATTCTTTTTATCAATATTTTCCTAAAAAGTAAAATTGGGGGAAGGGAAAGATCTTGATCAATGTCAAGCAATACACTAGTGCAGGGTGTCAAACTGGTGGCCCGTGGGCTGGATGCATCATGCACAGATCACACCCAGCCTGGCTCTGCAAAGGCAAAAAAGTCACAATATGTTACATGATGTCACATGACATGATTGAGCTTGACACCTGTGCACTAGTGGGTTTTCACTACTGTGTTATTTCACAAGCCCAGAGTATATTGGTTGCTTTCTTGAATTAAAAATTGCAAAGGAAACTTATAAACTTCTTAATTAGGCCATTAGGATAAATGTGGATGAAAAATTGCTTTGGAGTTTGTTTTTTTCACAAAGCAAATAATAAGTTAATAAATTATTTTTCTTTTAATGTAAACAAATGAATTGGTGATTAATGCAATGTATCATGTCTGAGATCAATTTACTTTTTCCTTTAGATTATTGTGTCATGCAATGAAGGATCACATTGTAAGAGTTGCAAATGAGGCAGAGTTTATTTTGAACAGACAAAGAGCTGAAGATGTACACAAACATGCAGAATTTGAGGTAAGCCTTAGTTGTTGAAACCCTGGATTTCTGTTTTCACCTAACTTGTCATCATACGAAAAATAGATTTTGAAAGGAAAACTTAGATTGTTGTTATTCAAAATCTATATTAATTTTTAACAGAAATCATACATATTCATTTAAACTCTAGAAACAAATAGTGTTATATTTAGAATCTTTTCTATTCATATTTTTAAAAGTAACAGTATTGCTCTGGTACTGCTGATGTAGATTACCAATTCCATTACAGTTTAAATGTAAAATTTGTTACTAGGATTGTCTGAAATTTCTGCTATATTATGTTGATTATTTTTACAAGTAAGTCAGGATGGTGAATATATCCAACATACCTTCCTCCTCCTATTCTTCACGCAACAATAACCGTGGGAGAAAGTGACTAGCCCAAAGTCACTCAGCCAGGTTTTCATGGCTAAGGCGGGAATAGAATATTTTTATTGGAAAAGATGAGCAGAGAATTCCAGAAATATATACTGTGAATATATACTCTCAGCAGTATGTGTGTGTGTTTGTGTACACATACTTACATACTCTCAGTAGAGTCATACAAGGTGTGAAGGTCATCCAAACTGCCTGCTTCAGGCAAGTACGCATTTAAATTGGGCACCAGTTATGTAGGAGAATACTAGAGGTGGAAGATACAGAAAAAGAATCATTTTATACTACGTGGGGAAAAGCAGTGGTAAACTGCTCCTGTATTTTACCAAGAAAACCACATTAATAGAAAGACTGGCTTACTATTGAGGAAAAACTGAGGATCTTTTGGAATATAATGGTGTTTATGATGTGGGTAGTTTAAAATATTCCAGATGTCTGTTGGTGAGTTTTCCATGCAGGAAAAAAAAATCCAAAGAAGCAAAGATAGAATTACAGTGGGAACATGAAATATAAGCATAAACTTGAGAAAGTTCAACATAATGAAGGGTGAAATGAATTGAATACACATTGACATCTTAGACACTAGCAAATTGAAATAGATATTGGACACTTCCCGTATTCCACTGTTTACTACTCAGTACATGAACAACAAGGAACAGTATATTCAGCAAGGGCATAGCAAGAATAGTATTTGGCTACAATGCTATCAATAACTGAACAGTAACGATTAGACTTAATGGGCAATCCTGTAATATGACAGTTATTCACATTTATACTCAAACCAATGATACAGAAAAACAAGACGTTGATGAGTTTTATGAACAAATTCAAGTTTAAATTGACTGAACATACAAACAAGAATAGCAAAGTTGGAAATATAAAGGAGGAATCTTTTCAGGTACTGCTGAAACCCAAGAAACAGAAGCAGTGAACTGCATGTTAGAACAAATGATGGAAATTGCCAAGAAAAAAAGAGATACTAAAGCCAAGAAAGACAAAGTTTCCAGGAAAAAACAAATAATTTCAGGGAGCTCTTAAAGAAAAAAGCAGTATTACAATAACATCTGTAATGACACTGAAGATGGAACCAGATACAGAAAATGAGACAAGTTTCTCAAAAGATTTCTGAACCCAGAAAGGGGTTTCAACTTCAAATTGACACCAATGGACTGATAGTAACTGATTCAAAGGAGATTAAAGAAAGACAAAAGAATACTGAAATAGTATGTAATAGAAATTTCAACATTTTAAATATGTTAGAAGATATTCCCTACTTACAAGAACTTATCATACTTGAAGTTGAAGTTAGGTTGTTAGCACTTTCATCATTACCAAATTGGAAGGCTGCAGGAATTGGTGAATAGCCACAGAAAGAAGAATAAAGATATTAATCAAACTATGCCAGCAAATCAGTAGGATGACACTGGGCCCAACAGACTAGAAGAGATAAATCTGCATTCCAGTATCAAAGAAAGAATACTCAACAGAGTGTGCAAACTATTATACAATATCCTTAATTTCACATGTTGATAAAATAATGCTTAATGCTTATCTCCAACATTGTTTAGATTCCTACATAGAAAGGGAGATGCCAGATGTTCAAGCTTTAGGCTTTAGATTGAGGAATAACATATCATGAATGCATACTGAATAATTGAATAGACCTTAAAATACCCCAAAATGGTATGCATTTCATTAATTTCAGGAAGACTTTGAGTTTGTTGATTATGCCAAGCTGTGGAATATGCTTTTTACTTATCAGGGTATATGATATATAAAGATCGTTCAAGGCAAACAAGTTACTTTTTCTGCCATAATAGTTCCTGAGATGTTAAGCAACAGTCATGAGAAACTCAAAACGATATGCAGGAACCACATTCAGGGCTATATGCTCTGGGATCATTTTCTGTCCTCCACAGGATTCTTAAATAGCTCACACAGACACATATCACCCAGACTTCGACTGGGAAAGTCCAAATGAGATCCCTGGAACTGTGAGCTTATCTGGACTTAATTTGATTCTGTGACTCCTGATTTTGTGATTCCTAATCCATCCATCCTTTTGGTTAAAGCTTTTGCTCTGTATAACTGCACTGAATGATAGTTTCCCGAATTATTAAAATTTGCTATCAATCTAATGTATTGTAATACAGGTTTTTAATATGCAAACATAGCAGAAATCTCTTTTCCACAACAGACAATATTACCTTTTGACAAAGTTCTCAATGTTTGAGAAAAACAGGAGCCGAATCCAAGCTAAATTATTTGAAACTGGGTCTGTTTGAAAGCAATAGGATAATTGTGACAACTGATTTCAATGACAACATTTGTTTATATTTCTATATTATTTTTAAAAGTATATCCTGTGGATTTGTAGATATACAGTACCTCTCTGGGTAACTTAATCTGGAATGGAACGATTAGCAGCATTCCAATATACTATCTCTCCTGTACAATTGTGTTGGGGGATTTTTTTTCTGGAATGTTTTTCCCTACTGTTTCTGGCTTAATTCGTGTTTCAAATTCCTTTTCTGTTTCTTCCCATCACATCAATTTTGGTCCCATTCCATTGGACTGTAAAGAAAATTTAAAAATGTATACTTGTATTTAAATGCCCATAATTAAGGATTGAATAGAAACGAATTTATTTATTTTTATTTATTTTTATTCATTCATTCATTCATTCACTCACTCACTCATTCATTCATTCACTCATTTCACTATAAAGATTGTGGTCTTACCAGTCATTACAGAAACCTTACTATTTAGACTCCTATCTATTCATCCTTGGGAGTTGGCACAACATATACAGTCTTTCCTCTTTTGTATTATAGTCTGTAAATTCTGCCAAATAACAGTTTATCATGATTGGTAGGATGAAAGAACTGTCTGTCTGTCTCTTTTGCTATTACTTGAACTACAAATCAGTCTTGCTACTTTTATTTTTTTGGCACAGATTAAAAACAGATCTTTGATTTACATTTCATTCATGTATATGTGTATGTATGTATGCATGTATGTATGTATATATGTATTTGTGTACACACACACATACACACACCATACATTGCATTGCAAACTTAGAATCTTATCAAACATATTCTAAATATTTTGACTTTAAATTTTAAAGATCACATTTGCAATTAAGTGTATGTCACACTGAAATTTCATACAGCTTCAGTGGTAAATAACATTTGATATTTATCAGAGCATTCTGCAGTAAACTTAAGATGACAGTAGAAGATTGAGTTATCTGCCCTTTGAAGAATTTATTGCAGTATAAGATCTGTCAGAAACGTAGACAAAATGAGAATATTCAATTAGATTCCAGCTTCAGTTAGCAAACACAATTTAGAATATTAACCAAATTCCCTTAAGGGGAAATCTTAAGTCAATTTTCTAGTGAGCAAACAAAGACATTTCTGAAACATGAGTTTCTTTAAAAATGTAAGTCCTTCACTTTTAAAAATATTAGCATTGCACAATAAACAAAAAGAGCTTTTTATAAAAAATTAAAAATAGAATTTCAGCATAGGAATAGCAAATATTTCACCCAATCACTCATCACAATCCCTTGACCTAAAAACCCCCCCAAAAAACTGTTCCACAGAACTATGTGTGTGTATGTGTGTGTGTAAATAAATAATAGCAAGTTAAAAGATAAAATAGAATAAAATAGCATAGATTCAGAGCTGCTTGCCCATTATCATCATTAGACTGCCTTGCCCCCCATCCTGTATTTGAAAACAATGAAACAATATGTAATTCTTCTTTAACATAAGAAGGATAAGAAAATTTTATTTCATCATTAGTCCATTTTCTCTAAAAAGCCTATTTCACAGTTAATATCCATTCATTCTGTTAACTTCTATAATTGCTCAGAATGAAAAATGAAAATTTGATTTAACTGTCCAATAAGCTGATGAAATATTAACCTCATTACTGAACAGTATTATTGTACTAATTGGTGTTTCTTTCTACAAATAGGTAAATTGAAAAATTAACCCCTTGATGTCTATGGTCTTAAAATACATTTAACTAAAACATATGCCTATCCTGATGGAGAAATGTGCAATAGTTTTACATTATTCAAACATGCAGTTTTTATGCTTTTTCATATTAGAAAACAAAATATACTACAAATTATTATGAATACGGTCTCAAATGATATCAAACAGATGGAAAATGCTTTGAAACACATTCTCAAAAGGGCCATATGCTGACAATAACTCCTTTTCTTTCTATCACCTTTTCCTTCCGTTTTCCCCCTCAATTCTCACATGTTCACTGAGTACAATTTATTATTATATAGATTTGAAATTTAATGGCAAAATATATCAAGATTTACTTGTATAACCTACAATACAATTTGTTCACCCTGTTTGCAAATCTATACATTATAATGTTAATTCATATCAATATTATCCACAAAACTGCAGGATTTGTTGAAATACTAGCACAACTGCTTAAAAGTCATAACACAATGGTGCAGTTAAATTGCTACACATGATTGATAAGAAGATACAAAAAATCACAGCTGTGGTCAAGATGTACCAGTATTTATATTCTAATTCCAATAAGCGATCAAGACTAAAGAATGTTCAAACTACTGAATAAATGCACTTATTTTACATATTAGTAACATAATACTTAAGAGTTGAACTCCTGACTTGAATAGTATTGGGAACAGGAACTGATAGATATATAAGCTTGATTCAAAAGCGACATGGATATTGCTCACGTTTAGAAATTATGGGAAGGCAAAGAAGTTTTTAAAAAAACAAGTACAAGTAGCTCTCAACTTATGATCCACAATTGAGCCCAAAATTTATGTTGCTAAATGAGACAGTTGTTAAGTGTATTTTGCCCCATTTTGTGACCTTTCTTGCCATAATTATGAAATGAATCACTGCAGTTGTTAAGTTAGTTACGTTTGTTAAGTGAATCTGGCTTCCCCATTGACTTTGCTTATCAGAACATCACAAAAGAGGATCACGTGATCCTGGACACTGCAATCATCATAAATGTGAACCAGTTGTCAAGCATCTAAATTTTGATCACATGACCATGGGGATCATTTTTTTGCAGTGATGGAACTTCGAATGGTCACCAAATGAACTGTTGTAAATCAAGGACTACCTACATTTTTGCTTTATGCTCATTTTTGCTGACAGTGTAGTCCAATTGTAATTATTTCTTTAAAAGATGGGTGTACTGAAAAATTGTTACGAAGACCAGGAAATAATAGTTCAAATGGAATAAGGAGCCACTAAATGCTTCTAAATTGGATAATCTTCTCCTAACTGTATCCATTTAACATCTCTAGAATATGTCATGAAAAATGCCTAAATAAAAGATATAAAAACTGGTATTATAATTATTGGGAAAAACATAACCTCAGATATGCAGCTGGTATAATGCAAGGAAGATTTTAAGGCCTTTCTTGTTGAAAGTAGAAAGAAAGTACAGAAGCTGATCAGCCATTGAAGATTTTAAAAGTTTTGTTTTCAATGTGGCTATTTTACTATTTCAGATTTGTATTGTTTGTCTTCTAATGTTTATATTAATTGTATGCCTCAGGAGATCTAGTTAGACTGAACACAGTGAAAATTATTTTTAGCAATAATAAATGTTAGTTTAAACAGGATTAATAAACATTGAAGTAGAAACTAGATTAAGCCTCATAATCAATTATCACAATCAAGTTTGTGATGCTATAAGAGAAGCCATTTTTTACATTAGGTTGTAATGCTGAATTTTAGGCAAGTTTAAACTCTTTTCTATGAATATATTAGGAAAAGACTATAATCTGTACTGTTTCTTTTGCAATATTTTTCAAATCAACTTTGTGCTATATACGTTAATGTAATATTTGCAAGAATAGACTTAGACTTAGAATAACTTTACTGTCATTTTAAATGTACACTAATTGGCACACATTAAAATGAAATTACATTGCATACAGCTCTCAAAGGGTCACCATCTCTAATATACATTACATAAACATGACCAAAAAAATATGCACACACCCATGCCCACATATATTATATGACACAAACAACACAGTCTAGTTCAGATGTATGCATGTACAGGACAAGAAAAATAAATCTTGCAATTGTAGCAGATGGATGGCATAGAGAACAAAACTGTTACATAATCTAGTAGTCCTACTAGAAATACTTTGAATCCTCCTCCTTGAGGGGAGCCACAAAAAACAAACAGTGAAGTGGGTGTGTGGGGTCTCTAACAATGCTTCGAGTGTAAGCACGTGGCACTTATAAGCAGTATCCTGAATAACTTCCTATAATCTTCTTGTTGTCCTTACCACTCTCTATATGGACCTTCTATCTGAGTCACTGCTACCACCAAACCAAACAGTGATGCAGTTTGTTAAAACACTCTCAATCTTGCCATGATAGATATAGCTAGTTACAAAATGTAATCAAATTGATGTTTTTCTTTGCCACCCATCCTAACTTACCTTCATCTCTTTTCTTCTAGTAAGGTTTCATATACCATTTTATTTTCTAAGAATGCCTATGGAGCCTATATAAGACCCAGAGGCATTTTTTAAAATAAAGCTAAGGATAAAGCCTGAAGTTCACAACAGGGAACTTCTCATTAAAATAAGTTTACAAATAAGAGTTCTTTAAAAAGTAGAGATGGAGCAGATAACCTAAAAAAGCATTGGGAGGGAGGGGCAGGTAATGTTTATATTAGCATCTGTAGGCATCATATTACTTGATGGATTTAGAACCAAGGATATAATATACTGATTCCATCCAGATTTTCATTGAAATATTACATACGTCATCATTTTGCCTTAATTTCCAGTGATATAGAAGAAACTTTCTGAATTTTGATACAAAATATGAGACAGAAGATAAGGTTAGCATGTAATAAAAATGAAGAATCAGTTTGTAAGGAAGCATGAATTTTTGATGAATGAGATCTGTGTTATATATTATTTCTCTCTCAGAGCTATTGCTCTTCATATGAAGCAAAAAATTTCTGGATTTTCATTTTCTATAAAAAAGAATCGTTCAATGACAAATGAAAAAAACGAGGGATATATTTTGCTTAAGTGATCAATGCATTGTAGTAATCCTTGTCAAGGATCCTTGATCCTTGTCAACATAAAATGTTTTATGTAAAATATATAATAAAATACTTTTTATATATGTGTGTAGAATTGTGTTTGTGTGTTTTAAAAGCAATACTCCCCTCTTTTTTGCTCTCTATCAAGAAACATCTTTTAAGAGTCATTGGGAATTGTGTGCGATGTTGCTGACACAGAAATCCTTGGGGCAAGAATAAATATTTTTCACTTGTACCCATTTTTGGATATTTACAGTATACCCTGGCTTGGGTAGAGCACATGTTACACTTCTGCTATATGAGCTGCATTGGTTACCAGTCTGTTTCCAGGTCAAATTCAAGGTTCTTCAGCGGTTGATCTATGAAACTCTATTTCATGAAACTCTTTGTCAACCTATGGCATGGGACTTATTAGGAATAAACAAATTTTATTGTGTCCTATGTACAGTGTCAATAATTTTTTTTAAAAGAAAGGTTTAGCAAGAGTAAAACAAGCTTAAGTTATTTGCCTAATGAAATCATAAATGTCACTTCTCTTTTTAGTCTCAATGTGCCCAATATGCTGCTGATAGAAGAGAAGAGGAGAAGATGTGTGATCATCTTATCAGTGCAGCCAAGCATCGTGATCATGTTACAGCAAATCAGCTAAAGCAGAAAATACTGAATATTCTCACTAATAAGCATGGTGCTTGGGGAGCTGTTTCATATAGGTATGTTGTTAATTTAATGCTTCTGATCTGGTATTTTGAATGGATGTGAGCATTTATGATACAAATGATCTGAATCAATTCCTGTTCATGCAATTATTACATTGTAAACATAATCTGGAACTTAACTGAATTGTAAAGTACTCCTTTAGCTTTCACTACTTCCTCTTTCTCTTTATGCTATCTTATTTCTTTCTTAGCCTTTATATTAACCCAATGAGCTCATTTCTTTCCTCATTTTTCTGAGGTGAGTACATGTGATTTAATTATTATTATTTTATTATTATTTATTGAATTTGTATACTGCCCTACTCCCGAAGGACTCAGGGCGGTGAACAGCCAAAACATAAAATACATATAATACAAATATTAAAAAACCATTAAAATACAATTAAATAAATTGGCCCAGAGAACAAAATTTAAAACACCCCACATTTACAAGACAAATTTAAAATTTAAAAAATTTAAAAACAGTTTAAAAGAGAGGTTAGGCCAGGCCGGCCTGCTGGAATAGGAATGTTTTGAGGGCACGGCAGAAAGCGCACAGATCCGGGATCCTCCGTATCTCTGGGGGGAGCTCGTTCCAGATGGCGGGTGCTCCCACAGAGAAGGCTCTCCCCCTGGGGGCCACCAGTGGACACTGTTTGACCGACGGCACCCTAAGAAGCCCCTCTCTATGGGACCGTACTGGTCGGTGAGAGGCTACTGGTGGCAGAAGGTGGTCTCGTAGATACCCCGGTCCTAAACCATGGAGTGCTCTAAAGGTGGTAACCAAAACCTTGAAGGGCACCCGGAAGACCACCGGGAGCCAGTGCAGCTCGCGCAGGAGGGGGGTCACATGGGAGCGCCACGTCACTCCCATAACCACCCATGCGGCCGCATTCTGGACCAGCTGGAGCCTCCGGGTGCTCCTCAAGGGGAGCCCCATGTAAAGAGCATTGCAGTAGTCCAGGCGGGAGGTGACGAGGGCATGAGTGACCGTATTTAACAAGTCCTGATCCAGAAAGGGACGCAACTGGTGAATCAGGCAAACCTGATAAAATGCCCTCCTGGCCACAGCCGTCAAGTGCTCTTCTAAAGACAGCTGTGAGTCCAGGAGGACACCCAAGTTGCGAGCTCTCTCCGTGGGGGCCAATGACTCGCCCGCAATAGACAGTGATGGCACCAACTGACTATATCGGGATGTCGGAAACCACAGCCACTCGGTCTTGGATGGGTTGAGCCTTAGTCTGTTTCTCCCCATCCAGATCCGTACAGCCTCCAGGCATCAGGACATCACTTCAGTGGCATCATTGGGGTGGTCCGGGGTGGAGATGTACAGCTGAGTGTCATCAGCATACTGGTGGTACTTCACCCCAAAACCACGGATGATCTCACCCAGCGGCTTCACATAAATGTTGAACAGAAGGGGCGAGAGGACCGACCCCTGTGGCACCCCACATACAAGGGGCCTCGGGGTCCACCTCTGTCCCCCTGCCAACACAGACTGCGACCGGTTGGAGAGAAAGGAGGAGAACCACCACAGGACGGTGCCCCCCAGCCCTAACTCTTCCAGCCGGTGCAGCATGATACCATTGTCGATGGTATCAAAAGCCGCTGAGAGGTCTAATAGGACCAGAACAGAGGAGCAACCCTTGACCCGAGCCCTCCAGAGATCATCAACCAATGCGACCAATGCTGTTTCCGTGCTGTACCCAGGCCTGAAGCCCGACTGGAACGGATCCAGATAAGCCGATTCCTCCAGGTACTGAGTGAACTGTCGTGCTACCACACTCTCAACAACCTTCGCAACAAAGCAAAGGTTGGAGACTGGACGGTAATTAGCCAGCACTGCCAGGTCCAGGGAAGGCTTCTTGAGGAGAGGTCTCACCACCGCCTCTTTCAAGGCAGCGGGAAAGACACCCTCACTCAAAGAAGCATTTATAATCCCTCGCGTGTAACCTCCCGAGAGGCCAGCACCAACCAGGAGGGACACGGGTCCAATAAACATGTGGCAGCATTCAGTCTACTCAGTATCCTGTCCACACCTTCAGGAGTCACAGAGTCAAACTCTTCCCAAATAATATTCTCAAGACCTGCCTCCATCCTCCCCCCTGAATCTACCCCATCAGAGTCCAGCTGTTCCCAAATCTGAGCGATTTTATCATACAGATACTGTACAAAATCCTGAGCTCTACCCTCCAAGGGGTCCTCCCGTGCTTCCTGAAGGAGCAGGGAGCGGGTCACCCTAAACAGGGTGGCCGGGCGATTATCTGATGACGCAATAAGAGCGGAAAAATAGTTACATTTTGCCGCTTTTATCGCCACTAGGTAAGTCTTAATATGAGACCTTACCAGTGTTCAGTCAAATTCAGACTGGCTGGCCCTCCAACCGCTCTCCAGGCGTCTTTTCCGGCGCTTCATCTCCCTCAGCTCCTCGGTAAACCAAGGAGCCAAGCGAGATCGGCGCCAAGTCAGAGGCCACAAAGGCACGACCCGATCCAAAGCTCCAGCGGCCGCCCTGTCCCAGGCGACTACCAGGTCTTCGGTCGAGCCGTGAGCCAGAGCCTCAGGAAACAGCCCAAGCTCCGTCTGGAACCGATCCGGGTCCATTAAGCGCCTGGGGCAGAACCACCTCATCGGTTCCGCCTCCCTGCGGCGGGTTGTAGCGGTTTGAAGGTCAAAGCGAAGGAGAGAATGATCCGACCACGACAAGGGTTCAATCACTATATCCCCAATATCGAGATCATTCAGCCACTGATCAGAGACAAAAACCAAGTCCAGAGTGTTTCCCCCCATGTGAGTAGGGCCATGCACTAACTGGGTCAGGTCCATAGCCGTCATGAAAGCCATGAACTCCCGCGCTGCCTCAGATGCTTCACCAGCGGATGGCAGGTTAAAATCCCCCATGACCATAAGCCTCGGGGTATCAACCGCCACCCCGGCTATAACGAGCAGTTCAGGCAGGGCCGCTGCCATGTGGCAGGGAGCCAGATATGTGATCAGCAAGCCCACCTCTACCCCATGACCCCACTTTACCAGGAGGGACTCACATCTGGCAATCTGAGGA
Organism: Pantherophis guttatus; assembly: GCF_059756535.1. Classification (NCBI taxonomy): domain Eukaryota; kingdom Metazoa; phylum Chordata; class Lepidosauria; order Squamata; family Colubridae; genus Pantherophis; species Pantherophis guttatus. The sequence continues at coordinate 26,887,815 of NC_142067.1, forward strand.
ACAGTGGCCTCCCTCGGACCGAGATCTTCTTTTATAACAATCGCCACCCCCCCGCCCCTACCCTGTGACCTCTGTTGATGAAATGCGTGGAAACCAGGAGGACACATTTCAACGAGGGGGACCCCCCCTCTTGGCCCAACCAGGTCTCCGTAATTCTGCCAGATCCGCTCCCCCCTCCTGAACAAGATCACAAATGAGGGGGGCTTTATTTACTACGGATCTGGCATTGCATAACATCAGCCGAAGGTCTGGGCCCTGAGAATCTGGACTACCTGGGGAACAAGAGGAGCCTTGGGGGCTGGAGCGCGCCACCGCTTGAAGACAGCGGGCGCGCACTCCCACAACCAGGTTTGGCCCCCAGCTCCCGCCATATCTGTCCCTCCCACTCACAGTACTGATGTATTGGCCCTCATCGTTACAAACTCTAACCCCCTCATCGACCCGGAGCCCCGTGTCTCCCGTGCCATGCCCCCCAGCCGGGCCTGGTCCCACCCTCAGTGGGTTATCCCCCAAACCCACAACCCTAGTTCCAATCCAACCCTCCCCCCCCAGAACCCCTTAAAAATTTAATTAAAAATTTGGATAGAAAACTTCTCAGCCTCCTTTTCGCTGCATGCCACCTCTCGGGGTTCCAAAATCTGTCATCAAGATAGGCCCTCGATAGTGTGGAGGGCCAGACCTGCGAGAGGGGGGAATCTCGCAACACCAAAAGTTCGGCCGCTGAATACATCCGAAAACAGCCTGGAGTAAAGATGATATATGGTCGGGGATTCAATCATGATAGTCAAGTAAAATGGTCCCGGAGAGAAAATACAGAGCCTTTGGGTATGGGTCATCTGGAATCCACTGCCCTCTCACGGCAGTGAAAAAGAGTCTCAGCCATTCAAAAGAAACCGGAGGATAAAAATGCCAAAACCACCCTTTCACGGTGGCTGGCATTAAAAAGATGGACTATCACCTCCGGTAATAGAACGGCAGTAGTGAACCAGGCTCCCTTAGTACCCACAATCCAAAGGCCAAGAACTCTCCTTAAGGCTAAAAGGTATGAGATGGAATATAGAGCCAAGACGAGGGGGGCAGACTAAAGATGGTAACAAGGAGAGGATAAGATGGATCCAGGGAGGGTTCTTCAAGGCCAGTGATAAGCTTCTTTTGTAAATTTTGGCAAAAGGAAGCAGGATTTACTACAGACTTGGAGATCCTGTGAGCAGCATCAATATAACTAGTGAGCCCAAAGTCTTTCAAATAGATTGACCATAATTAGAAAATAGCCATAACCATAGCAATGTATGTTAATCTGGAGTAAAATTACATTAACTTTCTTTGCAGATTTAGGTCAAGATCACTTGACACTTTAGGTCAAGACCACATAGAGAGGAATGAGGAAAAATAATGGTAGTTCTGTAATAAGGAAAAATAAAGATACTCTTGAGTTGAGCTCAGCTCTTTGTGATTGCATCCATTTGGTGTCCTTGGTAGCATTCCTCTACATTGCCTTGTTTTTCCCAGAATCTTTTCCCTCAACTTCTCAAGCTAGCCAATAGTCTTAGAATTCTCAAGTGGTCACTTGAAATATTAACCAGGACTGGATTTGCTTAGTCATAATTGCCTTAGGTGCAGTTTCCTGAAGCCCAATTCTATAATCTCATAAGCAAAGCTAGACTGATTATTGAGTATGTTTTGAAAGTTGAAACTTGCACTGCATTGCCCAAATTTGTGGAAATCTGCAGAGGTGATAGGTAAGGAATAGCTTCTTAATTATAGCAACCAAATTTTATAATTCTTTCACAGGGAATCTTATCTAGTCTTCCTATTAAGGAAAGTAAATGAAGTCTGCTTTGTTTTAACAGGTATTCAGGAACAGTCGATTGAATTTTCTTTTGTATAGTCATTTAATACTTAGCTATTTTTAAGAATGCTGTTTGTATGTAATTATTTTTTATTAATTTAAAAAATATGACACATAAAAATCACATTTATTGTATACATAAAAGTATACATACAAAGAATTAAAAGAGTATAGAGTATAGTTTATTGAATAGCCCGAAGGCCTTTTCAAACAAAACAGAAAAGAGAAAGGGAAAAAGATAAAACAGTTACAAAAATAGCAATCTAAAAATATATGATAAATGACATTAAAATTTTACCATATCAAATTTCAATAGCTAAGTTGCCAAGACTAGATAACCCAAATAGGATAGCTCCTCTCTAACTGAGCTCATCTTTCTTACAATCGATAAAATTTTCCTTGATATAACTGGCTCGTATTGCCGTCAACCTTTTAAGGTATCGAGTGATCGCTCTTACCAGGGGAGGAGAGTCAGCCCTCAACAGAAATGCTAATTTTTGGCTTATATTCCAGTGGGGAAATTTATTTATAATTGGGGACAGATATTGATTTCTAACTTCCTGATAGAGACTACATTCAAATATTATATGCGCCGTGTCCTCCACATATGCATATTCTTTTGTCATACGGGATTTTCCGATAACGGCTGAATCTAACGTTGGTATCTAGAAGTTCGAATCTAAATTTAACAAATAACTGTCTCTCCACTGATGGCATTTCTAAATATAAATACTTTTCCAGGGTGAAAGTTGTTTTAACTGCTGTCAGCAGTTTAAGGTAATGATTAGTTGAAAGGGTTGCCATATCCATTTGCCCATGTATAGAATTAAAAGATGAGTAAATGTTTTAATGGAACATGTTGATTTTTTTAAAAAAAACCTCCACCTTTAAAAAAATGCCAATATTGAACTTGTAATAAGTCCCTTAAAAAACTTAAAATTTCTGACAATGAAACTTCATCACTGCCCTTAGTGTTAAAGCTTTCTGAAATACAACTGTCTACATTTGGGCAAAGATAAAATCAATCCAACTTTGATTGCTTGTCCCTAAAAGATTATATAGCTCTTTATTTATTACACTGTACAAATAATCAGAAGTTACAGCAGAACCAGATTTTATGGTACTTTAATATTTCTTAATGAGTATCATCTTTATTTCTGGTTGTGAAATATTCTGGTTGTGATATTTTATTTCTGTGTATATAAATAAACAAGCAAATAAAAAAAGACATGTTAAGCATACATATATTTCTGGTGAAAGTAAGAGGCGCTTAATAAAGTGGAAAAGTTTTGATGATGGTATTAATAATAATATACAAATACAAAAGTTATATTTTCTATTGTAAAGCAGAAATCTTCTTTTGCCATGGTTGGTTTAATTTAATGTTGCCTGGAGAAAATATATATATATATATATATATATATATATATATATATATATATATATATATATATATATATATATATATATATATATATATATATATATATATATATATACACGTCTCTGTTTAATGTTTAGTTATTTATAATCCCACTTTATTGTTTTTACAAATAACTCAAGCAATGAACATACCTAATACTCTCTTATTTTTTGCACAACAACTGCCCTATGAGGTGGGTTGTGCTGGCCCAAAGTCATCTAGCCAGCTTTCATGCCTAAAGCGGAAGTAGAATTTATGATCTGATTTCTAGCCTCATACCTTAATCATTAAACCAAACAATTTTTCAATTTTTAAAATATTTTAGTGTGATCATTCAATTTAAAGTGCTCTTACTTTTTAAATTTGTTCATGTGTTTGATACATGCGATTTTATACAGTAAGACATCTTGTATACTTTTATTATAACTGTAAATTTTAATTCCTTTTAGCCATAGATGAGATCTTTATAGCCTTAGATAACATGAGTCCAGAGCAACATTTTTTCCTGTTTGAAGACATTAATATGTAGAGTTTCATTTGCTTCAGTTGCACTATTTGCTGCTCAGAAGTAATAGATCTGGATCAGTGGTGGGTTGCCCCCGGTTCGGACCGGTTCGCAAGAACCGGTAGTAAAACCGGTGGGAAGCTCTGCCCACCGACCTGGACGTCATCATAGGTGATCTGCGCATGTGCAGAAGAGCACGCGGGCGGGCACAATGCGAACCAGTAGTAAAGGTAAGTAGAACCCACCCCTGATCTGGATCACAATAGTTAGCTATAATTATCCATAATAATGTTAAGCAGTATTGACTCCAGTATGTATTTATTTAAAATCAGTGTTGGGCTGAACTACAAAAGAAATTCATATTTCATTTCTTATATAATTTATTAAAAATAAATAGCATATAAAAGATAGGGCATATGAAGATCAGAATCATTTTCTGCCTGTGTGATAGTGCTTGAATAAAATATTCCTCCTTCTCTACTATCAAGCTCACATCAGTCCTGATTCTTGCCTGAGCGAATAATAAATTGGGATGGGGAGTCATTGCAGCTGAGGTAGTATGAAACTATCCTTCCCGGTCATCAAGCAACAATTCTGTCATGCTTCCCCTGCGCCATTTGACATCCATGTCTTGGTCCAGCATGTAATAGAAATGTTAATAACTCTGATCCTGTCTGACAAGTGTTTCACATCTGTATGATGATCACTGTTCACTGAGAGCAACATATATGGAAAGCTCTCAGTCCCTACAATTTTATGTATTCATACATGGATGCTACTTCCACTCCATTTATGTGAATGAAAAATGTTTCCAGTGAAAACAATTTATTATAGATAAACTTCATCTACATAAGCTGCTGGACATCTAATTTATGTTCATAGCAACATCCTAGTCTCTTTTCACATGGAAATCTGTTGAGATGAAAGAAATATGTATAGGGCAGGAAAGGAGAAGTACAAAAAAGTATATTTCTTTCTCCTTGTCTTGCAATGATTCCTATCTTTTTAAACATTGCTATTAATTGGTAGCATTCTCCTCTTATAAAAATGTATTCTTCTCTTATAAAAATGTACAAACATACACTTTTTTATGATGTATGTATATTTTTGTATGATAACTAGAGAGCAGGAAATTAATCTACATCATAGTTTTAGGACATTATTAATTTGAGAATCCTATAATTTATAATGAAATGTGATTTTACTATAATTTATATCGGTTAAATTTTAATATTTCTGATTGGTGTCATTCTAAGGCTCTCAATTCAGATAAAGAACAGTCTGGCATCAACACTTGGAATTATTTATTGCTTTATCTTATTTAAAATAGTTGTTTTTTAGAAAAAAAACCTTTTTTTAAAAAAAAATCCAAAGTATTTTTTAAAAAACCAGTTACTAAAGCTTATTTAGAAAATATACTTAAAACATACATTAAAGCATTATAGAAAACATATCATGCTCTTCATCTTTATGACAGCATCTTCTTTTCTTCAGCAAATGATGGTTATTTTTCATCAAATACGATAAAGTAATTTTCAAGCATGGAATGATGGAGTGGGGAGAAATAAATAGAAATATTAGATGAATGCTTCACAACTGAGGTAATATACATGTCCAATTAGAATGGGACAGATGGGGGTTGGGGAGAGAATAAAATCTCAAAGCTGAGCATCCTGACTACATAGCAATTTTTTTTCATGCCATTCTATTTTAGCAGTGACTCTTTCTCTTACTGTATTTCACATATCTTTTAATAACCTTTTTGAATGAAAGTTTATAAAATAAAATTCAAGATTATTTTCTGTAAGCTGATGATGTATGTTCTTTTCCTGAAGTTATATTAGAAAATCAATATTTGTAAAATTGAAACAGTATAGGTTTATATTGATCTATGTGGCTAAATCAAAACTACGGGCTTTGTAGCAGCTTTCTCAGACAGCTACCTACCTACCAGTGGCAACTATCAATTTTAGCTTTCTACTGATAAATCAGCTTGAAAATTGGATGTCAGATTTTTTCAGTGAAGTAGTGATTTTTTGTATGCCCTTTAACCTTTTCTTATATATTAAATTGGTTTATAAGGCTAAGCTTACCTTCTGTAGCCAATTTGTTACAGAGAGAGAGAGGAGAGAGAGAGAGAGAAAGAAAAAGAAACTTTTGAATGGGAATATTTGCACAAATAAAGTTCTTGAAACAAATTTAATTTCCCATTTTATATTTGCTTGTTGACTTAATTATAAGTATTTTCTGATTTTCTTTCGAAAATGAACAATATTTTAGATAGATTTGCATTTGAGTACTGATATTTAAAATAAATTCTACCTTAATATGGCAGAAAGCATTGCTTTAATAAATGAGGACATCTTGATTTGTTTTTGTGATATTTAACAATTCTTCTAACTACTAGTTACAATTATGAAGTAAGAGTTAAATTCATATGTGTACTTCATCTCCATTTTTTAAAAAAATGAGGCAAATGGCTCTAAGTATCTTATGACTTAGAAACACAAATCTCTTCTGAGAGTAGTTGTATAGTATTTAACTGTACTCCAAATCATGTTAACTTAGAATATTGATTAAGAATTCTGATGGATAATTACTACTTGCTGGAGAAAAATATGGCATGTATTGATCTAGATGGAGGTATTTCCGTAAGTTTCGCTTGGTTAATAGTGTCATTTATAACAGTTGTTATAAATAGTAACATAGAGACACATTATAATTATTTTGTAATGAAATGAACTACTTTTATTCTTTTCTGAACCACCTTCAATCATATTTTGTTAAACTGAACAGCCTTCTTTCTGATAGAACAAGCTTCTTATTGCATTCCTGATCTATATAAATGTCTAGCCTCTTAAAATAGCAATGCATTTTCTTTCTTAACACTAAAATAAAACTTTCCTACTAGATTTATTGGCATAATCATTCAACTGCCTATCTTTTTTGTGAGAGTTGAAAGCAGCATACATAGTGCTGTGTCCAACAATAGTAACCTATGATATACTATAGATTAGATTAAGTAAAAATGAGGGGCTCAAAGACACAAGTGAGCTGCCATAGCAAATAACAGGATTGACTTAGATTCCATAGCCTTTATGAAAATAATATTGTCTTGCAACAATAACGTCAATAATGTTGCATTGTGAAATAATTCTTGTATTTCTTAAAGGTAAATATCAAGTCAAATCTATTATTGTCCTGTTAAAATTACTGAAGAATTGAGATAGTTCCATAGATTTGATTCTAAAAATTATGTTGGTATTTGTGAATCACTCTGTTCATATATCAGCACAGATTCCATACCAAGAAAGCATATATTTTATCACCAATTAGTCTCACTGTTAATTTTTTCTTAATGCTTGGAGCTATAGCTCTTTCTTCTGTTTTTAGCTGACTGAATAATACAGATGATATATTGTTTCTATGGTATTTATAGACTGGACTGTGACCTCCTGCTTTTCTGCTTATAGTCTAAATTTAGATAATTCAGCCATTTTCATAAATCATTCGTTCTTCTGTATAGTTCTTTGATCACAATTGGCATATTTTTCATCTTTCTACATTGTCTCTAGACTGTTTCATACTGTAAGAAGGCCTTCAGAGTTTAAAATGTTAAACACTATTTAATATACATAAGAAACAATGTGGAATATGTTGGTTTGTGCACATAGGTCATGTTATATGTCTCAGGAATGTTGAACATACATGTAAAATAAAAGTAAACAATTTCTGATATCAGAAGCTTTTGTTTAATTGCTAATGTTATGGTGTGTTAATTTGCTTCTGAAAGTGTAGTGGAAGGAAAGAGGTGAAGTATATGTTACCTACAGTAGAAAGTCACTTAATTTAAACAATGTTGGTAAAGATAAATTAAAATCACATGAAGAATGTAATTGATGATCTTGAGTATTATTGACCACAAGAGATAACAAAAGTAATTTTTCTGGAGATCTTGACATCAGGAGTGGTGTAACTGTTTTAAAAGTAGTATATTTTATCAAGTTTAACAATGCTAATGATGACACTTAAAAACAATGAGCATTAATCTGAAATCTATTGCACTTATCTATGCTTACTGAATTAATTATACTATGCAGTACTTTAAGATAAATGCCATAGCATTTGAGAAGGTAATAATTGTAAAAGCAAAGACTATGGGAAAAGAATAAATAATCTTTAGTTTTAGCAGAAAACAGTAAAAAAAAGTTTTAAAAGTAAAGTATATATTTGATTTATGCGCCTAGCACCATACAAGTGTACAGTACTAAAAGATAATACAGGCACCATGTGTGGAATAGAGGAAATTTATAAGCTTCCCTTGGTCAGATTTGTGATAGCTGGAGTAGGCTTGTTTCTTCTTTCAACACATCGTTACACATCTTTATATGAGGCACATTAATCAGCAGACAATCTGTGAAAGAATTTGATAAGATCATTACAAAACCACTGCATATAATAAGGTATCAAAAAATAGAAAATCTAAAGATCATATCAGTATAAAATAAAATGTAAGATAATTTCTGAACTTCTTAGGGGTGGTGTTAGGATATTCATATATATGTTCTTTTTTCTTTTCCTAGTTTTAGTGTTTTACTTATCTAAACTCAACATTACCTTTGCTGAAATTATGAAATTAGTAGGTAAATAATTATTTGAAGCTATAAAATTCTGTTTCTGATTTTAAACTATAATATTTCATTTCAATGTAATTGTGAGCAATATTAAGCAAAATTAGTTGAAACAAACCTACTGTATTTAACAAGCAGTGGATCCATTTGTAAATGAGACCACTTTATTTTGTTCTAATCCAATAAACCACTATTATACCCATTTTAAATTATCCCACTGTTACATTCTTGATGAAGATAATAAATGCCTATAATCAAAGGAAGGACCATTTAAAATAGGAAATACTATTTTCCAACAAACACATTGTTATTCTCCAACCTTCCGAGTATTAAACTGCAACCTAAGCCACTAGCTACATTCACTAATACAACTTCCTCAAATAAAAGTTTAGTAGCTGAGGTCAATGAATATATTGTAAGGACTAGCATATTAAGTGTCTCCCCTTTAAAGCTTTGTATACAGTAGGAAAATTAAATAGATAATAACACTAGCTTATGACTGAAAGCAAAATCTATGTAACGAATTCACAACATTATAATTTAGTTAGAATGTTGATATTATTTTATAACAAAGTGAAAAATTAAAAAAACTTTTACTGAGCTGCACATACACTGCTGAACTTTATAGAATATAAAAAACTAATATTACATTTAGAGGAACAACCAATCATTTCCAGAGATCATGTAAATAACTGTAGGCTGATAAAATTACGGGAAATGACTATACATGATCAGAATGACTTTCATCTGCCTTTTGTTAGGGCAGGCATTGATTTCACTTTTCAGCTGTGAACAGCAAGAGGCCAGCTGTGGCCAAGAAGGCAGCAAGCAGTGAACTAATGTTAGATTGAGCTCTCAGAAAATGCAGCCCTGAAATCACTGGAAGGAAGAGGGAGGGAGGGAGGGAGAGAGAGAGAGACAGAGGGAGAGAGAAGAAAAAGAAAGAGAAAGAGAAAGAGAGAAAAGCCCACGAGTTACAACTGTTTAAAATTATATCCAATGGATTTAATTTAAGGCAAATTAAACTCTTGTACTGTGGTAAAAAAAAATAAATTTAAAAAAAAAACACAAACCAGCTTGGCCAAATATAATTATATTTAATTATCTAATATGCAGAAACAACTATGTTTTATTATTTCTTTTTGCAAGTTGTGGACCTTGGCTGGGTTCAAAATCTAAGCAGGGTCAGGCTTGGGTAATACTTGAATGGGAGACCTTTAGGAAATGTCAAAGTCTTAAACTACATTGGAAAGCTTTTTAAAGACTCCTGAAAGGCAGTGGTAAACTCAGCTGTATTTCTGCCAAGAAGATTATATAGACATGTCTACAAAGTTACCAGGAATCGAGCACAATCTTAAGGGGATATTCACCATTTCTTACTAGTCCCATATATAGCAAATCTGCATTTTAATAGTTTTACAGACTAATCAGTAAAATTAATATTAATCTAAACTCTTTACAGTTGTCCTAAAACTGAATGGCAGATATATTTTTAAACAGTATTACATGAAAAAAATAATTATTCATGGTCCATGATAACGTACTGCTGAACAAATATGAATCCATAACTGAGATACTGATAAGCCTTTAACTACAGTATTTGAATTGCTATATAGCAATGTATAGAATATCAATATGGGTTCATTTTTCTTTTTATACATATTTGTATTATCTACTTAAACATTAAGTAAAGATTTTTTTCTTTTAAATTTCCTTGGAAGGAACAGCTGACTCTGGAGAAGGAAAGAAAGGGTTAGAAAGCCTACCCACAAATTCTAATTGTAGAGTGAAATCTTCCACAATTCAGGAAGAAATTTAACCCATCAAGATTAGTGAGCAACCAGACAAGAACTGTTTGTTTTTGTTTTACATGTGCTCAAGGCAAATGACCAGTTTTCTTTAAAGCTATTTTTCTATAAGAGTAACACCCATCCTGTTTTTTCTTTGCTGTTACAATTCCTTATGTAATTACCCACATAGTTGCCTTCTAGATCAACAAAATACAGAAATGCGTAGTACACAAAAGTAACAAGAAGGGATAAGCTAAAGAAATTGGTGATAGAGGATAAAGAAAAAAACAAAAACAAATCTGACTAAATCTATTTAGATCATTAATGCTATTCACAAATCATCTCTACTGCATCCTTGCAAACCATCCTTGGTCCACTGGATGGTTACATTGATTCATTCAACCCATTTCTTTAAGTTTTTCCTCTCTCCAGCTCCATCCAACCAGATCTGTCATGGTTTCCCCCTTCCTTTTAACCAAGTTACTTTTCCTCCATACTGCATAATTATGATGTGGTCTAATCCTCATTCAGTCTCTTAACATACTTCTTTCATATTGGTTATTTATATTTGCATTAAATCACTTTCGCCCATTTTTGTACTATCTCTTATTTTTTTAACCACACCTTTTCTTAAGTGCCACATTTCCATTTGTAGGGTGTGTCAATTTTTTCAACTTTCAATTTCCAAAAGTGTTTGCTCAAAAGTTGTGACATCCCTGTAAAAATATTTTGGTTACTTTAATGCAATTTAGATGTTCTTGGTAAGTAACTACATAAATACCATAACTTTTTAACATTTTGTTTGTTTCATTTCATTGCAGTCAGCTTCTTTCCCCCCCCCTCTAAAATAACCAGCTCCCACATAACAAAATTCACAGATGCACTGTCTTATACCTGCCTTATACATTTTTCAAGATTATTTTTTCCTTTAAAGTAATTCACCATTATTTATTATCTATTGCCAGCATTTGCATGGCTGAAAAATTACTCATCATGTTCTTGTCCCTAAATATTTTGCTGAAATACACAAATTAATTTGCTTGCTGTAGGCTTTTTGAGGGGCGGGAGGGGGCACATAATACTGTTCTAACTTATTCTTCACCTCACTTTCTCTATCAGTCAAATGCACTTTAGTTTTATCTAATAGATCTACACTTTTATTATATCATATAATTTATCTAATGTTTCCTGCAGATTTAGATTGTCTTCCAGAAATATAGTATCTCTCTGTTAAAAAATAAATTGCTACAATTAATAAACATTGTGTATTTTTACTAATGTTTATTAATTGTAGCAACATTATGTACTCTCACTAAGGGACGTGTTGGCTCAGTGGCTAAGACATCGAAAGGTTTGCAGTTCATTGGTTCAAATCCCTAGTGCCACGTAACAGGGTGAGCTCCTGTTACTTGTCCCAGCTTTTGCCAACCTAGCAGTTCGAAAGCACGTAAAAAATGCAAGTAGACAAACTACCTACCTTTGGTGGGAAGGTAACAGCATTCCGTGTGCCTTTGGCGTTTAGTCATGCCGGCCACATGACCACAGAAGACATCTTCGGATAGCGCTGGCTCTTCGGCTTTGAAACAGAGATGAGCACCGCCCCTAGAGTCGGGAATGACTAGCACATATGTGCAAGGGGAACCTTTATATTTACTTTTACTCTTACTAAAGGAAATACTTTATCACACATTTTTTGTCTTACTCCGTAGTCAGTATTTATTTGTTTGTTTGCATTTATTTATATCAATTAATATGGCTACCTATCCTGCTCCTTATAGCTAAAAGAAATTAAAATACAATATAAACACCATGTACATTTAAATAAAAATTAAAGTATATAATTCCCAGCTAACTAACACTAAGTAGCTGCCAAAAATACAATTTGCTAATAACAGGCTTGATTACTTTTCTGGCCTCCCTGCCAGAGAATCTCTCCTAATGGGACAGGTAGAGATGATGGGAATAAAGCAGTCCCTAATCCATGTTATATAGGGTAGGCAATGGCAAACCACTTCTAAAATCCTGATTCATATGTATTAGGGGAAATTGCAATAGAGATAATAGCAGACCAAATATATTGTATGAGACCATTTAGTTGAAATTGTATATAAAATAATTTGAGAACATACAAATTTTATGTAGTCTTATAACAATTGAACTCATAGTTGGAAAAATGTGAAATTAGGAAAGTTTGTTCCATTTAAACAATTTGTCTAACTTATATGCCAAGTATACATTACTTCAAATTACAAAGAAATTTAAAATACTAATGTGGGTTTGAGTTCTTACATTGTCATCCCTCTTTCCTTTTCCTTTTTTTCATTTTATAGTAGGCTGACCTTTTCTTAGTAGTTAATCTATGAAATTTGTGGTCATGGCAAAATTGTGGATGATTTTGGTGTGTTTCTATTTCATATTCATCACAACCGACAGTTGTGTCCAATATTAATTCTCTCTTCACCAAGAAGAAACATTTTGAATTCAATCATTTCCCTATACATCTGTTAGCAATATTTTCTTTTCTGATGTTTTCCTTCCATAGAAGAAGATTTATCTGTGCTCAAGGGTCCCCCCCCCTTTATGGCAAAGTTCAATGTTCATCTTTTGAACAGTGGCAGTTTCAGCAGTGTTGCCTCTTTAAATTTCCTTAATGTTAACATTTAAGGTAATTTTAACAGCTTCCAGTAGTTACATTTCCTTAGAGAAATAAATTGTTAAAAGGATCATCTTACAGTGGCACTGACTATGAACTTTGTTACTTAACATAGAAAATTCTAATTATATATTTTTTTCTATTATGCAATTAATTACAATAATTCTACATAGTTTTATATTTAAATTGTGTTAGGCAGGAACCTTTTTTCACATATATAACTTTAGTACTGCAATTCCTAATTTATTTATTTATTTCAATCTGATTCCCCATTTCAGGATATAAAGTTGCATTATCTACTATTTTCTATTTCATTCATTTTACAAAATAGGAAGATTGGAACTGTTGAGTGTTATTCTAACAGAAAAATGGGGAATTTTTAATTTCCTGGTTCTGAAATCAATGGATTCACAGTGGTTTAGATTCTCTATTGAGTATCCAGAGGCTTAATCATTCTTAGTGATGTAAAATTAATATCATGTATCAGCATAGCAGATTTTTATCAAAGTTTTTATAAATAACTATGGTTGCAACAACATTTAACAAGGAAGATTGTTGGCATTACAATAATGTATGTTGATTTCTACAGCCTGAGGTGCCAGATGTAGAATAAAGCAATTTTGTGTGCAATCTAATTTTGTTTTGGGGAAAGTGGAGTAAATAAGATTAATAAGACCCTCAAGGTTCATTGGTTTTGAGGTAACTTTTTAGTGCCAGGAAAGTAAGAGGTAGAATATTCAGAAATGGGAGAAGGGAATGAGAGGAATGGGGAAGAGAGTGGGAAGCTAGAAGATACATTTTTCATGAAGAAGCTGAGAATGCATGAAAGGAAAATGAGATAAAAGACATTAAGGTGGATAATTGGAACTGAAGAGAGAAGGAAAGAAATGAAAAGAGGGCAATCTGAATGTTGGAAAAGTGAGAAGAAACAAGAAAAACAAATGGTGAGCTAGAATTGTCAGAGCATGCAACATATTGGAAAACTAGAGAAAGAGATTTATTTATTTTTATAACCTGACCACATTCTTCTCAAAGGTTTTTCTTTCTTTTTCTTTTTTGGTAATGTTGTTAGCAAGGAAGGAAAGGCATAGCAATTCATCACTGTTGCTGATTGGGGAAGGGAAATCGTGACTGCCATTACTGTTTGGAAACAGGATGGCTTTACAAAGGAAGAAGATGAAGAATTGGTTCAGAATGTGACCAAGCAAGCTTGGGATTGTTTCAGAGCTGCCCTTTCCTAAATGGCTAGTTCCAGTTTGTAGGACAAGTCAGATGGTAGATATGATAGCACCCGTCAGATACTTAAAGGATATTTTATAGAAAAATGTTAAGACTTGTTGGTCTTGTTCTTGTGTATAGGACATGTAATAATAGATTTAAACTTTGGGAGGCAAATTCTGACTGAATGTTAAAAACTTTCTAAAAGTAAGAATAGCCCAACAAACCAAAGTGTGCTTTCTCTTGTTAGATAATTCAAGCTGGGGCAGATAGTCACTTTTCTGGAATGTTTTATAAGTAGGCCTAGCTTACTATTGAATTTATGAAGTCACTGAAAAAAGGAGATTTATGACCAGTCCTCAAGTTTAAACCTTCACAGCGTTCCCGCCTGCAGTCACATGATCACAAATAAGGCACTTGGCAACCACATTTACAATGGTCACTGTGTTTTATAATCACATGATCAATATTTGAGACGTTCATAGACAGCTTCCAACAAGCAAAGTCAATCGGAAAGCTGGCAGGAAGTCATAAGTTATGGTCACATGACTTCATATTTAATGACTGTGGGAGATTTGCTTAATGACCAGGGTCAGAACTTAGCATGTATAAGTTAAGTGCTGTCACGTTATATTTCGCTTTATGATTAGCATTGCTAATCAACAGCGTTGCTAGTCCTATTTGTAGTCAGTAAATAAAAACTATTTCTATTTTAATTCCTGCAATTAGACTCAGTGGCCTAAGTACCTCTACTAATTCTATGTTTGTACGATAACAGCTAATATCTTATTATATATTAATATAATAATATAATAATATAATATAATATATAATATATAATTAAAACAGGCCTATCAGGAGCAATGAGAGAGAAGCCAGTTTTTCTTAAGAATATAGACTTATTCATAAAAGTATTATCTTTCAGCACTCGTGATTACTTTTATGGAGAAAATTTAGGAATCCAATTGAAAGACTTTCATAGAGCAGAATTAACCTGTTGAGGTACTTCATTTATTATCAATACAAAAAGAATGTTAAGAATTAAATAATTGTAAGTATGGTATTAGCTGATAAGACTGGATAGGTTTTCTAAAGGAATATTAAGCCCTCATGCTTCAGGGCATAAGACAACTGCTAACTGATGGAAGTTAAGTGCAGCCCTATCCCTGGTGTGACATTTATTGCATAAATGTCAGCCATAAAGTTTTTTGCACCTTCTTTGGAAACATTTAGGACTTGCCTGTTCTCAGGTTTATACAGCTGAAACAGTTGTCTCTATCGCACTTAAAGAAATAGTTCCTTTATAAGCTACTAGGTCTAATATTTCATTATTAGAAGAACCATACATTACTATTTGTAATTTGATATAATGCTAATATTTGCACAAAGGAAAAATGACTGAACTAGAATTTCCTCAAATGGGACTTCCAAATTTTCTCAGTTCCACATTAATACCTCTAAAATCTCTGCCAACAACAGAAAGTTTCTTGTTCTCTTTTAGTTTACTTTATTGTCATTGCACCTCATACAACAAAATTAAATGCCATCTTCAGTGTACATCATACATAAGAAAATTATAAAAATAAAACAAAAACACACATCCTTCACATTCTATACAATTGAATTGAAAACCCACTTGAAATTGAAATAATGATACTGCATTAATATTACACTATACAGTAGAATTCAATATAGTCACTGCTCTGGGATAGAAGCTGTTTTTCAGCCTATTTATCCTTGTTTTTATTGTCCTGTACAATCTGCCAGATGCTAATAGTTCAAAAAAAGGGTTCCCAGGATGAGATGGATCTTTAAGAATGTTTTAAACTTTCTTAAGGCAGTGGAAGCTATAAAGCTCTTCCAAGGAGAAAGGGCAATCAATGACCCTCTGAGCAATGATGTTAACCCTCTGGAACGCTGTCCTATCTGCCACTGTGCAATTGTCAAACCATACACAGCAGGGGTGGGTTCTACTTACCTTTACTACCGGTTTGCAATGGGGCCGTACGCGCGCTTCACTCGTGCATACGTGCTTATGTGCATGCTTCTGTGCAAGCGCAGAAGCTTCCTGATGACGTCGGGATTGGTGGGTGGAGCCTCCCACCAGTTTTACTACCAGTTCTATAGAACCAGTCCGAACCGGGGGCAACCCACCACTGATACACAGGTGCAGTAAGTTAAAATACTCTCTATGGCACTGCAGTAAAAGGTCACCAGCAGTTTTTCATTCAGTTGTTGTTTCCTGAGAAGTCCCAGATAGTATTTATTTATTTATTTATTTATTAAATTTTTATACCGCCCCCTCTCCCGAAGGACTCGGGGCGGTGAACAGCCAAAATTAAAAACACACAATACAAATATTAAAATAGATTAAAACGAAATTAAATTATCTTTGGCTTCTCCAATTTAAAACCCCATTGCCCATAAAATTCCCCAATTAAAAGATTTTTAACCCAGCCCGGCTTGCTGAAATAAAAAAGTCTTCAGGGCCCGGCGGAAGGTCCGGAGGTCCAGGATTAGTCGTATCCTTGGGGTAGCTCATTCCAGAGGGCAGGTGCCCCCATAGAGAAGGCTCTTCCTCGGGGGGTCACCAGCCGACATTGCCTGACAGATGGCACCCTGAGGAGGCCCTCTCTGTGGGAGCGTGTTGGCCAGTGGGAGGTTATCGGAGGCAGAAGGTGGTCTCGTAAGTAACCGGGTCCTAAGCCATGGAGCGCTTTGAAGATGAGAACCAACACCTTGAAGCACACTCGGAAGACCACCGGAAGGCAATGCAGCTCGCGCAGGAGAGGTGTCACATGGGAGCGCCATGTCGCCCCCATAAGTACCCGCGCGGCCGCATTCTGCACCAGTTGGAGCCTCCGAGTGCTCCTCAAGTGGAGCCCCATGTAGAGAGCATTGCAGTAGTCCAGGTGGGAAGTGACGAGGGCATGAGTGACCGTGCATAAGGAGTCCCAATCCAGAAAGGGGCGCAACTGGCGTATCAGGTGAACCTGATAGAAAGCCCCCCTGGGCACGGCCGTCATATGCTCTTCTAAAGACAGCCGTGTGTCCAGGAGAACACCCAAGTTACGCGCCCTCTCCGTGGGGGTCAATCTCTCCCCCCAATAGTCAGCGATGGCACCAGCTGACTATATCGGGACGCTGGCAGCCACAGCCACTCAGTCTTGGAGGGATTGAGTCGGAGCCTGTTCCTCCCCATCCAGAACCGCACGGCCTCCAGGCACCGGGACATCACTTCAAGAGCATCGTTGGGGTGGTCTGGGGTGGAGATGTACAGCTGGGTGTCATCAGAGTACAGATGGCACTGCACCCCAAAACCACGGATGATCTCGCCCAGCGGCTTCACATTAATGTTGAACAGGAGAGGCGAGAGGACCGACCCTTGTGGCACCACACAAACCAAGTGCCTTGAGGTCGACCTCTGCCCTCCAGCCAACACAGACTGCGACCGGTCTGAGAGATAGGAGGAGAACCACCATAAGACAGTGCCTCCCACTCCCAACCCTTTCAACCGGCGCAGCATGATACCATGGTCGATGGTATAATCTCTGCTGGGCCCTTTTGACCAATGTTGCAATGTGAGCACCCCAGGTCAGGTCCTCTTTTATGATAACACCCAACACATACACATACATCCGATGCAACCACTATTGCATCATTTGCAAATTTAATAATAGTATTTTTTTATTGTTTTATTTATAACACAACACAATATAACAAACACAAAACACACACATATATATTCTCTTTTGACAACTGTTACATAATGGTCATCTTCTAATATTTACATTTTCCCCCCAATTCCCTTTATCAATTTTAATAATAGTATTATTGGCATGAGTGGGAATACAGTCATGTACATAAAGAGTATAGAGTAAGGGACTCAACAGACAACCGTGTGGTGTACCAGGGTTAAGAATAAGGGCGAGCAGGTATGATAACCTAATCTGACCCTCTGAGAGTAGCCAGACAGGAAATCCATAGTTCGAAGGCAGATTGAATAAGAAAGCCCAAGGTCCTTAAGTTTAGACACTAGTTCTCTTGCTTACAAGTAAGTATATATGTCATGTAACAAACAATTAAGGAAAAAGGTTATTTATTAAATCTGAGGACACATGAACATATAGCAGAATGTTCACAACAATTAAGGTATATGAATAAAATTACATAAAGTCTAAGGAGCGGGGTGATTTTGATATAAGAAAGATGGGAAATTTCACCCATATCCATCTGGATATTCAACTCCCAGACCATTTGCTTAAATTCTGCTAGGGTTTTATCAGGACATAGCACAAGTAAAAGTGGTTATAACAAACAATGTATACAGTATCTGATTTTGGTCAATTAAATTGATTTTGGTCAATTTTGGTCACTTTTGCAGTGAATTTAATCTATTATTAAGGTAAAATGAACCATAGATATCCCCTAAAGGATTTCCTTTGCCTAAGGTCTTATGTGTTACGTTGCACAAATCTCAAAAGAGATGCAGTTCAACTCTAATCGTGTTAGCCCATTACAAGCTTAATGGAGGAATGTTTATTATTGTTTTTAGAAATTTAGATTTTATGGACTATAAAATTCCTGTAGATACAAGAATTTAATTCTTGTGTATTCTTTTGGACACACAACTGGGTTTCATAGAGCAACATACCTATAACTTTGGCCTTAAATAACCTAATACAGATAGGACAAGATTTCCAAATCTATTAGAATAGTCATGCTTTGGTTCCATCTTTAAAATGATGTCATTTTGTGGAATTTCAGAGACCAAGCTTCTCTATATTATCCTTGTTGTGTGAAATAGATCCCTATGAAGGCTGGGTGGCCCTGTTTCTATTGTCATCCAAGTAAGTCTTAAAAACACAGTTTTCAAAAATTCCTTGGGCAGGTTGACTCTACATTGTTATAGGAATATTTTTTCTTGCTGTTCTTGGTTCTCCCTTCCCCAGTATAGTAACATAGAACTCTATACTATTTTAGACAGCTTTTAATCTCACTAAGCAGATCAAATAATATTATTATTACTGTACTTTTATTATGGAGATGCAATTGCTCAGTGGTTAAAAATGCTGAGCTTATCAGCTGGAAAGCTGGGTTCAACATCTGAGTGCTGCACATTGGGGAACTCCTGTTCCTTGCTCCAGCTCATCCCCACCTAGCAGTTTGAAAGCATGCAAATGCAAGTAGATCAATAGGTACAACTTTGGTGGGAAGGTAACAGTGTTCCATGCAGGTTTGGCATATAGCCATGCTGGCCACATGACCAGAGGACAATGCTGGCTCCCTTAGCCAAGAAACAGAGATGAGTACTGCACCCTAGAGTTGGACATAACTGAACAGGGAAATATTTCCTTCTACCTTTACTTTCATTACATATTTGTAAATTCCTAGAGTGTGACTTGAGAGATGGTATATAAATTTCATAAATACTTAAATAAATGATTTGGTTAAATTGAAAAAAAAATGGATTATGACATTTTGTTTCATAATTTTGAAATGTTTTAATAATTTTGAAAAGGTATTGAGAAACTTACATTTATTTATATTATTTAAATATAACATCTCACACAAGGGGCTTTGTAAGCATCTTACAAGCGTTAAGAAAAATCCACAAAATATTATTTATTCATAACATTGTTTTCATACCTGGAAATATGTACATTTTATTGGCTATCTCTCTTGTCTTATGTAAGTCAATGTACCAGTTCCATCATGCTGAGTATCAATTTGCATTAATTATCACTTTTAGAAATACAGTGAATAATCATGCGGGACAGAAGGTGCATACAGTGTACCAGGAAATTACTCTGTTTTGTCTGCCATGTTAGTCATGCAATATCTGAGTTTGATATGGGTTTATATTCAGGAATTGGCATTGTCTTGTTTTCTGCATATGTTATATTTAATATAAACTTTGTGTTTATTTTAAATGCCAATATCATCTATCTCCCTCCCCCCCAATAATGACAGACTCTGTAAATGCAGTCCACTCATATAAGCACCTGTATACATGACACTCAGTTTATTTTCAAGGATAATTGGGGGAGATGAACCTGCAATAAGCTGCAATTCTCAAGCCATGAAACTTTATACTAAATTCTCAGTATCAAAATCGTTCACCCTAAATTTTAACTTCGACCAGAATTTTAACTTGCCCTTGAAGCTGGTCAAAATGCTTCATAAAAATATGTTCATTGAAGTGTTCATTAAAAGAACCAAATATTATGCAAAACAATTGCAATGAAGCTTTGGATAGGTACCTTTCTTTCTTTACTGGGTATCTGTCCTGTATGAATGTTACAGATGAGTATGTGAAGAAAACAGCTTCATTCCAAGAAAGAAAGGAAGGAAGGAAGGAAGGAAGGAAGGAAGGAAGGAAGGAAGGAAGGAAGGAAGGAAGGAAGGAAGGAAGGACCTGGTAAAGAAAAACACAAGAATCAATATTAGAACATTGTAAAGATGCTGAACATAAAATCAGACAAGAAAAGACTTTGAAGACATCTCTCAAGTGGGTTTGCTGAAGATTCCTACTTGGCAAAAGAGACAGTTTATTGTATTTTACAATACAATAGTTTAGTTTTTATAAGGCCACCTAATAAGTTTAATTTATTTTAATTTAGTTTAGTTATGGGCTGTGAATATATATTGAGGAAACTGGACTGGAAAAAGATGGTTTTAAACATGGAGAAAGAAACATTAATAAACTGTGCTATATTGATGATACTACTTTGTTAGCTGACATGCTATAGTGAAGAAAGTCAAGGAGCACAGTGAAAAAAATTAAATATAAAGACCAAACTAATAACAACACTTACAACAACCAGCCTTAAAACTGACAATGAAGATATTGCAATGAAACTTTTTTTCTGCCTTTTAGGATTAACCATCAACAGTAATGGAACAAGCAGCCCAAAAGTTGAGGGTGCTTTATCACTGGAGGCTTTTAAGAAGAAACTGGACAGCCACTTGTCTGGAATGGCATAGGGTCCCCCTCCTTAAGTAGAGGGTTGGACTAGAAGACCATCAAGGTCCCTTCCAACTCTCTGTTATTCTGTTAAAAAACATGCCATAGACTAGCACTTAGTATAGTATCAATGAAGTCCTTAGAAAAGTTAATTAGGTGCTGGGATATGTCTACATATACGAAGATCAGAATCATGCAAGCAGTGGCTTTCCCCTTACACTCTGTGGAAACAAAATTTGGACTTTCAAGAAGCAGAGTAATCTGTATTTCAAGTAAACATAATAAAGTGCACATCTGTAGCTATGTATATATAGTTTGTTAGTTACTCTGAACATAATTAAAAAAGAAATACGTGGATAAATAAATAAAAAGATTACTGTGACACTTAATCTTGTAGAATTTCAACAATTGCACTGCAGGCTATGAAATGCATTTGCTCCAGATTTGTTTTCAAGACAATTCTTGCAAATAATCATAACAGCAACAACTACAATAACTACAACAACAACAAAGAACATCTTGCAAGTTCCACTACAACAACAAAGAACATCTTGCAAGTTCCACAACAACAACAGCAACAAAGAACATCTTGCAAGTTTCACATAGAGAGTGCCAATAATTAGAAAATTCTATTGTGTGGTATTATTAAGCATATCCCTAAAGCAGTGGGATATTCAAGAGAGTTGCAGTAGATCATCTTAAATGATAGTCAGGTTCATATGGAAGCAGATGCTCCACTCTTTCTCACTTCATAGTCATTTGGGGGGAGGTATGATATGAAGGAACCATCAGTTGGAAGTATATTTAACCCTGTGGCCCCAGTTTCTTCATACAAAAGTCACAGGATGTGGTCAAACATTTTCTGCACCCTAATTATAAAAATATAAGCCATTGGGTAAAAGGTCATTTGTATAAGAGAGGGATAAGCACCCTTCCATTCCCTAATTACCAATTACTTCGTACAATTATGTAAATAAACTTGTTTTATTTATCTCAGCAAATTAATTTTCCTTAATAACATGTACTGGTAGTTACTGAGAAAAATGCCCACATCACATTGAAAGAATAGTATTTATTTATTTAAAGGCCTCATATGGCCACCCAATAAGACTACAATCATGACTTGATCATCCATCAATATCATAATAAATGCTATTATCCAAAACAATAATTGTTTGCATTTTGGTTTAGTACTGAATTGTTAATTTTGAGATTCTTTTGAAAGTCTCACGTATACTAAAGAAAAATTAATTTTCTGTCCAATGAAAGCACATATTTGCATTTTCAGTAGGATACAGATTAACAATAGTTTCTGAGTCATTATGTGGAAGTTTAATATAGATTCTGAATGTAAAACAGGCAATGTAATATGAACATGGCTATGGTTGTTAATGGCTTGTTTTAGCTGGAAGCTATAAAATCATCCAAGGACTCTGTTGGTGTTGGAATAATAATTTACCTATACAATTACCACATGGTGGATTTTTGCAACTCTAATTCTATGTTATTAATAATGAATAAAACTGCAATTTTCTCAGGTTGCTCGGGGCAGTGGGGAATTAGTTCAATGAATATTTCAGTGCATTATTTTAATCATAACTCTACAGATTTCAAGTGGCCAGTGTTTTATATTTTTAAGTTTACTCTTCTAAAGGATTGTAGTAATTAAAGTGAAAAATATTTGCTCTTAAGTCCACTTTATGATTTACAGTTCTTTTTAAAAACACTAAAAAAAAAGCAAGCTGTGTCATTAATACTTGTAATTTGATACTGCATTTGTTAATGGGCTTCCTCTGATTAATGGCTTTTTTTAGTAAGCAAAATATTCTGAGACAGGGAGGCAAAATCCGTGAATATTTAAATGAAAGTAAAGAAGTTATTGAATATTCTTATTTTAAGAATTCATATATTTGTTGTAGTTTGTTTGTAATCACTGAAACAAACACATATACTTTATAGGGCTTTTTTTCTAATCAATGGTACAGAATTTACATGTAGAGGCTGATTACTTTCTTTTATTTATTTTTTATTCCTTAGCCAACTGCATGATTTTTGGCGCTTAGATTACTGGGAAGATGATCTTCGCCGGCGGAGACGGTTTGTTCGCAATGCTTTTGGCTCCACCCATTCTGATGCATTGCTCAAAGCTGCTGGAGAATATGGTCAGTATCACTGTAACATTCCTACTGTCCTAAATGCAGTTAGAATTGTTATTAGACTTTGTTTGAATGAAATCTGTCCATTTTATTATAGTATTTTCTGTTTTTTTACATTTAGCATTTACCTTGTATAGCTAAATACATTTCAATATCATTAACAGTAGTTTTCAAGCTTGTGCAATTTATATTATATTTAAATACAGGACTGGTGACATTAGAATAATGTATACACATAAACGAAAAACTGTAAATACAGTAATAAACCTGTTAGTTTTAGAAAAAAATATGGTTCATTGAATCCAAAGAAAGAGTTGGGTTTTTTTTTTTCTGACAAGGTTAATATAAAAGGACTTTCACATTTCTCAGTGTTGTAAGTCTCTTTTATTTTAGAGAATACAGAGACAAGCCCATTCTTGGAAGCTAAAAATTGAGAATAAGATAACCTTTCTGAAAAGTACTCTGCTCTTAAAAGTATTTCTTATTTTTCAGTTAAAGAGAGACTTATTGCACTGCTTAAAGCTGGCAGTGTCAATGCAGAATTATATGTATATGTAAAACATTCATTGTCAGAGTGAGTTAATTAATTTGCAAATAGCAAATCATCTATCAGAGATGTAATAAGTTTAAATGAAAGAATTTATAATCTCATTGAATTTATTGGGAATGTAAACTATTCCAGAAATTTATTCCACAGTACTAACCTCTGTAGTTTGGTTGAATTATGTAAATTTCATAATTTTATATACACTCTCTTGATCTCTGATTAATATGATTTAACTTTATAAAAAATGACTAAAAGTTGGAAACTGCAGAAAAGAGAAAAAGCCCTGTAATACAGCAAAAATACAGCAAAAAAGAATGAAGAAACTATTTGGTAACTTACATGCCTAATAATAGAAATCCTTGTTTATGTGCCACAATTTAATTCTTAGCAATAATTTTTATTTTGCTTTTAATGAAAATGATTCCTACTGAGGTATGTCAGATTGAATTTCATGGAACTAATATTTGAGTAGCATATAGGATTGCACGATTATAATTCTTGGAAGCTGCTACATTCAAAGCCTTTCTCCGACCTCTGTAGTATGGTTCATGTTGTTTTCAGATCCCTTTGTTTCAACTCTTTTTTGAAAATATAATTGAAACAATATAGGCTTCAGAATTGTTTAGATTAGTAAAATATTTTAAAGGTTTTATATAGCATATTCTTAGATTTTATGATACTGCTTCTCTAGAATGCCATGTAATTAGGTCAGATTGCTCTTTGTACTTCAATAATAAATCGTTGAGTGGCAGCAACTTTCCATGCTTTCATTCAGGAATTTTTGATGATATTAGAATATGAATGAACCATTTGACTTGCAAAGCTGTATTTCTCACTAAGCTTGATATGTCTTCAACCAAGAAGTCTGAAAGTAAAATTATGTTACAGGTCATCCTAAGACACAGCCACTATTTTATTTTATTTCATGTCATTGTTATTTCTCTAATTTATGTTGAAGAACAAGGGGGAATAGATGCCATAGGAAAAAAAATAGAACATTTAAGAAAAATTGATTAGTTTGAAGTACAGTATTGGTATAGACAAGATAGGTACATCCTGCTGTTCTTAGCCCCTCTTCCCTTGACCCTTAGCAATGACTAAGGATTGCTACATGGGCGAGATTTTAACTTCCGTCCTCCAGTCAACTAAACTCTGTGTTTTCTCTGGTGTATGTGTACATACATATGTATACCCCCCCCCTTGTATGAATAGCCAAGTCTGACCCATCATGCCATGACAATTAAAAAGGGCTCTCTTAATACAAATTGCTGTCATATGCTATGTCTAGGTTACTACAATCAGTCTTGCTTATTTGTAGTCTGAAACTAACAGAGGGCAAGAGCAATAAGTCACATTTATGTAGATACACAGAAAAGTATATTCACAAAGTGCCAAAAATCCTAAATGAAACTGTTAGTTATTGTGCTTAAAAGGAGTTTTTTTTAAAAAAAAAGACCATGATCTCGCTTAATCATGAGAATTTCATACAGATTGTCAATTGATATTTCTCCTCATACGTTTACTTCCCATGTATGTGGAGAAATGTAGATAGCGTCATTACTGTTTATATTACAAATCACAGTGGAAAGATGTTATCTTTTGCAATTTTAAAGTACTTTTTTTCTAAAGCTTTCAGTATCAAAATTAAGAACAGTCTTCCAGAAGAATTTAAAACAGCATTCACTGAGATTAAGTCCAGAGAATTTTTACTTTGATTGGAGGGAGGGGGTGTAGTTTGGAGGCTTGTACTTATGGATTTTAATATTAAAACTTTTACTTGACCCAACTGTATAAGAAAACATCCTTAACACTGATGTTATTTTTATACCTCCTGGTGATACTAATGAGTTGAATAATTTATGAGGTTGTCATGTAAAAAGGATTTGGTGCGGTTTGATGTATTTTCAACCTCTAGTGCTGGAATGTGATTAATAAAGAGCTGGAGGCACAGCATTTTTTTCCCCATTGGGGCTTAACTTTCATTAGGGATTTTTTCATCAGTTTTATTTTGATCATTTTATATCTCTTTTTTATTATCAGAATCACACATAAGAAGTACTATAGAGAAAGCTATTGATTTTTGTTATGTAAGTTACATAACGTAATTCACTGTCCACAAATAACTTCATAATAGAAACAACAAAAGGAAAAAATGAATTATATGGATGAGTGAGGAGTTTTTTTAAATTTTATTTTGAAAATAGTAGCATAAATACTGCTTTAAGTTTCTGTATAGAATAGACTGACAGTTATCATTGTGGGGGGGTGGGAGGAGTTGTGATTAAATATCACAGCCAAGAAATGTTTAGTCAGAGCCTAAGTCAGCAAGCTCATCTGGGTCTGTGATCAAAGGCGTCAGCTTAAATAGGTCTGATCAGGCATTGCAGACGAGGGCAGGCAGCCTCAGCTGAGCAAAAAATCACAGAGCAAAGATGACAAAATTAATCAGTCAATTCTTTGGCAATAAATAACAAGATATGCTGAGGTCTGCAGATGAGAGAATTTCTAGGTTCTGCGGAGATGCATCTACTTAATGCCTGATTTATCTAAGCTTGCATAGCCATCAAGACATGACCTTGATGAATAAAAGAGCACTCTCTAACTAATCTAGACTTAAATCAGTATTGATAGTGAACACATGGTATATAATAGTAATATGATGCTAACTGATCAAGGAATACAGGAGTTTTTGGAAATAACAGTTCTCTCTATAGATTTTACACTTGCTCAAGGGAGGAATGGCAGATATTACCTAAAGAGGTAAAGCATTAAAATGTAGTGAAAATGTTTCAGATAATTCGAGAACCTGAGAACTAAACAGTGTTAGGTTTATTCATCTTTATCCAACTATTTGAAGTTTCAGTTCTTTGTATAACATATTTTGTACAGAATTTTTTTTAAGTAGCATTCTACATTCCAATCTCTTTTCATTGTACTGTATTTCATATTACAATTTCTATAGTAGTTTTGTTAATTATACAGTTTTGTTATTGCCACAGGCAGTTTACAAAATCATCCTGAACCATGTAGAGAACTGTTTATATAACTGACTGAGTGATTGCTTGACCAAGCTTAACATGAAGCACATACAAATCTCAAAGTATGCAAATCCAGACTCACAAATTTCTTTAAAACTCAAACCTTTGGAAAGAAAATTTGCAGTGTTGCCTTTTCTATACAAATACATGCTTTTGGAGGTGTTTTATGCATTGGGATAGAGGAATTAGATGGAACGGCTGAACTGAGGTGTTAGTTACTCAATAGACCAACCCAGATTCTGACTCTGGATGTTCATCTTCACATCTGTTTGTAAACTAATGAAGTAAATCATTTCCCTTAACTAGGAATGGAGTTAAAAAAATGCTCCAAGCATGAAAGTGGAAGGCAGTCACCTGCTGGTCCTTACCACATTTATCCATGGGGGATGTTGTTCTAGATTCTCTTTTTTACCATGCCTTATTTTCAAAAGGTTTCCAGGTTTCATCAGTCTCATCTATTTTTCAATCTAATAAGGATGTTCTTAGAGGAAGCAATGAAAATGAGAAAAGCATGTAAACCTGCTTAGCTTAAAAACCTTCCTACTACTTGTTTTTGTTTGCAGGTTTCTTTGGGTTTCAGTTTTGTATTGTATTAGTGTCACTAAGTACCAAATAGAAAATGGCAACTGGAGAAAAATGATGTGGGAGGTGTAAACATACCTTCCTCCCTTAGATTTGAAATAATCTACCTTTTCTTTAAAATAAATTTTATCATTTTCCAAAGAAAACAAAGAATTTTGTTTGTTGTCTTATGTTGTGATTGCATAATTTGCAAATGTATTATAATTGGCTATTACATTTTCAATAACATTTTGGGTTATTTTGGAAATAACTCTCTCAGTATAAACATTTAACAAGTTTTTTTGCCTTTCAGAATAAACCAGATTTCTGTTAAAGTTACATTTTAAACTTGTATTTAGATGAAGGAAGAAAATGTTGTGAAAATTAAATAGCAAAAATACTGCATGCCTTTGAAAGCCAGTACACTCTATTAGCAAAACTGTCAATATAAAAAGTGCATTCCATTTCCACCTCCTCCTCTAATAACCTTTTCTATGTTACTCACAGACAGTTCACATAATCAGAGTATATTGTCAGCTTACCGGAGTTGGGGAAGCATGAAATGAAAATCACTTTAATATTGATCCAATTCTTTCTTGCAAGTGTCCTTGATGTCCTTTTCTCCTGAGCAGTAGCTATTTGTTTTATTTAGGGAAATAACTTGGTTATGACTTCTCTTTGCAAAATATATTTCAGAGCAATTATTATTAAAATAGTTTTTTGCAGCTTATTATTTTTCCCATATAATATTTTACAATATAGTGGCACCAAA
Source organism: Pantherophis guttatus (assembly GCF_059756535.1). NCBI lineage: Eukaryota > Metazoa > Chordata > Lepidosauria > Squamata > Colubridae > Pantherophis > Pantherophis guttatus. The sequence continues at coordinate 26,915,925 of NC_142067.1, forward strand.
TCACAAGTAGTCACCATCTTATTTACCAGTCTGTGTTATAAGACAGCATTCTCCTAGCTTAAGATACGATGAAATTAAAGATATGTATAATATGGGTCAAATTATCCAAACATGCCACTTGTGAGATTTTTATTGATAATTGCAACATATAAGGTCAGATGTCTTTATCTGTCCAACCATTATGGTACTAAATTTCCTTATGTAACTAAACACTGAAGAATAAGATAACATCCAACATTTTAAATGTTGTCTTTTTTTTACATAGCATATAAATTAAATTGTTTGTAAAATAATTTGAATTCAATATTTCTTCTTAAATTCTGGAATGTCACCTACAATAATTACCTTTAGTTTTTAATTTTAGATTCTATAATAGGATCTTTTCTTTCTCTCTTTAAATTGCAATTTTCTCTTATATGTTAAATGGCAAATACATCTCTTACAGTAAATATAATTTCAGATATCCACCTTGGAGAGTCCTAGCAATACTCCTACGTCATTTTCTTTAAAAATCTATTTCAAAATAAATCAACTTCTTTTGGTAATTCGGCATGTGATAGTATTTTATAGATGCAGTTTTCACGATGTCTCAGCAAAAAAAAAGTGTTAAATGAACCTGAACATTTTAGAGGCTATGATAGTTAAGTGATTTCTTCTGATTATATTAAACATTTGGTATTTTATATATCCATAGTATTTCCAGATATATGGAAATAAGTAAGTTGAAACTTATTTAAAAAATTGAACTAAGCACCAAGGACACCGTAGTTCAACCCTGAGCTAGATATGTTCTCTTCTGTTGGGCTCAATAATATTTTTTAAAATAGACATATATGAGCTATTTCAAACATGAACTAAAGAACTGGAATATATATAAAACCATAGCAATGGCCTCAGGTTCTTAAAAATGCTGAAAGAGTATTTACAGATTTGAGATCTGTCAAACATTGTATTTAGGGTATATTGGACTGCCTAAAGAATATATTTGATTTGATTTTTTTTATGCTGGAGGCATAAGAAATTTGAGCGCTTACTGATCTATATGATATGATCATGCAAGCATTTAATATTTGGGGGGATAGTGTATTAATGTAAATTAGTAAATTTATGCAGAAACCTTTAAATGTTAAAGATGTTAATATAATGATCAATTATATACCAAGACTTTGGAACGTAAGTGTTTATTGGAAAGTGTGGTTGCATCAAGAATTGGGAGGGGGGAGTGTCAGAAAAAAATTATATTAAGAAATTGGAAATGGGTTATTATTGCAAATGTCAAGGAATGGTGTCAGTAATGTGTGATCTATCTTTTTTAGAAAAGCAATTTTCTATTAATCAAAGGATGTAGCAATATGTGTTACTATGGCAGAAATTCTTACTATCTTACAATAATAACTTGTATTCTCTATGAGGGCTCCTTGGTGCTCTCTGAGCTTGCTTGTTTTCTGGCAGATGTTTCAGTACCCAAACTAGGTAACATTATCAATGCTTGTGCATTCACTATATTGTAGTTATGAATTCATTGGTAAACCAATGACTATTGAGAAGTATAAAATATAAGATTTTGTTCTTTTTTTCTATTTCTTTTTAGCTTGTATTTTAGTATGAACTTTTAATTTATTAAAAGTTTAATTATTTTATTTAAATAAATAAATAAAAATAATAATTTAAAAAAAGATTGTTTTGTTTCAAAAATAAATGTATAAAAAGTGAGGGATCGATATTAAATTTTGTTAAAGAACAAGGCTTGGGATAACATTGATAAATAAGTGATAACCAGTAATAAATTAGTGATAATAATAGTGTAGGGTTAACTAATATCACAATCTCAAGTCTGAAATTTAGCAGGTTTTTTAAAAATACCATAAAGTCACGGAGTATAAGACTATCAAAGATAGCTTATTAGTTGTGATGACTACAGGAGAGTCATGCCTCTTAATATATCTTATGGGAAAGACAAATGAGAAACTGTCCTTTTGCATATTCTTTTGACATCAGGTTATATTGGGAACAAAATATGAAATTGCAGATCTAGAGTAGGAAATAAATCAAAGTATTTTCTTACTTAATTTACCGCTGTTTTCTTCAACTGGCAATCGTATTGTATCGTACAGCATCACCTTCTACAGTTAATGCAGAAGGAAAAGCACTCAATAAATTATAAATAATAATATATTTTAATGTCCACATCTGAACAAAACTGTTGCATGAAATGTTTTATGAAATTCTCCTATATACTGACTCCTTTTCAAAAAGTTCTGCCACTTTACCAAACTGAGTTGTAATGCTCTATTTACTGAACTTCTAATACAGAGATAAAAAACAGCAACATCTTACATTCTTTGTTAGAGGAAGAATTTTATAGAGAGTTATTTAAAATCAAAAGACATTAGAAACTGCAGGAGTTCAGTCAAAATTCAGTTCAATCTGTCATGAACAATTGTTATTTCAGAATGGTTTTGAATAAAGAATAGGGTCGATATATTAATAAATGCATAACAAAATCATTAAGTCGAATTTAACCATCACCTTCATAACCTATTTTAAGTTCTTATGATAAATACTTCTGAAAAGCAATGGTTTTAATGCTATTGCCTTTATCACCTTGATGTTTTAATTATTACTGACCATAGTAATACAATACTGATAAACTGGCAGAAAGGTTCAGAATGTATTTCAAATTGCCGCTCAAGAACCATGCAAATAGGACCCCTAGAATTTCGGGTAGAACAGAGCTAAGGAGAACTTAAGATATCTTGAGAAGTTGTAAAGAACTTACTAGTGAAGTGCATCAAACAGGGATCTTACATCCTGATATAAAGTTAGGTTAGCACCTTCTTCTGGAGTATTCTTAGATCATCTGACTCAGTTAGCAAGGTACCTTTTGCTTTTTTGCTAATACCAGAATAATGATGTGCTTGGCAGGAATCAGGCCAGAAATTTTTTAGTTTATGACACACCCAGTTGTGAATGAATTCAAATGCCTTCTTGCCATATTCCTCAGTTTCAGCCTGATAGTATGCTGCAGTAATATGATTATATTTTGAATATCTTTATTTTACACTTACCTTATAATCATAGAATAATACAATAATAAATAAACCAAAAAATAATATTGCTTAGAAAAAATGTATCAGGTAGTGAAATAATGGTATTTTTAAAAAGACTACTTATGAATATTTAAGAACTTAAGACAATAATAGTAAAAGTTGTACACTAAGTAGTTTCAGAAAGAAGCAAGAGGAAAGTTTCACCTTACATTTTTATTGTGTAAAATATATTTTTTACTTGAATGCATTATTTTATTGTTAATGGGACAAACTTTAGTTATGTTGACACACTTTTAGAAGCCACACAAAGCTGTATAATATATAAAAAAAGCATTCTTTAAGAAAAGAAATCACCCCATGGAACTGATTTCCAGATGTTTGGAAACATTAGAATTTCCTGTCAGTACATTTAGGTAACACTAAAATGAGTTAACTTTCCATTCTGCCAGCCCTCTTCAAAGATGAAAGAAAAATCACTGCATAAATTGCCTTATCTATAATTCACTGAAGTAAGCTGTGGAATGAATTCTGAAAGAAGCAGAATTCTCTTTTGGTTAGTATCACAGCTTCTAAACTAACTGTACTTTTATTTCCACTTTACCTTTAAAATGAAATTAGTGACTTTAAAGTCAAATAGATGTTAATGAGTTATGATGTTGAGTAGTTTGTTTGAACTGAATTGTGTGTTTGACTTAGATTTGGATGTGATTTTTTTTTTTTTTTGCTCTTCAGTCTACTTGTGTCTAAAATCAGCCACATACTGTCTGTGCATTTATTCAAGTAGCCTTGAACTGACTTCTAATAGTTATGGACACAGCAGGTAATCTTTGATGTTTAGCTTGCATACCTAGAACCAGCTGTGACCTGAAGAATCTAAATGAGAATTTACAAGTTTAAGGACATTTGAGAAGAAAATATGGATGTAACCCAAATCAATGTTGATGTGTCAAATGCTTTTTTAAAAAAAAATCTGTTTTTTTTTTTATTTTATTGTTGTTTTCTTGTGCTTTATGAAATGTGTGCATAGAAAGGAAAAGAGGAGGGAAAATGCAGACGCATACACACACAGAGGAAAGACTTTTTAAATTGAATAAATTGCCAGTTTTATTTGGTTTCATAAGAGTTTTGGTTTACTACTCGACATACTTTTAAGTTACCTCTAGACAAGATGGGTGGCCCATAAATCTAATATTATGCTCTACCTACTAATAATACCTTTTATTTCAATGTATCAGAATTATTCAATTATTATTTTTATTATTATTTTATTAAAAAATAATAGTGATCTTCCTGATTAATTATATAAAACTATACTTTTTTTTAAAACGTTGGTAGATAGATGGTGCTTATAATCAACCAAACTTCATAGCTGACAAATGTGCCATGAAAGTGAATGATTACATGAGTTCATACCTCATGCATTTTATCAATATAATTATTTAGTATACTCTTCTTTTTGATCCAAGTGAGTGTCTTTAAATCATAAGCCAAGGTATGGAAATATATATTTTTTTAAAAAATCTTCCATGGTCTACATTTTTCGTAAAACCATTAGCGCTAATTCTATTAAGATATTTAGTACAAGATGTGCAGTAGTTTGAAACATACCTTGTGTATCTTATCATTTCTCTCTACTATTATTTCCTAATAAATTTAATTTTGATCCATACTATGGTATATTTTCCATCCGTTATTTTTCTATCTTTTACTATACCTATCATTTAGAATATATACATTTCTTACATTTATGCTGAATTAATACAGTTGTAGTCTTCAGCAAATAACATAATAAAAATTGATTGATAAAATTTGGCTAGGTCAATATGGCCTAAACCTTAGTTTTTCATGGCAATGGTAGTACACTGTAGTATTCCATTATATCTGATACAAAAACATTAGAAAATCATATATTGTTATTATGGAAATTTAAAATATTTAAAGAAAGTAAGGTAGGGCAAGGGAAAAAGAATACAAATATCTCTAAAGTTGCATGCAATTTTCCAGAAGACCAAGAAATGTCTTTGTTGCTACATACAAAAAATAATAACTTGGGTATTTCCCTTAAATTCATGTATTTAACAGGAAATTTGAATGTCCTGAGTTCCTAAAAAAGAATACAGATCAGATTTTAAGACAGAGTAAATTAAAATGAATCTGCATTTGCAATAATTTAAGTGTACCGAATTTAGAATGAAAATATAAGTGATCTTTTTTCCTTTATCTGTGACAATTCTGAAAACAGAAAAACAGATATTTTATCTGTTGTTTTATCTAACTTTTTGATTAGTTACTTGACTTGTGGCCTGAAATAAAAAATTACCAAAATACTGCCATTAATATTAAAATTCAGAAGGCAAGCCTATATTATAAAATATGATGTGCTTAAAATATTTTTGATTAAATATTGAATGTGGAACACAATAATTACACTCTATAAATAAAACACGAATGTAGAGGTATTTATTCCATGTATTAGAATAAAGTTGTAAAATAATGAAATTATTTTATAAATCCCAAGACTTGTTATATGTGTTACTTAATGCTGACTACCTTATATCAATTAAATAACATTGCTTATTATTTGATATATTTTTCAACATTTCAACTAACATTATTCAAAGAGTGGTTTTATTTAATTTAAAGTGTGCTATTTCTGTTGCTACGTGTAACAGGAATTTGCAAGAGGTTATCCAATTTGGATATTGAATAGTCAAGATTCTTGATATATTTAAAGACTAAAAATAAATAAAATTAAAAATAACAGTAGACAAACCCAATCAATATTCCAAAATGCAATTAGGATCCTGACCAATGTTTAATGAAATAAAAACAAAGGTCCAAAAACCTTACAATGCTAGTATAATTGATCATAATCAAGGAACCTTATTATTAGCAGTATCCCGTCATAAAATGTTAATGATAATATAAATATATACATATGCATATGCATATGCATATACATATTTATTTATTTATTGGTTGCCTCATCACACAGTGATTATCTTCACCAAAAGTAATATCAATTTTTAATCTGAATGCTTAATTATAAAAATGCTAAATAGTCACAATAATGTTGGCCTTTATTATATCATGTTCAGTGTTAGTATTATTAGCTATGCATAATTCAAAGCAAATGCATTTTTAAACTGATTCTGTGCCCTTCTGTTTTGATGGAGAAAAATATTGATCTGTCTTTTGAGAATGTTTATATAATCTTTAGAATTATATAACTAGAATGTCTGTAACAAATCTGCTCAGAACATATTGTGTATTTCAGGATACAAGGTAATACAGTGGTTTATCGAAGCTGTTTGTTAATTTTTTTGATGAATGTATAGTGAGGCCAAAAAGTCCATTCAGTATAGTATGTTTTCTGAAGATAGATGATCTCAAATACATTCTGTGCCCAATCAATGTTTAATTTGTTAGGTGTTAAACCATTTCTTTGTAAGAACAGTGTTTATAAGCCTTGTAATAAGCCAGCCTCCTGTGACATTATAGTTCTTTCTGTAATTTTGATAAATGGAATTCTAATTCATAAAGGATACATTGATTGAAGGGCAGCTTTCAGTGTCCCACACTTTCATTTAGATAAATGTTTATTACATTGTGGCAAACTAAATGATGGAGAATGACAAAAAACCTGCAGTTTCAATCATACCAATGGACTGAAGCAATTCTTTAAAAATTGTATATTTCATATTGTAAAACAAAATTTAATTTCAAGAAGATTTATATAAATCGTTAAACTGCACATTGACCAAATTCAATCAAATGACTAGTGTATTTCTAGTAAATGTGCCTTATCAGGTTGTTATAACAGACAGTTAGTGTGATACTTTCATTTATTTAAGGTTATATCTTTTATTTTGAAGTTTACATAATATTAACTCAATAATTCTAACTCGTCTTTGTCTAAAACAGGACATCTGTTTTTGTAAAGGTTTGAAAATATATTTTGAAGTACAAATTAATTCCATTAATTTTGTATTTGAAAACATTTAATGGACGTTCAGACTAAACTGAAATGTTGAATGAAAACAATGTTTATTTTATAGGAACTGAAGAAGATGTGGTAAAATCAAAGAAAACCTTTCGAAGTCAAGCTGTTGTCAACCAAAATGCTGAAACTGAACTCATGCTAGAAGGGGATGACGATGCTGTCAGTCTGTTGCAAGAGAAGGAGATTGATAATCTTGCAGGTATCAAAAATTATTGTTATTGCAGATCTAATTAGAAAACTTGATCTAAAAATTCAATTTTTGGCAAAAAGAAAGTTGTCATCTTTCTCCTATATTTTAGAAAAGTTTTGTGGCTTATAGAATTTGGTACAATTGCTATTTAAAATATTGATTAGTGTAATATGTTTTATTGAATCTGGTCACTACTCATTGCAGTCATTATACACATATTACATTAAGCTTTATTTAGCCCAAAAATAAGATTGCTACATATAATAATAGATAGACTAATCTCACCATTAACACTTTAAAATATTTTCATGCAAAATCTGTTTTAAATGTTTTATTTCTTTCCGAGTTACTATTGCTAGATTGAACTGTAATTACATGTTAATCATAGGAGGACAATTATAGTAAGACAATAACAGTATTAAAAATTTATTTCTTATATTTTATTTAAATACACAATTTTACAACCATGATTTTTAACCCTTCATTATCCTTTTAGCTTAAAAATAGGTTGCTTCCATATGTGTACCCATAATGGTATGTGGCAATGACCTTGTATCATCAGCCAAAGAGATGTTGCCTAGGAAGCAGTCAGATAAGAGATAGCATAGCCCAGAGCTGTATAATGGACAGAGCGAAAGGCTCAAAAAGGACTCTCCCTAACTTCAAAGGAGAAACTGCAAAGGAGAAGGCAGCAGAATTATACTTTCAGACTTGCAAGATTGATGTCAGCCTTATCAGATACAGCAGATGGAAATCATGGCCATATAAACTAATTCTACTTTATTATAAAATTACAGTAACAGAAGTCTGAAAGTACAATTCTCCTGCCATCACCAATAACTTAGTGAGGGCCCCTTCTGACTTTCTCGTTCTTCTCACACTGCAGGTATGGGCTAAGCTTCCTTTTATCTGCCCATTCTCTGGGCAGTATGTCTTCTCCCAGTCTCCCAAGATCATTCTTACATATCATTACAGTATTCAAAATGATGTGAGAAACTGAGATGATTTATCTTTTGGTTCAGTTCCTTCTCCAGAAAACAATTTTGTAGCATTTTTTTTCAATTTGCAGTATGAAGTTGCACCTTCCTATTGGAGGAAATACCTGCTCTATCCCATCCCCCAGGATTTTCCTTCTATATCCATGAGAATTAGTTAACTATTTTTCTCCTTTTCCATAATTATTGGTTTGTTTTTTTCTCACTCTCTTAAAAAATAAACAGGACAAGGAAATAGGAAAGATGAATGTGCAGTCATGATCCAGGCTGGGGTACTAATTTTTATGCTCTTCTATTCCTTTCTCACCCATCTTCATCTACCAAAACTTCAAGGATATTAGAACACTTATGTGGGAGTAGAAAAATGGAATAGAATACAACTAGCACAAGACTGATAGCTGTATGTGAAATGACCAGACTTTATTTAGAGCATTATTTTTTATTTCCTAACAATGTAAGTATGTCTCAGAAGTGGGCTTTTTTCCAAAAAGGCAACTGGACTGTTGTTGTTGTTTTTTTTTCCTTGAGGAGGAAGAACAAAACATTTCGTTTCTCATCCAAAAAACTTCATCAGTTGTGATGGGGAGTGGCGGGGGGGGATGGAAAGATAGGTACTGACAGTTGAGACTGGATGGATAGAACTTATCCTTCCATCCCCCCTCCCCCATCAAGTTGCCTTTTGAAAACAATCATTGCCTTTTGAAAAAAAAAACAGTTCTGAGACAACTATCACATACATGACTGAGAATCTCCACAGACAACTACGTAAGTAGAATATGATGGATTAGATGTCTTTTTCTTCTTAGTCATTTCTCTTAGTTTCAGTACCAAGAACCAGTTGTGAATGGCTACATCCAAAAAATCTTCAGCTGACTAAATTCCACAAAACACACAGCTGGTATCATTACTCAATCTCTAATTTTCTCCCAAATTGGTTTAACTCCTTTTCTTACCAGCATTTTCTCTGTGGTTCTTGGATTCCCCACCTCATGCCTAACTACTGTTTCCCAAGACCCCATTTCCATCCTACCACAACTATGGCAGCTACTACTATCTGCCTCATGTTCCAACAGTTACTAATGTGATAAGTATTAATCTTGTATGTCCTTTGTCTGGGATTTCTGTTGGAGACCTACTGCAAAGTCCCCTAGTTGCTATTGTTATGTCATAGGTTCTCTTTTTTTCTGCTTTGCATCTGGGAAACACTGTAGGGATTTCCTAGACTTTTACAAGGATCCCAACTTGTTACTTTTTAGATATAATTGACATGCATGTAAATTAACTAAAATAACTTTAAAATGTTAGCATTTCAGTTGCACATAATCTTTTCATAGTTAAATGATCTTTAAAATCTGCTAAATGGTTTTAAGATTTTAAGAACTATATAGTAGCATAACTGGCTAAGAAGATATGACCAATTTAAAACATAAATCCATTTCAATGTCTTTTTTAATGTTAACAAACATTTCATAATTTTCTGTTCCAGTTTTAGCTTCTAAGTTCCTTCCCAGACTGTTCATTTCAAGAGGCAAGTTTTTATTGATAAATTACAGATAGAAAGATCAATATCTAGTAGCAGTGTCTGATAGCTAACTGTGTAAATCATTATCTCAGTTTGCACAATTATACTGAATTGATCATTAACACATTTTTTATTTTCTAATCCCTGAATTTTAGAAATGATTTTCAGTAGTTTTTCTGGCAACTAATTATACTAACGTGCAATTATAAAAGATAAATTTTCCTTGATAAAACTATTGTATTATGTAACAATAATTTAGTAATAATGTTAGAATAACCCCTTTTAATATTAATATTGAACTGAATGTTTATTAAATAATACATAAAATGTATTTTTAATGCAGCAACATACTACATAAAAATTGGTTTCCGAAGAACAGAGATATGGGCAGGACAAATATCAACCATGGTAACTTAAGAAATATGTAGGAGTGCATAAAACCGTTATGCACTCAAGCCATAGATTCATTTCATCTCTCTCTTTCAACTAGCAGTGGCAATCTCAACTCTTGTGTGTTCTTTTCAAAGCCTTTATCTGCATTCAATAGCTTTATCGCAGGCCCTCCTCCTCTTCTTCGTTCCACCTTTTCCAAACTCATCTTTGCTGTGTAAGTTCCTCACATCAGTTGTACAAGGAAATCTTCACATAATTTAGAAAGCTCTTAATTCTTTAGACTGGAAACAAGCCGCAGGAGAATATTGTTAGCCATTTGCTCTGTTTGTACAAAAGGAGGAAAGTAAGAGAGTGATTAATAATGTCCAAGTAGTTAAATGAAGCCCAAATTAAAAACCCCAACTATTAATTTCTTCAAATTATTTTCTTTTTTTTAAATGATCATTCTTCATTTTGGGAAAAAAGTCTTCCCCATAAGTAGTGCTCTCTACAAAATGGTTTAAATCAGCTTGGTTACCAGAAATTACTATCCATAATAACAAATATATTGTTATATTCAAAACAATATATATTTCCAAAGAGCAACTACAAGTGACAAGTGAGGCTTCCTTCTTTATCGTAACGTTGAACTTCCATGGCTGACCCATATTTACTTAAATTCTTTGCAAACTTCATTTCTATAAACGTCCATAGAGCAGCCCCAGTTCATTTTTCAGTCTGCTGCCTTTCACAGAATGATTTTTTTTAAAAGAATTATCAAATCTTACTTCCTTTTACTTCAATCTTCTACAACTTATATAGCCAGATCTGGTCCCCATTTTCCTCACTCTATTCAGAATCATTCAGCAAGAGAATTTCTTTTGTTCAATTTTATTCCTGAGAAAGCAGCCCAGTCCCCAGCTGACCGTGGCTGATATGCAATAATAAATTATTGATCTTTAACAGTTATCTCCCTTCTTAGTACTACTGTGCCTGGAATAAGTTAAAGATCTTTATTTTGGAATTAACTTTATTGTATCCAGATGGAGGCATTCTAAGGGCAAAAATTTAATGTTAGATAAGATTTCCAGATTCAACAGTTTCCCTCCAGGCAACTCTTTATCACCACTCTTTCCCTGATGTTTATTTTTATTTTATTTATTCAATTTCTATGGCCACAAAGCTCAACCAAATGGCTCTGTCCAATGACAATTCCAACTGGCCATGAAATTTGTCATTGGTATCCTAAATGAATTTATGAAAGGATATTGAAAAGATATGAAAGGATATTGAAAAGGAGAACTCAATATTTGGGACAGGATTTTTCCCTAATTTTGACTAGTATATTTTTCAGTATTACCTACTTCTTGATCACTTCAATACATGATGATGATCACTTCCAAGCTACTGTGAAACTAGAAGCCAGTGCCCAAACTTGCAGTAGACCTAAACTAACAGATATTCCCCAAAGAACAGGTTCAGACAATTTAGTGGACTTAGAATTATAGTATATTGTTTATAATTTCTAGCTTTCTAACTTTGACAAGCTGGGATGAAGATTCCATTTGAGATGTTTTGAGTAATGCTAAACAATAGCATGCAGGAAATCCTAACATCTAGGAAACCTAGACCTCCTATAAGCTCTGATTTGAATGTATTGATAATAGGCTTATGAAATTAAGAAATAGCAAATTATATTCATCCAAAAGAATGTTTTCCTTAAATAGAACACTCCTTCCTTAAGTAGAATTGAGCTAAACTATCATATAGCTTGTATAATGACTGGAACTATCATAAAAAAATGTCAAGGCTGAGAATGTTTTAAATTATATTCTGCAGAGGCAAAGAAAGAATCCTTACTTGTGTAGAGTATAGAATAAGAGGAAAATGTAGTGCTCTTTAGCCACAGATAGATATAGAACAAAACATACATTGTGCCTTAAGTCAACATTAACTCCTAGCAACTATCTGGGACAAGTCTCTGCAGTTTTCTTAGGAAGATTTTAGAAGTGGTTTGCTATTACCACCTTCCTAGGGTTGAGAGAGAGTGACTGGCCCAAAACCACCCATCTGGCCTTGTGCCTAAAGGGAGAATAGAACTCATAGTCTCTCAGTTTCGAGCCTGGTACCTTAAACTCTACAACTGATTTACATGGATGTCTGTTGATTCAACTCTGGGTTATTGCCATTAAAAACTTAGATTAGCATGGATCTTCTCAGCTGTGTCTCAAATACTATGGAACCCTATTCCTGTTGAAATACAGTTTGTATATTTGGTATACATATTTAGGAGACTTGACTCCAGTTTAATTACAATTTCATGTATAAAGAAATAATGTTTTGAGTTTCTACATGATTTCTAGTACTATGTTTTGTATGTTGCTGCTTATCTTCTAAATACAATCTTGTATAGAAGGACACAATTTCATAAACTGCCTAAAAGTGCTATTTATCTGATTAAGCAACAATAGCAGCAGCCACAAAGTAGAAGTAGTCCAATATTAATAGGTAAAGAACTTCTGAATGGCATTTTTCTTTTAAGCTTGAGGTTGCCCCCAATGGGTAGCATTTAAAAACTTCCAGCTCTAGTGTCTCAAATTCCTACATTTCTTGGAAACTATGATGTTGGATTTAATGATAAAGTTTGGGAAGGGAAGATCTTTTCTTTTTTATTACAATCTGTCCATATTCCAGGAGAAACTTTCTCTTTCTAATTGGCTGATTATTTCTTCTTTCCATTGGCAAGAGCCCCTGTTCTTTTTATGTAAGAGGCAGGCAGTAAATGCTCAAGGCTTGTAATACAGTCACTTAGGATACAGTAAATCCTCCATGAAATCAGCTATGCCAGGATTTGGGGGGAAACAGGAACTTTGCAATATGACCATTGCTTGGACCAAATTCTGTCCCAATTGCCCTTTCTTTCTTTCTTTCTTTCTTTCTTTCTTTCTTTCTTTCTTTCTTTCTTTCTTTCTTTCTTTCTTTCTTTCTCTCTCTCTCTCTCTCTCTCTTTCTTTCTTTCTTTCCTCTCTCTCCCTATCTCTCTCTCTTCCTTTTTCTAGTTTAATGTGTTGAGTGTACCCTATTCTATTTAACTAAATTGTACTTTGCAATAGTGTGCCATCCCTAAAAAGAGCTAAGTGTAAGTTTGTGTGTGTGTGTGTACAGTATGTATGAATGTGGGTATATGTGTGTATGTAGCACTTCCATACAAATTTTGAGAATGGCAAATGATATTTCAAGTTGAGTCATAACATATTTACGGTAAAAGCCCTTACCTACACTTCTAACTTCTAAATATTGAAAATATGTATGAGAAAGTTTGAGAATCCTTTGCTAGAGATGATCAGATACACTGTAATGTTCCAGAAAGTACCAGAAAGAAAGCTTGAAAGACTGATGTTATTGCATAAAAGGCTCTATGCTACCATAAAAGTAGCAAGTTGTCAGATATATGTGGCTAAGTAAATAGGTTGCACATAACTTGAATAACATGTCTAATGTGCAAATACTACAGTTTTCAAGAAGCGGATTGTTGGCATTCCAGAGCTCTGTAGTTTTTATTCTTCAGGTATACTTCCAAATTTTAACAAAAACAATCACTTTATGTAGATATGTATGACTGAGATCTAAAGACATCAAGAACTGTATTTAGGATTTTCACTTTGGTAGTGAGAATTTTCCATATTTTCCACATTGAGATGGAGTAATTTAAACATTGTACCAAACAGGTATGTTCACTACCCGAACCTTTTTATCATGAGCACAACAGTCAATAAAACCTTTTTTTTTTCAGCGAATTCTGAAATTGTTGTTCACTTTTTTTGCTAAAGCAAACCTCCAGAGGTCACCCTTCCCCATATTCTTTTTTTTTTTACATGCATGCCCACTAGATTCATGCCCAGTGGATTTATGTAGATCTTCACAATAATCAAGGGATTATTTTTTTGTACATGCAAACAATCTTTCTGTAAATATCAGACTTTGAGGAATCGATTATTCAATTTCCTAGGTGTTTAGACACTTAGTCTGCTGTGTCCAACTTTTTGTTGGAGATATGCTATTGTGTCCAATCATGTATTACCACCTTTGGACTTTATAGCTATGGCTCTTCTATTCTTTTACTGGAGAAGGTGTATTTTCTACTTTCTCAGTGATCAATTGCGTGGGCATCTATCTTGGCAAAAAGAAGGTGTTATTCCCAATCTTTTATCACCATGAAAAAGCATTGACAACTTAATACAACACTGTTCTTAACTTGTGATGCCTTTGAATGGTAAAGTAGTATCCATCTTCCTTTGAAAAAAAACTGACATCAATTCACCAATTTCTCATCTTCATTAGTAATGATCATTACTAATTTCTGATAGAGGAACAGGCTCAATTTCACATCTTTGCTTTTGTCTTCTTTGCAGTTCTCAACATCTTCACTAAGTAGAAGTTACAATAATCCTCTTACACATAAGGGATGTGCTGGGTTTTTCTCCCCCACATCCATAAATTAACTCTTAGTGGCCTCGTAAAAGAAGACATTGAAAGACTGTGTCTCTTCTAAACATTCTGGTTTTATGCATATTGTACATTTTAATCCTTCATTCTAAACTGTATAGTTTATGGAGCTGACACTGATCTGCCATGCTTTTCTATCTCTCTGGACTCATGCCAATTACCATCAATTTTGTTTATTGGCTTTCAGAAACAAAGGTAGTCAGCTATCAATATGTAATCATTCATGGATTTTACATTATGTAAGTTTATAGTATTCTATAAGTCTTCAAGAACTAGTTCCTCTTCAAATTCCCATCCCCTTGTCTTCTTCAATGGGCCCTTCAGAAACACAAATCTTTGTTTGCTGTTATTTGGTCAGCAATGTATATCTTGGCATTTGCCCGAACTCCAGATCAGATTCTAGAACAGACACATCCAAGTCAACCTGCGAAATTGTAGTATATATCATATGCAGGCCTTATAGGAAAATGAACAGCAGAGTTTTAATAACAGTTTGTTGGAGAGTTTTGTTGTTGTTAGTTGCGAAGTTGTCTCCGACCCATCGCGACCCCATGGACAACATTCCTTCAGGCCTTCCTGTCTTCTACCAACCTCTGGAGTCCATTTAAGTTCACACCTACTGCTTCGGTGACTCCATCCAGCCACCTCGTTCTCTGTCATCCCTTTCTTCTTTTGCCATCAATCTTTCCCAGTATTAGGCTCTTCTCCAGCGAGTCCTTCCTTCTCATTAGGTGGCCAAAATATTTGAATTTCATCTTCAGGATCTGGCCTTCTAAAGAGCAGTCAGGGTTGATCTCCTCTAGGACTGACCGGTTTGATCGCCTTGCAGTGCAAGAGACTTGCAGGAGTCTTCTCCAGCACCATAGTTCAAAGGCTTCAATTCTTTGGCACTCAGCTTTGGTGCTCAGTTGGAGAGTTTAGCCACATTTAAAGTGTTTCGGGCATCCAAGAAAATTTTCTCAGGTCATGTGATCCAGTTCCAAATTCTGACTTCCAAATGACCACCATTTTTAAAAAAAACACATACAAGATATTGACAGAAAATCTTTATTCTCTCACATTGGTGAACCTCAGAGCACCAATATTTATGTGCAAATATATATATATAGAAGTTCTCCACTGCGTTTAAAATATTTGCCCACCAGTAAAGCCTGCATCTTCTTAAGTATTCTCTTGCTCATTCCATCTTTTTCTCATAAATGTCTGCAGTTGTCTACAATTACTGCAAGTAGCTCCAGCTTTTGTATGAAAGGTGTGTTTTCTCACCCTGGTATACAGTATTTTGTCTAACTAACTTGCCCCAAGTCTGGGAAACAAAATAGATTTCTTTGTGTGTCTACTACATCAGTAGCTCTCTATGTTCTAAATAGGACATCCCACCTATACTGACAACATTCTACTGTGTAGTTGAGGGCTGTGTGTGTGTGTGTGAGAGAGAGAGAGAGAGAGACAGAGAGAGACAGAGAGAGACAGAGAGAGAGAGAGAGAGAGAGAGAGAGAAGGAGGGAGGGAGGGAGGGAGGGAGGGAGGGAGAGAACTCTGTGATATGACTGTTTTTATCTGAGATTTCTTGGGCAGAAAGGATAACAAAAAGGAAAATGAAAAATAGGGGAACAGTTTACTGCTGTTTACTGCTATTACTACTTTTTAAATGATTCTCAGATAGAAGTAGAATAAAAGGAACTGTAGTTTCATTGCATGGTGTAGAGGTATTGTTTTTTCTGGAAGCAGATAGAAGGAAGAGCTTCATTACTTTATTATAAATGAAAGTATGTGTAGCTCTAACATGCGGACCAAAAAACTAGTTTCAGTTTATTTATTTATTTATTGTTTATTGGTTCGATTTATATGCCGCCCTTTTCCGGAGACTCAGGGCGGCTTACAATGCGTTAAGCAATAGCCTTCATACTTTTGTATATACCTGCTTAGTAGGGCTTTCGGGGGGCCCCCAAGCGGTGTTCTTTTTTATACAAAGTCAGCTTATTGCCCACAAACTGGGTCCTCAGTTTATGGATATTGATGAAGTTAGCATTTCTAAATAAGTTGTTTAAGATTTATTATAAAAACTGGAAAGAAGAGTTGTGATAGGTCAAGAAAGCCTGAATGGATATAAAAACAATAATCACAATAATGTATTGAGAAGTTTTAAGAAGGCTCTACTAACCTTCTGTATCTTTTACGATAAATATAAAATATTTGCTTTATAGGTATAAACTACATAAGCTATGTAGTTTTATATTATTTCACTGACTATACTAAATAAGTTATTAGGCATGTCAAACATGCAATTATGCATAGAACTGCCTTCCATTTTAAATAATTGTGATTAGGAGAGAACTAAGTCCCTGCATAAGGAGCTAACTATATATGATATTAAACTACTGTTTAAATCTTTATATCCAAGGTAATATTCAATATCACCTATTACTTTTGTGGTATTAAATTAGGCACTAGATTCTTAATTTAAATATAAACATTTAATTTTATATAAAAGAATCAGCTTATTTATTTATTTTTTTATTATACATGTATATAATCCATATATACAGTATGTTATAGTTGGACTGTTAAACATAACATCTTGGCATTTGAAGATGTTTTCCATACAAAGCATGAGAGGAATTTATCACTGTCTTCTCCAGGGATTCTTTTCAACTAAACGTTTAGTCTTCATCCCTTAGATTTTCTGGTAGTGTCGTGTCCGAGTATTTGTCAGATCCTGCTTAGCTTCTGAGTCAAGAGACAACCAGCCAGGTGTTACTACCTGCTGATGTAGTAGAGTGGAACATTACAAAGTGTTAATTTAAAAAACTGCCAACCTGAACTACTGAATTAGCTATTGTCAGTGATTTGTACAATTAACTGCATAAATATCAAAGGCCCAAATATTTCGTTTTAATTCTTTAACTAGTTTGTCTTCCAGATGGTTTCACTGAAATTAGTGAGATGTTGTTTTAGTAGCCACAAAAACCTAGTTAAAAACTCAGTAAACAGTGACTTAACAAAATGTAATTTACATTCTCTATTCCAAATGTTCTGGATGGAGCACATGTGATTGTCCCCCAAATTCCGTGGTAGAGTTCACCCAGAACTAGATTTTTCTTTAAAAAAAATAAATAAAAAAAAATCTATCCTGTATAATCCGCCCACAATTTCAGTTTCTTAAACAGAAAATCTGGAGAGAGTTAACAGTGTGTAATGATGTTCCAAGAAGGGAATTTGTTTCAAAAAGCAAGCCATCAGATTTATAATGCCATCCTGCAGATGTTTCTTTTTGCATATCTGCTGATAATTCCTAGGCTACCGCCGTTTCTTGAGAAGTAATTCCCAAGAGGTTCAGCAGGATGTGTCCTCCCATTTGAAAGCCTTGGGCTACAGAGCCACGGAGAATTGTTGCTCGGAAATTGGATAGGACAGAAGCAGTGGAAGAGCTGCTTCTGGGTTTTATTATTAACCTACATACTTGCTTCAAAACTAATTTGCATCGACGGACTTTTGGTACACAGTACTCCTTTAAACCACCCTAACAAAATCAGCCTTTCCTCCCCTTTCCCCTCCCCCCCACCCCTTCCCTATCTACATCCTTTTCACTCTTTGTCAGAGTCCTAATCTTGCAGCTTCTTTTCGGAATGTATTACTGTACACAGTTCCGCGGAGGCAACTCGGCTAAATCGATGATCCACATCGGAGCCTTTTCGTCCTTATTTGATTCTGGTTGTAAGGGCAGGCCGCCGCTATGTCTGTCGCGTTCCGGTGTTGTTCTTTCGGCTAGAGACTGGGCTGCTGGCCGCCTCCTTTGCCTTTTGTTAGCAGGCAGGCGAGGGACAACAAAGGGGGTGTCCTCTGGACGAGTGGAGGCGAGAGCAGGTGGGAGCATCTTGGGCGCCTCCTGAGCCAAAGAGAGAGATTTGGCACGGTCCCGCTTTCAGTGGAAAGGAACCAGTGGAAGACGCCCGTGAGATGGGTTTTTTTTTTTAAATTTGATTTATATGCCGCCCTTCTCCGGAGACTCAGGGCGGCTTACAATGCGTTAAGCAATAGCCTTCATACTTTTGTATATTTATACAAAGTCATCTTATTGCCCCCACAAACTGGGTCCTCATTTAACCTACCTTAGAAAGGATGGAAGGCTGAGTCAACCTTGAGCCTGGTGAGATTCGAATTTACTAATTGCAGACAGTTGGAGTTAAATTACAATGCATTAGTCTGCTGAGCTATCCAGGCTTTGTTCGACTTTGACACGTTTTAACGAACCTCGCCCTTTCTTGCCCGACTCCAATATCTCAGGGGCTCCCTAAGAGTCGGAGTGTCTCTTCCGCGCTGTTCTTTGGGGCGTCAGGTGCACGATCCGAGGTTGGAGGGGAAGAAGCAGAGCCGGGAGCCGGTTGGCCGCCTGTCTCGGGGCCATATGGAAAAGCTGCACTATTTTGATTATGCCTAGTGTAAACAGTTTAATGTCGGATCCTTAAAATCCAGAGCCTGTCCCAAAGGGGATTAAATCATAATCCTCCTGCTCTATAGCTGTAGTGGATTAATTTGGTATTCTCCCAGTGGCTGCTTCGCTCCCTGAAGGCTGTAACAAAAAGACTCAGCGCTCCTTAAATGTGCCGTGGTATTGGAAGTTGTAATTGGAGATTTCCAAAGGAAAAGGGTTGGAAATGACATACCATTAAGAGCGCATGTTTCATTTGCGCCTTTTCTAGGGTTTGGAAGGTGGAGGGGGGGAAGGAGAGAGATGTTCAGCGACAGGAACTCCGAGAGAGACAGAACGTAAACAGGTTATGGGGAAAATGGCATTCAGGATCGGTAGACTCGATCCTGAAAGGGGTCGGGTCGCTTCTTTCCCTCTGTCCGCAGAGAGGGTCCCTGAAGCCCCTCTGAATAGCGCAACGCCGAGGCTCGAAGCCATCGAAGTGGGAGGAGCTACATCCTTTTGCACCTTTTATCTTTTGAGGATGAAGCGCGTCCCTTGGGCTCGCCTGGAGGTTGGAGTCAGTGTTTCTTCTGGCCCCAATAGATAGGAGTGTCTCCCCACCCCCCACCCAGAAATAGGAACAGTTTTGTTAAATAAAAACGCCGGGTTTAATCATTCCCTGCTTGTTTTTGTTCAGGCCTGCATTGGGGTTCACGAGGTTCAGTCTTTTTAAGGGGGTGCCGTTACTTGCCCGTCATGCGCATGGCTTCACTTATTTCCAGCAGCAGTTTTAGCAAGTATATCCTTTCAAATAAAACTGAACCATTCTTTCACGGTCCCCTTTCCCCCCTCCGTTGTGCTCGCGCCTCGCCCCCAAAAGCCTCAACCTTCTTTCGGAGAAGATTTCGTGTTATAGGCTTTGGCCTTCTGACCACCAACTACCAGCCGCTTCGTTTTTATTTGGTTCATATAACAAGCGGAGAAGTGGGAGGTAATTGGGTTAAGTACCCGATCTTTCTTCTGAGAACGAGAGAATCCCACTAAACGCCTTCTTATAATGATAGACTATCAGGCGGCTCCCGAACTGCATCATCTTTAGCGCCCTTTTATTTTAGCGCTGGGGCCTGAAAAGCCGGAGCGCTGGGAGAGGCAGCCGGCCAGGAAGGGTTAAAGAGCCCCGGGAAGAGGAACCGGCGAGGGCAGGGCAGGCAGGGCGCTGCTGTCTGGAGAGCTCCTCTTCCCGTTAAACACAAAGGAAAGAGCCCAGGGAATCCAAACCCAAATCCACTTGTAATCGCACGAGAGAATCGCGCATAATTACTGGAGCAACCTAGATTAAGATTGATGAGCCTTTAAAGCGCCGTTTCGGATCGATCCCCTGCCCCTAGCAGGAGCCCGGCCGTTACGGCAGCCTGCCCAGCGGCGCGCCAGGACAGCGCTCCGCCGAGAGCGGGAGGCGACGCGGGGGGAGAGAGCCAGCCGAGCCCAGCGCATGTGATCCGGATCAGCTGACTGGGGTCAAGAGGCCAGGGTGGCCTATTAGGAGAGAGAAAAACAAGAAAATGAAAGAAAATAGAGTTTGTATCAATATTATCCAGCCCCTGGTGGGCTTGCCTGAAAGCTGTCATAGGCGACAAACGGAGCGTTGCTTTGGACTCTGCAAAGGGACGCGCGGGGGGGGGGGAGGGAAGAGGCGATGCCTGCCGCTAGGAGGGAAGTTAGCACGGAAATCAGGGCTGAGCCACTCACGTCAAGCAGCTGGAGGGTACATGCGAGTTAAGTGGGTGGTGAGAAGTGGGCCTCCAGAAATCCGTGGGTACGCGGGGAGGGAGCGCTCCATTGCGGCTCTGAGCCCAGGCCATCACCAACTTTAGCCAGAAAAGTAAGGCGATGGGGTGGCTGGCAATTTAACCCGGCCGCTGGCAGAGAGACCCACATTTGAAGGGAACACATTAGAAAATTGATTCTCCCCCCCCCACCCTGCTCCCCAGATTAAGGAAACTGGATTCGGCAGGAAGGGGCAATACTTAGTTATTCTAGCTTCTAGAAGGTATTATATTTTGGATTTCTTGAATGGATATCTGGATTTATTTATCCGTTTCATTTTAGGATTACACCTTAATTTCAATCGTGATCGTTATCTCAGTTTTTTTTTTCATACGTTTTGCATAGATGGAATATATCATATAATACAATTACATAACGAAATCCATGAGCTTTGATTCCCTCTTGTTGTCATGCTGTATTTACATCTTATTAGTAGCAATAATCATTGCTATCTTATCTGAGAATAACTCTGAAAAGCATTTCCCTATTTTTACCATTGTTAGAAATATCCACTATTTAGTTTCAGGATTCTCTTGCTAAGATAAACTTGACTGCATTTTGCTCACATTTATTTGGAAACAAGACTTAATGAAATCGGCACATATTTCTGTCAAAATCGTCGTTTATGTTCAGGAAATCAAATTAATTTTGTTAAAATTGCTCAGTTATTTTTCAGTGGCTTTCTGTTTCAAAAATAATTCTGCCAGAAACCAGATTTTAATGCCAAGCTTTCCTTTTTTACTCAGAAGTAAATTCTTAGTCCCTGGAAAGGTTGCAGCCTAAGACAGCCTGTTTAGAAATTAAATGGTGGCGGCTAAGAGAATATTTCTTGGGAATATCTTGGGAGAAAAATCGATTTGTGATTTTTTTTTTCACAATGTACTGTAATAGCTACTTTTTTTTTTTTTACAAATATGTGAGCACACCCACACAAACAAAACAGCATCAGAAGCTTTGCAGATGGTGATATGGTGTTGAAAATGAGCCTTGACTAAAGTGAGAGATAATAATAAAAATTAAAATATGTCCTTGCTGATGGGACACTGCAATGAACTGATTTTGGAACTAAAACTAAAAGAAGCACAATTAAAGGCAACCCTGATTTTGCTCTAGTCATCTTCAATGGGACTACTAACACGGTTTGATAAAGATACCTAAATATCCACGATTCATAAAATATTTTCAGTTATGATTTATTTTCCCATGAAAGAACACTTCCCAACCAGACCCCGCAGTTTTGGAGAGTCCGAGGTCTCGCATTGAGTTTGGATTAGAAAACCCAGGCAATCTTGTTTCATCTCCCGCCGTCCCTGTGTCGGAGCACCCTTTGGTGCAGCGCAAGGTCCCGCTTTAGGAAACCCGAAGCAACCAGCCTGCTGGCGGCCTTGTCCCCCGAGTACAAAAGCTGTGCTTTCATTTTCGGCGAAGGAAAGGGAGCAGGGCACATCTGCCTCCGAATTGCCGCATCCTGACGTCGCCGCTCTTGTCTTGCAGGGCCCGTGGTCCTCAGCACACCGGCGCAGCTTATAGCCCCAGTGATAGTGGCCAAGGGGACGCTCTCCATTACCACCACCGAAATCTACTTCGAGGTGGACGAGGATGATTCGGCCTTCAAGAAAATCGACCCAAAAGTGAGTAAAGCGCCGGGAAAGGGAGAGCGGCGGGTGGTTTGGCTACAGCTCTCGCTTGGAAGAAGGCTGAACGGGCGAGGGAACCGTCCACTGCTCCTTCTCTTTCCCCTTCCTTCCTCCTGGATCCTTTACAGCTATAACGGATATAAAATCCACGATTCCTTTTATCAGTCTCCCGCCCCCCTCTTCCCCCCCCTCCCAGTCCTGCCAGCCTGGGGTCTTTGAGCGAATGTGGGCAGTTTTCGCTGTTAAGCCAACTGTTTGGTTTTCCCTGGAGGTAACGGAGGGTCCCCACACTGCAGACCCGACCCTTGAACATAACAACTTCAGACCAGGCGCTTCCTTAGAACTAAGAGAAGATAAACCGCCCCGTTTCGAGGACCTCATTTTTCGGAGGCGGGGAGGGGGGTGTGCGCTCCAGAGGGAGAGGAGGGGTTGTTGAACGGGGGCTTGGTATGAAAGTAGAGCCAGGATCCTGCTCAATTTTCCGAGAGCGGAAGCAGAGAGTTCTGCCTTAACGCCGATCAGCAGCAGCGGTGCCGTAAAGCAGGAGCCGTGTTCGTCCCTCCTCCCCGGCCCCCCGGCCCCCGCCCTTACATGGCTTGAACAGTGTGGAAGGGGTAATTGCGTGTCTGGAAGTCATGTCCGTAAAATGCTATCTAAACCTTCATTAACGCTGGTTTAGAAAAGAAAAGGTGCCAGACTGATAGTATAGCACAGTAGGCTGCATTTCAGTGGAGATTTGTTGTTCACCTTTTGGTTCTTGAAAGCGGAGTCAGGAATTAGCTGCGGTTCACTTCGCAGCTGTTTGCTCCTTCTGATTTTGGCCCTTGGGTTTAAGCATGCTTTAACTCAGGAGGAAAGACTCGCCCCCCCCCCCACTTGTCTACCTACAAAGGTAGCGCTGAAACCTTGGTGAATGCGGCCGGGCACCTTCGTCCCAAAGGGCGTCCGGAGAAGCCGGCGCTTGTCTTTCCCGATTGCAACTGGCTGATGACCAGCTTAATGGGCTTTAAGTTCAAGGAAGAATGAACCGTAACCTTGGGGCTGTTAGATCCATCTCTGCCCTCTATATAAATTTCACAGGTTTCCCTCCCTTTTCTTGAAGTGCTAATTTTGTGGCCAACTAGGCCTCCGGAGGTACAGATTCTGAGAAAAACAGGCAGCCAAGTCTAGTAAATCCTTGATGAGCAGATTTATTTCCTAAGAGGTTGTAAAAATGTTACTCGGTTAATTACCATACCGTCCTGTGTGGCAGATGTTGATGGGGTCTGAGACCCGTTTTGGGGCTGTTATCCCTTTAAAAAAAAACCCATAAGTAAAATCCCACCGGAGATTTAACTTACGTTCCTTGGGAAATGCAGTACCATCCCATACTGAATCCAGCACTGAAAGCTTTGGCCATATTTTTTCTTGTATTTATTAATTTGTAATTAAATAAAAGCAACAACAGAAATTTAAATCACAAAAAGTAATTATCCAGTGTATTTCAAGTGCATTTTTCCAATATATAATTCCAATATTCACAATTATATAGACAAGGTCAAAATTTCTTCTGAATATATTTAAATAACATTTCAAGTATATTTATGGAATGTTACAAAGAGAACAAGCAATATATTTGAAACCAAAATGTAAACTTTTAAGTTTAGACACTTCAAAAGACAAGAAATATAAAGTACCATGATAAAAATGTACCTTTTGAAAGGGTATCTTCTTGTGAGCAGAAAATGTCTTGAAGTATCCAACAATGGCAATTTTAAACTTTTTCACCAATTCACAAAACACTTAACATCCACAATTTCAAAGACAATGCCAGATCACAATAATTCCATACAATGTTTTAAAATGTACAGGGGTGGGAGGGGAGGGGGAGACAACCGCGGTAGGCTTGTTTGCTTTTCTTTGTTCGGGTGGCCTCGCGCAAAAAATAAAAAAATTTTTAAAAAAAATACTGGCCTGGTTAATATAATCCCCCGGTCTGGTTTCTGTTCAGCAATGCTCGCAGGCAGGCTGAAGTGTAGCCGCTATTGCCTCTCCCCAGGTGATAATAACACTCTTTGTTTTGTTTTTCCGAACGGGACGTGGACGCCGGGTTGGTGACAAGTCGTAATCCTTGCGGTGCGCTTGGCCTGCGGGGACGGCCTCTTCCTTCTGTTGCAGGCTGGCGTTTCGCGTGGTCGGCTGGCAGCACCTGAGTTTTCCCCACAGAATCCTCGAAAGAGAAGGAGGCGGCTGAATAGTTGAGGGCTGCGTCTCCTCGGCCTCCTAAAGTTTTTCCAAACTTTTGGGGTTGGTGAGTATTTCCCTCGCCAACCGCCACGTTTGTTTGGCTGCGTTTTCCAGGGCGGAGTGAGGTTTGCCTTGGAAGAGGTCTAAGTTAGGCAAGAAATAATGCGGGCAACGCCTGCACTGAAGGCAGGAGATGAGCTGCAGTAAAATCCCGTTGAGGCGGTCGCCCAGGCAAGACTCGTCCCAGTCCGATTCCCGCGGGTGCTTTTCGCACTCGTAGGAAACCAGGGTCTTCATGTGGTAGTTGTTCAGGGGCTGCCCGGGTAGTTCCAGGTGGCGATCCCGCAGCGTTTTGAGGATCGAGAGGCATTTCTTTCGGCAACCGCCCATTTGAAGTCTGTTCTCGGCCTCGGCGAACTGCAAGACCCAGGCATCGCTCTCGGCCGAACTCTGCTTGCCCGCCAGCGAGTGGCATTCCTTGGATAGGAGGTTGAAGCCTTCGGCTTTGACCTCGGCCACGCGGTTCGGACCCGGCCAGGGGATGTGGGGCAGGGGCCAGTGGGCAGCGCTTCTGGGCCAGATCCCGGTGCATTTAAACGCCGGCGTGATCTGCACCACGTATCTATCCCGGATCCGCAACTTCACCTCGCTGGTGTCCGCCACCATTTTCACAACGTCTCGGTAGCTGCATTTGTCCACGGCTTGGGCCACCAGCGTCTGAAACCGGGAGCGAATTTTGCGGGCTGAGAGGTAACCCGAGGCCGTGATGAACTCCACCCAAAGGGACATGCTCCTCTTGCGCCCGTCGCTCAGTTTGAGCACCGCGCAACCGGGCAGCGAGCCGTCGTCCACAAAATTGAAAACGCCCATTTGGTTCAGGTAAAGGACCACTTCGAACTCGGTGGGCGAAATGACTTCCAGCCCCTCGTAGCGGTTGTCCATTTCGTTCAAGGAGCTGATGAAGCGGGGCTCCTGCACTTCCACTTCCTTTAGCACGTCCGACACCACTTTGCAGACTTCTCGGATAGTTTTCGCGATGGCCGCTTTCCTGGCTTGGCATTTCTCGTTGTAGTACTTATTGAGATGGTAAACCAGCTTGGCCTGGGCTGCGATCATGTTGGGGCAGAGATCCGGATTGTAGACCGGAGTCTCGCAGTATGCTGTGGGATCCAATGCGGCTGCTAAGGCTGGAGCCAACTTCAGAGGAGAATCAGACTGTCTTACGCTCGGAAACGTAGCCAGAAGGTTATAAAAAAGGCGCTAGGAGGCGGAGGAGGCGGCGGCGGCGTTTCTGCTCCTTTCCAGCTCAGATGCTTTTTCGTGCTGCTGCTAGATGGACCGTTTAGTTCTGGACAGATCTCCGTTCCTTATCAAACACACACCCTGCTTCGATGTGCTCAGATGGGTGCCGTTAAGAGGATCTTTGAACGAACAGCAAAACGCATAGAAATCTGCTGTTAGGGGGAAAAAGTTTTAAAAAGTTTGAACAGATTTAGCAAGCCTTCCAATAGTCTGAATTACATCTCTGGATACATAGATTTATGTGAGCTTCTCTCGGAGTAGCAACCATGTGTGTAGGGTGGCTAGATTGCAAAGGAAGTGCCGGTGCTTCTCTCTCTCGGTGTGTGTATGTATCAGAAGAAGCTGGCTGTTGGTTTGTATAAGAACCCAGATGCACTCGTGTGGAAATTATAAAGGCAGGGCCAGGCAGGCGGGCGGCCAATCGCCACTGGGCTCGTCACGGCAGCCTCTTTCAGCTCCAGCCCGGTTAATTAATCCCTCTCTTGGCGGTAGAGAGAGAAACACACAAAGTAAAGGTAGGGGGCTGATGGCACAGAACGACCAGCCAGGCCGCCTATCCATGGGGAATGATCGAGAGGGCGCTTAAAGGCGGTGCCGCCAGGAAAAGACTTCGAGGAACTCGAAAGGCGCAGTCAGAGCCGCTTTCTGGCGCAAACGGGACTGCAGGTGTCACAAGCCCACCACCATCATTCGACCAGCAAACTGGCGAAGAGGTTCGCTGTTGGAGAAAGAGAGCGGGGACCCTCTGCTTTTCTGAACAGGGCTCAACTGGAGCTGCCTCTTAGCCGTTGGAAACCGCCAGGACAGTTTTCCGCTGGTCAGCTGGCCAGTCTAGTGTTAAGAAGTTTCCTAACCTTGACCTCAAATGCCAAGAGGAGCCTCCCCCGCTCTCCCAAGCCCAGTTAAATAGCATGAAGAGCGATTTGACGGGTCTTAATCGATCGGATGCAAATGTTGTCTTCTTAGATTGCTAGAAGACGAACGAGGTATCCCGTGGACGACCGGATTTGTCAATTTTCCGGACTGAGTTTCTGAAGCCACGCATTCTGGTGGTCAGCACGATTTGTGTTTGTTAGTGATTTAGGTGCATTGTTGTCTTCTTTGCAATTGTGTAACAGAGGTATCTGCAAGAGACGCTGAGTGTTCTGGACATACTTGCAAAAATAAATGTCTTTTAATGATCCGAAGCGGGCAGCCTACCCTCGTGTGAATTCGGGATTAACTAAAAGGACACGTGTGGCAGAGGGGGTGGGCCAGGTTAGCGGAGCTCATACTGGCATTGGGCCCGGGCAGCATTTCTCTCCGCAAGGAGCATCCCAGGAAGAGCTGAAGTGGGGCATATCTGTAGGACGCCTCCCAGCACAGCACTTTGTTACGGGGCGATGGCCCCAGAAAACCGGTTCCCGAGGAGGGGAGGTGACCTGCGGGAGCGTCCGGTACTTGGAGGGGCTTTTCGAAGCCCCGAGGGCCTCTTAAGGTTACTTTAGCGAAATCCGGAAAGCGGGAGGCGCGCATCAGCGAGATTTAAGCCCTCGAAATCAGCGGGACCGTCTTCCACATTATAAAGTCGGGGCTCCCTGGGCAAATGGCCTTCGGCCTTCCGGTCCCGTTTCATTCTCCTGGATGCCGGTGGAAAACATACGGGCTTAATGTGCGCTGAGACTGTTTCAGGGGCTTATTTCCCTCCCTAAAATTGCATTCATGACCCCTCTGGTGTAGCTTTGTAGGATTCACCCTTCAGACGCATCGCTTAAGCCTTCTGCTCGAGCCATATTTTCCCCCTTTCCAAAGCGCCTCGACTTCGAACTCCGACGAACTCTTGATCGTGGAAACACCCGAAGGGTCCGAGGCGAGTCCCCGTGGGGCAGGCATTGAATCGGACGGCGGTGAAGATGCGAACCCTTCGAACGGCCGCGGAGAGCGCGCCGGCCTGAAAAAAACGCCTCCAGCTGAGCCTCGGCGGGTTCGCTGATCGCCCGACGGGAGCTGAGAGAGCCACGTTTTCCCCGAGTCGGCGCTTCTGATCTCTGAACTCCCATCCCCGCTGGTAACGGGCAGCCGGGTAGGAAATGGCAGCAAGGCACTTCCAAACCAAGCTGGACACCTCCCATCGGGACCCCAGGACTGACGTTTTCATTGGCGATTCATCCCCCCCCCTCATTATCCCCCCCCCACGAAAGTTGGGGCTTTTGGCCCACTGGCCAGACTTTCTGGACTGCCCCGGGGAGTCCCAGGCGGCAGGGACCGCCAACAGGTGAAGGGGCGCCTGAGGAGACGTTGCTCAGCCAAGAATGGCGGGCTCTTCGTTGGCCACTTGGCTCTAGCGCGACAGGCCTCCCGTTTCCTTTACCCAGGAAAATGCTTTGGCCATCCGGACCGAGGACCGACCGGGCGGCCTGGCTGGATTGAGCTGGCCGATGGACATAGCCCTCTCCTCTGGCCACCACCGTGAAGGGGGATTCGCGCTGGAGCGTTGTGCCCAGTGGAGGGCCCGGGCCTGCGGAACCCCAGGGAGCTCTCTAGAGCGCGCTTCTGCAGTTGCCTCCGCTTTCTGACGTATCAGGGCTTTCCGATTGCCTTCTCCAATCGCCAGCTTTTTGCTGAAAACATAAAATGCTACGTGACACCAGCCGGCCATTTAGATTCTCTTCTCAGAGGAGATGCAGCAAAGCTCTAACAACTGAAATTCTAAGGCATCAGGAATCTTCCTTCCTTCCTTGCTTGCCTGTTGAGAAAAGGCACACAGTGTGAAGCATTGAGTTACACTGACATTGTAGCAAGACGCAGACCTTAACCCAGGAGTCTAATAAAGTCTCACTAAAATCGGAGAGTTTTTTTTTTTTTTTGCTTGGACTGTAACGATTGTCGGAATGGGCCTAAGAATGTCCTGTTATGCTTCCTGGAGGTAAATATTTCTTGCAGAATATATTCTGTAAATACATTACTGGTGCTTAAAATATAAAATGCAAACCATAATTTATAGGCCTCAGCAATCAAACTGGATTGCTAAGAGCTTGATAGCTTAAACTGCAGTCTTTATATGCGGAAGAGCATTCTCAGTGGGCCTTACTTCTAGCTAAATATGCATATCCCACTGCTGTTACCAAATCCTCTTGAGATCACTAAGCCAAGGTCTGTAGATCAGGTTTATCTTAGGGTTAATTATTATTATTTCAGCATTTGCCACTACTGATTCAAAGGGTTTTGGTATATTTAAGTGTGTTATTTGAGTCAGACAGCTAATACAATAAAATAACTTACAAAACACACTAGTTTATTTCCATTTATATGAAATAGAAATGATCATATTAAATTTCAAACATTTAGGAAGGCACACAAATGAATTTTTAGATATGTAAAACTAGCCAAACACAAGATGAACTCAAGCCATTTATTATTTTAAACTCACTTTAACTGACTAGTCAAATTTTATTAACTTTATTTTAATTTCATGGATCAAAATACCAAGAATCACAGTGCTTTTCAAGTAGGTGGCAGTGGATTGGACTCAATAAATGCTTTCCCAAATGTATTATCTTAAAATAATTGTGCATTAGAGATGCTTGTTTGGGGCTGATATTCGCATAATTTTAAGCACTGTACTTTTTACTTTTCTTTGTCCAATATACCCACTGGATATAAGTTTATGTTTTAATTTTAGTATCATGAAGTTTATTATCAAAATAATTGATAAATGCATTATTGTGTAAAGAATAAAAGGGATAAATATAGTAAAATGTTATATCCTTTTTCCCCTCTCCAGTTGCTTTGACCTGTCCACTTTTGCATGATTTGTTGTAGTTAGAATTTCCAGACATTTATATAAAAATATTTTGTCAAAAATTGTTCCTATATTGTTTCAGAAGCCAAATTTAGTTAAAAATACATGCATACTCATTACATTTATAACACATTTTGCATATTGTGTAGTTGTGATTCTACACATTCGTACTCATGTTTTTTTAAATAACTGTCTATAACACTGAGGAGACAGCACACGAAGTGAGTTATTAAATTATTTATCCCAGTTGATGCAGTGTGTTTGAAAGCTCATTGAATGTGTCTGATTTTAACTGTGTTTTCTTCTTTTCATAATTCATACTCCTGCCACCACAATAAACTTATTTTTTGCAGTAAATTAAACAAACACATATCTACAGACAATTCATTTTATTGATTATTTTTTCCAAAATAAAATAACCAGAAATTTATCTTTCAAGCACATTTGGTGATACTTCTGATTTTTTTTTTTAAAAAAAATTAATTACCATGCCTTTTTTCAAACAGAAGGCTTCAAAGGCTGAAAAAGCAATTTTAAAAGGTTATTTTTTTTCTCAATGCTTTTTGGTTTATAATATTAAAAAATGTATACTGCATCAGCAGTAAATATGCATAATTACATTACAGATGACCTCTTCATACATATATGTATTTGGTGTCTAAAACAGTTCAGGTTGGGTTTCAATGTTCTACAGATTAAGATACTGTGTAATTATAGTTGTCCTGCCTCAGGACTTTGCTACATATACACCCAAGAAAGAAACCTCCTTCCATTCCCCAAAGAGTAAGCATAGCAAATCTTTCATGCATGCCATTCATCTTTGGAAATAAAGTTTACTCAGCTTTCTACATTGTGACTCTGTTTAAGTTGAGTGACGAAAAGGTACTCCCGTCCCATGCTGGTCTTGCTGCCCATTCACTTTGGCTAAGAAGAATTCATACCTTCTTTACCCCAATTACGATGTGATAATGAAGTTCAAGACCAGCTATTGCTTTTTGTCTCCCTTTTTTACCTCATGGTAAAAAAGTGTACAGTGTAGTCAAGGGGAAAAAATAATCATAAAGCCCACCTTGTACACATTTAGAGAGATATAGATCTAACCATATCCTGCATTTTTGAAGTGCAGCATTTTTCCCCCCAATCATTAAAATCCTGATTCTGTCTTTTCTCAGATGATCCTTGAAAAAACCAGATACTACATTTTTTTTGCGGACTGTGTGTAGCTCAGATGAGTTTTTGGGCTATAGATAATCCACAATAATTGTGCTGCTTCAATTCATACAAGTTAGCTACGATCTTCTATCAAAATTCTCATTATAATTCCATGATGACATTTATATTAGATTTATATAATACTAGGTGCAGGTTACACCTAGGTACAGTCATTCGTGTATGTACATTCTAATTCTTCTTTAAAATAAAAATACTGCGTATTGTTGGAATAATTTTTAACCTAAACAATTTTTTGCACAAAGTTACATTTACAAAAAAAGTGAAAAAATGTATCCAAGAAAAGTATGGGGTGTCTACATGCCAGATTTCAGTTAAGCAATCCAACAGTGACATTTAAGAATCCTACTTTGAAAAAGCTCAAGTGGTCATTAAAATCAGAAAGGATTAGTTTCCTTTAATCTGTTGCATCTGCAGTAGGTCACCCAATAAAATTTTCATTACTGTTTTATATTATATATGATTAATCAATAAAATATTCTGTGCGGACCTTGAAAATATAGCAACATGTATTAGATAAACAGTTTTGAAAGCATAAGGTAATCCCTTTTGTAAACATGATTTCTAAAACGTAACGCAGGAAATACATTTTTAGAAAAGCTTTCTGTCATACCTAAAACAGTAGTAGATCGAAAAGGTTTCTAATAATTCTTTTTTCACTATTAGAAGTAGACAGAACTACCTGTTAACAAATGCTAATATACAAGAGCACATCACTAATTGATGTCACTTAATTATTGCAAAGACTAGATATTTGATACCAGGGATTTTTTCCCCTTCAATAGCTTGTACTCTTCAGGGACTAGTATTGGTATTCAAAGACATAAATTGTGAATAGGATTTGTAGATGTGACATTGGGTATTTTGCATTTGACTACCATTCCTAATACCTGTATTTTGATTTAGGAATATATGAAAAAGCTACAAGATTAATTGAGGAAAAATAAAGTCATTGCTTTTGAAATCACTAGCTTCTGGGCATAATTGAAAGAAGTTAGGTGTACGCGAAGTCCTACTAAAACTTTTGTTACGTTCATTCAAGTGTTGTCTTTCTCTAAATCTTTAATAGATAGAATGCCCTTTTTTGAATAAATTATCCATTTATAAATCAGCTAGAGAGATTTGTCCATAATTTTATTATAAGAATAAAAAGATCTTCCTACATAAATCTGTGGAATTATACCCCCAAATATATACAAAAATGTATTCACGTATTCTGATAGTCTTACATATTCAAATTAATAACTGTTATGAGTATTTAATTTTATATATGATAAGCAGTCTTGATATTATTACATAAAGTGCAAGATAGAAAGACAATCAACAAAACACTGCTATTAAAATTATTGGTATCACTATATTCAGTATTGATATGACACAAACAAAATGTTAAAAACTTACATTTATGTAGTTACTTACCATGCACATCTAAATTATATTAAAGTAACCAAAATATCTTTAATATTCCCAAGGCATGTCACAACTTTTGAGCACCACTAATGTTTGGAAATGGAAAGCTGAAAAATTTGACAGATTTTTTAACAGATAGGCCCCTCCAATTTTCAGCTTGTGGTTTTATGACAACTATTTTTGAAATGCAGGTACATTCCAAATGTGGTATATCAAATAATAGAAATATATTTACTTGTTAAAGTACTGAAATTCCACAAGACTAGCGAAATCAACTTGTGTGTACTTTACCAGCACTAAGGTATCTACAATTTTTATGGTTGAGTTCAGAGAAGAGCAACAAAAATGGTAAGGGTCTAAGAGGCTAAATCCTATGAAAAGTGGTTAAAAGAACTTGATGTGCTTACCTTAAATAAAAGAAAAGGATAGACATGATCACACTTTTCCGATATATGAAGGGATGTCACAGGGCAGGGTATGTGAATGTTTTCTCTATAGTTCCTAAGCTAAGATCAATTGGTGGAATCCAGGAGTGATATTGACTTAACTTTCGCTACCGGTTCGCAAATGTGAATGTGTGCGTGTGCTTGCTTCGCGCTCATGTGTGACACCTCTGCACATGCACAGGACCTTCTGCGCATGCTCAGAACATCAAAAATGGGATGTGATGATGTCCAGGTAGGTGGGCGGAGCCTCCAGCAGCCGCCGCTATCAGTTTGCCCAAACCGGATAGAACTGGCTGAATATCACCACTGGTGGGGGTGAAATCTACTTACCTTCTCTACTGGTTCGGAAGTGCGCACTCCGGTCCAAACCGGTCCAAACCGGTAGCATTTCACCCCTGGTGGAATCTTAAGGGAGACAGATCCAAACTTGAGACAAAGAGGAGGTTTCTGTGAGAATTTCTAAGCAGTAGAACAGCCTGTCTCCGGAGATTGTGCATACTCCATCATTGGAGGTTTTCTAGGCCTTTGAAACAAGTAGCTACTTTTCTATGGTATGGGGATATTATGAAAATTCCTGCACTACCCAGGGTGTTGAATATATAATATCCAATATTCCTTACAACTGGAGTGATTGCCATTAATTTTGAAATAAACTGTCCCATAGATTGTCTTCTTTTAATATGAAATGTTGTAATAAAGAAGCTCATGCAATTGTTTCATATCAAAAAGCTTTGGGGTTTCAAGTGACTCTTGTTTGAAAATTTCTTAATTGTATAATGAAATATAAGGTTTATAGCGTGAAATCTATAAAATATATTTTCAAGGTTTATCCCATACATATTATATTTCCACTGAATATAGTTACATTTATTCCTAAATTCATAGGCTTATGCCATCAGTATCTAAAATTTACCAGTTCTGAAAAGTTGCAAGATAGGAAAATCTAATTTAAATTAGTTTATAAATTTTAAATATTAATGGATTCAGTGTACATTTCAAATACCTTTATATTACAGCTCCATGTGAGTATAATTCACATAAGTGTTGTGTTCACAAACCAAACTAAAGAACAAGAATTGTCAACCATGAATGCTATGGAATCATAAATCCTGAAGCATACACTTTTAAACTGAAAATGGTTGCCTTTTCTAAGTCTCAATAGCACTAGTAGACATTTATTGGAAATTATGGTATTTAATATCTGAGAATGCTTAAAATTTGAAGGAATGCTATTAGCTTCCTTTAAAACACTGGCAAGAGAAAGTGCCAATGGGTCACTCCCTGTGGTGGCACTATATTATTTATTATAAATTAATATAAAAACAGTAGCTTTTAACTGATTTTCATATACTATGATGTAGTCTTAGTTAAAATACAGAGAACAAAAGGGCTACTTTAATAATCCTTTTTTTCATCTTTGAAGGTGAATTATCACTAGCCATTACAAATCTTGCTTAGGAGACAATTTCAATATATCAGCTATAAAGGATGATACACAGCGAATAGCTTTCTCCAGAAGACATTTTCCTTTTCTTGTTTGCTTAGACGTAGGTCCTTCTGGATCCAAAGAAATCATTCCAAGATAAATGAGCATAGGACTATAGCCTTAATGCCTGTTTAAAAATAGCCAGTATTTGTGGATTTAAACATGCTCCAGCACTGACATTGTGATGAAGAACTTCAGCAACTGAAAGAAAGAAGAACCTCAAAAGACTAAAAGGAAATTAATTATAATTCAGTGAAGCAGATTGGTGCCAGAACAGTTCTCATGCTTTAAATATTATGCATGCGTATCAAGAATATTTTTTTAAATATCATTTAATCTTTTTATTTAAATCACTTCCTCAAAAACAAACATACCAGATTTCAACCAGGCAGAAGTGTAAATGTACAACACAAACTTGTTCTAAACAACTTTTGAAGTAGGTCGATAGACAGTTAGAAAAAGAAATGTCATCTCCCAATCCCCTCGGTTACTAACTGGATGAACTAGTAGTCAACCAGGAATTTCACGGTGTCAGAATAAACAAGGAAAGAGCCTTGGTGGCACAGCGGACTAAAGTGCTGTTAAGTAGCACTTAGCTGCCAGCTGCCTGCAATTACTGCAAATTCAAATCTCACCAGGCTCAAGGTTGACTCAGCCTTCCATCCTTCCAAGGTAGATAAAATGAGGACCCGGATTGTGGGGAAAATAAGCTGAATTTGTATAAAAAGAACACCACTTGGGGGGGCCGAAAGCCCTACTAAGTAGGTACATACAAAAGTATGAAGGCTGTTGCTTGATGCATTGTAAGCCGCCCTGAGTCTCCGGAGAAGGGTGGCATATAAATGGAACCAATAAATAAACAAATAAAATAAAATAAAATAAAATAAAATAAAATAAAATAAAATAAAATAAAATAAAATAAAATAAAATAAAATAAAATAAAATAAAATAATAAAATAAAATAAAATAAAATAAAATAAAATAAAATAAAATAAAATAAAATAAAATAATAAATAAATAAATGGATTGGAGACTGCTAGTTTCATGTTTACTATGTCTAGGAATTTGATACCTGTGCTTTATGTTTAAAACCTGAAGTAAGCATCAAATATTTTGTTATTCATTTCTTTAACATTCCATGTCAAATAAGCTGCACCATGCTTTCATTTTCAGATTTTTCCTTTTTAGTATTGAACTGGTAACTTTTATTGGCATAATCTCTGGACTATAGATTCCAGAATTACTTCTGTTAGCTTCCTGCAATGAAAAAAGATTTCCCTGAAACTTTGAAAAACTAATGGTTCATTTTTAATAGACTTAGTGTTCACTCTTGATTTCTGTTATATACTATCATATACTTGGCAGAATATTTCTACTTAATTGTATACTAAAGAATTATGACATACAGACGTTATCCGGAATATACATAACAGCTAACAAATTAAAGACTGGATATTTATCTGAAACTACTCCAAGAAGGAATATATTGTTTATATTTTGAAAAAAATATTCAATAAAAGATTTAAAGATGGCCAATACTACAAATCGTAACAATACCAACTTCATACCCAATCTTTATCCCAAACTAATTGCTGTAATGCAAATCTCTTTCTCCTTGAATGTTCTTGAGTTTCTCTGAAGTACTTGGTGATGTCAAGGAAAAACATGGTAGGCAGGAAAGTGGGTACTTTCAAATCAATTAATTGTAAAAGGAATGTATGCAT
This sequence comes from Pantherophis guttatus, assembly GCF_059756535.1. Taxonomy (NCBI): domain Eukaryota; kingdom Metazoa; phylum Chordata; class Lepidosauria; order Squamata; family Colubridae; genus Pantherophis; species Pantherophis guttatus. Next base: position 26,952,046 of record NC_142067.1, read on the forward strand.
AAATCTTCCGCTAGCCAAAGGTTATATTTAAGTATAAGTAGGTATAATTTTTCCTCTTAGGTATGTTGGAAAGGGATGTAGGATACAATCATTTTTCTGAAGATCTGAGAAAAGTATGCAGTTTGCAAAGAATGTTTAAAAACTTTCTCAAAATAAGTGTAGGCAATGTGAAGTTTTCTTTCCTTATCCAGACATGATGCAGGTGTGCAGATAAAGCTGCCTTTAGTATCAATCAATAAGTTCTGATTATTTGCATCATATAAAAATAGATTTGTAGCTTTAGAATCAGCACTGTATATATCCTTCAGGACAACACTGAATTTAGTAAATAATTAATTGCTAATTAAAATTAATTGCCTGTAACATTTAACAAAATGAATTGATGAGCATATGCATTATCATTCATATATAAACCATCTTCAACAATAGAAACAAGGCACAATTGTTGAACCAAAAATTGGTTCAAATGAACTTTCAGAAAATGTCCAAAATCCTGAATGCATGATTCCCAAGGGAGTGAAATTTGGGGACATTGTGGCTTCTTCAGTGCTATTGGCTGCTTCTGGGCTGGTGCTGTGGTCACATGTTCTTTATTTTCAATATTCCATGATAGTTTCCCAGCCAGTCTCACAATTCCTTGTTCTCCCCTCCACTCAGCAGCCACCGACTTATCTAACGGAAGGGAAGGGGGAAAATTTCTGATGGTTCCTGCCAGCTTCCTACAATGAAACTCAATAGGGAAGCCAGCGAGAATTCAGAAGTCACTTCTGCTTCCACTGCTTTTATGCCTACCCGTGAACATTCTGTTTCTCCATTTAGATAGGGACATATCTCTGAAGTGATGACCCAACAGGAAATGGTTTGTCTAGTTCTTTTAACCAAATGCCAATCCCACTTCTCAGGAAATTATGTGGGGAAAAATATTTTCATATTAAGTAAACATGGTATTAGTTCTTTTGATACAGGATTAAATTCTGAACAATTTTAAAATTTCAAAATGGTCAACGAACCTTCCCTTTAAACCTGAAAAAAACCAAGATTTATTTTATTTTATTTAAGTGGAAAGATTTTGATCAACTAAAATAACCATTTTTCTATTACAAAGTAATGTTCAAGTAGTCCTCTTATACATCATTTCTGACAAAAATAAACATAGATATTATCACATTTACTCTTTTTTCAACAATGGGATAATTTTTGAAGTTACATACTTTTCAGTAAATACCTAAATGACCTTCAATCCAGTGGAACTCACTCAAATCATGTTAACATCACATTGAACTTTTAGCTGAACATATGTTACACATTTACCTCGGACAAAAAACAGTTGATTTTTATCCTTTATTCAATAAAATTGTTTAGTTTAATTTTAATGAGAGTTGCATCATCTGTACTATTAAAAGGATAAAAATAATTTCAGGAATGAACATTCAAGTAAGAATATATATTACAAATGTTTACAGTGTCTGCATTACAATTGCAGAATCAGATCTATAAGAATAAATGTATCACATCTGATAATGTATAACCAAACATAGAAATATGTTTCAATTTTGGAAATCAAATCCTCTTCACTGTTGATTATTCATATATATGCTGCATAGTCTGAGTTCTGGAAGCAATCTCTCCTGTGAAAAAGAAGTCTTCAGCATATACCTAATAAATAGTTATGTGAGTGTGGGGGGAAAATTATTGAAAAGAATAGGAAACCTAAAATGACACTTAAAGCACATTTGGGGTTTAATATCTATCAAAAATCAGATTAATTTCAAGTGAAAACACAAATATTTCAAAAATGTTATCTTTCATAAATAATGCTGAACATTTTTTAGCAAATATTCAACCAAAGGCACATTTTCTTTCCTGGAAATCATTTCTCAAATATATCAACGGCTAACTTAGACCCCTACATGTTTTTGTTAATAATCCTATAAAACAAAATAGTTAGTAAATATAGACTTCTCATTGGCAGTAGGAAGTATATGCAAGTAATCTCACATTTACTAGATTGTCCCTTAATGTTTGTAATTTTCAGCTTACCTCAAGAGATTTCCCTTTAGCAAGGTAAAATAATACAACATATGAAGAATACAGTTGCCTCATTGTATTCATTAAACATATTCATTATTTGTGAGAATAAAGCAGTGTTGGTAATTTATTTTGGCAAAGCTGTGTCCCTTATGGTTGCTGTTTGTGATTCTACCTTTTGATTTGTTTTGCACATTTCCTGACTTTATTTTTAGTGAAATAACATGGAATATTTATTGCATGCAACTTACTACTGGCCTAATTTGCACTTCACAAACAAATGGCATAATTTAATAGATGGAAAGATTCCCCCACCCTACCAAAATTCAGCTCTTCATTTGTTTTGCTCACCATGCCACATTAGCACAGTTTTCCCTTTTGTCCATCTGCCCGTGTACAATTTAGCCATGGGCATCTGTAGACCCTGTGGTGATCAGTATTGCAGCAAAAAGCCATATGTGTTTAAATAAAAAAAAACCTCCTTATTTCATTTGCTGTTTTAACTGGATGGATAACTTTTGTGCCTTAAGTCAGAGGAAGAGAAAATACAAAAATAATTGCTTCTATTCTTTAGGCAGTTTCATTTTCCTTTTCCAATATGGAATGCTTGTCAGATTTCCTGATAAATGACAGTCGGTATTTGCATAGATTTTACATTAGCAGAAAAATTAGTTTATTTGTGAAAAAGTAGTTTACATAATAATGCAAAGAATGGCATAAATCATGTTTATTAAGCTAAGGAAAGAAACTGGAGAAGCCTTTGCAGTAAAGGAAATATTGCCCCATCTTCACTTATTTTAGACTTTATTTTAAATGGAAAAATGCCATTGTAGTCCACCAAGCAGACTTTTTTAGAAGCATTTTTTTAAGAATAGGAATTCCATTTCTGTTATTTAAATATGGAAATCCATTTGCTGCAACTTTCAGTAAATTTGATTTATACCTTATGAATTTTATTTCTAGGCTTTAATAGAAAACTGCTGTTTGTAGATTATGCATAAAGGACACATTTAACATTTCTAATATCTCTACTGATGTCTTGTTATCTAAAGTGTTTCTTTGAAGATTTCAGTTGCTGAATGATTTTCGCCATGACAATAAATTGTGTGGTGTTTTTCCTCATCATTTTAATATGTTCTTAAATCTGAACAGTACTAGTTTCCAAACACATTTTAAAAAAACTGGAATTCAGTTGTGCTTTAAACTATTACAATAGTTTTCATGCAAAAGTACAATGCCTTTTTTAGATGAATAAATGTCCATAATTTTTCAGGGAAAATGTAACTTGTGGCCTAGAGGCAAACACTGTGTACAACGTATTGGGCATTTTTATGCTGTGGAAAATGCAGCTGTATTCAGAGCTGTTGTTTCAACTCGTTTTGCAAAATATCCAGTTGCTGATGAAACTTGCCATCTACCAAAGTGTTTTAAAAAGTGTCTTTGCCACTTCTTGAATCTGGGACACCCTGGGTAGCAGCTGTCATAGCTCAACTAATGATGACAAATATCCTTCTTCATGCAGATTGCAGAGTTTGCTGACTGCTATGATCAGTGAGCCAGATTATCTTTCTCAGTTACTAACTTAACCTTTTAAACTCAAGTTCAGAATGAAATTACTATCTAAATTATTTTCTTTCTCTTTTAAGTGGATACATAAATATATTCAAAAACAGTTTTCATTCCTGTTGCACTAAAAGAATGGGAAACTGATTTGATCATGCCCATAAACAGTAAATGCACCTTGCCAGTTTAAAATGTAGTTTGAAATCAGTGCTGTTTTCCCCACCAGCATCAGAGAGCCTCATAGCATCTATTTCTTAACCATCAGTGTTTACCTGAAGTTTTAAAATAATATTCAAGTTTTATTGGATATTAATACTATGACTATTTCTGGGAGCTTTCAATGTAATTCATATTTCATTTATTCATTTGAACCAAGCCTTAAGCCTCAATTCAACATGTTATCTAAAATTTCCCTGGTGATATGTGCACAAATATTTGCAGTTAATTGAGTAAGTGTTACAGGAGTAAGTGTTTTGTCAATGTTTTGTTTTTAATAGAAGCTTTCCAATTTTTTATGTTGGAACATAGCAACAATATTTTATGTTGCTATTCATTGCTGTCTTGTATATATTAATACTGAATTTATTCTTTGAATGTGAATCATTTTGTACCTATACAAATCCTACCTGCACACAAGGAGATGACTTGGCTTTAAAAAGGTAGCACAGCAATCTTTAGGATTCTACAGAGAAAAGCCACAAATAGCATAATGTATAGGTCAGAGTATGCTGACAGTCTTGGGAGGGAAAACTGGAGGTAGAAAATAGGATGTCGTAATCTGAAACCTTCTGTAAGAGCAGTCCACTGTGGAACAACTTGGTGCAGCTCTTATTTTTCCATGGTTAATTATTACAAGGCATGATTACATAGAAAGATTTAAAAGTAAAGGGAAAGTATGCAAATTGAAATCCAATAATTTATTTTTACTGTAGTATATCTTTTCACAACTAAGGCAGTATTCAATAAATAAAACTAGATAGATAGATAGATAGATAGATAGATAGATAGATAGATAGATAGATAGATAGATAGATAGATAGATAGATAGAGAGATACATACAGATATAGAGATAGATATAGAGATCAATTATCTTTTTATTATTTAATGTAGGCTGAGAGTTGCAGAGGCCTAGTTCTTTTTCAATAAGGGGTGAAGAAGTCCTAAGTGGTCTGTATTGTGCTAATATATTTTAGCATAATTAGCTATTTCAGTACTGAATTAATATTGGGGGAGTCAGTCTGATCAGAAGCTTAATTCACCACCTCAGTGATCTTACAGCTAAAAGAGAATTTGCACAGTTTTTCTTAGCAGTCCACTTATAAGCTCATGAAAACTGTTCTTTCAAGAAGTGGTTTTGCTTATCTCAATGGATACTTCCTTACCTGTGTTTTAGAGATATCACAGCCAGAGCAACTTTGATATGGGAAGGATGCTTCTAGATTGTATGCTAAATAATCCTTACTGGACAAAAAAAATCTCAACTATTTGGGTTTCCAGGAAAAGCATGAGGTTCTTAATGGTCTCTGACTTTTTTGTGTGCACCTTCACACAAGTTTAATCTTCTATGGATCAGCAAGATTTTAGTGGGAGACCTATTTCTCAAATATACAAGAATTCTCCATATTTGTTTATACTATTGAAGCAGTAGCAACAATTCACTTATGTTATGCTTTATGTTTAAGAATGGAAGGTCTGAAAAACATTTAATTAAAACCAAAATAATGTTCAAACTACAATTAGTCCAACACATGGCTTCATGTAAAGGTTGGGAAAACGTAAAGTTATAACTCAATGATGTTTGCTTTCCAAGACTGTCTTTCAGCTCAAAAAATGAAGAGATAGACTTGGTCTTGATGGTAGCATATCTGCATGCTGATATGGGAGCAGGTTGAGGAGATTAAATTTCCTCTCTTGTCTCTCCCACATGTCATGTTGACTATTACAGCTGTCATGTTCTCTGCACACCCTTTCAAATGTTACATATTATTGAGCCTTTTCTGGTATGGCACCCATGTTGTACAATCTTCCACCCCCTGAGGTAAGGATAGCTTCATTGCTTCTAAGCTTGTGAAGGTCCCTCAAGATCTGGTTATGGCAGCAGGCTTGGGGATCCCAGTGGATGGATGAACTAGTGAGGTATTTCAGTTATCTTAATATCCCTTTGTCTATTATTCTTGGTTTTATCTCTGTTCTTATACTTTTAATTTTTTTGTTAAATAATTGTTAATAGTTTTAGGTATGTACTGTTTTAACTTTTTTGTGCGCCAGCCAGAGCCACTTGCATGTAGAATGGGTGGCTATATAAATTTAAAAAATAAAAATTGACAGTGGATGATTGCTGATCGTTTGTGATTGCCTGAGGAAAAAATGTATTCCCCTATATAATTGGCCTAATCATGTCTTCTTCATACCCCTTGGGTGACATTTTAGTAGACTTATATTTTACTATTGTTTCACCACCTGGTGATGATGGAGGCATTGATTAATCCATTGCATAAAAAAGCAAAGGATTGTTCTCAAATTCCTAAAAAGGAAGTATTTAAGCTCCAGCACAAAGACTAGCACATTATATTCATGTACAAGTACTACAATACAGCTATATTATAGCAATCGTCCTCACACACATGAAGTTATTCTAACCTTCAGACCAAGTGATGAATTGCTATCAAGTACATTGCCAATATGTAACTTGCATTAAACAAAACCTGGTTCTTAGTATGTTGTAAGTACTTTCTGAATTACAGTAAGGTCTGTATGGAATAGAATAAATCATACTTAAAGTAAAAACAGAAAAAACAATTTGGCTACAAGTAAAAATACATTAAATGCAGTATACATGATAATTAGAGAAATAAGAGGACATCTGAAATTTATCATAAAAATTAATAGTAATATAATACTTGCAATAAAGCAGAGTCAAGAAATTTTAAGTATCATTTCAAACAGAATAGTTTAAAGACTGATTTAACCACTTAGCAATGTTGTATAATAGAAACAGAAACTATGCACTTTGTGGTGTAGATGTTGTAAATGAAAATAGAAATTTCTAGCCGGTCTAGGAAAAAGTACATATGATCATTTAAAAATGGAACATAACACCCAAAAGCTGTTAGTCCGTAGTTTGACCCAAATAATTCTGCCCTTCATAACTAAATACGCAGCCATTTTTTTCTATGCTTACATAGTTGTCTTATAAACTGCTTCTGGCTCTTGCTTGTCTCTTCATCTTGTGGTATGAAGTAAAATGGCTGTGCCTGCATTTACTGAGACAACAGATTCCAAGGTAGCTTCATGAGCCTGGAAAAAACACAATTCCTTTAAGGATTGGAAATAGGTTTTTGTACAAGATTTCACACATTCATAACAACTAGGAGTTTTATAGCCTAATACCTGTAAGGTCACATCTACTAGGAGGCAAAGCTTGGGGCAATTGTTAATACTCCAGAAGACAAGGTGAAGATTCAAAAGAATCCTGATAGACTTGAACATTGGACCTTATTTAACAGAGTCAGTGGTGCTCAGTGTTGAGAAATCCATATAGGCAGAAAAAATAAATGCACAGGTATAAGAAAGACAATACCTGGCTTAGTAGTAGTACTTATGAAAAGGAACTGGATGCCTTACTATATCATAGATTAAGCAGATCAGCAATGTGCTGCAGCTGCCAAAAATGCAATTTTGGGCTCCAGCAGTTATCAAATGATAGAAATATGCTGCACACCTCCAATTCTGTGTCCAGTTTTGGTTATCACAATACAAAAGGATACTGAAGAACTTGAAAGAGTATAGAGAAGAGCCGCAAAGATTGCAAAATTGTAAATCTTATGAAGAGCAGTTAAAATAACTTGGTATATTTAGACTAAAAAAAGGAGATTAAGAGAATACACAATAATGGTTTTCCAATACATAAAATGCTGTCATAGGGAAGATAGTATGGATTTATTCTCCCAAACCCTTGAAGGTAAGAAAAGAATCAATGGCTGGAAGTATAATAGAAAGATACCCAAACTTGAAAAAACGAGGAATTGCCTGTCTATGAGGGCTATTAAGAATGAAGTAGCCTCCTCCTAAAATCATGGGTGCTCCATCATTGAAGGTTTCAAGAAAAGTTTGGATAGCCATTTGTCTAGGATGGTACAAGGATTAGTGCATTGGGCAGGGTGTTGGACAAGAAGATCTTCAAGATCCTTTTCAACCCTATGATTCTATTTTAGTGAATGCTTTTTATTGTTATATAGTTTTGTATGTAGTTTTAATTAAATTAAACTTAGTTATTTGAAATGGCAGTTTTTATGCACTTTTAACATCTCCAATATCATTACTTTTGATAATAATTAAGATTAATATTAATGTAATTAATATTAATTACTTTTGTAATACATGAACCTCAGCAATTACATTTTGTTTAAAAGCTTTACAAGCATCAAGGGTAGCGTAACATTTTGTGCAATGGTCTGAAAATAGAGCCCAAATGTAACACTTGGTGCACAGTATTCTGCAGTTTGTTGCTTGAATAGATATCAGGGCTGAAACAAAAGAAGCTTTTTCATGTTTGGATTTGTCCCATCTGGGTGACCTGGTGGCTATGTGGGAGGAGGTGTTATCACATGAATCCAAATACACAAAGTCAGTTGTTTTATAGACTCCTTTCTGTGCTTGAAGGGGTTTATAGGTTGCCTGCTCTATTGTGTGTCACTTGCAGCTGACATGTGTGCATTGTCCTAGGCATATTTGAAGTGTAATTACAACTAATGAGGTCTGGAACACAGTTTGTTGCTGAGTAATTTATTCATTTTTGTTAGATTTTTCAAAAATTGTTATACACTTTTTATATGATATACAATATTCAAACCCGCTTAGGAATACCTTATACTGTTTCTATTTCCTTTTGCATTGGAAATCAACTTCATTTCAAAACTTTTACAATTAATTATGCATATAATCTGCTAGGTATGTGCCTTAAATATTTACCAAAATGGGTAAATACTTCTTTCAGAAGTATAACAAAATAATAAGAATGTGTGAAAGCTCAGTTTATATTATTTAATTATATTTAATTTAATTGTACAAAAGAATAAATAGATATTAATTTTTAAATCAACAGATATGCAGTACAATTAAAGATAATGTATCAAAAAATAATGATTGAATGTAATGATTACATTTGCACGGTTTGTGGCCCGGTAAGAAATTGTAAGAGTCTTGGTATGCATAATGTTAAAAAATCAAAAACCAGTTATTTTATATTTTATAAAATTTTGGTTTATGATTAGGAGAATATTATCTTGTGTTTGATTTGAAATTTGAAAATTTTGCTTCCCCTTAGTGAAACAGATTTGATAGGTTTTTATTTTTGAAGGATCAGATTTAAGTTACACTTAATTATATTATACCTATTATACAGGTGTCTAAAAATAGTGAGTCTTCATAAGGTGAAGTAATTTGTATTACAAAATGAATCAGTAAAATAGTTGTATATATGAATATTATTTTAACTATATTATTTTAAATTTTGAAAGTATAAAATTTTAACTTTCTTGGTAAATCTATTCAAATTTTATAACTTTCTCCAGTGTACTCTTTAAAATTTGCTCTTGTTCAGTTTTCTTATTAAGAATCTCAGTTTAAATCTAATTAGTTGCTAGGTAAAGATAGTTATATTTAATATGCCATAATAATCCAGTCTTCCTTAGAGAGATAGAGGAGATCAACCCAAATTAACCCACTATAAAATGAAATTCTCTTCATGGAGGTTATGGTCTTTTAACTACTTTACCTCACTGGTACAATGTGAGCTGGTAGGTATAAGTTTTTGACTTCCCAGTTTAGGATCAAAAGTAACTGTTTTCAATAGCAATAGCATTTAGACTTACATAACCACCCCATAGTGCTTTACAGCACTCTCTCAGTGGTTTACAAATGTCAGCATATTGCCCCCAACCATCTCAGTATTTATTTTACTGACCTTGGAAGGATTGAAGACTGAGTCAACTTGGGCCGGTCAGGATCAAACTCCTGTGGGCAAAGTTAGCCTGCAATATTGCATTCTAGCCACTGCACCACCATGGCTTTTTGGCTCTTTCAAACATCCCAGATCTAAATATTACAATTTTATTTAAAGCTAAACAATTTCCATATGTCTATGAAATCTATATTTCAATTAAGAAATCAATTAACCTAAATACAATACTTATATTAAGCAATTCAATTCAAAAAGATTGTCTAGCAGATACTAATAAAGGAGCACTGATGCATTAATAAATCTAGCATTGATAATGTTACCTAGTTTGGGTAATGAATGTTGTCTAGATAATTTTGCTATAGATTTAGGATAGAATTTCAACAAAAAATATTGAATTCCTCCAAACTAACATATAAAGGACTGTGCTTTATATAGTAGGTTGCATTATGATTCACAGTGTAAATATAGCTTGGGTAGGAGGTATGTAATGAGTTAAGAAGAGAGGAATATATTCATGTTGAAGCAATTTAATTTTGAATAATTAAGAATCAAAATCCCTAAATCTTGTTTTTCTTTTCCCTCTTAATTCCATTTTGCTTACATGCCTTGTCTTTTTAGATTATAAATCTTACGATGAGAATTTTTTTATTTATTTATTGTAAGCAACTCTGAGGTTGTGTTTTTAACAGTTTAATATGAATATTTATAATATAAAGAATATTTTGTTAATGAGGGGGAGTTAAACCTTCCTTGGAGATTTTAAAATAAGAAATGGACAATATGCAAGGAATATAATTCAAATATATAACCTCTTAGCATACCTACTCCTGTGATTTTTGCATCTGTGATCAAAAATTTAGATTCTGTGATTATCTTTCAGGTTTTCTTTTCAATTCTAAAGCCTGTTTAGTGATTCTGCTTTTGAATTTAATTCAGACAGCCTGTTCTGAATTTAGCATTCTAAAGTAGGAGAGATCAAAAGTAAATATGGTATTTGCCTCTCTTCTATTCATTTCATCCCCGTCCTTCAGTTGAGGTCAGCTTCTGAAGCACAAACAATCTTCATAACTCTATGACATCTATAGCTGAATTAGCTTAATTATTATTCAGGATAATTAATAATTGTTTACTGAATCCTAAGCATTTTATGAAATATTATTATAGTGTTATCTATTGGAGTGCACATGCTTAAAAATGAAGTATTTAATACCTTATGGCTTATGCAAACAAACACTTCTCTGTTATTCATTAAAGCAGGTGATTTTTTTTTGTCATTCTGTACGATATGAACCTGAAAATTTTATAGCGGTTTTAAACAGTCTAATATTTAACATTAATGTGACTCTTAAAGCAGATGCCATCTAGAAGCCAGTAGAAAAGTTTGTGAACTATGTATATTACAGACTTATTTAATAAATATATTGCTGTATTTTGCATAACAGTCTCCAAAGATTTATCAAAGATAATCACATATATTGTTTATTGCAATGGACCTGAGATTTACTAGATGATAAATGAAACCAGAAGCCTCCTTTCAAAAGGGTTTGATGATAATGTAGAAACCTTCTGGCAAATCAAGATCTGTAGATATCTAAAATATGACGTAAAAGTAACAAACAAAAATATAACTGTAGAGTCTCTTTGTTGCCATTTAGTGATCATTCAGGTTTTTGCTGCCTGGTTGCAGAAGCTCCATATTTTCCTATAATTTTGGGGTAGCTTCAGAGAAATGTGAGCACTTTTATATTTATAGTTTTATTAATTTTTCTTAGTTTTCTTTCTAACTGAAGACATTGCATGTGTAAAAAAATAATTTTGTATTGCACCAGAAACCCAACCCAGAAAGTTATGAGGATTTTAGACCAGAAATGACAGTATATAATGCCACCAGGAACACTAGTCATTTCAATACTTTTACCCATTCTATTGAAAAAGAAAGACTGGATTACCAAATAAATAAGATTGGATGATCAGCAGTTAAAAGGTTTATTCTTTCTCTTGTCAATATGACTTACATCAACCATATGTCCTTTTAAAAGTCAGCTTTGCCCAGATACTTTTAAAATTGTATATTCTATATCCCCAACTTTCCAGCTCTGCAAAGTGACAGCGTACCAGCAATGCTGAAGTCAGTGGCGAGGGAAGGCATGGTTTTGTAAGCATGCATACTGCTCACGCAAAGTGGAGCTTTGCGCGCTCACCCACCACTTACACAGACCTGTTCCCAACAGGCTGCGAACTGATCCACAGACCAGAGGCTGGGGACCCCTGTTCTACTGTATATAGTACCCAATGGAAATACATTGTGTTGAGCACTTACCTCATTGTTCCTAACCTTAGATTTTGTTTATTCTATTATTGTCACATCCTGTGCCAAGCACATTGGACTACAAGCATACTCCACAGTTTTTGATCCGCATCTACAGTCTCTGCATCCTTCCATTTAAGGTTTATTTGTTTATTTTGTTTATTTTAAACCACAATAACTAGCTATCATTATGTCTTCTAATAGTCTTATACTTCAAAAATAGAACTGTTGTGGTCTCATATTATAGAAATTGGATGTATTATACTACATTGCCCCCCCCCTTTTTTTTTTCAGACAGAAAGTCTAGTATTTACCTGGTTGAAATTCAGATTGTTTTATTATGGTGTCAATTCTTTGGTTTTTTGGCAGCCCTTCTAAAAGTGCCTAGGCACAAAAGGACTACCAAAAGGAATGAATGCAAGTGTTGACACCACCTAACAAGCAGGGATTATATGTTTACAGAAGGAGTAATATGATAGGTCAAGTCTAAGAGGCACTTCTCCAGAGCACTTCGCCACATAATGAGTGACTGACTAGCAAGTGCACTGCTGCCATTCTTTGGCTTCATTTCAGTGCTGATGCCTGCCTCTCTCTCCAAAGCCCTCTTGATCATGTTCAGCTGCTCTGTTCTCATGTGGGGAATAATAGTAGAGTAAAGCTGCTTTTCTGTCTCATTTTTCTTGCTAATTTACACATTCAAGCCATTTTTGTTTGCTATCCTTATTTGCTATTCCCTTTTGTCAAGGCACTGTTCCCTTTTTTGCCTCAGGCCTAGGAACTAATTTGAGCTTCTATAATTACTTCATGTTTTACACCTGTCTGCATATCATGCGCCCCTTGTCTCTGCACTTAAGCTGTATATTTCCTTGCAAATAATAAGGGGAAAAGGCTACTTTTCACAGGAGAAGAATCCTCAAGTTTTTCTCCCCTCCCTCTCCACTTCCAGAAGAAACACAATCAAACTGCTGAGATGTTTTCAGCCATGCAGCTGACCTTTGGGGTTCATGAAGGACGAATGAATGCTGCCTGTTCAGACAGTTTGTGTTAAGACATTGCTGAGGAAAGAGCTCTAAGCATTATGCCTCTTGAATGAAGTAGTGGTTGTAATCATTTTAAAATAATTAAGACACTGAACACACTAGTATCATTCCATGAAGCTGCTGTTCAGCTGCTCTTCTGCTTTAATAATAGCTTATTAAATCTGGGTCAAACACACTCCAAAGACTTCCACAATGAATGAGCTATTCAAAAAGTTATGTTGCTTTTTTTAAAGAAGCTGATTAGATTTTTAACTTAAGTGACAGCTGCAGTTCATTGCTTGCTCTATAGTGTCCTGCAGCCAAAGTAGAAGCCTTTTGTAAATTGTTCTTCGGTTGGCAAAAGCATTCTTAAATAAAGCTGGGTTGCTTTCCTCTCAGAGCTTGCCCCAATCCAATTAGGAGTTTAACAAGGGTCAAATTAAGGAGACTTTGCACTTCATGTTTGCATCATTAGCCATAAGACTGTTTTCTGAGTGTATGACCGTCAAGGGGTGGGCTGGCTGATTAGAGGGGGGGGGAGGCAGCAAGGCAGAATAGACACAAAGCTGTCATCCACCATGTGGTGCATCTTTTGACTGAATGGAAGCCCAGCAGGCTAGGAACAACACTTCCAGTTGTCTTTGGGGGTTTGTTGTCTTGTAGGTTTCAGCTGGTAGATAGTTGTTTGAAGGCTACAGGTGTGAGTCAGAGCTGATGAAGAAGTGTGTGCTCCGTGCCAACTCATTTCTTTCCTAGTAGCCTATTGTTATTGGACAAATGACTGGGAAGACATGAAGTTAGAAATCTCTTGAGAATTCATTATTTTTGATGAGATGACAACTCTCCAGCTTCATTGTACTCATTGCTCATGCTGTTTCTTGGCATTAATTTTTTTTCCACATTAATATCAGAAATCCAAATTTTTAAAAATAACAGTTGAGAGAAATGGAAGAAAGGAGGGAAAGCGACAAGGGTCAGATTGATAGAGACTATGTATTTAATTAGCCAATTTTGTTGAGAGCAGAATGGGGTAATGTAAAAAATCAGAATACCTATTTGATACTTCCATTTGTAACATTGTTGCTTTAAAATAAATATTTATGTTATCTTAGTTATTTGTCTTTCCTAAGAGTCTCTGAATATTTCTAACTGAAATTTTTTTTCAAAAATTTGAGGAAGAAGGGGGAAGCATAGGTAAGACCTTGTTTTACATATAACTTTTAACAACAAAAAAACCCACTCCTGCTAATTAGTGTTAAGATGTGTGGCATATTGCCAAAAAACTGTTGTTGTATCTCCTTAGCAATTTTTTTGTGCTTCCACACAGAATAATTGTTTATCTAAAAATAGCACTTTCATTGTTCCTCCCCCAACACAAACCCATTAAAAGGTGCTTTAATATCATGTGAGTTTTTATAGCTTAATCCCTTTTCAAAAAGCTTTTCAGAATAAAAGCTCTGAATGGTCCTCAGTATTAATTTGATGTGACTTCTGTACAATATGATTTGAAATTCTCAGAAGTGTGTGTGTGTTTTGCAGCTTACTCTTTGTACATAAGAGCTGTGTGTAGACAATGCCAGCTAAATGTTGAATAGAATCTAAGTTACAAGCCTTTACTTAGAAGTCTATTTTTGCTGTCCTTTTCCTATTTTTATATAGTTTTCTTGAATCTATAATGAATTAAACATGCACTGATTTATAAATCTATGCATTGCTATATGAACAGTTATTTCTTAAAATTTCATACAAACATGAAAAATTTAAAACAGATTTTAAAAAATGAGATAATGCTGGATATTTGAATATATTTCACGTCTTGAAATAATATCCAGTTATTGATATGATTTTATAATGATTTGAAACTAGAAATAATTTTACACTTGAAATTGAATCATTTTCTATCATCCTAGACTTTAAAAAAGCCTTTACTATGTCTTTTGCTTTTGTTTAAACAGGGTTGGATTGAGTTTATCTTTGTGGTTTCTGTAAAATCACCACCCAGGTGCTAATGTGTTTCAACATTAATGTTAATGTGGATAGAGTATTTAGTCAGTTTGAATAAATAAAATAATATTTAATGATAGCTTCAAAATATAGTTAGTGCGCTCCCAACATTAATTGTTCCAAATGATGGAATATTTACATTTACAGTGTATTTGCCATTAAAGTCTCCAATGGATATTTTTATGCTATGATAGTTCTGTAATCTGGAAGGTATAAACATTTGATTAATAATAGCAGTTAATGCTAAGAAATTCATTAAAAGGGACTTGTCTTCCTGAACAAAGCATCTCAGATACTACTATCAGTTATATTTAGAAAATATATTTAGAAATAATATATTTTACAAATTCTGCCTATTTACTATTGAACTGACCATAGAAAAGATCTGTCAGTCAAGTATCATTAATTTTAAAAAATAGATTATAAAAAGGAATAGTTCTTAATAATTAAAATGCACACTTTTATATTCACTATTAGCAGTTTCTATAATATTAGAAATATTTAGTGATTAGTTTATTAGATTAAATGCAAGCATTCCTTTTATACAGGCGTTGTGAGAAGCATAAACATCAGCAATGGGAAGCAAAGGAAGGCAAGGAATGAAACATGCAAAACAATGTTGGAATGCAAACTCTGCCCTTAAATATACATGTGACATGGCAGTAGAAGTATGAAATAAGGGAGGTTACCTTGTGTATCACAATACACGTTTCATCATTTTTAACATCACTGTGGTCAGTAATAGACATCTGTGGCTAGAAGAAGAATGACACACTACTATACAGGAATAATCCCTTCAGTTAAACTTGAAATTTAATCCCTTTGCGCTTCTCTCTTGATAAAGAAATTGAGAAAGAACCCAACATACACAGTGATGTGTTTAGTGTCCCAAATCTAAATCCAGAGATTTGCCTTCCATAGATTGCATATTTGATAGGGGTTTTAAAATGATCTTAGTTGGATGTTTTAAATTTGGTCGAATGATTTAATTATTTTAATAATAATTAATAATTAATATTATTTAATAATAATTTTTGTTGTACATTGTTTTTATCATGGCTGTTCACCTCCCTGAGTCCTCCAGGAGAAGGGTGATATACAAATATAATAAACAAACTAACTAACTAACTATTACCATGTGAATTGATACCCATGTAGCACGTGCTGAGTAAATGTATAGTTAAAAAATATTGACAGGACATTATAGTAGAAATGGGTAGACTTCAAGTGCTGCTGAATTTGAACAAGCTGCAGTTCTAGCCAATAGGGTAGATTTGTAATTCAGCAAGAATTGTAATGCCGAAAGTTATCCATTCTTGTGATAATTGAGAATTACCACTAGATACTGCAGTGTTGACAATGTCATAAAGATGTTGTATGGTACTTATTATTAAATCTATCAACATGAATTTTGAATTAGGCTTATTTATGTTTATATAGGGTGATCCAATATATGTTTTAAAATAATTGAATATATTTTTGGAAGGCATATTTATTTAAATTAATGTTTTTTCATGTCCATCTCATAGCAACAATGCATGCAAAATCAATATTTAGTTAGTTTGTGTAATATTCTCTTTCTACCCGTAGTATCCCTAACATTTTTTTAAAAAAAATATATGATTGAAGTTCCATCATTGTCATTGGAATAACAAATAGTTTTAACATATATAGTATGTATAATCAGAATATTATTAAAGGAATATTCTGCAAAAGAAATAGGAAGAATTATGCAATTTGTAGAATTGCTATCAATATTCTATGCTACTAATAATTATCCTTGAATATCTTATGTTCAATATACTTTTAAAGACAAGTAAATAGATATTAAAATAGATCCTATAACTTCTTCTGTGGAAATAGATAACATTTATTTTATTACTTTGATAGATTTTTTTCATTAATTTTAGGGTTCCTCCCCACACACCTCATTTCTAGCATTGGCATTCCTTTTTTTTAATGCTTTATGTGTGTGAAAAAGAGACAGAAATAGGAATAATTTAGATCTGGATTGACAGCCTAGAAAACTAAGGCCTTTATTTATGCATGAGTACTAGCAAGACAAGCTTTGTTGCCCTACCTCACCCTTCCTTGACCTGAAGAACCAAAGTCTGCTTTAGGAATAAAAGCAAAATTGCAGTCTTGAACCCAGACATTAATAAGTCCCACTGCAATTAAATGGAATGTAAGGGTACATCCAGAAAAGCAGTCTTAACATATTTCATATCAATTTACTTTTACCTTTTGTTTACTTGAAAAAAGGAGTTCCTATTTATTACCAATGTTTGTTTCCCTTGTTATTCTGAGCCCTGTATATTTTTGTGTTATAAATATGAGTTTTGCCAGATTTTAACAGTTTGGTACAATTGTGTCAATAAAGGTATTGCAAAACAAAGCAGTTAGCCTTTCTCCCTTCTTCCCAGCAGATTAAAGATAGAGATGCTGATAATGAATATATAGTAAAAATGACTAATAGTTATTGATAAAATTATAAATTTGTATAGTAAGAATTGCAACATTATAGTCTACCCCTTAGGCATGGCTTCTACCTGCTCCCCGACCAGGAGCTATGAATTCAGGAGGATCCCCAAATTGAGCACTAGCTCAGTCAGAGAAAATGCAGCTCCATCCAGAGTCAAAGGTATCACCAGACCCTGGAGGGGCCAAAAATCCAAAGACACTCCACCTCACCAAGGTTGAGGTTAAATCAGTTCCTCCCTATCCAGACCCTCAGCCTCCAAGGTACTCACAGTCGGAATCTATAAGAGCATCACTTGTTCAGCTTGGAGTGGAGATATATACTTGGGCATCATTACATATTGATGATACCATACTCTTTCCATCAAATGACCTCATCCAGCAGTTTCATATTGTAAGTAATAAATTCCCATCTCTGCTATTAAAGGAAAAGAAATCTTTTAAAAGGAACAATGTCAAAATTGCCCTGAATATCTTTCTACTTGCTTTTGTATTATAGCAACCTTAAATAAATGCATTTCCCTTAACATTAGTAATATAAACTAAAATAATTTCTGAGTCTGCAATTCCAGAACCTCTATCAATTCTTAAGAACACTTACCTCTATTACAGAAGGTGCATCTAGGATAGTCAAACTCTGGAGAAATATGCCTCTAATTTTCATTTTGTCCTAATATTTTGGTTATTAGGATAGGAAATTCATTGGAAGGCACTTAGAGAGTGTAGAGGAGATAAACAGGAAATCCAGAGTTTTAATTTAATTCAACTGGACGTAAGGAATGCCCACTTATCTACTTATATGCTATTGCTTATGTCTGTTACTTATTTCCCATGGCTCAAATTTCCGACTAATATTACTAACTTCAGTAATATCACTTGCAAAGTGCCTCCCAAAGTTATATTAAATATGACAAAAACAAAAGATAAATAAATAAACATTAAGAATGCTTTATAGACTAAAAAGGATGGAGCATGTATATTATAATTTTTGTAAAAAATTATCCACTGATAGCAGGTGCTTGTTGCATTTTTCCTGGAAATCACTACAGAAAGAGATGGTTTGACTTCTTTGGGCACTGATAAATGACCATCATTTATTTTGAATAATTATCCAGACATAAGTTCCATTGTGTAATTTTGTATAATTAGCCAAATATGAATCCCATTGTTTTCCATAATTCATTGATAGCTTGAACATTAGAACACAGGCTGCCTTGTCAGACTACTTCTTCATCTACTTGAATATTGTCTGTTTAAACAAGCAAAATTCTCCTAGGCCTGAGGCAAAATTTTGACATTGCTTGCTACTTGTTCTATATTCAGAGTGGGTAATTTATTTTGGCCTAGGAGATGAAGAAATTGAAATAATTAAGAAATTATATAGAGGTAGTAAATTGGGAGACAGCCATAAGTAGGCAAGGATGGAAACTAAGTTGGTCAACTCACTGGGCCTTGCAAACTCCATCCCAACTTTGTTGGCATTTAGAAAAGTTATTAAGACCTGGCTATTTCTGAAATTGTTTGGGACTAGTAAAATGGGGTTTTCACCTTGCAATAGCTTATTGACAATCAATGAGATTATCATTCCTTGGTGCAATGATGATTAGGAAGATTTGTTGTTATTATTAGTAGTATTGTCTGGTTTATGTTATAATCTCTATGTTGCTGTTTTTATCCTATTGTTTGTACTATTTGATAAGCAGTTGACAGTTCTGTTTAGATTAAGCTGCATATCAGTTGTAATAAACAAATACTGTAAATACATCCTTATATTTGCATGGTGCAATATGACCCATCAGTATTTTTCAGTGAGAATCGCAGTTTCATGAAAGGAAAGGTTAGCTTCTCCCCAGCAATATCTCTGCCTAAAATGTATACACATAGACAATAAAGTATTAGAATGCCACTGGAAGCTATTTTTTAAAATTCACAAATAGGACAGCTACTTCTCTTTGATCAGTGTTTTTCTCATTCTGGAAGAGAGGCAAACCTGGGAATAAGGGCAGGCTTGTAAGATACACATCCTTTATGTCTGTTTTAATTGAAGGTGCCAGGAATCTAGAATGCTGGGGAAGTGAAATACATATTCTATAACTAAGATACAAACTTCTCCAAAATGAATCTTTCTGATAAACCATTTTTTTTTATCCCGGATTTCAGCATTTCTCATACGATTTACCTTTTAGCAATATAGTTTGATGTGACTGCTTTTTAACTTGTCAGACTTCGAGTATTTTATACAGTAAGGATAGTATGTTGAATAAGGCAATGGTGAAATTCTCCTTTGATTATGGAATGGTTTTTAATTTTGAGTAAGTGGTCAATGAAAAATAGAACTGTACATTGAATGTCAATAGCAAAAAGTTAAGGTTGCAAGGTTTTTAACAGAAATCAACAGAAATATCCTTAATCACTTTAAATTTTAGATTTAGTTATTGTTTTTGGAGAACATTGTTTTTGAATGCCATATCATCAACTGATATCAATTATCTGATTCATTACAGGTAGTCTTCGACTTACAACAGTTCATTTAGTGACCATTCAAAGTTACTATGGCACTGAAAAAAGTGACTTATGACAATTTTTCACAGTTATAATCTTTGCAGCATCCCCATGATCTTGTGATCAAAATTCAAATGCTTGGCAATTGGTTCATACGTTTGACCGTTGCAGTGTCCCACGTCATGTGATCACCTTTTGCAACCTTCTGACAAGCAAAATCAAGGGGAAGCCACTTTCAGGTTACTAACTTATCAACAGCAATGATTCACTTAACAATTATAGTGAGAAATGTCGTAAAAAGGAGCACTTAACAAATTCTCACTTAACAACAGAAATTTTGGTCGTAAGTCAAGGATTACCAGTATTACTAGGGCCCATCCCTTATGTATGTTACCACTAAATTTTCTTCTTTAGCCTTGAAAAGATATTTTTTTTAATTTTCTAAGTTAGCAAAAGGGGAAACATTTTTCTTTCTTTCGTATTATTTAATAAATATGGAATGCAAAGGTAATTTTAATTTTCCATTTTTCCTTCTAATCAGTATGATTAATGTGCCTGGGATAGTATAAATACTTGGTTGCATCTTTTTATGAAGCATTTATTAAAAATATACAAATGCAGAGTAATTAATATCAAAAACAATATTTTTTTGTACAATTTTTCTCTGTAGAACTAAATATTACACAACTTTGAAAAGTCTTTAAAAGCAATTACACTATAGATTTTAAAACTGTTTTAAGAGTATTTATATTAAAATGCATTTATAGTAATATAGTATTTGATGTATGCTTATATGGAAAGGAAAACTGCAAAAAAGTGAACGAAACTTCTCTCTTTAGCATAAGAGGAAGAGAAGAGGAAACTATGTCAGGCGTTCAAAATTCTGTTATTTTAGCCTATATCACAAAGTGAAGTTCTAATATTTATTATGGTGGGGTTGAAGGTTTTTTTTTTTAACTTGGCCTACTTTGAAGGACTGACAACATGAACACTCTTAGCGCTTTTTTTCTTTTAATTAAATTTCAGAAAAGGATAAAATACAAAGAAAGCAAAAAAAAAAAAGAGAGGATAGAGAAAAGAGAAGCAAAATCAGGGATGCAAAAGAAAAAGATAAAGGGAGAAGAAAGAAGAATAAACTCCAAGTTTCTTCAGTACGGATATAGATATAAAATTCATTGATCTCTTATTTTAAAATCAACAATAATATATAATATTTCTATATAAACAGTTCTGATAGTCAAATCCCAAAATTAAATGTTCATTTCTTTCAGTTTCTAGCAAGAACTCCAACAGTGTGGTTATAACATACAGTGGTTATAACTTATATTTTTGTTCTGTTTAGTATATTACAAAATTTTCAATAGTCTACAAAAGCCAAGAAAAATCGCAGTTAGAGGTAATACATTAAAAAAGAACAATAAGAAACAAACCGATATTATAATTGAAAAGGCCATTTCTTTGTTAAATAATATACATAGATAGCAGATTCATACTGTGTTTTATGATTATTGTGTAAATGAAAAGTATAGATCAAGACTAATCACACAGATACTGGCCTCTAGTTATTTTCTGTCTATATTCAAAATGCTTCTGTGTTTGTTTAACTGGAAACAAAATTTTAGAAAGAACTTTCTTCCTGCTTCTGGACAGTGTTTATCAAGCCTATGGAAAACAGATTTTAATTCTACATCAAAGAATCCCTTGAGGTGGAAAGTTAGGGGAGGATACATGAGTATGTAGCAGACAAAATGTCACTTGCATTTTGCTGCTCAGTAGCTTGATATAGTCATTTGCTGATGTGAAATGACGAGGGCTTAGAAAGCAAGGTTTTGTTTTTTATCTGTCTGTAGACCTAGTGGGGCCTTGCAGAACCCAGTCAGCAGGTCATTAACTTTGTAGAAAACAGCTTGCATTAATATGCTCTAATCCAGTATAATTAGTCAAATTACTGCATGCCGACCAGCTTGTCATGTGCTGTCAGATTTGGCATGCATGCTGGATAGTCGTGGTCCCTCTGGAATGCCACCCTGGACCTCGGCAAACTGCTGGCTTATAGTATGGAGAAACTGGTAGTAGCTGTATGTTGAGGAAAAAAAGGCAGATGAGGAAAAAATGTGTAGAGTATATCCTGCTTATTTTAGAGAGAAAAACTGAATTTGTGCAATTACTTCTCCTTAACTGTAGCAAAAAATTTAGGTACAAGAGATACAAGCTAGTTGTTCTTTATCACTTCCCCACATCTAATAGAATTAGCAATCTGTTATAAGAGATTAGCATTTATAAAAAGATTTGCCATAAATAATTACAAGAGGCTCATCCATGAATTATCTACCATGCTATGACACAGATTATCAAACAACCAATATCTGTGTGAAACAAACAAACAAACAAACACACACAGAGAGACACACACACTTAGGCAATACTTTTTTCCACTAGGGGAGGAGGTTATTAAACTGTAAAAGGGCCATATTAGCATAAATTCGCAAGAGCTCTTGTTCTGGCGGCATGATAAAAACCTGTGTTACCTTTGCATTAACACTGAATTGCTTGTTGTGCTTTTGGCAATGACAGATAAGTCAGTGTAATTCCCCATCGCGACGGAAATGATGCTCCAGATTCCAAACGCATCCTCAAGATGTCACTGACAATAATCTTCAAAGAACGGCCAGTGAAAGTGGGCTGTATGTTTGTAGGATGATATACTGCAAATGACAGGAAGAATTATGTGAGTGAAGACGAATCTGTAACATATTATTAAGCAATTTCACGAGAATAACAGGGATAAAAGGATAATGGATGAGGGTGTCATTATTACCTTCATGTAGAGGGAAAGCAAAAGCAAAGGTAGAAAGACAAGATTAATTGAGGAAGGGTGAAGCATTCATTGCTCATCAGCTCTTTTGTACTCTGTTCTTGAAATTTCAGACAAAAAAAAAATTGCCCAGAGCTGCATTTTAATGCATCTGGCAAAAGGGAGCATAAAACTGACAGGACAGTTTTTAGACACCACTCAGTTTCTATCAATCCTCTCTCTATCATCCTCATAAAGCTATTTGTAGATTTGCTCTTTGTTGTAAATAGGCTATTGTATGAAAGTCCTCTACTTGTATTTTCCAAAAAATGGAAAAAATGTGCTTTTGCTAGATTGTTGTAAATGTTGTTCTAAAGTCCATGACAGTCACTGCTTAATGAGGAGCTCCTGAATTCAATATTCATTAGTTTTAGAATAGTATTGCTAATCATATTTGAAAAAATTGAAGAACAATAGTATTCATCTATTTTCAGGTTAATAACCATGATATGAAATAGCCCCTTGAGGAATTATAAGTAATGTAGGTAAAGACATAAGCATCAACTGTACTCACCAAAGTAGAAGGTCACAGGTTCAACTCCTTCCATTCCTGGGAAGAATTGGAAAGAACTTTCTCCAAATTTGTAAATAATACAGAGTTATTGAGAGTCAGGTGGCATATATGATGATCATAATAGTGATTGTTCACACAGTCAGCCAGATGTTCCCTTCCCAAGGACTTGGAAAAGGTAGATGTTGTTGTTTAATAATTATCTGTTCACAATAATGTGAAGTCACAATTGCCAGTTCTTTGGCTGGTGTTGGCCTTCATATGTTTTACATTCTTCCCAAGAACTCAGGATATTGTGGTGTATCAATGTAATATTTGTGCAGATCTAACTTTTTACAATGGAGTGATGGAAATTTTGTCAAGGCAAAGATTTTTTAAGTGTCATCCAATTTTTTTTGGTATGGCATCCAGTATGCTAATAGCTGGTAGCACCATGGACAATTTATGCCATAATCTTTCAACTTTGATTTTCAGATCTTGAAAATTTATGATCTTCTTCAATTTTTTTGTCTTCTATTATACTATCCCCTAGTAGTGTTTCCACCACAATTATCCACACTTTCTTCTTTTCAACCACAGTTATATCTGGTGTGTTATGAGCCAAGACTTATCAGTCTATTTTTGGAAATCCCAAAATATTTTAATCTACTCATTTTGACTACTTTTCAATTTTATGTTCCAATCAATTTTTCATTATTAGTATTTGATAATTTTTACAGATCTTTCAGTTAATCATTTTGGTGATTGTATTATGTCATTTATAATCAATTTGTGCAATCTTCTTACATGATCTGTTGTTTATTTTGCTTCTTTGGACAATTTGCACTTTGAATCATTTGAAGATTTTTCAGTTCTGGCTTTGATTAGCAGCTCTTCCAAAACCAATCAAGACTTCAGGGTTGTTGTTTTTTTAATGTTCCAGTTGTAAGCCATTGCCAGGTTTTATCCTTATTTATTTTCCCCTTAATCTTTTGTAGAAATTGATGTATTTGCCAGCATTTTGTTGTGTTTTTATTACATTATTTCAATATTCACTTTGTTCCGATTTTGACTTGCTTGTTCTTGGCTGTCTGTTATATAATCAGCCAATGCATACTTTTTTTCTTTGATTTTTCATTTGACCTGAAGTAAACCTCTGTCTTCATTTCTGCAGGGCAGGTATAATCTATCAATTTCACTATGAGGATGTAATGCATAGTAAATAGTCATCGGTTTTCTTATTTTTCGGTCTAAACTATCCAGTTCAACTTGTGTCCAACATTTTTCTTTTTCTTTTAGTGTTCTGACACCTTGGATATATTTTTTACTAATCACATTTTTAACTTACTATGCTTGATGTTACCCAACTCTAAATTTTTCAGATACTTGTAGACTTCATCCTGATGGCTTTTGATGGTTTGGCCATTCAGCATTTCATTTACTGAAATTTATTGAAATCCTTTCCTTTCCTTTCCTTTCCTTTCCTTTCCTTTCCTTTCCTTTCCTTTCCTTTCCTTTCCTTTCCTTTCCTTTCCTTTCCTTTCCTTTCCTTTCCTTTCCTTTCCTTCCCCCCCTTCTCTCTCTCTCTCTCTCTTTCTTTCTTTTCTACACTGTTTATCTGACCTAAATGACTCTGGCTGGTTTACAACAGCCACTATAGCACAGATCTCTAGACAAAATTCTATTGCTGTGTCTGTGCTAAAAGTTCTCACAATGTTTGTTAATACTTTGATTTCAGTTTCTGATTTTCCATAAAGCTTATTAGTATGCTATACATAATAAAGATTATTGTATTATAATTAATAAAGCTTATTATTCCATAAAGGTTGTTATTATGGTTCATTGCATAGTCGGCCAGGTATTTAGACTGGATTTGATGTATTTATCAACCGATTGAGTCCTTCCCAAGGACTTGGAATAAGTGCATATTGTTTGATGGTGTTGAAGGTATCATTGCAGGATGTAAGCTGTCCCACATACAGCTGCCTTTTGGAATTGACTGATGGTGATTTTGTCAATGCCAATAGTATTTAAGTGGTGCTCCAGATACTTTGGGATTGTGTCCAAGGAGCCTACTACTATTGGTATTATCTGGGCTTTCTTTTGCCATCGTCACTCTACTTCTATTGCAGGTCTTTGTATTTTTTATTTTCTCTAGTTATTTCTTTTAAATTTTGCTATCTCAAGGTACTGCCATATCTACTATCCATACTTTTTTGTATGTCTTATCTATAATTGTTATATTGTCTGGAATGTTACATGGCCACTGTGTGTCCAAATTCTAAAGTCGCAGAGCACTTTAGCTTTTTTATTTCTATTAATTTGTCTATTGGTTCAAGGATCTAATATATGAAAACAAACATCTAGATTCCTACATGAAGTAAATAAAAAATTAACTATTGTTAGAAAGTATAAAGCTAAGTATTTACTAGTATTGTTTAACTGTGGAGTTTAACTTGGCAATGATCTTCAAATCCAATTTAGAAGATTTTATTTTCAGTGAACTACAACTGAATTCAAGGTTCCTTGAAATAAAACAAAATTATAGAAGACATTCCAACGTCCATTATCAGAGATTTCATAGTCAGTTACCACCAGATGATTATTTTGAGGAAACGGGTTTTTTTTTCCTTTAAAAAGGCAAACATGCTAAATTTTTGATAAAGTTCTTTAGAGGAGGAAAAACAACGTCCTGAAATTTGTCAATCTCCTATATCCTGTATTTACTTTGATGCAGGAACAAAGGCTCTATAAATCTATTGGCTAAAATGTATGAATGTACTGAAACATTTAATATTTTATATTGTACATGGAGAAGTTGCAGCCTTCTGTTGATTTATCTGGGATTAAGCCTTGTTGTGAATTCACCAGGGATTACTTTTAAGAATACTCTATAAGATTGGACTGCTAGTTGTACAGATTATGGATTATTGTATAAATTGTTGTCACGTGGCTGAAAAGGGCTTTTTATTAGAAAGACATAAAAATAAAGTTACATCTTCAAAATGAGATTTATACTTTTGCAAGGAACATAGTTTACTGAAATGCTTCTAAGTTCGAATATTGTATAGTAATTGTTAAATAAAATGAGAGTAAATTTTGCAACAGATTATTAAGTAGAGATTAATGCTAAATTTGTGCAGTAGAAACCTGATTGCTTCTATAATGGGGAAAAGTTAATATTTTAAACCAAGGCTAAAGGTTGACAGGAGATAAATTGAATTTGTTTGCAAAAAGAAATTTGTTTCTTTAAGTGAAAATTGAGGTCAGCAGGTCAGAGCTTTCTTTGCTTCTAGATGAATGAAATGAATTGAATAATGCCACTGTTAGATAGCAATATGTAAGCTAACGACAAAACAGTACATTAGAAGTTTGGACATGATAGATCAATGATATTATGATACTTTATGTTGGTTATTCTATGCACATCATTTATCTTTGAAAAATAATATATAAAATAAATACAAATTATTGTACTTTTTAAAAATTCCTTTAATTCCTTATTGTTTCCATTTTGTTTTACACAACTGAGTTTTATTATTAATTGGAGGTGAAAGAATACTGAGGGCTATTTTCATTGGGTCAAATCTATCAAAGTTCAGATAGGGCAGACCATACAATCCCTGCAATCCAAGAGGAAGGTGGATATAGATCAAACAAGTAAAAACTAGAGTCCAAGAATCAGTAAAGCTAAAGCATTTCTTAACCTTATTGGTTTTAGTGTATGTTTCATTCTATGTTGGACTATGATCCATGACAGAACCAGTATTGTCCTAAATGAGCACAGTGATCTTGGTAGAGAAGTTCTAAAATAGTGTGAAAAAGCTTTCTAAATTTGTCAGTGGCCCACAACATCTCATGTATACTGTCTGTGTCAAATATATTTGTGCTGCATTTACAAATCACACCTATAAATCTTAAATCCTGCTAGCAATTTCCCATTGACCTTAGTTTCAACAAAGCAGCTGTATCATGTACCTTCAGGTCACTATGGCCTTTTTTACAAAATTCCTCTTTCCATTACCCAACTTGATTACTGCTGTTATTTTCAGAGGTTGTCTGAGCAAAAATTGCTTGAGAGAACTTGACTGTAGTCATATGCCTGGACACTCTACAATTTTTGATGAAATACATTCCCACACTTCATTTTAGATTATGATATGTACATATTTACCTATAAAGATGTTATTTCAATGTTACATATTCACCAACCAATAGTCAATTTTTCAATCACATTCATTTATTTTACAACTTTTGACAGATATCATTAGTAATTTTGGAATAGAAATGTTTCTCATTTATCCAGAAAGTTTCTGAAATGGCTTATGTTTTGTGCCTCAAGATATTTTGTACTTCTTCATTTTCTTTCCTCTATTCTTAATTCTCACTTTTAAATTAGTTATAAAAGGAGGCTGTTGCCTGTAAAAATATGTTATGTTTAATAAGATGCAGCAATAATAATTTTTCTGCTGTAAACTAATATCAGAACTTTTTTTTTTCAAATTGCTTCTTTGCTTGTTGTTTATAGCTTTGAATCTCAGAAATGGAAATTTCAAAGTGTGTGAATGGAATTTTCTAAATTAGTTGTAAACCATTTATCAGCAGCAAAAATTTCATCATACTTTGTTAAGAGTTTATGATTATTTCAATTGCTGAAGACCTTAAGATGTATGATTAAGAGTGATCTGGAGTATTTTATCCTTATAAACTGAATCTATAATGCTTATTTATTTAAATATTATCTAATCTTTCTTACTGATGGACATTCTAGTAGATAAGCAGCATGATTCCATATTTTGTCAGTCAAATAACATCTTTCCAGTCTAGATGTTTTGCCTCTGCATACCTTTAGTTCTTGAGCCAAGGAATTGGCATTTAGAGGTAAGATTTTTGGTAAGAAAGAAGAAACAAATATTCCAAATTGTCCAATAAACAGGCAATTTGGTACTGTCCATGTTTTGAATAAGTCCATGCACATTCCTTATGGTTATATTTGAAAATATCTGGATAGTTGTAAATTATCTATTCAATGTAAAAAGCCTTACTAAAGTCTAAATATGTGAGATTTCATTATCAATACAATTTTTTATTGTACCCTAAATGCCCTAATAACCAAAAAACAACAATCCCAACCTAGAAATTATTTTCTGCAAATGTATCTTTGCTTTATTTCCTTAAAGCAAGAACATAAACATTGGACATTATTAATAATTTTTCCAGGTGTCATTTGACTGGTCTGTAAGTCTTGTAACTAGAGGTGACAGGAATTCAAAACCAAAAATATGACTTTATGCTTTGTCAGCATTAATTGAAATTATTATAAATGAATATTATACAATTACTGCCACCAAATTTCTAAGCATTTGTGATAAAAAATATCATGTTTCAATACTGTGAAAAATAAACTATAATAATTGCATCCAAAGTTTTCAATTATGTGGATGGAGAAATTCTATATGTATTTAATTTCATTAAAATGACTAGGACATAGATGTTTGGCTCAGAACAAAAATGCCATATCTGTCTTCTACCGTACATTTCTCAGAGGAAATTACTGAGAGTCGATGTTATAAAGTTAGACTAGGACTTCGGAATCACAGATTGAAATCCACAATTCTCCCCAACTATGGAAGCTCAGTGGATCACTCTAGTTCAGTCGCTGTTGCACCCTCCATTCAATCCTATTCCACCAGGAATGTCATGTATGCCTCTTGAGCTATTGGATGAAAGGTAAAATATAAATATAATAAATAAATAAGTTGATTCAATTGAACCCTTTTTGAACATATATAGAGAGAGATTTATCACATTTGGAGAATCCCATATATAATATAATGTTTTTAAAAGACTCTGACGATCCCAGCTGAGTTGCCTGATTGTCAGAGGCTTTTGTTTTCTTTTAAAAGCATTTTTTTTTCTTTTAAAAGAAAAAAAAGCCTCTGCCAATTAGGCAACTCAGCTGGGATCGTCGGAGCCTTTTAAAAGCATTTTGTTTACAATCTCTTTGGCCAAAGAGATTGTAGAAAAAATGCTTTTAAAAGCCTCCGACAATCCTAGCTGAGCCGCGGAATCATCAGAGGCTTTTTTTTTACTTTTAAAAGCATTTTTTCAGCCAAAGAAAAAAAATGCTTTTAAAAGTTTTTTTTTAAAAAGCCTCTGATGATCGCATGGCTCAGCTGGGCATGGCTGGGGGACAGGGATTTTTGCTACCGGTTCTCCAAACCACCCACCGCCATCGCTACCGGATCGGGTGACCCAGTCCGAACCGGGAGCATTTCACCCCTGCTATATTGTCTAAAAAAATAACTGCTTACTAACATTCTGAAATAACTCTATAATATTAGTCAGACAGGATTTCTCTTAATTATTCTTCTTTTTCTAGAGCAGAGGTTTCAACTTTTTGCATCATGCCTTCTTAATCTTAATGTACAAACCTCCCTTAAAAATCCAAACAACAAAATGACATGAACAGTGAAAACAATGCAATTAAATTTTGGGACAGGTAGATTTAATGTAACATGATAACTAACAGGTTCTTCATATCTCCCTTGGATTCTGGACCTCTTCTG
The DNA here is from genome assembly GCF_059756535.1 of Pantherophis guttatus. NCBI lineage: Eukaryota > Metazoa > Chordata > Lepidosauria > Squamata > Colubridae > Pantherophis > Pantherophis guttatus. Next base: position 26,981,824 of record NC_142067.1, read on the forward strand.
TGGAGGGACACCTTGCAGTTTCAGAAACCCTGTTCTAGAGGTACCCAAGCTGTACTTTCAATGTAAGAAAGTATCTATAGTAGTTTGTTGTATTTTAAGATTTATGGAAATTTCAGCAATTCTTTAGCAAATACATTGTTTCAAAGGCCCTTCATTCTCCAAGAACATCATTGGAAATGGGGAATGATGTTAGCCATTTGTTTTTTTGAAGAAGACACATATAACATGATTCTTCTTCTGATGAATGATAACACACTTTGAATTCTGCTAATATTCTCACTGTAATATAGGGTTTCCATATTGGACTGAAAAATTCTGCGCAGTCATTACATAGAAACTATAATGCTACAATATAATGAATGTCAAGACTTTTTGCAGGCCATATATTTCAGATGTATTGTAATATGAACAATTTTCAAATGTTCAAATGTTCAGACCCTAACTATTTCACTTGTGGAAAGGAATAGACATTTTTAAATTGTGACTATTATAGCAGTACATACCAAGGCGAAAAATACCTGAATATTTAATTAGCACTACCCCCTCCAAGCTGTGATAATGTCTTCTTTGGGGGGGAAAAAAGCATACATAACAATAGCATAGCCTAGTCCTCTCCTCCCATTAGCATGGCCCTTAGCAGCATGGAAAAAGAATAAATTCATTTAGGAATAATAGTGTGAAAGATTGTGTTAAATATTTCCTTAAGGATCAGTTCTCCATTCCTTTTCCTCATATTGTCTTTGGGGGGGGGAGGAACCTGGGAAACCCAATCACTGATTGCATCTGTTTGGTCTCAACAAACTTGTTTAAAGCTAGATGCTTAAACCATGTACATGCTTACACAAAGCTAAAGTTGGGCATTATAGTGAATCTGCCTCAGTATTTGATAGGGCAGGATCAAAAATATTGAAACATAATTCCTTAATTACATTGGAGCATTTGTAAGGACTGCTTCATGCTTGTGTATAATATAATTATCATCATAAAACATTAGGAGTGTAGTTTGGGTTGTATTTTGTAATAAAAGGTGAATACAGATTCAAGTTCACTTTATATTTTGGTGATTTTCATAAACACATCCATGAGGTTTATGGGAGTGTTTTGTCATTGTCTTCCTCCCATTTAGCCTATAGCCCTAGTGCAGTGTTTCTTGATGCTGTCAAGTATCATTCAAATAGTAACCAGCTGCAACCATGCTTGGTTTTTGGGGGGATTAGACAAGTGTTCATACATCAAGCATTTACAGTTTACTACTAAAATGTGGATATGTTATTCTGCAGATTATGCAGGCTCATTTTTTTTCTTTTTGTTCTAAATCGTCCTTAAGCTATCTTTCTGGAAATATACTAGAGGTAGTCAGAAGTGGGCATCACATACTGTAACAACCATTTTGCCCAGAACCGAAAAGGTGAGCGCACACACGACATCGAAAAACCGGTGATTATATAGGACATGATACGCCAGGGCGGGTGGGCAGGCCCAGCCACTGGTTGGAACTACCAGTTCTTCCGAACCAGTCTGAACCGGCAGCAGCCCACCACTGGAGGTAGCATAGTCTATCATATACTGTTTGTAGCCTTAATCCAAGTAAAAGCAAGATGAAATAAAATACTTTGAATACATAATGCAATTTAATAATTACAATTTATTTTGTTGAGATTTTTTTTCAAATAAGGTACACTGGATTTTCATGACATTTTCATTGGTTGTCAGTAAATTAATTTCCATTTATTACTCTTTTTTTAATTACTCTTTTTTTTAAATAGAACAGCTCTAATCTGTAACACTGTCCAAATGTATTGAACTATAAATCCCATGAACAACAATTTGAGAGTCCGTTGCATGGGGCATAGGATGATATACAACTCTGCAGGGAGGGGTAGGTTTTAGCACCTTGATGATCTCCCCCACCAGCACCACCTTCTTAACTTTTAATGTTTTCATCCTTTTTTTTCATCTAGCTCCTATTTTATTGATGTATTGTATTTTTATATGATTTTTATGCTTTTACCTGTAAAGCATCCAGAAACTCACTGAGAATGAGCTAGGCGGTATCTAAATTTGATGGATGAATAAATAAAGTGAATTAAAGTTCAAAATAAAATAAAGATCAAGAAACAGATAGTTAGAAAGCTGTTTTTTATTATTTATTATTTTTTTATTATTATTATTTTGGTCAATCTTTATCATTATCTTAGAAAAATCTACAATCATCTTAACTGAAAATCTGATTACTCTGGAATAGTGTGGAATATATTTAGCTATGCTTCCTTTTAACATTTCTCACCAGAGAACAATTTGTAATTAAATGGCATAGCATTGTTTCAGCTCCTGACACTATTTCTTTTTTTCGTTGAGCCCATCTTTTCAGGTTGAAAGCATAGAAAGTTATTTTCTGGTAGTGTGATTAGATTGGGGTTGAACTCTCCAGCTGGCAGGCCTGTCTATGACTGGCGGCGGACTGTCCCCAGTGCTTGTCATTTCCTGACATGCCTGACAGGATGGGGACAGCAGCCCCAGACAGGTTCATTAGATGGTGTTTTCTACAGCTGGTCTTAAAATAAAATAAATAAATAAAGCTGCTGGGGCCTTTCTTGTTGGTTTAAACCTAGTTCTTGTTTTGACAAATTTTGATCTGTGCAGTTTTTAGAATTTGTGACACATTTTTGTTTCCTTCGCCTTTGGCCTGCACTTTGCGCTGTTTGCCTTGTTGCTGTTTCAAAAACCTAACATAGCTTCCCCCATGAGAGGCATGGAACACGCTTATCAGAGCCATAAAGAAAAATAGAGTCATACAGTAAACTAGGAATCACTGTTCATTTCCATGGTGATCAGCATAATAACAAGGGAAGGAAAACCTTGAGTTCTCAATAAGCCAATTTTTTAAAAAAAAGTTGAAATTTTTTTATGATTCAAAAACATACCATTTATCAGAAAATATGGTATGATTCCCAGAACACTGCGTTAACAAGTGTCTTGCCAAAAGTTTAAACTGACATCATAATGGTACTTTACTTTTTTTGGAAAGAGACAGATATTTTTTTTTATTGTAAGGTTTGAGACAGTACAAAATTAGTCAAAAGCATGCATTTACTATTCAGAAATGATCATTTATATGGCATAGTTTAATGTCTATAATTTCTGAATAAGATGTATTAGTTCCATTGATTATTATTGCATGTCGTCAGCATTGTCTTATTTGAATGAAATAGTAATTGAACTGAGTCTAAGGAATAGGCTAATCTCAAATATCACAAAATAAGCTACTATAAAAGCTTCTTAATTCTCATGCATAGATTATTAATAAAATTATTAAAATGGCCTTGGTATTGCTGTATTGCAATTTCCGTGCAAGTCTACAAAGACATTTCCATTTTATGCATTCATATCCATGCAAATTTTCCCTCTATTTGTTAAATAATAATCCCTATTGAAATGCTAGTTCCAGTAATTATAGAAATCATATTAAGCTGATAATTAAAAAATAATTATTGACTTTTTTAATTTACTGGTGGCTGATATATTCTAGCTTCTATACTAGCTTTAGCACTGCTCCATAAAGAGAGTTTATTAATTCTGAATATTTTACATAGTGTAAAAATGGTCACATGCAAAACACTTGTCAGGTATTGGTGTCTATCAAGATACAAATGAAATTCCTTGCTGGAATCATTTCCTTTGCTTGTTTCCACCAAGCAGCTTGGCATATTACAGCCTTTTATGCGGGCTGGGTTTAATGGCTTGCCTCTATCTAGTGCAGCTGAAAACCAAGCCCTCCATTCATAGAAATCTAAGCACTTACCTTTCCTTTGTATTGTTAGTTACTGCTGCTTTAGTTTGTGGTCTCTATGACAACTGTTTAAATTGGGATGGCCAACTGTCATCTGGAGTATTACGGAAAGAAAAGTGTTAGTGAGCCCGTAGTCCCTCAGATAGAGCATTTCAATATAATCCAATTTTAATTGAGCTCCAGAGACTTTGATGTGCTGCAGAAGGTTGGGAGAGAGCTATTCCAGGGAGAAATTAAAGCAGCGCAGCAAGGCTTCACTTCTCCAGACTGTCACCATTTTAAAGAAGCATTAGCATCAAACTTAACCTTCCCCTATGGAACATCTCTTTCAGCCTTTCCTGCCTTTTTTTTTTTTTTAACTATGCCATATGTTACAAAGGCAAAGGTACTTTCATCTTTCTATATACATTTTTACACCCTCTTGATTAGATTTGAAAGGCATGTACTGGACTTGGGATGCATCAGAGGCTGTCTCTTGGACCTTGCTTTGCAATTCATAGAAAGAAATAAAAAGCAGTAAAGGATTAGTTTACAATTGTCATCTGGCATGTGTTGGATTTTTCTCTGAAAGATTGCTGAAAAAGCAATCCAGCTGGATGTTAGAAAGTTAAAGATTAGATATCAGGATTATTTTTAGCTTGGTTTTAGCATTTCTCATGAGTGTGTGAATCCCACTTTATTTGAAGATGTGTACATCAGATAAGAAATCCCTCTTTAGCCATTTCCGCAAAATACTCTTATTTGTCAACAGCAGAAAATACTCACAAGGGAGTGAAAATCAGCAATGAAACTGATATTGACTAATAATTGGACAGAAGGGAAGGAAGACTCTTTAACTGATCATAAGTGCCAAATAATCGCTGGTTTTATTTCATTGATGGCTGCTCAGTGATTTCAGTAATTTCATAAATTTACAGCAGTGCATGCAAATTTAATTAAAATCAAAAAGCATTTCTTTTATTTGGGGGGCTTTAACTTTCAAAGCCTTGATGGTACAGTGGTCTAAGCACCCTGTTATTAACACAGCTGCCTGCAATTACTGCTGGTTCGAATCTCTCCAAGGCTCAAGGTTGACTTAGCTTTTCATCCTTTCTAAGGTAGGTGAAATGAGGACCCAGTTTGTGGGGGCAATAAGCTGACTTTGTATAAAATATACAAAAGTATGAAGACTATTGCTTAACACATTGTAAGCCGCCCTGAGTCTCCGGAGAAGGGCGGCATATAAATCAAAAAAATTTTTTTTTAAAAAAAGTTGCTACTGATACATAAAATATAGACATCAAAACATTGAGAGCACACAGTTGTCAGAAATTATAATAAATAAATGAATAAAACAATGGTTAGGACTGATGCTTCCTCTTTATCAAAAGTGACATACTTATTTTAAATGGCACTATCAATCTTAAAGCCATACAATTTAAGAATATACTTATTCATATGTGCAGATTATTCTAGCCCTTGAAAGGCTTAGAGTGGCTAATAGTGATAATATTTTATTCTGTTATTTGATGATAATAGAGGTTCCAACTGGATCTGCAATCAAAAGTTGAAGGAGTAGTCCTGTGCTATGTTCTGGTTAGCCAGCCTGGTTTTCTTAAGAATCTACTTTCCATTCTCCTCGTTAGTTGTTTACTTATCATTTTCTATAGAATTAAATATCATTACATTCTGCTTAAGTTTTATTAGTAATATATTACCAATGATCAAGCCTTGCAAAACCAGCAGGTCATTCTGTGAACTGTCTTGAAGGGTGTGGCTGAGAAAAATGTCTGGGAGATACTATCCGAACACAGATCAAACAGTGATTAAATGTAATTTTTCCTCTCTTACCTGTTTCTGGCAGGTAGTATGCAGAAACCAATGTTGGGCTTTGAAATGATTAAAAGAACTGTTACAGGAAGAATTGGAAACATAGATCTCCAAGGGTGACATCTTTACCAGCTATGCCCTACTATCTATGTTCTCCATACAAGCACCTAGAGTCCTAGACATATTGCCATATCTTTGCACTAGTGGCTTAGTTCGGTGCATGTCCATTTGCATTATTGTTGGGCAGATTGAAATGTCCACTGGAAAAAATCCTTTGCCATTGTGAATTAAGAAACAGTTACACATGGTTGGCTTTTGAACTTTTTATAGAAATAGCTATGCAATATTGACTATGCTTATTTTAAGTAGTTACCCAAGCAGATGTTTTCATTTGAATCTCACTGTTTGCAAGAACGAAAACATTTCCTGCAATGTACTGTATTTTGCAGACTATAAGACACACTTCCCCTCCCCCCAAAAATGGGTGAAAATTTTGGTGCATCTTATACAGCTAATATTGCGGCGGGAGGAGGGGGTTGGTGTGGCACCGATCAGCTGTTCCAGAATGGGCCACAGCGGCGGTGATGAATGGGCCGTGGCAGTTGTGGTGAAAGGGCTGCAGTGGTGGCGAACAGGCCATGGCGGTTATAGCGAATAAGCAGTGGTGGCGAACGGGCTGCTGTGGCAGCGCCAAATGGGCCACGGCAAATGGGCTGTGGTGAACAGGTGGCGGTGGAGCCAAACGGGTTGCACCGAACAGGCCGCGCCAGTGAATGGACCATAGCAAACAGGCACAGCAAACAGGCTGTGCCAAATGGTCTGCGGTGGCGAACGAGCGGCCGCGCCAAATGGGCCATGGCAAACAGGTTGCACCAAATGGGCCAGATGAATACCGGATGGATGCTGGGAGGCAGAGGCAGAATTTTTTTTCTTGTTTTCCTCCCCCCAAAAGCTAAGTGCATCTTATAGTCCAGAGTGTCTTATACTCCGAAAAATATGGCACTTAATTTTTTATTTTACCATCTATTTAACAAATAGTATGATCAAAGATGAGTTAATGCTCAAGCAAAGGTGATGTTAAAGCAGGTGTTTAAAGTAAAGTATTATTTGGATATATACTTTCTGCTGCATCTATGCAGCTGAAAAACTTCATGAATGCTTACCAGTCCTTGTTGCTAGCCTTTTTGACATAATATAATTGTTTGCCCACTTAGTAGAGACCTAAGTAAAGGTAGTAAAAGGTTATGATGACACAACTAACCTTTCTCTACTGCACCTATCTCTGGGTTACTTGTTTTGCTAATATCCATGTAATAGTTTTAATAATACTAATTACGGAAAAACACAGTTGAGACATTGAAGGAAGAATTAGAAAGAATCAGAATCAGAAGGAAATATACAGGAAATGGAGAATTTGAATTAACATATGGTTCAGTGAAACCTGGTTGTCCCACAATGCCATTTCCTTACAAAAATAAAATGTTTGTATTACAAGATCACAAAAACATCAATCAATATGTATCCTTTTTATTGTAAAGGTCCTTGCTTATACAGAAGGCCTTCATGGAAAATGGATGTTCAGTGAAATTCGAGCGGTTTTCTCAAGACGTTACCTTCTTCAGAATACGGCCTTGGAAGTATTCATGGCAAACAGAAGTATGTTTATTATATCTTTAATATAAAGCAAGAATTTTTAAAAAATATTTAAAAATAGTACCTACTGGAACTGAAAATATGCTTCTAGTTTAGGTGTTACTATTTTAGGATATTCACATTTCCTATATGGAAGTAATTTGTGGACGGTCTTTAAGAATAACTAGTACTGACTTCTGAGTAGGAGTAGAGGCCTACCAAAGGTGCAATAAAGAGACTATCAAGTGAAGTGCTGTGGGATGTATCATATTTCAATTATGCAATGCTATATTATCCATATAGTAGCTTGAAAATTATATATTTTAGACAAAAACAATAAGAAGGAATTGGAGAAAGATCTAATTTTTTCTCTTAATTTAAGGAAAGCTTTCTTCAACCTTCCATGAAATTTGCTTGATTTTTTTCTTCATCTACAGATAAAGCTTAAATGTTGAGAAAGGAAGGATTATAAATATATTAGCAGAGGTTGAGAGGAATAAATGTTTTCCACTCCAAAATTAGATCTTTGGAAAGAAAATTCCAATCTTCAAACATGACTGAAATCAATGGCATTGCCATTATATGAAGCAAATTCATTTAGCCTGCAGTATTTTGATCCTAAAACTGTTTCATTGATGCAGCCCTATATCAGAAGGATTTGAGATTTTTTTTTCATTGAATAGTTCCATTGTTAATAGGTAACATGCATAGTGTGACTTTTGTTTGCATCAGTTTCCTACAGAACCTTTAAGATAACTATATATGTCTCTATGCACAAAATATGAAAATCCCTTGCATCTTAATTAGAATAAAAATGTAAGTGGATTATATCTCAAATTATATTCTTAGTTTTTTTGTTTGCTTTTGATGACATATTTTGATGACATATAAAACCTTCTTTTTGTATATCAGCAATTCTTTAACCCTTCAATTCTCTTTGTACTGCAGCTTCTGTAATGTTTAATTTTCCTGATCAAGCAACAGTGAAAAAAGTTGTATACAGCTTACCCCGTGTTGGAGTGGGAACCAGCTATGGCTTACCACAAGCAAGGTATTCAGTATTTGATTTTCTGTTTGGAAATATATGAGCAATGCAATGCGATAGCAATACATAAAAGTGCAATTAAGTCTGTTATGTAAATTATCTTTATATTAGTTTAAAGTGGATTTGATTTCACCCTCAGATAGCTTCCGTTTCACAACTTTTTCATTGTGATTGTTAAATAGGAATGTTTATTTGTTTATAATTATTTATAGACGCACACACTCAAAAACTCAGAGCAATTTATAATCTAACTATTTAAACAGAAATGCTGGGGAGGAAGTATTATGATTTTTAGGCTCTTAACATCTCTCATAATGCTCCTCCAGCCAATTTCCAATATCACTGTTTTTGGACTTTTTTAAAATGAAATTTCCTGGCCTCAGAAAAATTCTGTCAAAAAATTGATAGAGAGGTAGGAGAGAATCCCTTATTAGACATTATTTTTCCCTGGAATAGGGCCTTATTCATATTTGGTCTCCTATTTTTTAGTTTATTTAGAACATTCCTAAACAAAGATCAATAATAATGTTGGGTTCCTTGTGTCTAAACCAGTTGTATGAATCATGCATTTAGTGATATAGAGTGAATTATATAAATAATTATATTTATATAATTATATAATAATTTTCTGTCAAAAATTCTTTAGTGATAGAATCTACTGGAAGATTCTCTGAAGGCCACACTTTCATAAGATACGATTTTGTCTCATTAGTGTTTTAATGTTTTCCTCCAGACCCATTAGTGCTTTTCTTATCATGATGTTATCTAGTTGGGTAATGAGTTACCTGCAAACAAGCAAATTGCATAAATTCAGACAGTGTCAAGAACTCCACAGTTAAACCCAGAGTTACATATATTCTCTTTTCACTCTTTAATAAAGATATTGTTCCACATATACCTTTAAGTTAGTATATTCAAAAAATAGTGTTGATCAAAGCTGGGCAGATTTAGAAAAATACCACAGTGGTGTGTCCTTCTAATATTACCTGAACATACATGCATCATTTATTTCATTCTGACATAATAATATTTCTATGAATCTATTTAGTTACTGCCTAACAGCAAGTTATGCCTAGAAAAAAGTAGATTAATACTATGTTGTAAACAAAACAACCCTACTTACCACACACAATAGCTGTTGTTGCATATAATTAACTATTTTTGTGATATAGTTCTTTTGAATAAAATGTAATTGTTATTTTTTAAAAAAATATATAAAGTAATTTGGATTCCACTGATAATGATAGCTTGGTGTACAAAAGTTGATAAAAGTTTTTAAAAACATTCTAATAGTTTATACAAAGAGGTGGAAGCCAAACAAGCAGTTACAAATGCTGGACACATCAAAAGAGTAGGGAGTTTTGTTTATTTATTCAATTTATTCATACTTGCCTCTTTTAAGCTCTCAGGAACACAAATGTATTCAAAAGAAATGCAATCTCCTCTGAAGCTTCAGTCTGTCAAATTATTAAATTAAAACAAAATGTCCAATTAAAAAGATAAGTCATCTTAGAGGTAGCAGTCTATGTCCTTTTACTTTTTTTTTCCTCAAAAGGGAAGTCTGGAGTACTAGTTTCAGCTGAGGTAGTATAGGCAGCCCTCTCTTTTTTGGACAGCTCCTTTTCTTTCCATCTGGCATTATTCTTTGATGGAACATCTCAGTTCCCTGCTAGGGAAGTGAGCAATGCCACAACTAGGCCTCTTTGAAGTCCAGCAGCAGTTTCTTTTGACATTCAGTTTGCTATCTCCTTTCTCTTTCCTTTTTCTCCTTCCTCAAAAGCTCTGTTCTCTGACACAACTTTTAAGATCTTCAAGCATTGAGTCTAAAAATACTCATAATCTGGTGATGAGGCTTACTGTCAAAGAGGCTGTTTTTTCCCATTCAAAGAAAACAATTGTTTTCCACTGCAGTTGTTTCATGAAGTTTGTCAGTGTTTTTATTTATTCTCTATGCTCTTTAACAACCATATGCTAACTGTAGAACTTATTTCTAGATTTGGGCTGAACTGTCTTCAGTGTTCAGATGACATGTAGCAATATTTTTCATTTTTATCTTAAACTTAATTTAAAGTTTGAGGAGGGTAATAATTTGAATGAGAGCCAATCAATTGAAGCTCAATCCTGAAAAGAAAGAGATGGTGTCCACTGAGTAATTCTTAACCTGTTATTGAATATGTTTGGGAATGTTCTTGAATTCATCACTGTGACTGATTGCACATCTGGCCTAGTGGGTAGTATCACATTACATCAACTCAGGCAGATATACCACCTGAGATCCTGTTTGTACAGAGTTACTTTTGAACCATTCTGGGTTAAAATTCAGCTACAAATCTCTACCCTTAGCTATTAGGCTCAGATTAGGCAAAGGTCTGTCAGACACTGAAGCTATATTGAAGTTGTATGTGCTCTATTACATGAGGATGCAATTCCTTCCTGAATTGACAATAGTTAAATCCCATATTTCAAACAATTCCCCCCCCCCAGTTTGAAAGCATAAAAACTGAACAATTGTTGATTGTTGGCATAATTGTCACCTCTGCCCTAGAAGCCTTGGTTTCCAGTTTGTTTCTCATGTAAATCTGATTTCAATTATCTACTATAGTAACCAATTCAATTGCATTTCTACAATGGATTGGGCATATTTCTGAATGGCTATTTTGCCTGACTGATGTGTTCATGTAATTTTTTATTAGTGCCTTTCCTATGGAAGTTCCCCTTCCGTTGTCTTAACAGTTGCAGGCAAATATATTTTTCATCTCCAGTGCATTTCATATTATGTAATATTTAGGTCATTATTGCATCATCTGAAGATTAATGTTTTTTCTCTTCTTTTGATGTACAGGCTGTGTATATGTATTTTAATAGAATAGAATAGAATAGAATAGAATAGAATAGAATAGAATAGAATAGAATAGAATAGAATAGAATAGAATAGAATAGAATAGAATAGAATAGAATAGAATAGAATAGTATTCTTTATTGGCCAAGTGTGATTGGACACAAAAGGAATTTGTCTTGGTGCATATGCTTTCAGTGTACATAAAAGAAAAGTTACTTATGAAGATACTTCCATAAATTCTTGAAGGTTTAAAGTGCGTACTATCCCAATATACTTTCAGTAGCATTGTAACAAAATTAAAAGAAAATTAAATGTAAAATATAAATTTATCCAGTTACAGAATATCAATTGTTACAGTTAGTTCACTAATACATTAATAATCAATGTATTGGTGTAAAATTCTTAACGTTTTCTGTAATACAGAAGGAATTAGATACAGAATTAATTGGCAAATGGGTTCTAAACAAGTTAGTCAATATATTGATTGAGAAATACTGCTTTGCAATAAATCCATATATAAATAGAGACATTTAACATCATAGAAGTAAAATAAATGTGAATTGAAAAATACTAACTCTCTCATGCATGTTTTTGCCTCCATTACTAAAAAAAGCAAGCCAACCCCTATGTCATGGGAATAGCATCCATGAAAGTCAAGAGTTAGTATTGAGGATGTATATATAAAAATGCAATTTTCTTGTCATATCTTTCCATAACAAGGTGCCTTTAGAGCTCAACATAGCACTGGATTAGACTATTTACAGGACCAACTCTCTCTGAGATTATTTGCCTAGCCCATCAGATCCAAACACAGTCTAGTTCCCTTCCCTGAAATGCTGCCATCCAATGGGATCTAAGAACCATGCCTTTTCTATGGCTGCCCCTTCCTTGTGGAACACCCTTCCCCTGATATTCTAGCTTTTTAGCCTTCTGGAAGGCCATCAAAACCCAGATGTTAGCCAGGCTCTGGGGTAGAGTGATGTAAGACTGTGGATTACTGTTGAGCACCTGGTTTTTAATTTTTGTTTTTTGGGGTATTACAGTATTTATGTTATATAGTATTATTTGAATCATCCAAAGTTATTCTCTATGATAGGAAGCCATAAAAAAAAACTTTTAAATGAATAATATATATCTGTTGTGAATTGTTACTTGTAGCATAGTGTGTCTTAAAGGATTAGGCGGTTATGGAAAATCACAAAACAATTATTATTGTTTAACATTTCCTTTATTTGCTGATCTTAGTCTTTCATAGCAAATTATTCATGCATCAGCTGTGCATGCTGATAAATGAAATATCCATCTAACTAATTAAGAGACATTTTAACTCTTTATTTTGTTTTGATTGTCCAGGTAATTAAAAATAATATGATGTAAGATGAATAGGGAGGTCTTAAAATTTTCAAAGTCAGTCATCTTTTTCAAGATGTAACGTCTGAGACCTTACAAATCTTTATAATATTCTACTAACCTTTCTGTAGAAGTCAAGAGAGAAAACTCTCATATTAACATTCCTTATTCAACTTTCATTGTCCTTATTTGGAGCTATCCTAAAAATGCTTAATAACTATTAGTCATTGTTATTATCCATATAACCTTTGGATGTAGAATAAGGCTTTGATTAAACCCAAGTAAAAAAGTTAAAAGGCAGAGGAAACTAAGAAGGAAAGAAAGCAAAAAACAGATGGATGGTTGAATACCTAAATTATAAGTTATTGAAAAGCTGAAGAATAAGAAACACAAAAGCTAAAATAATAAAAATTAGGAACAGGGAAGGTGTTATTAGGAACAGGGAAGGTTAATTTATAATATTGTCTCTGGAAACTAGTACATGTGTTTATTTATTCATTATTTAACTTAACTTAAGCTCTTGACCAACTCTGTGTGCCTTACCATCCAACTGTACCTACACAGGATTAAAATAATAAAAATGCAATATAAATAAATAAGTCACCTTAACATTAATAATTTAATAATGAAATATTGTGTGCCAAGGAACCATAAACATATATGTAATCAGTATGCTTACACAGAAGGAATTTGTCTCTACTTATCATTTGATCAAAAAGAAAAGAAGTTTTTAGAAATTTTTCAAATCTCAGAAAAGTTGTGCCAAGTTGAATTTCTAGGAGTTGGGTTATCCAGAAAAAGAGGTTAACAGTCAATAAGGTCTACTTCAGTGGTGAAATCTAAAATTTGTTACTACCGGTTCTGTGGGCGTGGCTTGGGGGGGGTAATGTGACTGGGTGGGCATGGCCAATTTTTTAAAAACTTTTAAAACCATTTTTTCTACAACCTCTTCAGCGAAGAAGTTGTAAAAAAATCTTTCAAAAGGTTCTGATGATCCCAGCTGAGTTGCCTGATCGGCAGAGGCTTTTTTTCTTTTAAATGCCTCTAATGATCAGGCAACTCAGCTTGGATAGTCAGAGGCATTTAAAAAAAAGCTTTGATGATTGCGCAGCTCAGTTTGGATCGTCAGAGCCTTTTGAAAGCATTTTTTCTACAACCTCTGAAGAGGTTGTAGTAAAAATGCTTTTAAAAGCCTTTGAGGATCCCAGCTGACCTGTGCGATCATCAGAAGCTTTTTTTTTTTTTTTTTACTTTTAAAAGCATTTTTTTGGCCAAAGAGGTTGTAGAAAAAATGTTTTTAAAAGTAAAAAAAAAAAAGCCTCTGATGATTGTGCGACTCAGCTGGGTATGGGGGGAGAGCAGGGATTTTTGGTACCAGTTCTCCGAACCACCTGCCTCCATCGCTCCCAGATTGGGTGATCCAGTCCGAACCGGGAGCATTTCACCCCTGGTCTACTTCCATAAATATATTAAGAAGGGGTGTGGAAACCCCACAAAGTCTATGCTTCATGAACTAATTGGGTGGGCAGAAACTATTGGAAGCAAATAGTTCTGTAGAATCTACAATGTAGCTATCCAAAGAGCTGTAAAGGGCTTTAAAAATGACAGTGACACCTTGAATGGCACTCACAAGCTGAGAGAGCAGCTCTTGAAGTAATTGTGTTACATGGATAAACTAGGACAATATCCATAACTACTCAAGTTGCTGCATTCTGGACCAGCTGTAACTTCCCAGTGGTATTCAAGGGCAGATCTATGTATAGCTCATTGCAAGTCCAAATAGGAGGCGACCAAGTATGTGTTTGGCAAAACAAATAACGCTGTCATTTGTAGGGTCATCCTACTGCTGCCTATCCAGTTTCGCCTCATTTCATATGCATAATCATGTACAATATTATTTAATTGTACTGATTTTTATTTCTCATTTTCATGATTTATTGTGTCAAAATCATGAAAATCTATATTGTGAAGTGGGTAAAGTATTTAAATATTCTGCTTCAGTAAGTGAAAGATCTAAACTGGCCACTATTGACATGACTAGACCATTTCTGTGAACATTAATATGACGGTCAAAGCCAGGACATTATAATATCCAACCTCCATATCCTTGGATAGCAATGAAGATGACAGGGAAAGATAGGTTAGGCTTATTATCAAATCACTTTTGACTTTTCTTGATTGCAATCTCAGAACACAATTCTGTACAATTCTGTCCAGTTAAATTGTCCATAAATTAAAAGGCTTTAAATGTATTACTCTGTATTGGATATATGATCTATGATTTAATTTTATTATTAATTTTTTAGATCTATGTTTTTAATTTTGCATAGCTAAATTCTTAATTTTAATTGACTTTGATAATTTGTTCATAAAGTGTTTCTTTCAATAAAAATTTTATTTTCAACAAAGGGTAGATTATTTTGAGATTGAAAACACAAATAATTGTCAGTAGAGAAGCAAATCTATCACTTTTAATTATAATTTCTAGACGAATTTCTCTGGCTACTCCTCGTCAACTTTATAAATCTTCCAATATGACTCAGCGGTGGCAGAGAAGGGAGATTTCAAATTTTGAATACCTGATGTTTCTCAATACTATAGCTGGTGAGTCTTCTGTTTCTTTATTCTTTATGATATGATTCAATTTGTCAACATTTTTAGTACTATGAATGGATGGAGTACAATATTCCTCTGTGATGTAAATGCAGCTTTATGATTAGTTCTGAAAAACTATATAATATTTTATATTGGGGGAAAAAGAATTTGTCGCTCTTCATATTTGATTTTTGTGCTGGTATTTTTTTCTTTCTTTCTATTTACTATATTGACAGCATGGTCTGAAGCTTTGTTAGAGTAAGCAAACCATTGTTAATGTAAGACTAAAAGTAATTATGGAAAAATATATTTTGCTGTGTTGCAGTTCTTAGCAGTAATAGCAAGATAGTAAAATAATAGTATTCTGCTTAGTTCAGATGGTACTTCAATGGTGTTATCATTAAATTACATATCTTAAGTACTATGGACTATGTGTAATCAGAATTAGCCTAAAATTAAAACCGTAAATCAGTCATGATGAGAAGGCAAGGGGAAAGAAAGGGAGGGAGGAAGGAACCCCTCCTCATCCTTCCCAATTCATATCACCCCCAACCCAAGTGCCATCCCTGATCTGCATGGCACCCCTTGTTCATACATAGCCACCTTACCCAACCAATGCCACCCCTCCATGTACACTTCTGGCCTACAGGGCACTTCTCACATACCCCTGTGATCCCAGCCTTCTTGACCTGTTTCCCCCCATGGTCTCTACCCAAACCCCTGTGTCACACTCACCTGCGACAAAGCAACAGGACTTCCAAAACAACATGTACCCAAATTTCATAAATGTTTATATTGAAGAGTAGTAAGTTAGGGAAAATCTTCTTTAAGTTTGCTGAATAGAAATTATTGATGAATAATTTTTCATTGCAAAATAACTTCTAATAGATGGAAAATATAGAGTAGAAATAATGATGTATAGATTATATAAAATATTAATTAGGAAACTATTTTATATTTCTGTCTTGTTTAATTATGAGTTCTTCCATTGTGGTCCTGTTTCTCATATCACTTTTTCATTTTTGGAATAAATAGAATTTGTTGCTGAAATGTCATATTCAAAATTTCTGAAACTATTTTAAAATATTTTTTACTGCCCTGCTTTTGAAAATATTCCTCATATGTTATTTTATCTGTGCTTTTTAATAAGACACATATCAAAAAGTTTCAATGTTCTATTAAATAATAATATTATAATTATTAATCTAAGATGGTTTGCTAATGTAAAATTCTCTTCATTTGCATAACTAGATCTGAAACTTAGAGCTTTTACACTGCTGAATCTCATTTTGACAAACAATTGCATTTTCATTTCATTCGGCTTCTAAGGTTTTTGCTTCTTTCCTATCCTTCTTGTCACTGAACATATTTCATCATGTTTACAACTCTGTGTGTTTTTTTCCAAAGGTAAACATAGCACTCTGTTACTTATCAATCATGCTAAGTTTTATACTCTCTCTGCCTGGTTTTTGTCTTTATTTTGTAGACTTAAGACTTCCTGACTGGATTATATTATACTACGTTTAGTTCCCAGAGATCCTTTGATTTATGTAGTGCAGAGAGAAAGATTACTATTTTATTTTTCTCACTGAATAGTAAAATATATAGAACAGAAACTCTGCTTTTCAAACAATAAGCATTCACAACTTATTATTTTTCTGAACTTAGAAACTATATAGAAGAGCATAATATTTGAAGTAAATTGTCCACTGGTCATTGGAATATTTGAATCTATTTGTAATAAGCAGACTTATTGCATTACATACCAAAATGCATTTAATGTTAAGTTTAAAATCAATATACCTGCCGGTACTATATTTTAAATGAAAATACTGAAGACAGAAAAGCAATCTAAATACTTCATCAGAAATTGTCCTTAGAAAAGATGAACATTTTTGCTTAGGTAGAGCATATAAGATGAAAAAGCTTTAATAAATAAAAGAGACTTATTGTATAAAAAGGATGAGGAATATTCCACTCTTATTTAGTATGGAAAGTATCTTTACATTTGAAAACTGACATGTTCAGGTAATGAATTCAGACTCATTTCTCCCCCTTGTTCCCGCCACCCTTCCTTTTTAGCATTTTCTACATTTTTACTCTGTAATGTACAAGCCCTCACCGGTTAATTATGTATATATTTAGGTACTGCATGTGTTGGGCTTATTATTGTCATCTAATTAGATGTAACTTGAACTGCTTGCTTCTAGAAAAACCATTAAAAATTCTTTCCTAATGACCTAGAGATGACAAAATGTCTGTAAAGTGTGAAGAAGCAGACAAGCACAGGAACATCGCTTTTAAAGAGTGTTAATCCAGATGCTGCAATCATCTAATTAAACAATATTTTGCTGTCATTAACATTTTCACCAAGGAATTGCAGTTATAATTTCTTTGTCAGCTGTCTCTATATCACTTTACTTCAAAACTAAAGTGCCATATAAAAACATTAAATTGGATGGTTTAATTAAAGTTACTTTAATGAAGAAACATTTCTGAAATTTCATTTTTTTCTGTGTCTTAGGTTTTTATTGTTCAAGTCATTTAGTGTCATAGGCTTGCAATATTTAATATTCAGGCCTTAATCTTAATCTTTGTAAATTTAACTGAAAATTTTTCCTTCTTCAGTATAAGTAAATTATATGTTCAATATTGTAAAAGTGTGTATTTCTGTAGTTCAATATGTAGCAGAGAAAGTAGCAGAAACCTTTGTGCTTAAGTTATCAGGGACAATGTAACAAATAAAATAGGCCTTTTTGGCCTCCTAACTACCATTGTGCTGCTAACTATAAGTGGAAATGTAAGATTTCTCCTGGGGATAAATAGGTTCCTTTTATATGCAGAGGAATAAATATTCAAGCAGGCGCACAGAGGAATGTGAGAAGTAACCTTTGCAGATTACACTGTTCCTTCCAGTGGCATTCACCGTTGGAAGTTAAATCAGCATGCATTGGGTCAAGCCTCCTAGAATAGCTACATAATCATTTGCTTTGAACATTAATTAAAGTTATGAGATGTTCTTAAGTTACAAAAAGATTGTGTATAGTGATGTCTTTTTAACAAACTGGGTACTTCAGAGATAAAAAGTGTAATCTATCTGTTTTGGAAAAAACAGTATTATCCACTAATCAAAGGATGCGGAAATATATGCTACTATGGCAGAGATTTTGTGCTGTTTTACAATAATATTTTGTACTGATTTTATTTGTAAATATATTTATATGTATTTATTAGTAGATGAGTGACTATTATACAATATAAGATAAATTTTTGCTTGTCTTAGTTTATATTTTTTTTATTTATGGGGTTGTATCTTTTCTAATTTTTTAAAAAGTTCTTTTTTAAATGTAAAGATTGTTTTGTTAATTGGGTAGATATATCATTTTGTAAATAACATTTAAAAAATATTTAGGCATCATATATTGAAGTGCAAAAAGTATAAGTGGGGAAGAGTACAGTTAATGAACCTGTCAGGATAGAATTAATTCATCCTGAGTAAAGGCACATGCCTAGAATTCACATTTCAGCTTTTTGTGTATGATCAAGTATAATACGTTCAATGCATATTAAATGAAAATAGAATCATAGGTAGATGTCACCATGATTTATATGCTTATTCTGCACATAGGTTATGCACATACAAACTCTTTCATTATTAGTTAAGCTTATATACCTGTCTAATCCAATATACTATTTGTTTAGGATTTTTATAGCAGAACTCACAAATAATAGATGTTTGGGATTGAATCTGCTACTTTTGGGACAAGGGAGAAAGATTTGAATACCATCATATATTATGTTGTTGGTAGTTTGCTTGAACTTATAGTTTGATATGCTGTAGTTGTTTAGTTCTATCAGATGAAATATAATATGTTTGATAATGACATAAGGACAATTTTGATTGCTATTTTGATAAAGTTGTTAATTTAAACAAACATCCATAATTTGATATTATTTTATCAGGGCGTACCTATAATGATCTCAATCAGTATCCTGTGTTTCCCTGGGTATTAACAAATTATGAATCTGAGGAGTTGGATCTAACCTTGCCAGGAAACTTCAGAGATCTTTCAAAGGTATGTTTCAGTTGTGTATTTATTGAAATTATGAAGTTTATTTCATTTTGTGAAAGAAAAGAAGCATCCTAGCTTTTGGGAAAGCAATTTAAATTATCACAAGATAACCTGTGATCCATTGAGTCATTGTTTCAGAGATATTTCCTAACCTACAAAGAGAAACAAAATGACCAAAGGCAAATAAAGTGAGCAAGAGCAACTTGCAACTTCTTGCCAGCTTAACCAACTTATGGTGGGACTGGACTATCCAACTCGAGTCCTAGGTGTGACTATCTGCTTTCCAACAACCGAAACCAGGGCCAGAAACTTTGCCAAATTTCATTCCCACAACAGTCATGGGCTCTGGATTTGGGATGTATTCTATAAGTCAGCGGTCCCCAACCTTAGTGGCTTGATAGCCCAGCAGGGGAGAAAGGGGAACTGGGCAGTGTGAGCAGCGGGATGGTGGGCATGCACAGTGCAACTTGCACAAGCAGTGGGACAGCATGTGCACATGGCGCACCACTTGACTTGTGCAAGTCGAGCTATGTGCGCATCTGCACATATGCTGGCCCACCACATGCGCAAGTTGAGCTGCACACACACACTTGTGTACCAGCCTGCCGCTCACACTGCCCAGTTGCAAATAAGCTATGACCTGGTAGTGAATTGTGGCCTGGGGATTGAGGGCCCCTGCTATAAATTATCCCATTTGAGGTTCAAAAATTGTTGTTCTATGACACACTGTTTTGTCCAGTTAATGGTTACAGACATAAATGTTTTAGTAGTGTACAGATAGCATAAGATAGGATCTTTACTATAATGCTACAAATTTTAGCAAAGATACTCAATGTAAAGCAATAGAGAGAGAGATTTTCTGATTTTTGGAGAAATTATCACTTTATATTGAATAGTTTAAATTTAGTTCTATTTATTTTGTAGAGGAAAAAGGAAATCATATTTTATCTTGTTCTTGTTATTATAATTATTATTATTATTGTGTGCCACTAACACTATTCTAGCTCAATGAGACTCATCAGACAACATTACATATTGCAATACAATAAATAATGCTTCCGTGGTACAACATTCATGACATACCAAAATAGTAACAAATTCTAAAGAGCAATAATACATAATAATAATAATGTAATGGCACATTTAAAAGAATGTGCATATCTAATAATTACTTTTAAACTTGAATCTCAAACAGGTTTTCTTGGGCAGCAGATAGTTATTGTTGTTGTTCAGTTGCTAAATTGTCTCTGACTTTGCGACCCAATGGACAGTAGATATGTAGTTCAATAAAGTGTGTAATTAAAATAATATAATATATTATTCACATAAAGATCATGTTCTCATGTGAACAAAAATATTCCATTCATTTCTTTGAAGAGAAATAAGACATTCCGAATGCTTACAGCCATATTGAGATAGACTGATATTTCAATATGAGATATGCTATATTGAGATTGAAAACTGTGATTGAATGGCACACAAAAATAAAACATTTTCTAATTACACATTCATCTCAAGATTTTAAAACTGATGTTGATGTCTTCAAATCATATGGTTAAAAATGGTTGTATCTTTATCTTTATCTTTATTTGATTTATATACCGCCCTACTCCCAAAGGACTCAGGGCGGTGAACAGCCAAATGATAAAATACATAAATACAAAATTTAAAAACAGAATAAAACCGAATTAAACAATTTGGTCCAGACAGATTTAAAATACCCCAATCATTTAAAAACAGATTAAATGCCTAGGATATTTATTTAAAATACTTTCCAAATCTGGGAAATTGACAAGAAAAAGAGAAGTATAAAACAGAAAATTAACGTTTATTGCTACATTGTTTTATTTTCTATTTTACTTTATTAAGAAAATATATAAATATATATTTATATATTTATAAATATATATATAATATATTTATAAATATATATATTTATATATTTAAAATATATAAATCTGTCCTACAAGTAGCTCATTAGTCCTGTCTTCTGACAGAAACTTCTGACTGGCAACTGCTTAATTAATGTTTTACTTTACTTTAGATATAGCTATATATAAAGCAACTACAAAATCCTTCATAAAATATACACTTAGTTTTTTTGGTATATAAAACCACAAATTATCCTATCAAAACTGAGGGCCCAATACTTGCTCCTAGCTGGTTCTCTCAGATAAAGTCATCATAATTGGATGGGTCTCTACTATCTTCCTTTGCATTTATAGCACTATTTTCTGACCCACAAGATTTCTGACTTCTTTTTATTGAATATGACTTGAAGCATTAATCACTTTTATGTGATTAAAAAAAGAAAAAAACTAGTGCCCACAGAGGAGTCACCAAATAACTATATTTAATTCAAAATGCTGCTGAGGAATACGTTTTGTATTCATAGAAGGGATTTTTGGATTAGATGTTACTTTATATTAACAATTCAGCTAGTCTTATACATTTATGAATAAGATATAAGTAAAATGTACTTCACTTCTCAGCCACCTGTTTGATCCTTAAGTGAAATATAATTAAAAATCTGAGAAGTAATAGTAATTACAGGGAACTGTTTATAGCAGAACTGTCTGTTCCCCAAGGCAAGTTGTTACTATCTACATCTTTTTTTCTTCTATGGAAAGGGATGCATAACGTTTGACTGCTTGGTAATATTGTCAACCCATTTATGGTTTTTTTCCCTAATATATTGTACTGTAATTCTGTGGCCATATTAGAATGGTATAATACACTTCACGAATGAAGGCAAATATAGGTGTCCCAGGATAATGTTGCAAGATCCAATCTGGTCCCAGTGACTGAGCCAGATTGGGTCTTGCAATACACTTCAAACTTTTGCTATATAAAATAAATCAATTCAAAAAGTAAAACGTTAAGTTCAGTTCAGTTTAGCAAATCATGTTTGTTATATTATATTTAGAGTAGAGTTTGGAATATAAGATCAACTTCTAAGAAAATTTTAAACATCTATTCTTTGTTATCATCAATTTACTTTTACAAACTGGAAAAACCACGGTATTAAATAATGTATTTTAAAAGTATTCTCTTTCCTACTTTCTATTCTATTGCAATGTTATCAACAAAAATCATAACACATTTAAATTAAGCAATGTAATGGATGCATTTACTGTATATATTTAGCAGTAATTTCATTTTTGTATATTGAAGAATACATTGAATATTGTATTAGAAATAATATAGTGCAAAAATTATGAAGAATCCACTCTAATATTTCTCATTAGAATTTCTTCACGGTGAGTTCATGGATATATGGATGAATGGGTAAATAAATATAGCACTGTACACATATATGTGTATACATATATACAATAGCAGTGTAATAGCAATAAAAAATGTCTAACAAAGGCTAAGAGATTAGTCTCTGTTATCATCAGTACTAAAGTACTAAATTAATTAAGTGGTCTCTTTGCTTGTATTGCTTACTTTACAGTATCTCAAGTCCAGAAAGCCCACTTTTCTGCTTCACAATGTTTTGAATCTTCTTATTTTCAAAATTAATTTCCAAGGTAACAAAAGGTATAGTTATTCAAAAAGTACATGGAGTATAGCATTTTACAGAATGTTTTAATTACATTTAAGTGTTTTAAATATCCAGTTTTATTTAATAGTTAAGGCATTAGCTAAAACCAAGAGATTTATGAGTTCTAGTGCCACCTTGGACACAAAGCCAGATGGGTGACTTTGGGCAAGTCACTTTTCTTACTCTCAGCCCTAGGAAGGAGGCAATGACAAGCCACTTCTGAAAAACCAAGAAAACTGCCAAGAAGACTACAGAATTGTTCAGACAGAATGTGGGAAGTAGACATGATTGAATGGAAAGGAGGGGGGGAATGTTGTAGGAACTTACTTTAAATGAATTATTTATTGTTCAAAATCAATAAATAATTCTAAACAAATATTAACAAATAATCACATTGTCAATTGGAAACATGGTCAGATTAAAATATAGGCTGGTCTCTCATTCAAATAGGTTATATACATTCATCTTTGCCCATACATAAATATTCTATTTCTGCTCTTTTGCCCTTAAATAAGGCATTTCCTTTCTCTTTTTCTAGGAAGTGACCTACAAAGTTACTTTTAAAGTACATAATTAGTTCTGTAATTATTCAAAATAGCCCCAGGAACAATTCTTGGAAAACTGGTTTTAGAAATCAGGATAATTTTGTGTGTCATTGTAAAGATACAGCTTTAAAGGTTGGTTTCTGCTTTTGTTAGTTGCTGATTTGAACAGGAAATGTTACAAATAAGCAACTCTTCCATTTTTTTTAAAAAAAAACAGCATTTGTCTTCATATTTCATTATATATATTTAATTGTACGTTTGAAAAATAAGGCAAAGTATTTGTCAAGGTGTTTTATCAGTTAGACATTTGAGACGTCAAGTTATATTCAAGACATACAAAAGGTCAGAGGTTACATTTATTGTTTGACAAGTTGAAAAGCTAATGAAAGAGACTGTCATAGATCCATAGATTATCTCGGCATGAACAAGCCATCGGGAGATCTGCTTATTTTCAACTTGATTGGATCTTCCTGTAAGAATACCACTAAGTTTTCAAATAAGAAATATTTTTACAATTTTTATTTTCGTTTAGTTTTCCCCTAAGAAAAATAGTTTAAAATGTTTTTATATAGAATTATATAGTGCATTATATGGTGTTATTAGTACATGACTTTAGCATCCTGTATCTCCTCTGCTCATTAAAGTATAAATAGGCCTTTCCCTCATTATTTCCAATCATGCAAAATACTATAGGTTGTAGTTCCATCACTAATGACAAATTCTTCTAATATTAACCAATAAGAAAAACATCAAACACCTCGATCTGCCAAAAATATTTATTATTATTATTATTATTATTATTATTATTATTATTATTATTATTATTATTATTATTCACAAAATTATTTACAAGCAGATAATAAGCATAACGAGTTACTTATGTTATGCTTTAATTTACAGAGAAGGAAGTAATATATTGAGGTTTTCAAATTAATAAATAAATGAAAGTGATTTTTTTTTCAAGCAAGAAATTCTTTATACAACCAAATGTTTTGGTTAAGTAACTGTCCAACTACAGTAATGCTTTTCCATGTATAACTTTTTATTTAATTGGATACTGAACAAAATTTCCCATATAAAATTCAATTTTTACTTAATCAGTTACAGTAATTATGTTAACTTTCTAACTTTAAAGTTATTAGAATTGTCCTGCTACCATATCTGTTTCTAATTGTGTTGAAAGAAGCAGTAATCAGTTAGGTCCTAGGAACATTTAAATCATTAAATAAATATTTGACAGTCTATATGAGAGAACTACATATTTATCAAAGAAAGACTATCAGATTCTTGGGTCAAATAATATATGATGTATATAATATGAAATAATATAATACATGAAAAGAATTATTTATATACCATGCTTGTGAACATACAGAAAAAAGCTAGTACAATTTGAATTAAAACTGTTATAGTTGAATCCCTCTATAGATCTGCAAATTTGTATATATGTTAATAAAGCAAATTTCCAAGATAAGATTTATTTCAGAAAATGTTAGTAAGTGAAATGTCAAGTAATAAGTAATATTTTTCTTCAGATGCCCTGTCCACTGGGTGTTTTCCAGGAAAAAAGTTAACCATCATTTCACAATAATGTTTAAGAATAATGCCTTGCATTCATGTAAATTGACACTATACTGCATAGAACATCAAATTAGAGCTTTTTCCAAACTTGAATAAATAGTTAACTACCACAGTTTCCATCTACATTATCTAGCAATGGCACTCTTGGAGTTCTTCAAGACAATGCAATTTTGCAAAGAACTCACCAGCACCACATGAGGACAATAGCAGACTTCTATATATGTTCTCAACACCTAATATTAGAAGGCATACTGAGTTTCGGGAGCAGACTAAATATTACTATAGGCAATCTCAAAGATGCCTCCAGATGAAAAGATAGAACAGAATGAGATCTACAGGAAGAATACAGTATGTTCACAGGCATAGACAAGAGAGACAAGATATACAATCTGAATATCCTAGCATCTTTTTTTTTTTTTTAATTTGATTTATATGCTGCCCTTCTCCGGAAACTCAGGGCGGCTTACAGTGCGTTAAGCAATAGCCTTCATACTTTTGTATATTTATACAAAGTCAGCTTATTGCCCCCACAAACTGGGTCCTCATTTAACCTACCTTAGAAAGGATGGAAGGCTGAGTCAACCTTGAGCCTTGGAGAGATTCGAACCAGCAGTAAATTGCAGGCAGCTGTGTTAATAACAGGGTGCTTTAAACCACTGTAGTACCAAGGCTCTTCATGTAAATTACACAGCTTACTTGTATCAAGTGTTTTGGTGTTCCATTTGACATTATGAGTTGTTCAGATGCCACTAGTTCTTGTGGATTTTAATTGGCATTTAAGGATTTGATGAGCTTGGTCAATGATTCTAATCAAAATGAACAATACACTATGTCCCACGATGGGTTAGTTCTAGGAATCCTGTGTCAGCAGGGTTAACTTCTAATTTTTATATTGAACTGGAACAATTTCTGATGCCGTAAACTGTAGCACATTATAAAAATACAAATGTTTAGTTAAAATAAATACCAGTACCTAGCCCTGTGATGGCGAACCTATGATGTGCCACAGGTGGCATGTGTAGCCATATCAGTGGGCACGCGAGCTCAGCTCCGGTGTGCATGTGCATGCCAGCCAGCTGATTTTTGGGCCTTCTGGGTCCACCAGAAGTAGGGAATCAGGCTGTTTCCTGCCTCTGGAGGGTCTCGGGGTGTGGTGAGGAAGGCCTGTTTTTTGCTGTCCCTGGCCTCCAGAGAGTCTCTAGGAGTCTGGGGAGGGTGAAAACGGCCTTCCCTACCCCCCCCAGAGATCCTCCGGAGGCCAAAAATGGCCCGTTTACCAACTTCCGATCCCAGAACTTCTGGGGGGGTGGGAAAGGCCATTTTCGCCCTCCCCAGACTCCTAGAGAGGCTCTGGAGGCTGGGGACAGCAAAAAACAGGCCTTCCGGTCCCACTGGAAATTGGCAAATGGTCCATTTCTGGCCTCTGGAGGACCTCCGGGGGGGTAGGGAAGGCCGTTTTCACCCTCCTCAGACTGCTAGAAAGGGTCTGGAGCCAGGTAAGAGAAAAAAACGGGCTTACCGGGCCATCGCGTGACAGGAGTGGGGTGAGGGGGGTCATGCATGGAGGCAGGGTGCATAGAATTATGGGTGTGGGCATGTGTATGCGCAACCCTTCCTGCCCCCCCTCCTGGCACGTGATGACAAAAAGATTAGCTATCACTGACCTAGCCTTTTATGTCAGTTATATTCATCTTCTTTTGCAGCTATTTCTGCTGAATTTACAAAAGTTGAAATATTGAGGATCCTTGGTGCTCTCTGAGCTTGGTTTTTTTTCTTGCAGACGTTTCATTAATCAAACTAAGTAACATCATCAGTGCTAGTTGACAATATTTTGTGGTACTTTAAAATTACTCTGAGCATCCACAGTGTTTTAGAACAGATTAACTACACATTACACTTACTGATTTAATCTGTAGAATTATAGCCACCTCTGGGTAGGGGAAATGAGCGGCATAAACAATTAATAAATAAATAGTTAAAATAACTGGTTGTGTTTTCAAAGAAGTAATATTCAGGAGCAGGATTCAAATGTAACATAATTTGAAAGCTTGTTGAAATCAGAATTTCTTGGTCTTTTGTATAAAATGAAAATAGGCTAACCTGTTATATAAAGAATATTAAAATCATACTAGAATCTATCCTATTGGCATCTCATATTGAACAGAAGCACTTAAATCATTGATTCACACATCTACCTTTTACTGTATTCCTCCACATGCCTAAGGAGAAATATTTTCCATTAAATTCATTGAGATTTATTTCCATGTAATTTGGTGTATAATTAAAGTCTTTTTTAAAAAACATAGTAGTATGCTGTAGTTGAACATGCCATTTATTTGAATGTCTTTGTTTGTTTTGGAACAATTGTGTTGTTCTTTTCACCAAAACAATTTCCAGAACTGTTTTCGAATAATATATAAAAATAGTCATGCCAAGAAAATGCATCACAATAAAAGCAGCAATTAAAAGCAGCAGGCAAAACCATCCCATAGTAAGTACGTATTTCTATTTTAGGGTTCATGAAAGAGAAATGAAGGATTATGTGCCATTAACAACTGAAGTAAAACTCCCAATTCCAATCCCTGCTGTGATTACCATACAACATTCCTTTCCTGTCAAGTCTGATCACAAACATACTTAAAATAAAATGTTAGGGTTTTTTCAGGCCCTATTATTGTAACCTCGACAGCTATTCTGGCAATTGTATCAAATGTTGCATCAACCTTTGCTGCATGAAATTTACCAAATCCTATTACATCAGTTCAAGGCTAGGTTGCATCTTGTTGAATAATAAAGATGGCAAAGCAGTAAAGAAATAATGATTTAGCTATTAATTAATACTAAAGGTATAATTTACAGTCCAAGGATTGCTTTCGTTGTACAAAATAGTGAACTGAAGAAAACTAAAAAGGTTGGGTAGCCTCTGAAACCTGAATTAAATGAAAAATGTAAATATTTATTTTATTGTTCTTCCAGTAGTTGGAAGATGCCTGGAAAAGATTAAGAAATGGGTCATGCTTTCCTTTCAAGAATGTTTAGTGAGGTCTTGCAGTGCAATCTGCATCAGATAAGCTTGATCCTAAGGGATTACTAAAATATTTTGCACACATGAGAAAGCTATTAGCATACCCTTGACACAGCAAAGTATTAAACAATCAGAATGTTTAGGGAAACCAAAATCCTGGTATATTAACTTAAAACTAAAATTAAATGCAAGACAGAACATGTAAAATACATTTGGAGGGGTTTTTTTGTTTTGTTTAAAGAATCTGAAACAAATATAGTTTGTTTCATATTTACTAAACATTTATTAGCAACCTAGAAGTAATTCAGTAAGTATCTGGAATGTATAATCAATATATTCTATGCATTATTTTGATTAAATTTGTAATAACTTAAGTGTAGTACACATCAAAACTATAGTAGATATGTTTATGAAGAGTCTTTCTAAATATATATTTTAAATAAACATAATAAATAATTTGTTGGGTTAGGGAATAAAACAATGACTGTATGACCAAAAGATTATTGTCATATTTGTTTTAACATTTAATTTTGGATTAACTAATAAATATATACCTAAAATTTATCGTGGCTTAGATTCTTTAAAATGTTTTTATTTATTTATTTTTATTTATTTTATTAATATTAGTGTAGTTAGTCCATACAAAGAAACACACTGAGCAAAGCTGAGCTTTTACTAACAGTGTTAGCTAAAATCTCAAATGTTTATGAGTAGAGGGAAGTTATCTCACTAATATTTCATTTAGAAGATAAATAGTACAAGAATGTGCAATCTATGGGGCACCAGTCATTTTTCCAAATAGAAATGACATCATTTTTGAAGTTAAAATTTGCATTGTGCTGTAGATTGCTCAGCTCATTTCTTTCAGTGGATTACTTTTGAATAGCTTAATGATGAAGAAAAAGAAGAAAAAATCAGGTCAGCCACTGATCTCACCATCTGGTTTCCTTGTCTCATAATATGAAATCCACCATTCAAAAGGGAACAGCACCGGAGATCCAATTGATTATGAATTTAATATGATTTAGGGGCAATAATGGTGGGAATGACTGGACTGAATGGGGTAAATTGATTTTGGAGCAGGTTCTATATTATCTAGGTTAAAGTAATAATTGAATAAAAGAACTGGTGTGGGTGGGTTCAGTGGGGTGGAAATTAAAGAACAATGTTGTTAAGTCATTTGGTTCAACAGTTATTTGATTTATCTTATGGAAAATTTAAAGACTTTTGAAATGTGCATATGTACATATAAATTAATATATGGAAATTCCATCAAAATATGTGTTCTCTGTTTCCATGATATACAAGAAAAATTGAACTTGTCATTTTATGATAGTTAAAATAAAATCAATCAATCAATCGAGGCAAATTATCAATTTCCACAGGAAATCAGAAGTTTCTCTTCTGATAAAATTGTGGATATACTATGAAAGCAGCAAAAGAGTTTGTTAAGGTTATTAGAATTTCAAAGAATATGATAAGACAAAGGGACATATATTTCTGTGTTTTCTTTAGTGTGCTACTACAAACTTTCATAGTATATCAGTATTCACTATTCACAGCATATTAAGGGATCCGATTAGTGTAAGAAAACTTTTTAAAAATTGTTTTCAATATACTAAATAGGCCAAAAAAGAGGAGGGTCTGTTCAATTTTTGCTTTCTAAATAATGTTTCTTTGTTTATATCTGTCTTTATTTTTTACAAACAACTGAAGATGGTAAACTTATCTAATACTCCTTCCTCTGTCTATTTTCCTCACAACAACTCTGTGAGATGAGTTGGGCTGAGAGAGGCTGGCCCAAGATAAAATATCTATAATTTTAAAAAATACCATTAGTTGTCACAACTCAAACAAATACTTTAGTAACCATACTAGACAATGGCACTTCACTTTCTTAGGCACTAGGTGACAGATCCATACTAAAATACAGATCCAACAAGATTTTCACACACAACAAGCAACAATTGAAAAATGTTACAGAATCATATCCTGTAATAAACTCAAATGTACCCACATTTGCATCATTAGTTCTACCACAGGCCCAACAACCTCATACACAAAATTGGAGGTGCCCTTACGTGCTCTTCCCCCATTATGGTATAGACCACAATCTGTCTGAAAAAAGCTGATGTGGTTCCCATCTTCAAAAAAGGAAATAAATGGTTCCAGGAAACTGCAGATCAGTTACCCTAACAGAACCTGTGAAGATCCTAGAAAAGATAATCAAGCAACAGTTCTATGAACACCTAGACACAAGCAAAGCTATTAATAGAAGCCAGCCTGTATGTCCAGTTCTGGTCACCACGATACAAAAAGTTGTTGAGACACTGGAAAGAGTGCAAAGAAGAGCAATGAAGATGATTATGGGGTTGGAGGCCTAACATATGATGAACAGTTGCAGCAATTTGGTATGTCTAGTCTAATGAAGAGAAGGACTAGCAGTTTTCCAATATTTGAAAAGCTGTAACAAAGAAAAGGGGGACAACCTACTCTCCAAAGCATTGAGGTCAAGACAAAAAATAACTGATGGAAATTTATCAAAGAGAAATCCAATTTAGAATGAAGGAGAAATTTCATGACAATGAGAACAATTAATCAGTGGAATGGCTTACTTTCAGAAGTTGTAAGCATCCAACATTAGAGGTTTTTAAGAAGAGATTGGGCAGACATTTGTCTGGAATGATATAAGGTTTCCTGCTTGGGCAGGGGATAGAACTAAAAGACCTCCAAGTTCCCTTCTGGTGTGCCAAACACTCAGGGATTCTGTGTAGAACAAATAATGAACAAACATAGGTCAAAAGAATTAATGGATACAAAATAGACATGACAAAACAAGGACCAGCAGGATAATTTGACTTCCAAAGATATTCTGTTATAGATATAGCACAGTTGAGCAAAGTCTCAGAAAACACAAGTATGAATTGAAAAGATACTTGTGTGTCTCACATGTAACTTGTATCCACAAAATTGCATCTTCCTATTCTCTCTCTCTCCCTCCCTCCCTCCCTCCTTCCTTACTTCCCTCTGTCCCTACCTACCTATCTCTATCTCTTATTCCAATTTAAATCCTTCATGAATTTAGCTACTCATGAAGTGAGCTATAGTCTTTAATAAAACATGTTCGTTTGAAAAGATGCTACCATATCTCTCCTACTTTTTTTCCCTTTGAGATGATCATGACATTTGTAGATGTATCACACAGAAGAAATAGCGTGTTTAGTAATTCAAGCTTCTTATTTGAAATTCCCATTCCATCTCAAGCAGTCCAACCATATTACAGTAAAACAGAATGAGTTATCAGTTTTTGGCTGTTGAATGTCATATACTGTGAATATTAAAGAATGTAGAAGAAAAATGGAATGCAGGTTTATAAAGCTTACTTATTTATTCTCTTTACAGCCCATTGGTGCTTTAAACCCAAAGAGAGCAGTCTTTTATGCAGAACGCTATGAGACTTGGGAAAATGATCAAACTCCACCTTATCATTATAACACTCATTATTCTACATCCACCTGTACATTAGCCTGGCTTGTTCGCATTGTAAGTATTTTTGCAATTTTTATCTTTCGTATCTTTATAGTTAAAGCTGTCTGCTGTCTTTTGTATTTTTTAAAAAATGTGGTTTAATTATAGAACTGAAATTTTAGGGAAACAAAACAAGTCAACCTTAAGGAGAGAAGAATCCTAATATTCCAGTGCAACCATTATCTCATTACAATTATCTACAGAAAGAGAAGGCTCACAATAGGAGTTAATATAATGAGACAGTATGATTACTGACATAACAAGGCCAACCCAAGGAATTACAATGTTTGGGGTAACAGTGTCCAGTTCCTGTTCACACATGCACATGTCACAGGTAGGTTTAAGGTTTTATTTGAGGCTTTCCAAGAGTCTTCTGACAACAGACAAAGCTGACAACAAAAGTAGAGTAGAGTAAAATAATGTCTTTTTGAACAATTCTTCAATATGTTAACCTTGATTGTTGTCCTAAGATTATTCTCTAGAATCAGGTCGATTCTTGGAAAGTGGGGGACCAAGGGAACTCCAAAAGTTCTACACCAGGGTGTCAAACTTGATTTCATTGAGGGCCGCATCAGGGTTATGTTTGACCTTGGGGGGCCGGAATGGGCATGGCCAGGGTAGGCATGGCCAGCTCAACATCACTCATGTCGGGGCACTTGTGGTGGGTGGGGCTGGGCAGATCCATTGTCTCCCAGTGGACAAAGACGAGATCAGGGAGAGCACCAAACCCTTGTCCTCTAGAGGAGCCTCACCATCCCTCTGAGATCACACAAAGGACCCTGGACTGTGGTGCAGGCTGTCCAGAGCTCTAGGCAGCGAAGGGCAAGCACCCAGCCCGGCTCTCAAGCTCCAAGGGCACTGGGACACCCCCCCCCAGCCCAGCCCCGCTTCCCCGAGAGGATCCCCGCTTACCTCCTCAAGGTTGCAGCTGCTGTGCTCACTCTCCTTGGCCAGGTTGCTCATAGTATGTGCGGGAGGGCAATGTGTGTGGGTCAAAGTGAGACCCACTCCCTCTCCCCGCAAGGAGACCCAGCTTTGTAACCAAAGCAATTGAATGCTATATCCATAAATATGCTTTGAAAACTCAGAATAGAAATCAACTGACAATATATGTAAGGCCTTTTTTGTTGTTACAACAATGCATACAAAAAGCAGAACAAAAAAAATAGACTGAAATTATTGGGAAATTTGATCCACCTTTGTAAGTGAGCAAATCTAATTTGAACAATACATGGATCGAAATGCCATCATCATTTGAAGTGTACTGTTCTTCAAATTTTATTACTGTAGCTTGGATTCTAATCTCCTTGATAAAACAAAGGTATATTTCACATGAAGGGAAATGTAGCTGTTTTTAGATCAAAATATTTTGGAATTTAATGCACAATTACAGGTGTATTTTATTAAATCCATTGTGCATCAAATTCCACAATATTTTAACTTAAAATTATGTTGCAATACTTTAAAACAAGGGATACTTTCTGAATATTAGAGGAGGTGATAGTGATTATTATGATTATGACTTCATATTTATATCCAACACTTCTATGTACATTTTTTTAAATGTGTAAGCTATGTGATAACTGTAGATGAGTCTGCATAGCATGTTAAGGATTAAAAATCCAAAAGATAGACACATTACTTTGGTATAATAGCCCCCCCCCCCATGGAGTTCAACTATCGGAAGTTTAATCCTTCGCTCTGAATCTTCTTACTTTCTATGTTTGTCTCTGTCTCTTAAATAATTTTGTCATGGAAGTTATAATTACATTTTAACATAATTCCCTGTAATTACCCTTACTGCTTTTTTTTTTAATAATCTGCACTTCTTATTTACAATTCTGCTTCTACTCTCTGCTTCAAACCCATTTTATTTAAAACTCAAAATAAAGATACACAGTGGTGTACTGTGCTTTTAAAATGCCAACTTCATTTTTTAAAAAAAATATTTTATTCATACTAATAGGAATTACATTTGATAGTGTCAAATGGTTTATTGAAAGCTTTCCATTGATTTATACAGAGATTTTTTAAATTAGAAGGTAGTATAATAGAACTGTGCAAAATAATTCAAAGATGTCTTGCTTTGGTGTCGATCCTGTGGAAATGTCAGGTGTGCAAGGACACACATGTTCAGCAACATGAAGAGGTGCTTGAAATCTATTTAGTGAGTTTCTGAAAGGTTCTTGCACAAAGCTCCATTTCAGCAGACATGGAATGGAATGTTCTTCAGAAGGGTTGGCCTGAGTAGAAACTCATCTGCTGAGCAATATTCCATTCCATGTTATTTATTATTTACTCATTATACTATATCCAACCCTCTTTCCATTTACAGAAAACACTGCAATGCTACCATTTTTTAATAATGTGTAAAGTATATACATAATAGTATCTATAGCTACCTACCATATAATTTATTTATTTATTTATTTATTTATTTATTTACTTATTTGTATCCCGCTTTTACTATTTTTTCAAATAACTCAAAGCGGCGAACCTATTTTCCAATTCACCTTCCTCCTGTTTTCCCCACAACATCAGCTTTTGAGCTGAGTTGGACTAAGAGAGAATGACTGGCCCAAAGTCACCTGATGTTGTGGCCTGTAGGCTGCCGGCAGAGCTAACAGCAGAGTCAGACAAAGAGGAGAGGGAGGGGGAGGGGGAGGGGGAGCCTGGGCCAGCTTTGGAGCCTTTGAAAGGCTCTGATGAGGAAGCAGAATCAGATGCAGATGCAGACCCGGAGCCTTCTGTCCACCCCCAGGTGGAGAGGCAGTTATCTTCGGGGCTGGAGCTGAGTGAGGGGGAAGAACAGATGGGGCCCATCCCAGATGCGCATATGCATAGAGAGGAGAGGAAAGCAATGGAAGGCAATAAGCCGGCTCTCAGGGAAAAGAAGTTGTAGACGCTAGCCAGCCCCTCGCTGGCTGGGAAATAAAGGGGTGGGTTTTCGGAGTGGCCTGTTATTGCAGACAACCGTTCATTTTCCAGTATACATCACTGAAGTCAGAATCAAGTTTGTCAGGACTAATTGCTCTGGATTTGAGGTGCCAACTGAGTCTCCCTGCTGGGAAATAATAGGTAGTGAATTTGCCTCAGCTGGGGTGAACAGGGACTATTTCTGCTTGGCTTAATCATTGAAGGACTTTTTATCTTGAGTTCTCATGTGAACAGAGACTGTTTGTGCCCTGTTTCAGAAGGGGAAAAGACTCTCATTTGTGACTAATTATTTTTGGTTTTGCCTATCCAACATGAATAAAGACTGTTCCTGCCCTGTTTTAAGAAAGGGTTTGTTTTACTCGTGAATAAGTGGTTTCTCATTGCTTGCAAAGGCTGGGTCAGAACACCTAGCTGGCTGAATTTGAACTCACTGTCTCTCACTTTCTAGCCTGGTGCCTTAACCACTATGCCAAATTGGCTTGTCATATACATGAATATATAATATATGAATGTAAGCTTCATGTACAGTACATCAATCCAAAACAGATAAACTGACCATGGCTTCTAGCAATATTTGCTGAAATAAATCAATAATTTGGTATTATTACATCCCTCTTGGTAACCTGAAAGGAAACCAGTGACACTTACTGCATATGTTGCTAATTGTATCTTGGTGAGAGAACTGATTTCTGATCAAGATCGGGAGTTCTTTAGAGCTTAGAAGTTCACATTCAAGAATTATTCTGCTAATAAGGCAATAGAGCTAGTAACCTGGAGTACTTGTTGCAAATTTAGGAGACCATTCACAAAGGATTTATTTTGTTCCTTTCTACTATCAATCTCATTAATCATCTGCTCCTTTAAATGGTATGAAGGCAAGCACTTTTCTCTGTTTTGTTTGGTCAAGCAGAAGAAAAATATGATTCAAGTTCTCCCCTTCCAGCCCTTCAGATTTACCTATGGGCTTGGTAAGCTAGTTAATACCTTAGTTACAATACCATCGCATCATATTTTCCTAACAGATTGTTATCCCCCCTCTGCCACTTACCTAGGAATACAGAGGCAAAGGCCATTCTTATTTTTTTATAAAATAGAATGGGAGGGATAAACTAGGGCTGCCATAGCTGAAATATAAAATTCTTGACAAAAATGGTTAGCTACAAAGAAGTTCCTCCCAAAGTTTGTTCTTTGCTATGACCCTTTAGTCACCTCTTACTGTTGCAACCTAGATATGGAAGATCTCTCCTTTCTTGCTCTTCTCCTCTGTCTAATATAAATTATTCAATCTCAGAAGACAATTTTTGCCCCAAATAGAAAAGTAGGGCATGGCAATAAAAAGGAGCTTGCTTACAGGCCTCTCACTTCTTTGGTCCAACTGCCATGCAATTGGGGAGGCAAGAAATTCAGGGCATCCACTGCATCACTCACTTCATCCGGGATGGAGATATATAGCTGAGTTATTATCAGTTTGTCAATGATACCTCAATCCCATGGTGACAGATGATCTCAATCAGTGGTTTCATGTAGATACTAAAAAGGAACAGAGAGAGCACCAGGCCTTAAGGTATGCCACATAGGAAGCGCCATAAGCTGGACCTCTTGTTCACTAATAACAGCAATTGGGACCGGCCTCAGAGGAAGGAGGTGAATTACCACAAAACCTCAATTTCCTAAGTTGGTCCAAAAGGATATCATGGTATTGATGATATCAATCAGTCAATGGTATTGAAAGCCACTGAGAGGCCAAGGAGAGGAAGGATGAATGCATCACCTCCACTTCCGTTCCTGCCAGAGATCATCCATACATGCAACCAATGCTGTTTGGGTCCCATATCAAGGCATGAAGCCTGACTGAAAAGGGTGCAGATAATTCATTTCCTCCAGAGTCCTCTGGAATTGCAGCATCACCATCTTCTCAACCATATTTCCTAGAAAGGTGAGAGACTGGGAGAAAATTGTCCAGCATGGTAGGGTCCAGAGATGGCTTCTTGAGTAGGGGGAACACCAGTGTCTCTTGAAAGGAAGCCAGAAACACTCCTATGACAAGAATGAATTCACCATCACTTGGACCCACCCACATGATACCTCCCAGGTGGTCTTAATCAGTCAGGAGGGGCAGGGATCTAATATGCAGGTAGTGGCATTTGCATTCCATAGCATCCTATCCTTTTCCTCAGGTCCAACAGAATCAAATCATTCCCAGTTAACTGAGTAAGTCCGTTCCCTGGGCATCTCTATAGGACTTGCATTTGGTATTCAATTGTGAATGAATCCAAGCAATTTCATCCTCTAAATCAGTGGTTCTCAACCTTTTCTTCACCACGGACCTCCTTTAAATACCTGATGTGGCCACGGAACATGGCCACAGACCCCCAAGACTTAACTCAAGATTTAAATCATACCATTTCTTCAAGCCTTTGTCGAACCCCTGTGATGAAATCGTGCCCCCCCCCAGGCATCCACGGATCACAGGTTGAATTCCTTCTCAGAAGATATTATACAAAGGATATTATTCTATAGCATTTTTATTTTTATTTATGTATTTATATATTATTTTTATAAATAACTCAAGTTGGCAACTATACCTAATACTCTGGACTATGTCACAAATTATGGAAACATTTTGTATTTAAACTTAAGTGTGAATTCCATTAAAGTCGCTTGGCTAGATGGATTCGCAAACTAATCCAGCATTGTCTACTAGAGCATTCCTGCAATTCAGAATAGTATTGAGATATCTGCACCCTTTACAATACTGGTGAACAATATTTTCATGTCTACCGTCTGCACTTATTAGATAAGAAAGATGAGGGATGATGTGATGATGTGAAATGAGGGAGCAGTGATATTAAATGGGTGGATTTATTTACAAATGGGTTGCCAGGATTAACTTTTAAATTGAAGGTTGAGGAATATACAGTAAACGTGATATTTTATTTTCTTATTTTCAATACATTCAGCCTTTTTAAGCTCACACAACAGCTTTATTGTGCTGCTCACTGGAAAACTGAGAAATTACAGTAACAGTTGGGAATTGCAGATTTCATTGCTGAAAGTGGGTAACAGGAACAGGACAAAATCTGGTAGTAGCGAAGCTATCAACCTTGCTCTAAAGCCTGGGGAAATAGAACCATTACTAATTTAATTTGTAATAACATCAGCTGATGGTTCAAACACAAGTTCTGAAGAATTTATTTTTTGATTCTACACAATGATAAGGGTATCTCTTAGTCATTTTTGGCATGCACTTCTTTGTGCTATATGTCTAGTACAAGAGTTTCTCACCAACGTTTTGCAATTAACTGGCAGAAGATTAAACATCCTTGAGTCCTGGTGACTTCATGGACATGTGCCTGATAGAAAAAAATGAGATTATTTTGTTTCACCAGAAGCATTCTGAAATAATTACTAAAAGGAGATTTTTCCTTCCTTATTAAAACTCTGAAACCAAAGTACCAAACTTACATTTGAAACTGCATTTAATGATATATAATTTTTTACAGAATTCTTCACAATTAAGGACTTTTGTGTCTATTTTAGTGGGGGGAACCTCATTCTTAAATTGCTTTCACCAAAATCCATAACAATTTTTTAGAAATTAATGATTTTTGCTGCTTTATTTCATTGTTTAAAACTTAAAATATTTGAACATACTGTACATAATGCATTTCCTTCCTTCAGTTATATGACCTTTGGATAGATATAATTGGTTGAGAAGAATTATCCAAAGACCATATAAAAGTTACAAAAATATTCTTGGATTATTTAGAACACTTATCTCTGTGAAACAGATTATAATAGAGCAGGAATTTGGAAACAGTAATGTACAAGCAACACAAGATTTTATAGGAATCTTTCCATTCTCTGATTCAGATATTGTTTTTTATTGTACTTTATTAGTCACATCAAAAAATGAAATGCAACGATTTGATATATAGTTCTCATTAATTGTTTCCTAATTAATTTTAAATTTTAATCCTATTGCTGTTGATACAACTTGGCTTCTTATAAATACATTCTCTGTCTCATTTTTTAATGGCAGGAGCCTTTTACAACTTTCTTCCTCAATGCAAATGATAGTAAATTTGATCATCCGGATCGAACTTTTTCTTCAGTGGCAAGATCATGGAGAAATAGCCAACGAGACACTTCAGATGTCAAAGTAAGAAAAATGTTTTCTATGTACAAGTAATTGGGTGGCTATCAATATGGTTATATGCTACAAATGCAAAATGGGGATGGGGGGGAAGAGTGTTTTTTTCCACATACACAGAAAAGAAAGTTGTATTATATCATCATTTTTAAATGCCTGTTTTACAATCAATGATGAATACAAGCTTTCCCAGCTATTAAAAGATCTTTTGTTCTTGACAAAATAAATAAATAATCCTATCCCAATTTATAATCAAATAATCACAGAATGGAAAAAGCCCAATAAATTGTTCTTTCCTGCTGTTAACTCAATATTTGGCCCATTCCATAAACGCAGCAAGATTGGATGTGACCTTAAAGTGTTATATTGTTATAGCTTTTCCAGCATGAGTTTTCCATCGCCTGGGGCAATTAATAAAGCATTAATGACAAGATACATTTAAAATGTATGTTTTGTGTAAGCCTTAGCTTTTACCACATTGTGCCTCAGGATATTATGCAACAATACACATTAGATTAAACTTATATCTACATAATACATGGAAACGACTAGAGAACAAGTATTACCATGCACTCATTCTTGCATAAATGGATTTTATAAGTTTTTATTGTACTATAAAAACCATGTTTCTTCCTTTATATTAAAAAATAAGGCCCTCTCCTAGGAATCCCATAAAAACATATACTTAACACACACAACATTTTTTTTAAAATGATAAATAAATATCTTTATTCATTCAATTGTATCATTATTTGCTTGTTTGAAATCAGAAGATATACTGAAATTGTTTACACTTATTGTAAATCCCTTTTAGTCTTTTTGTTTTAATATATATTGTTAGAATTGTTTCTAAAGGCTCCTATAAGTTAGGAGCCTATTCATACTAATGCTACATTATTTATGTATTGAATTTCTGTTCTGACTTATTCTGAAAAATAAACAACATATTTTGTTGTTATATTGTATCCGTGAACTTTAAAATAGAAGAATAATATGTGAAGAAGAGAATATATGAATATTTCTGGAGGCTGAAATCCCTTTTGTGCTTCACATCATTTGAAAAGTGGTGGTTGGCATGAAATTTTGATTTAATATCGCAGTCCTTTCAGAAAGACAAAATGCAAGATTTTCTTATCAGGAGTATTTGTTAGCCATCTATTTTTTCTACTAAGATTCACTTTAAATATATAAAATAAATACTAAGATGAAAGCATCCATCTAGTTTATGAAGACTGTTTATCCAGGCAAAAGCTGCATATAATAGATTATTTTGTAATGGTTTATTACAAATACTATAAACCTAGTTTTCTGATCCATGTATAAATCTTGAATACATTTTTCAAGCCTAGTTTACATAAAATTCTATTAAATTTCTAAAAAAATTAAATCACTATTAAATTTTGCTCTTTCCCTTTCTCCATACATAGAGAGAGAGAGGGAGGGAGGGAGGGAGAGGAAAACTATTTACTGGCTTCGGTTAACTGCCATAACCTTACAATCAACATCATGTTATTTGTATATGTTGAATATATAAATGTCTAATGAATGTTAATCCTATAGTATGACTCATTTTTCCTTTAGTATTGATCAGGTGCCTTCATGAAGTAGTCACTCAATAAAATAAAATATAATTACAATTAAAACTAATTAAACCACCCAATTAAACTAACACCTTAACAGTTTTGAATATTGTGTATGAAACTCTGTTTTTCATTAAACCAGGATAGTTTGATATCCTGATGTAAACTGAATGACCTATTTGCCTTTGGCAAAACAGCATATTAAAGTTTTTTGCAGACTTCACTCATAGCATACTGACCTGATTCCCTTAAATTTCAAGACTTAAGGTTATACCTACCCATTATAGTAAGAAACAATTGCATATGAAAAGCAGAAAGTTACTTAGGAACAAAAGAGACATACTACCCTAATTAATAAATTAGTATGATAGAGTACCCTGCATTAAGAAGTATAGTTTAAAATATACTTGTAAAGGTGCTTTACAGAGTAAAGAAGCTATAGGGTAATGTTACTTTGGAAAGAAACCACTCTAAAGTGCAAAAATATAATGTTCAAAAACTAATTTTTGAATGCTTCTTAAACATATTATATTAAGGTGACCAGATTTTAACATTGGTAAAGAGGGACATTGTGGGCGTGGCTTATTTTGTGGGCTTATTTTCTAGCTGGTCATGTGACTGGGTGGCCATGGCTATGTCTATAGGGTAAGGTGAACAGATTTTAACATTGGTAAGAAGGACACCATTGTGGGCGTGGCTTATTGTGTGGGCGTGGCTTGGAGGCCATGTGACTGGGTGGGCGTGGCTACCTGGTCATGTGACCGGGTGGCCATGGCTATGTGTATAGGGACTACTCAGAGGGCTGAAAAGTCATTTCTGACAGGTCCTCACACTTTTGACTGGTCCTCACACTTATGACCATCCTCACATTTATGCCCATGCAGCATTCTTAACAACCATGTCACTCATTTCACAACTGCTTCTCTTCACCATGATGACAAGATAGGGCAAAAATGTAAAATGTGAGGACAGTCATAAGTTCGAGGACTGGTCAAAAGTGTGAGGACCAGTCAAAAATAACTTTTTCAGCCCTCTGAGTAGTCCATATGCATTAAAGGATTACAGCAATAGAGAGGGATGAAGGAATGGAAATTAGAGTAGGAGTGAGGGTAAGAGAGGGAGGAAGAGAGGAGGAGAAGGAGAAAGAAAGAGGAAGTAGGGAGGAGAAAAAGAGGGTGGGGGGAAGAGAAAGTAAGAAGGAAAGAAAAGAGAGAGGTGGTAGGTTTGAGGAGAAAGATTGCTGTACAATAAAAAAGATGAAAGGGAAGAAAGCCAATCCCAAGCAAATATAAAGATATTAAGATAAAGAATGAATTGTTAAACTTTAAAGACTAAAAGAGAACAAATATGAATAAATAGCAATAATTAGAAACACACATACAAACATACAATGTATTTTCTTTGAACAGAATATTTGGCTGGTTCACAAATTTAAACAGCGTTTAGTCATTTCAATTAAATTTACAATTTCTATATTTCCTTTTTGCCATATTTATTCCTCATCTATTTTTTTAAAAAACCAATATTACCCTTCATCCTCATCTCTAATCTTAATCAAATTCAATTTTTCCCTTCTATTCTATATTATACCCCTTCCCATTGTCATCTATTTTTATATCCATCCTCACATTGGTTAATTATGTAATACAGTTGTTTAATACAAATTCAACATTTTAATATAAATCAATTAGTTATATAACTATCTTTTTTGTATATTTATTAATATGAACATGAATATTCCAATTATCTCCATGCAATCCAATTTCTTACAAATCAATTAATTATATTTACCAATAATAATAAACCAAATAATTTCCCCCATATATTCCTCCAAACCACAACTTAACCATTTCTGCTTTCAACACAATATACAATTAATAGTATTTCAATTATTACAATTCCCTAGTTAAATACAGCTTTTTTTCCTTTGTGTTTTAAAATCTTGAACTCTCCTCCTAAATTTCCCATTGTTTGCAGTTTTTCACCTACCTTTTTTGGGGAGGAAAAATAAAAATAAAAATAAATCTCTCTCTGCCTCATTTTGTCACGCTGCACCAAAGACCCTGGTTTCGGTTTCGTTTCTGAAGCTTAGCTAGGGGAAAAAAAAACTGCTTTACACTGATTGCCTGTAGGGCGGCCCTTTGAAGCCCCGGGCAAGAGTTTAAACAGTTTTTTTTTCTTCTAGCCATCAGCTGGGGCTCAAGAAAAATCGGGACTTTTTTGAAACGCCGCGGGACACGGGACAAATTGCTCAAAAGCGGGACTGTCCCGCCAAAAGCGGGACGTCTGGTCACCTTATATTATATTGCTCTTGGACAAGACTGTACAAATCAGAAAAGATTGCTAGAACAATAAGGTGACATATTGTAAATTAATAAGGGTAATGGACATTCTTATAACTGAATGATACTCCCCTCCCATCAGCCAAGGTGATTATTAAAATAATGGTTACCAGGGGATCAGCTTGAGTACGGGAGAGAAAAGAATAAAGAGAATGGAGGCCTGAAAATTTAATGGAAATATATTAAGCTTCTACAATTTTCCAAATAAAATTCAAAATGATAGCAAAGCAAAACACTATATAATATGTAAAAGTTATATACTACAGAACAGAATGGCAACAAAAAAGCCACATTAATGCTATATAAGAAGCCAAAAAAGTAACAGGACAGTTCCTTAGAAAAATAGACATAAAGGCTTATTTTCAGGAATGTATACTGTTCTGTTAACCATGTAAAATATGAAAGACTCTTGTTAAGAAATTGTTTAATCCAATTTTGAATCCACAAGTATTCTGTCTGTCTGTGTGCACCACGTTTTAAGAAAGATACAGTAAAAGTGGAACAGGTGCAAGAGAAGGATGATGTGGATGATCGGGAATTGAAAATAAAGTCCTCTGAAGACAGGGCTGCAGGAATTCACATGTTTAGCCTGGAAACTGGGGATATCTAGCATTTTTTAAAAATATCAAATATTGTACAGAAAAATATCACCTGAAATATAAGACATGGAATAATGTTACAGGAATGCAAATTCTATTTGAATGTTAGAACTTCCAACAGTCAAAATAATCTGATAGCCATAGATAATTTCTAAGTGAAAGTTGGACAACCATGTGTTGTGAAACAGAAAAGAGTTCAAAATGGAATGGAATATGTTTTAAATTCCAGACTGACACGGAAGATTCAAAAATATGATTGACTGAAATGTTTGTTCTGACACGTTAGGAGATGCTGCTGCTAATGTTCAGGTTTCTTGGATTCATCAACTTCACATACAATATCCACATAAGTCAAAGATCCCCCAAATACCAGTGGTGTCTATAAAGTTGTCTGCCTTGAAGGGAGAGTGGATGAATTGGAACTCAGAGCAAGGGAAGAAGGCTTGTCTGTTCTTGCATTCCCTCTTTCATCTCAGTCTAAAGCTTGGGCAGTGAATGCATGCCTCAGCACTTAATATTTGTGCCTATCCATTATCCATCTCTGAGGTAATGGAAGGGTCTTTTCTATCCTCCCCTGGAATTGGATTTCGAGAATGGGGATCATGATTTAAATGAATTACTAGCCCTTTTCATAGGATGATTTTTTTTACTAAATAGGATTATTTTTGGTTAAAGAAGAGAGGGTTGAATGCTTTGCTGAAGCTACTATCCAAAAAAATGAGATAGGATTTGTTATTAGTTATTGGTTATTAGTTATTGATAACCCCATGATGTGTCCTATTAAACCAGCACCCCCCAAACTTTTGGGCAACAGGGACTGGTTCCATGGAGAGAGTTTTTCTGTGGACCAGAGAGGATGTGGTTTTGTATGCTGCCTACATCCCGCAGATGGGGCTTCACTCGGTTTCTGGCATTTCTAAATCTCATAATCTGACTACATAATAAACTTTTTTGTTTTGTCTGATAATAAGGGGAAATTGTTTGGTATATAGTTATAGAAGGCCTCTTTTTTCTCCTTTTGAAAGTTAAGAAAAAGAATTCCCAGTTCCCTAGAACTGTGTCCACCATTTAAGACTCTAGTAGACTGGAAATTAGTATTTTAATCTATTAATAGAGAAATTACTTAAGATGTTTTAAAAATACAAATGTAATGTAGTAAGCAATGTAAGAGAGTTGAACTTCAAAATTAAATGCAACAATATAAGATTTATTGAATAATTTTGTCTGTGCAAAGAACTGCAGATTTTGCATGATGAATAATAAAGCTCGTTTCTTTTGTTAAACAGGAACTAATTCCAGAGTTTTACTACCTGCCAGAAATGTTTGTCAACAGTAATGGATATAATTTTGGAGCCAGAGAAGATGAAACTATTGTGAATGATGTTGAACTTCCCCCTTGGGCCAAGAAGCCTGAAGATTTTGTCCGCATCAATCGAATGGTAAGGGTTTTTTTTAATCAAGCTTGCTAACAAGTCCACCCAATGTATAAATTAATATAGCCTTGTTTTTAGTCACTGTAAAGCAACAACTGAAAATATAAGGAAAAATATAAGGAAAAAAAACACACAAAGGAGTTAACAATATTTGATTGCAACTATCCTGTATTACCTGTATTACCAATTACTTGGCTTTATGCAATAATTTTCATTGGAATTTTCTTAGTGGAGGCTTATGATAAAACCATCATTCCCCTGATAAATTTAATTATTTTGTTCAACTTAATAAAGGTTCTTGCAGTCCCCAATAAAAATGCCATTGATTTTCTAAAAAAAAAAAAAAGATCAGTACAAAAAATATTATGGGCTAGGGTTAGTATAGAAAAGTATTAACATTATATGCATGCATATCTAATTCAGTCTCAGTTTAATCAACAAATGAAATACA
Source organism: Pantherophis guttatus (assembly GCF_059756535.1). Classification (NCBI taxonomy): domain Eukaryota; kingdom Metazoa; phylum Chordata; class Lepidosauria; order Squamata; family Colubridae; genus Pantherophis; species Pantherophis guttatus. The sequence continues at coordinate 27,026,678 of NC_142067.1, forward strand.
ATTATATCTCAAAATCCATATTTTTCAGAATATTGTGACAAAACCTTCTAATCAAAGCAGTGCACAGGAAAATATATTTATCAGAAAAGTTATAGTAGGAAAAAATGGAAAAAGTGCCGATACAAATATTACATTGAGAAAGGCAAATATAAAAATACATCTATTCAGGAATAAAGTGTTTCAGATGCCTTCCCTATGTATATATGTGTGCATGCAGCTGCTTCACTGGCCTTTCAAGCTGAATTGTTCTCTGAATATTAACACATACATATAAAGTTATATTTTTTTCATCTTAAGAATACCACAAGACTCCGTTGCTTTTGCTGAAAAAAATTAATAGATATACCTCTGGAAAATGTTTTTTGGGATACAATATTATTTGCTATCTATCTTATCATACATATAAAACAATACGTACCTAACTAGTATGGTGCAGTGGTGAAGGAAATATTGGAAAAACCAAATTCTGGTCCTTCTTAACAACAGAAATTCATTAGTGTCTTTAAGAGAATCACAAGCTCTCAGCCAATCCTTCTCAAACATATACTGTATTGTGAGGAAAAATGGCAGTAGGAAGCAGGAACCTCGAGGTCCTGAAGGAAAGTCATGATATAAATTTTACAAATAAACAAACAAAGAATTGACAAATATTAATTATATAATCCCAACAGTGCTTTTCCAAAAGGCACAAAAATCTAAAAGTTAACTCTATAAAGGATACAATCAATCAATCAATCAATCAATCAGAATAGAGCTTGGAGGTCTTCTAGTCCAACTCCCTGCTCATCATTCAGACAAGTGAAATACAATTCAGTGCACCTTTTCCCAGGAGTAAGCTCCCCTATACACATAGGACTTGCTGCTGAGTAGGCCTGCACTATAAATATAGAAAATAAATTATGATTATATGTAATACATTTACTTTACTAATATATTTATGTATGTATCCAAGCCATTCTTAAAATAATAAAAAATATTGAGAGTTAATTATATATGCTTCAAATAAATGTAAAATTATCCATCAAACCCAGATGGCTGAATGTAATGCTTTTATGTCCATTATGTTTTATACTCTAAATTAGAATTTACGGGTGCTGAATCTAATAACACTATTTAAGGATTACTTGTTAAAGTGCATTTCCCAGAGCTGCTTTCTCTCTGCATAAATCAACACATTACAAAGGCTCTTCATAATTTATCCAGTACTATAGTAGCACCCATTCTCTTTTGTAAAAGAAAATGCTTTCTTAAGCATTTTTATGTCACTATTAGATTTCTATGAAAATATTACAAATGGTCTCACCTATTTCATTTCATCTATAAAAGACCACTTGCAAGATGACTGGAAATTTTACTCCAGAAATTGAGTATATCTTTTATATCAGACAGCAAGTCTACTGAAGGCCTTCTTTTGAGTCCCTGGAGACATTTTCCTCAACCTTGCAACTTTAAGAAGTATGGACTCCCAGAATTTCCAAAGCAATTTTTGGCTGAAGAATGTTGGGACTTGAAATCCACACATCTTAAAATTGCTAAGGTCATGAAGCACCTCCCTGGAGAAAAGCAATTAATCAGAATAGAATATAAATATGTGTGTATCAATAAGATTTGGTATAAGGCAATTCTCAGTATTTCTAACCTGCAATTGCTAAGGCTATTTATAGTTTGTTTGTCAGATAGAATAAAGAATCTGTCATTATATTTTCCCAAATCATTAGTGAACGTTATGTTTATTTGAAACTCAGCTTTAAATTGAAATGGAAGACAATTGCATTTATTGTTTTGATTGATTTGATTAATATAACCTCTCATTCAGCGCATGAATCATGTTTAGTAAGTAACAATTCCATTCAATTGTGTTCAGTTCTCAGAGACTGTTTGAACAAATCCCTGCAATTTTCTTGGCAAGCTTTTCAGTAGTTTGCCATTGCCTCTATAACAATATGCAATTAAACAAAAAGAAAAACAGAAGCACAGAAAATAGGAAGTATGGGAAAATTCACCCAAGGGGGTCCAAGCTAACTTTTCTTGGGTTTGTTTTAATTATTCTAACTTACCCCACTTATAAATTGATGTATTTCTGTCAATACATCAAGCCTGTATTGACAGAAAGTCAATACAGGCTTGATGTCAGCCCTATGTGGTAGGTCAGGTCACAAAACAGACTCTACAAAACCTTTCCAGACTTTCTGAAGCTGTATTTTATAGGTATAGGCTATACTAACTAAAATGAAAACTTGACAGCATTTACCCCCATGCTCCTTTTACTCAAGACAGTTAAGAAAGCTAGTTTGGATTTCTTTCTAATGTTTTCTTCCTGTCAGACTTGCTATCTCTCATCACATAGTTTCTCCAAGGTAAACTCTGTAGCTCTCAAGCTTAGATATCTTTCCATTCTTTTCTGTAATAAAGAGAATTTCAATGCATTCAGATTTTCTGCAATCTTCATTTCTTTCAGTCCTTTGTTGTCGAACAGCCCAACAGCCCAACCTCTTTCCCTGCTACTTTTTAATTTGAATATATTTAAATAAGTTCTTACCAGATGGTCTCTCTTCCTATGGTATGCTCCTTAAATTATTTTGTTATTATTTCCTTAGTACAACTTTACACTTTCCGCCCCATATATTATGTCCTTTTCTCCTTCTCATGACAACAGACTTTTCATTTCTTGCAGAAAAATGTCTTGGGTTTTATAGCTTCCTGAACAATGTAAAAAGCCATGTTGGTTCATATTAAATTAGTCATAGTTTGTCTTAAACTGTGGAATATATTTTTGTTGAATCTTGGTTGGTTGGTTGGTTGATTATATGCCATCAAATCAATGTCAACTTTATAGATCACATAGATTTTCTTCAGGACAATCTGTTCCTAAACTGGTTTTTCATGTCTGACAATGCACTCTTCACCACTGCAAGTAAGTTCATCCAGCTTGCTGCTAATAATCCTTTCTGTGCTTCCACATTTCCCAGCATTGGACCCTTTTCCAGAGATGAATAAACCAATTTTAGTGGTTTAAAATAAGCTTCTGATACTGTGAAGAGATTTGGCTCTGTTGATATTTCTTTTCAGTCTTCTTTTTCAGTCTTCTCATTAACGGTTTCTTCTTTTGTAATGAAATGTGATTTGTGTAAGACTGGCATACATTTGCATACATCCTAAATGTAATAGTATCATAACCACCATTTCCTATTGTTTTCATAATGATTAGATGCTGGTCACTTCTTAGGATTTAATTTAAAGATGCCTTTTCTTTGGTAAATTGCAAAACCCAATTCTTCTAAAGCACATTAATTTAAATTATTCAGAAATTTGGTTTCTATGTCATGTAAGGCATAATGTACCCAATCTATATGAAACCTCCAATTATTAAAATAAGTTACTTGTACTCCTGGTTTCATTCAACATCTCACAATTGTCCTTGATATTTTAATCAGTGGGTGATAATATATCTCTAGATCTAATTTACATTTGTGGACAGATATTGCCCCCTATAGTTATTCTATGAAGGAAGCTAGTCTTTTTTTTCAATATGTTAGTTTATGATTAGCAATACTTTCCCCATTGTAGTCTTCTCTTTCCTGGCGCAAACATTTGCATTCCAAAAACAAATAAGAATTCTTAGTTCTCGATTTGAAACTTTTTTAGTACTAGCACAGAAATAACTATACATATGCCTCTCTCAAATATTGTTGGCGCTATACTGTATTTGTCTTTTTTTGTTTCATTGATGTGACAACTCCAGTACTTACCCCTTGTAGTATTTCTTGAAATATTCACACTTTTCTAACTGGATGCTGCCCAGCATCTGTCATCTTTCCTCCAGGGAAACACAGTTCTACCATATTTTTCATGTTATACAGCAGCAGCCTATCTCCATTTCACTTCAAGTGGAATATCCTGCTCTTATATAAATTTGTGTTTCTCCCAATGCTTTCCAGTGCCACATGAATCTAAAAACTTCCACTTGATGCCACAGTGTTGTCAATATCTAAATGGTATGCATTAGATCAGGATAGCATACTTTTCTTGTTTCTCCTGGAGTTCAGTCTGTTATCTAAGATGGAATAGATATCAGATATTCTCTTTCCCCAAGATCATGATGACATCATGATAAAAATGATATAATCCATCACAATATTTGCATGAAAACATGATGATATCCTGAAACAAACAAAATGCTAAAAAGTTATGCTATTTATGTAGTTACTTAAGCACATTTAAATTATATTAAAGTACCCAAAATATCTTTACAATCCTCAAGGCATGTCACAACTTTTGAGCACCTTTAATGTCTGGAAATAGAAAGTTGGAAAATTTGGCACACCCAAACACATGATGGCTCTTCCCACATGTATCACCCATTCCAGTAGCTAATCTATCTTGATGTCTAATCCCTGGAGATGACCAATCAGTGTACTCTTCTCTAGTTTACTCTCCTGCTAAACATTATTGTAAACATCCCTACTTCCATTTACCCTCTGTTCATTTGCCACATGCAATTTTTTTTATAATTAATCCAATAACTCTCAGAATACTTTCTGAAAAAATAAAAATCCACTACATTTGTTTTAAAAATAGAGAAAACCTCTGTAAATTTTAAAAATTAAAAATATATAAAAAACAAAATCATGCAACTGCAAAAAAAAACCCCAACACTTTCATGGGCTACATCAACAAAAAAGAGTATCAACGTCAAGGGAAGTGATAGCATCATTCTTTACTACACTGGTGATGCCACATTTGGACTACTATGTCCAGTTCTGGTCATCATAATTCAGAAAAGATGACAAGGCTCTAGAAAGAGTGCATAGAAGAGAAACAAAGATGATCAGGAATCTGGAGGCTTATTCCTATAAAACAAGGGGAGACCCTTTCTTCATAGACTGTGGGGAGACATGATGTAGCCAATACTTGAAGGATTGCCACTGGCAATACAGAATCAATTTATTTCCCATGGTACCTGAAAATAGGACAAGAAGCAATGGGTGGGTGCTCATCAGAGAGAGATCCAATAAGTAGGAATTTCCTGACACTAAGAACTATTAAGCAATGGAACAGCTTGCATTCCATGGGTGCTCCATTGCTAGAGATTTTCAGAAAAGGATTGGACAACCATTTGCCCAAGGTGGTACAAGGGCTCTTGCGTTGGGCAGAGGGTTGGACTATGTCCCTCAAGATCCTTTCCAACCATGTGATTCTATGATTCTACAAGTTCACAGTTATTAATATATCAACTTTTCCTAGTTTATGCTTTTTATATAAAGCTTTCAAGGCCTATATAAAGGCCTATTTTTAATTACCTTTAGTGCCAAAAATGCTGAGATATTTGGCAAATTATGTTATCTCATTTGAAAATAAAATATTTACCAGATTTCTTTTATATTCTTTGCTGTGTATCCTGATATTTATAAATGCATTTTAACATTTACATATTAATAACCCTTTTATATAGAATATTTTTAAAAATCTCTATTCAAGACTTTCCCAGTTTTACAGATAATCACATGAAAATTAGAGGACACTGATGATTATTGATTTCTTCAATTCATAAATTAATGGTGCATTTATATTTAACAGTGTATGTACATATGTTCATGATTTTGTGTGCATGTGTGAGGTGTATATTATTAAACTCCATTCTGTTTATATTTGTCTGCTATATATGAGAGAAATACTGTAGTACTGCATAATAACTTGATCCCATTTTAATTTAGAAAGCATTTTGCAAACCAAATAATAATATTTTATATTTTTTAACTGAGAAATAATCTCTTATCGAAAAAAATTCCTGAGCAGATTGCTCTCATTAAAAAGGCTAGAGGAGTGATTACATTCAGTAACTTTTAGGATGTGTTTCAGTGGATTTTAAGAGCATTCAATTTATACATCAGTGATTGTTGGCTCAGTTTAATTTATCCATAGCAAGCTGGACTGATTACTACTGACATAGCCATGAAACATTAATAAAGCATTGTGTTCAATGCTAACATGATTATGGCCTGACCTCAATGATGTCACAGAGGACAGAAACAGTAAGTGTTCCTGCTAACATTACCCTAATGCTGGGTTCATCAATCATAATCTACCAGTTTACAAAAAAGAGAAGAAAGCTTTTCACAGATGTGACTTCGTAGTCTTGCTGAGCTTTTTGATCCCAGAAGACTTGTGGTGGCATGAGAGTCTGAAATAAAACAGGTTCAGAAACAAGCCAAGCATGTTAAATCAAGGTATGAAACTGTAATGTAAAACACACAGAGACACAGCAAAGACTTTAAAGCAAGCATTTGTAATTTCAAGACATGACCTGTTGTAATCCAAGACTAATTGTGACAGTGTTTTGATTATTTAAGGCACAGATTGTAGTATGCTACAAATTGCAGTGCTGAATATAACAAACAGAAAATATACTTTCAGATTCAGGAAATGTCTTCCTCTACCTAATATACTAGTTTTGTCATTTAGAAAGATGGAGTATACAGATATTTTATAGAAGTCCAAGATCATGTCCATATTCAATATATTTTCTCCCTTCCAATTTGTTTCTTAAACAGTCATCTATTTATGAATATTATTCATATCTTGTCCTTCATATTTTCCATCTTATTTGATCTTTACAATGACATTTGAATGTGATACTTTGATCATGACAGTTATTTGATTAAATGAGGCCAAATGGCTGTAGGTAATCCAGTAGATTCTTTTGTTCAATAATTACTTAAATCATAATCCTAATACAGTATTTTAGCCTCTATATTTGCCAAAAGCCTTGGATGTGATTTTCAAAAGTTCCTTCAAAGGTTACTATAAGGCTGTAATTGTTCACATAACAGACAGTAAAAATTAATAAATATATTTAGAGTATTTGATTAGATTTAAATAAGAATTTCATGAATTTACTGTAATTTTAATTGAAATAAAAAAATCGTGCTTAGCTTTGTCATCCACAAAGTAAACCAGCTTATTCTGTATCTCTTAAATTAGTATAATTTATGAACAAACTATAAAACATGAATCCCTACACTGTTGATTTCTGTTGATAAATTTGCCTATTGATTATAAAATTCTGATGGCCTTCTACATGCCAAAGAGATTGGTAGTAACATATGCAGTATTTTCTGTAACAGCACCCTAAGAGAAAATATAATTAATAACATACAGTGAAACCTTTATCTAATTAATTAATTAAGGGAACAGGTATTCATTATTCCTAATTCCCTATTCATCCAATGACTATTACCTGCAGTAATATTATTACCACAAATTATAAATTTGCGTCATTTATGTCATTCGCATTTACAGTGGAGAATCTATTTGTTACATCTGAAGACTATTGCATCAAGATCTGTTAAATAAAAATTACATTGCATATAATAATTATGTAATTCTGACATCCTTCTCCTCACAACCTTGTTTAATGGAAGCATACACAGACACACAAGCACACACCTAGAATTGCTGCCATTCTCTATAGTCCTATATTTGTTTAGTCTGAAACAAAATTTACTGGATGCAGTTGGGCTAGCTTCCATTTACTAGGGCATACAATTTTAACAATGATTTAAGAAGAAAAAATGATTGTAAGTTTTTATTTTGTTTAGCTATTTATTTTGCAGAATATATTTTTCTTAACTCATATTTAGCTAGTAATGTTATTTTCTGATTAATATGGAAGACTACTGGCAGATAAAATCACATGGCTCTGACTCAGTTAAGGCTATATTTCTACTGCTAAACTGAGCATGCATTTTTATTCTAAATAATTTCCATCTGAAACCTCTGCATGCTCATGTTCTATGTATAGAATGGTTAATGTTAGAAATATTGAAAAAAACGGCTGACATAGGGATAAAATATAAGACTTCTAAATCTTGCTATCCACTATCCACCCAAGTTTCCTTTTGTGAAATTCATAATAACTTGGTACTGTTTAAAATTCTATAAATCAGGGTTTAGTTTAAATATACATCTACACCATTCTTCAAGAGTAGAAAAATGGCATACACACTGTAAAATTATAGTCTGTATTTGGAATAAAAAAGCCAGGATTTTACAGTTTGTGCTCTACAATCCAGTTAACCTGGAATAGTACTTCTTAAATTGATTGAAATCTATTGCCTCACAAGGTTGATTTTAACAAATATTCTAATGAATTAGGATTGGGAACAAAGACTTTTGCTGCATTTGAAGAATTACATAGCCACTAAGAAGCCACAAAGCTCATTAGTATTCTTAATTTTATAACTTGCCTTTATTTTAATTTGAAAATACAGTAGACAGGAATATATTTTCTTAAAGAGGCAAATGAATGTGACAGAAGGGAATTTAGCAGGATACAAAAGATAAGATAAGATAAGATAAGATGATAAGATCAGATCAGATCAGATCAGATAAGATAAGATAAGATAAGCTTTATTGTCACTTTTTGCTGAGAACACACATACACATTAAAAAATGAAATACTGATGCCCACTCTCAAAAGAACACACACACACACACACACACACACAGAAAAAGAGAGTTCTTCACTTTGAAAGAAGAAGTAGATTTTTCAAGTATGTGATGAAAGATACCTGACTTGATTAATTGGTGGCCTAATATAATAAGCCTAAATACTATTGCTATGCTATTGCTATTATAATCCTTTTGAAAAAGATCTTGAGATAGGAAGTGTAAACTTAAATCAACAGAATCAACAGAGTGATATGCAAAAAAGCAACTGTAATTTTATTTCATATTTCTTTCTTTATTTTAGACTGCATCAGTATATGTTCCAAACCAAAAGAAATAATAGTTCCAGTTTATTTTGCTTTGGTTAGATCTACTCAACTAGTATCCAAGTTTTGACATAACTTTTAAGATTTCAGAGAAAATGGAACAGATTCCAAGAATGGTACCAAGGATAATCAGATAACAAAAAACTATTCCTCCAAAAAGAGATTGAAAGACTTGAGCATATTTAACCTTGAGATGAAAAAACTGAAAGGAAATGTGATAATGCTCTTCAAATACCTAAAAGGATGCTATACCTTTTATCATTCCAGGGTTCAGGAGACAGTAGAAAGAATCTAAGAAGCAGATTTGAATTTTTGAAAAAAATGTATAATTTTACAATTGATCAAATAACAGGTGGAAATGACAGAGTCCTCTTAACTGGTTCCTTTAAAGCTGAGTCTCAATTGGTTCTATCAATGATGCTTTGATTTGGATGATTGCGCTAAATTCAATAACATAAAATAAATATTTTTAGTACTTCTATTGATGTTTCTCAATAAGCTCTCAATAGAACGAAAAGCATAGATGAAGAACTGAATGCCAATAAAAGCTCACAAAACATGTATTTACAAAGTTCATAGCAAACATATTAAGAATTTTAAAGGAAATTCTGAGAAGACATCTTGTTTGTAAAAGAAATAGAAAATGATACTTGTATAGAAGCATTTTTCCCCCTTTTTCATCCTCTCAATTTCATTTCTAGGCTCTGGAAAGTGAATTTGTATCTTGTCAGCTTCACCAGTGGATTGATCTCATATTTGGCTATAAGCAGCGAGGGCCAGAAGCAGTGCGGGCACTTAATGTTTTCCATTACTTGACATATGAAGGTTCCATAAACCTTGACAGTATCACTGATCCTGTTCTCAGAGAAGTAAGTACCTCTGGCTAACACTTTTTCCCTTCAATTATGATAAAGGTATCTTAAAATTATTAATTATTGCTTTTCATTTTTTTTAAAAAAAGGTTATTTTGTTTTATTTTGTAATCCCATAATACATATAGTCCTTGATTTACAAAAGTTCCTTTAGTGACCGATTAAAGTTACAACAGCTCTGAAAAAAGTGACTTGTGATTGTTTTTCACATTTATGACTATTGCAGCATCCCCATGGTCATGTGATCAAAATTCAGCATTTGGCAACTGTGTCATATTTATGATGGTTACAGTGTTCCGGGGTCATGTATTTATTGTATTTTATTTATTTATTGGTTCAATTTATATGCCGCCCTTCTCTGGAGACTCAGGGTGGCTTACAATGCGTTAAGCAATAGCCTTCATACTTTTTGTATATACCTGCTTAATAGGGCTTTCGACCTCCCCTAAGCAGTGTTCTTTTATATACAAAGTCAGCTTATTGCCCCCACAACCCGGGTCCTCATTTTACCCACCTCGGAAGGATGAAAGGCTGAGTCAACCTTGAGCCTGGTGAGATTTGAACTCGCAGTAATTGCAGGCAGCTGGCAGCTAAGTGCTACTTAACAGCACTTTAGGCTGCTGCGCCACCAAGGCTCTTTTTTTTTTTTTAATGTGATCACCTTTTGCAACCTTCTGACAAACAAAGTCAACTGGAAAACAGAAATTCACCTAACTGTGTTACTAACTTAACAACCGTAGTGATTCACTTAACCACTGTGGCAAGAAAGGTCATAAAATGGGGGCAAAACTCACTTAACAAATGCCTCACTTAGCAACAAAAATTTTGGGCTCAATTGTTGAGAACTACCTGTACTTCAAAACAAAAAGGTGTCTGTATAACTGCACTTGGTCAAGCTTATTTGTTGTATCATAAATCGTTATCTGTATCTTGAATAATTGATTCAAGGCAGTTAAAGATGGAAATCTGGTTTAAAAAATTATTTCTCTTCTGAGGTAATATGAAACAACATATGTTATTAAAATGTAGATTTGATGTCAGAGAATTTTGCTGATATTACAAATATCCCTTTGGATTTTCTACAGTTATATTGATTTAATCAACAAGTGAAGTTAAAATGGGTTACCTGTTTTTTCTAACATGTTATATTTAGTAAATTACTAACTTACTAGAAGAGTTACTAAATTACTAAATTACTAGAAGAGTTGGACATTTTGAAATCCATACATACTGTATGTACATTTATTATACATACTATTTTTGTTTTTATTTGTTTATTCATTAATAAATACACAGAGAATAGTAAGCATGCAGGTTTCTTTTAGCATGTGTGTATAGTATTTTGTAGCACTTTTTTTTTAAAAAAAAAATGGTTTCTGCAAAATGTCCTTCCATGTATTGCCTCCTAGCTTGTCAATTCATCTTAGGAAAATTATTATTAGATTAACGCAGAAATATAAAACATTCTATAAAAAGATTCACTTTGGTTGAAAAGTGTGAAGATGCAACAGCTGCAAGATGAGTGTTGTTGTGTTGAGGCTGCATACATAAGCTTCTATGCCCTATGATATCTGCCATCTGTTGTATGCAAAACAAGCAATAATTTATACAAAGGCAGTAGAATACTTGTGGCTTTTTCCCCCTGAAAACCAAGAATCTGGAAGTTTACAGTTAATTAGTTAATGATCTCACAAACTAAATATTACATTATATTTCTATAACTTTTCTACAGTTTAGGCTATGTTGTACATTATGAGATATTAGAACCTATTTCATGGTAATTGAAGGGGTGCATGGATTGTATCTAATTTCATGCAGTCATTGAAAAAGTTGAAATATTTTTTAACTTTCATTTTAATATTGGAAAGGTAGGCTAGAAATTTAACAAATAAGTACTTCAAATGATTTGGATCTAAATTTAATTCATCATCCAAACAGACTCAATGAAACCAGAGCAACTCACTCTCATTTATTTCAGGAAGTTAACTATGAACATATCAAGAGAGAAACTTCTTGAAGAGAATTTTTGAGGACGAGGATTAGGATAGCATTTCTCCATTTCCAATGATCCTCCCTGAAGTAGTAGTAGTTTTAGGATTTCTATTCTTTTGCGTGTGTTTGTGTGTTGTTCTTGGGCTTCCTTCTGATACAGGTAATCCTAAACTTAACAACCATTCATTTAGTGACCATTTGAAGTTGCAATAGCACTAAAAAAAGTGACTTGCAGGAGGTCCTCCCACTTATGGCCATTGTGTAATCCCCACAGTGATGTAATCAAAATTGACAATTGGCATTTATTTATGATGGTTCAAGCATCCTGAAATCATGTAATCACCATTTGCAACCTTCCCAGTCAGCTTCTGACAAGCAGAGTCAATGAGGAAGCTGAATTTGCTTAAGGACCATATTATTCAATTAATAACTGCAGTGATTCATTTAACAACTATAGCAAAAAGGTTGTAAAAATGAGTACAACTCATTTAGTAACAGAAATTCTAGTCCCAATTCTGGTTGTATGGCAAGGATTACCTATAATCAGGCTTGCAGCTTTAGACTAAATACAAGATAATATATCCTGCCTTTCTTCCTACATTCACATATTTAAGAAGGTTTCAAAAAATGTTTTTATCATTTAGATAAATAAGCAAAAAATGTTAGCATATTTGTGGACCATCTATTTGTATAGAATACCTTTATTTCTTGCTTGGATTTTCATATATTCCAAATGCTTGATGTAAGAACTCTTGATTAAGTCAACCTGATATCTTCCAGGTATATTGGAAAATGCCGCTTCAAAATTCCTAGATAGTAGGATCATTGGCTAGAAATTCTTGGAGTTTTAATCCCAGTGTATTTGCAGGGTACCAATTGGATAGTGTTGATGTAGCTTTTCATCTTATGAATTATGCTAAGTTATTGTACTTATAAATTGCATTTTTCAAATTAATAAATGCTTCCAGGCACTTTCATCATTTTATTTTTTCACTTATTAGAAATGTCCCTCAGATTTTTATTTTATCATTGAGATATGTTTAATCTGAAATGCTCTGAAAAAAAGCAGGGAATAAGAGGGAATATTTTTGCTAACAATAAACATGTACCAAGTTATGCTTTCTTTATATTTTTCTATAAACTATTAGCAGATCTGATTAAACTGTAAGAGTGACTTACTGTATAATGAGATTAGGGGCAGGATAAAAATAATCCTCCTTTTGGAAGAGGAGTCATATTTCATTTTGCCCGCCCCTCCTCCCCCCCCCCCGCCATACACACATACACTTTCATAAAAGGCTAGTTTAATACTTAGGGTTGCTTTTTTTTTTCATTAGATGTATTGCATTCCAAGGCAGACTCAGAGCAAGCCAAACCACTTTTCTTTAATTATTGTATCTATGTCCAAATATTATTTATAGTCTAATGAAATGGTGCTTTATTGGGGGATGAGAAGGAACTATTGTTAGAGATACACACAAATTGGAAACATAGCAAACTCTAGTTTCATCAGATAACATTTACAAGAATGCTGATGTAATGCTAGTTTCCCTTTTTTCGAAACCAAGAAATTTAGTAAAGTGAAAGATAAAATGTAATAAACAGCTCAAGGATATTGATTTGTTTTTTTTTTCCCCTTGACAGGTGAAATCATAGTTACAGCACTAACCACAGCAATTATTGCATTAAAATGTCACAAAATTAGAGGTCAGAATAAGAGATAATTTTCTTCCATATGTCAGATTAAAAGTTGACATTCTTTGACAGCACAGGATCTCTAGCTGAGAAAATTATGACAGCTTAACTCATCTTGCACTTGTACAACAGTAATTGATAATGAACTTTTCCATGACAGCCCTCTCCTGTGGAGAAACATGACAGAACATCTCTGCTACAAAGTCTGTATCCCTGTTTAATATGTAAACAGCAGTTGCATTGGACCCTGGATGTTGTTTGGGATTGTCTTTACTATTGGCATACATTATAAATCCAACCAATGCTTTTAGCCTTTTCAGCTATCATCAGAATACTGGTTGTAAGAATGTTAATGTATAGAATTAGCAGACACATTGAATGTAGATTACAGTGTAGTATTTCAAAGTTTTTGCATATAATTTCTTGATTATTTTATTTTATTTTAGGCACATTGTCATTTGTACAAAGAAATATCCTTTGTAGCACCAGTTGCTACCGGTTTGCCCTGGATTGGGCGAACCGGTAGCAGCAGCGGGAGGCTCTGCCCACCTGCCCGGACATCTCTGCGCATGCGCGCACCCCCACAAGCGAACCAGTAGCGGCCGAAATTGAAACCCACTATTGTTTTGTAGTACTTTCATTACCACTCATGAGCTGTGTGCAAGTTTCCATTTTGAAATGTGGCAACAGCTCTATGGAGTCCTTCATGCTCTTTAAACTTGATTGCTTGCTTATAGATATTTGATTACCCAAGTAGATAATATCATCAGTGTTAGTGAGCGTGGGGTTTGCTTCCTGTTTATTTACAATAGCTTGCACTGCCAGTGTTGTTAAGGCTGTAGTTTTCTCCTTCCTTCCTTCCTTCCTTCCTTCCTTCCTTCCTTCCTTCCTCCCTCTCTCCCTCCCGCCCCCTCCCCCCTCTTTCTTTCTTTCTTTCTTTCTTTCTTTCTTTCTTTCTTTCTTTCTTTCTTGTTTTCTGTTTGATTGTTTTTCTAGTATTAATCACTGCTTATTGGGGTATTTTATGCTGGAAGAAATGTGTTCTGGTCTTGTTTTCTTCTTTGCTTTTTTTTACTCTTTTGAGTAGTGTGTAAATTGGTTTATTTCTATGTATCTATTAATGGCTGATTTGTCTGAATGGCAAGCTTCTAGAAATTTTCTTTAAATTTTAGGATTTATCTTGGTCTAAGATACTCAGTTTTTCAGATGAACTTGTAGTTGGGTATAAAGTCTTGTGTTGTAATATTAAAGAATTTATATCATGTCTACTGATTGCTAGTTGGTGTTCATGGATGCGCTCTGCTGGTCTTCAGCATATATGTTCTAAATCCTGGCTGTTACAATCCATTGTATGTTACAATTAACTTTTATCTTTTTCTTCTTGGGCTACTGTCTTTTGATTTACATAAGATGTTTTGGAGGGCTTTAGTTTTTGTGTGCTACAGTAATGCTATGTGTTATAATAGTCTGTTTTTTTGTTTCTGAGATGTTTTTGATATATGGTCATGTTATTCTTTTCAATATCTTGTGTTAACTATACTGTAATGGCTTGAGTAATCAGGTACTTTTTGATAAAGTTGTATGAATATTCATTTGCTGGAAGATATAGGCTTCCTTTTTTCTGATGTTCCAGGTTGCTGCAATGTGTTTGTGCTTGTCTGAATAATGTTCTTATACAACTCCTCTTGTGGGAGATAGGATTGTTACTTTGGTAACGGAATACTTGATTATCATGGGTTGGTTTTTTGATAGACTTGTCTTTCTAGTTTGCTGTCATTTCCACTGCTCATGACGATATCCAGGAAGGGTAGTGTGTTGTTGTTTTCTTCTTCTCTTGGGAATGTGGTTTCTTTAAAGATGTTATTGGCTGTTTCATGTGTCTTCTCTAATTCTTTTTTTATGATTGCAAAATTGTCATCTACAAAGCAGATCCATACTTTTGGTTCTATGTGTAGAAGTGCAGTAGTTTCTAAATACTGCATTATGATCTCTGCTATGAGTCCTGGATCCATAGTTTTCCTCTGATTTGTTGATACATCTATCCATCAAAATGAAAGTATACAGGAATCGTATATACATAGGGAACAAACTCTACATCCACTACATTGGTGGGTTGCCCCCGATTCAGACCGGTTCTATAGAACAGGTAGTAAAACCGTTGGGAGGCTCCGCCCACTGACCCTGATGTCATCAGAAGCAATCTGCGCATGCGCAGAAGCAAGGTGCAAGTGAAGCGAGCACACACGCGTGATCCCGTTGCGAACCGGTAGTAAAGATAAGTAGAACCCACCCCTGAGCCACTAGTACTGATTATCATATCCAGTTGGGTAATGAAACATTTGCAAAAAAACAACCAAGTTCAGAGTACACCAAGGCTCTATAGTTCAACCCTCAGCTAGGTATGTTCTGTTGTATTAGAAATAACTATTTAGAGCAGGTATCCCAATCCCTTTAAAGAAATTGGCTGCATTTGGCATTTTCAAAACATGTATTTGATGCCCAAAAGAGATGGTTACATAGGGAATTTGACAACTCCAGTGACAATGAAAAGCAAATTAATAAGGCTTTTTGCCACTCAGACCCTCAGCTGTTTTTGTTTGTTTGTTTTTCTGGACACATGAATGTATTTACAAGCAAGGCATTTAGCTGCAGATTCTACATAGAATCTAAGGACATTCTTGAAAATAAATTCTGGAAGCTAATGCTTTGCTTTGCTACATGACACCCCTTTTCCTATTTTGTTTTAAAATTTTCCATAATGTAAAATACAAACTCACTGAAGGGAACTTTGAATTGCTGCTCTAGAAGAGATCTTTGATTTGAAATTCCATTCTTATAAACTACAAGAAAAGTGAGTGGTAGCTTTTCAAGCTGCATTTGCAAAAATTACACCTATTCTTATGATACTTAAATTGTATTGCTATTAGTTTTTCTTCTGAACAAACAGACATAACCTGTGTTTTTACAAAACTAATTTAATGTAGTGATGTCAATACATCACTAATGTTTTGCTCCTCCATCACAAAATAAAATTAAAATGGCTAAATAGCAATCATTGGCTTGATGCCCCAAATGTAATTATCTTTGTCAGATGCAACATTGAAAGCAGGCTTTTTCTGTATATCTTAGCAGGAGCTAGTATTTCAAATGCAATATTTATTTTATTCACTTCTTGTTTCAAATATTTGCTAAATCCACATTTACAATTTATAAATGCAGTTGGTTTATGCTTAGTATTGTTTTTAAAAGTTAGTGAAGAATTATATTCGACAATTGATCTTTGTATATTCTTTCGAGATTGTTTTCCTTGTATGCAGTTCTATATAATATATGAGGTACAATTTCAAATTGTGGTATCCTGCTGATTCAATAGATTTAATGTTTTCCACCTAAATAAGGATCTCTGTTACCTAGTACAGCCTAAGAGTTTTCTGGCACTCTGCAGTAGGAAATGAATGAAAGGAGAACTTTTGTTGCTGCAGACTACAAATCTAGCTAGTCCAATGTACCAACCAATCTGAGATATCACAAGTTTAATGATCATGTCCTGTTTTTGTTCCTCAGGAGATAGAAGTGAACAATAATTAAGGCAATGCACAATTATCATTAATAAAACCACTCAAAATTTTATAATCTATGTAACCATGTAAAACTCCTTTCAAACCACCCAGGTTGTTGGCCATCACTACATCTTGCAAAAGTAGCGTAGGCTCTTGCATACCTCCTATGTGGTAATCAAATGTTTCATTATGATTATGAGATTGATTTGAATTCATATTCAGTTATACGCATTGTCTTTGGTCTATATATTATCTCCTGACTCATCTAATTCACAGGGGTATTATTGTGAGTTTAAAAAGAGGAAAAAGTATTATTTATCCACTTAGAACTCTTGGGGGGTATCTATGAAGGTTTGGAAATGTCATATTTTATTTGTTCCCTAATAAAAAAAAAATCCAGCCACGCTAGCAATGGAAGGGGTGGGAGAGTTACTCAACAAATGATTTGACAGTTGATTTTCATAAACATCTTGAAAGCACATTTTCTGTACAGTATTTGTTTATTTTGAAGATGTTTGATATTCACTATATTTTGATGATTTTTCCTAGCATAAAGTTTTGGCCTGAGTGGATTTTGGGGGTTTTTTTCCAGCTGCTTTATTTTTTGTTATTGTATTTTATTTCCTTCTCCTATCTCTTTGTTTGATCTGACAGAAATAACAAATCATCCCCCAGGATCTACCATAGTAAAATATACCCACAGGAAGCATAGTTTTATACTTATTCTTCTCCTTGTTGAAAACTATGCTACTGCAGAAAGTTGACATGATAAGGCTGTCAAGGACCAACAAGATATCTCTAACAAAATAGATGGAATGGTACCATTTTGTAGCTTTGGGCATTTTCTGAAAAATAAAGGTAGAAGAGGCAAATATGCTGTATTGTTAGAATATTATAAAATATTTGTTTGCATTTATGTTTTTAAAAGTGATTCTTCTTATCAACATATATCTTCTGCATCCAAATTTCCTAAGTTAAAGAACTTTAGAATTGATCATTTAAATATTTACTGTTGTGTGCATGCCTTTATAAAGAGATAAGTACCTTTCCTCCAAGAATGGTTGCTCTAGATAGAGCATTTATAATATTTGTGGATTTTTATTGTTCTACACTACCCAGAATCACCGTGTGTGAGTTAGGTGGCCATATATATTTGCTAAATAAATAAATAAATAAATAAATTTTGAGGTCATCAGATCTGATGACTCAAGTGAAGGAACATGCATAACATGGCAAAAAGATCTTCTTTAGATCTGTAGTCTTTGTTGCCCATCAATTTTTTTAAAAATTATAAATCATATTTGTATATTGAAACTAGTGGTATCTGTAGGAGATCAAAATAGAAAATATAACAGTCGAAGGAATGCAATTGAAGCCCCGACCTTATTTACATGTTTGCACTGTCTTAATACTGTACCTAAATGACACAACAGAGAAAGAACTATGTTCTTTGACCTCTGCTGAGGGTAGAGCAGAGACAGAGACAAGCTATTCTAGAACAAGAAAGCTACAGCTGAAAGAACCTGCTTCAGGGCCTCTACAACTTCCACAATCTGGACAGAGTATCTGAATCATGTTCTCCCAGACACCACATAGCCATCTAGAATTAACAAGAAGACAATAGAATACTTTTTCATTTATGTATTCAATTTACATTGTGCCTTTCGTTCAGGAGTTCATAGCAGTATAATAATACTCATGTCTCCCTAACAACTCTGTAAGATACGTTGGCTGCATCCAGACTGGAACCTGAGTACCCTTACTCCTATTCTAACACCATAACAATTATACCACACTAGCTTTCATGAAAGAAAAATTGAGTTAGTCTGAGTGGTTTAGATGTACTGAGTATATGAAAGGAAAGAGAGTCCACAGTTCAAGGAAGTATGTTTTTCAGCTATATATTAAGAATTCAGAAGCTGGTTACACCAGGTTACAATGAATTTGGGGGGGGGGGGGTGTTCCTCTGAGTTTATGTGACTTGGTATATTTTCCAAGATCAAAGCACTGTCTCCTTACTCAGATTTGTAGGATGCATCCTTATCTTCATCAGCTTCAACAGTTTTTGAATTAATAATCTAATTGTTAGCCATTTTGTCACAGTACATGACAAGAGCAACAGCATCAGTGACCCATCCACTTTATTCTAATGTAAGCCTCCATTGGATCTGTCTTTTTTTAAAGAAGGAAGAGGGTCTTTAATTTGTGAATGGACATGTTCAGATCAAATATATTTATTAGATTCATTCTCCTTTGTATGTTGAGTCTCAAATTAATAAACATTGACTAAAGCTGTAAGATAATAAAGGCTAGAGTTTATGTTGTCCCAAAGGATATTTCATTTCTGTGTAATATAAATTGGGAAGATAGAAAATTTAGCACTGAATTTAGTAGAACAATGACAGAAATTTCATTTTGATTTAGTAGCTTTCTACTATATAGGAAAATGTTTTTCTAATATGTTTTACAGACTGATGGAACATAAAATCATATTTAAATATTTAATATAGTCTTGTGCATATAAAGTAAGGAAATGTAGATATTATATTATTTGATTTACTAAACTTGTCTGTTTTTTATTTGACTCATAAAAAACAATGCTTTATATGGTTATATTTTATTTCTATAATAAGCCAGAACAACAACAAAAACCTCCATTAGAATACATTTCTCCGTGATCAAGTATCATTGTAGGATTTGTCTGATTAATTCCAGCCTCCACCCATCATTTTTGCTGTGACCTGTCCCGCAGAAAGAATCCATAGCTGCATTAAATAAAAGAATACAATACCAAATTTTGTTTATCTGCTGTATTATTGTTTCTACATGTAATTTCTAGAGGAAAAGAAAATTAGAGCACATGTTACCAATTTGTGAGTGATTTCATCTGTTCATGGAAATGTATGTTTCTACTCTTTTTTATTCATGCAAAAGAAGATGGCATGAGTTTTCATGCTTCGCTGGAGCAAGATTATAAGAGGCAAACTCTTTGCATCAAATGGCTAGCCTTTTTTTAAAGTAACTTTAAAATGTTAATTGATATTTTAATTTCATAGTTAATGTTATATAAATATAACTGTAACATATTGCTTTGTAGTGGAAAAACTATGGCCAGCAGATAATTTTTTGCCTGCTCTGTCTGTCATCCAGGTGCCAGATATTAAAAAGTTACTTTATGTTCATCTAGGGACTTTCAAGTAAGCTTGGACAAGACTACCTTCAACAATAGGACTGTTATTTCTAAAACTGGACACATGACTGACCCCCAAAAAGTGATAAATATTCTGTAGTTGCCTTTCAAAGATGCTGTTGTTTTAAGAAGGCAACAGCTTGTTCATGCCTTTGACAGTTCTTGTCTTGTTTAGCCTTCAGGTATGATAATTTTAAAGGAATGGATATGGATTTTCTGTCCTTAGCTTTCCTTAGAACTAGGCAGACGTTAGAGGAAAAAATCCTGGAACTATAATTCCAGTGACTAAAAATTTCATTTATACATAGTCCATTTATAGAAGGCTTATTTAAAAATCTGATAATTTTCCACTTTCTGATGTGACCTTTTTTTTTGAGGCAATTGTGATATGAGAAGCACCTTGCTAAGCTTATAAAAAGCGGGAAGTGATGACACCAATATTCTAGAACTGATTTTCTTAAAGACTAGATGAGACATGGAACTTTCTTGGGAAATCAAATCAGAAATAAAGAATTTAAAACAGTTGGAATTAGTAGCCACAACAAGCTAGGTAGAATTCTGTGAGTCTTTTCTGAGTATGAGTAGATCTAAATTCAACTTTGAAAGATGTTTACATACTGTATGTTACTTAATGTTGCATTATAATCTTAAATATGAGTAAGTACTGAAGATAAGCGCTGTTGGCTCCTGTGTTATAGACTGTAAAATATTTCATTTTTTTTCTTTATTTTAAAAAGACAGCAAACTATAAACTCCATTATAGTCCCTTGCCTTGATCTAAACCCATGCATAAGCTTCCAATAGCTTTGAATATAATGAATGTAAGTAAAACTAAAACTAACCAGCAAAAATTACCCAAACTTTGACTGAATATATGGTAATAAAGTTATATCATCAGAAATAAACATGGTATTCTTTAATGTACAATACAATTCTAATTTTAAAAGCTCACAATTGAGTTCTTTAAATAAAAGTTAAACTAGGCAGCTGTAAGCAATTGCTGTCAAGTTTCACGAGCACCAAAAAGCATTTTTTATCAGGAGAGAAGGAATAGTTTCAAATTCACAGTAAAGCTTTCTACTTTCAACATACTCACAACTGCATTTTGTAATTTTAGCATTTAATTTTGAAGAGAATAAGATTCCTTTCAGCCAATGGTCTCTAGGCGCCTTAAATATATAATGAAATCCAATGTTGTTTCTTATACAAATAAAAACTGAAATTAACTGAGGACATGGTGGGTGGGCAAAGGGGAATACGTGAGACCCTTTCACGAGAAACAGTTCCATTAGTAACTCCAGACAAACATGTTGGGAAAACTCTGTGACTTGCCCTAAGGCATACATTCTGATAAGTACACTTTATTTTAAGTTTTCTAGCATGTCTGACGACAAATAAAACTAAGTGGAAAGAAACAGTCATTGTACCTCATTTATTTTTAGCCAGTGTACCAAATGTAATCAAAGACATATTCATTTCACACACAGCCGATATGCATAATGCTGTAGCAATAGAGTTAGTTTGTATATTTATATAAACTATAACAATATTCATCCTCCATTCATCCTCACTGTCTCATTCTAGCTGTTCAGAGAGATGGGGGGGAGAGGGAGAGAGAGAGACCCAAAAGGACTTTTGACCCTTTTTTAATTCTGCTAGGTTAATTATTTAATTTGATGCCTTTCAACCAAATTTGGTGACATTACAGTACAATTGCTTATGAGTTAGTTTTTCGTGGTTTGGTAAAGGATATAATGTATATAATCGTCTAATCAAGATATCCAGGAAAGAATCGTACAATTGACAGCAAGAAAGAAAAGAATTTTTGCAGTAAATAGCTTGCAACATTTTTAATAGGTGAACTCTTTGACAGAAATAGACAATTTCTGATAATTGCAGGTCACAGCTAAAAAGAATAAGCTGGAGCTTTTGGAGCAAGTGTCTAATGGCTAACTGCTGGATAGGCTAAGTATCTGTATAAATAATTGAAAATGAATAGCCCTATTTAAACAGTGACTTCCTGGTATAAATGTATGTAACCAGTGATATTGCACAAAGCCAGCTAGGTGACTTGGGCCAGTTACTCTCAGCCCTTGGAAGCAGGCAATGGCAAACCACTTCTGAAAAATGCTGCCAAGAAATTTTAAAACTGACTCATCCAGTGAATGCTTCCTTGAAGGCACGAATAAATATATTGTAGAATAGCAGAAAGAAAATCAAGTGTTACCTTGGTCTGACCTAAGAAACTGACCGGTCACACCACTGGCAAGAACAATTTGACCTTTTGTTCCAGCAACCTGCAAATATAAGGAAGAAGAAAGAGAAAAATAAAGAAAAGAGAAAGAGAAAGTGTTTCCAGAAAGAGAGAAAGAATGAGTGATTCTACACTCATTCACAGCATCAATTGACATAATGGATTCCATCACTGTTCTGCAGTGTTCTCAGCAGAAAAAGAGTTTCTAAGAAAGAAAAAATATATATTTTTCTTTGTTTAGTAGTCTTATAAAATAGACAAGAATTCTTGTCTGCTTATTCTAACAACCAAGAACTTATAGTGGTTATTGCTTCTTTAAAAAAATCTCTTCTACGCTTTATGCATTAATGTCAAATTGAAATCAATAATCTTCAACTCTATTCTCATTGTTTCTGAAGATTTTAATACTATTTAACAGCTATAAACACAAATAAAAAAGCAATATATCATATCATTAGTATGAAACAATAACATTTTCAGGCTGCATATGCTATTTACCCAATGTGCTGTCAGTCATGTCTTCTCTAAACAGAATACAATCGTTGAGTTTCTATATGAAAAAGTAAGAATTATTCTGCCTTCTTTGTTGAGTGGAAGAAAAATAAAACAGAAATACAATAAAGAGGACTTAGATTGTCTTCACTGGCATTATTTTTCATATGGCATTACCCTAGATTTAAAGGCATTATCCTGCATATGATATTTACATTTGTTGGATTAATGCCTAATCTTTAGGCATTCCTTCAGACCAGGAGTTCCTAATCTTTTTGCCATCACAGCTCCCTTTTATGTAATCTTTTTTTTAAAAAAATATTTTATTTATACATTTTTCTTTAGTAAACATAAACATTCAATATCTACATAACAGTGTGTTGTCTGGGTACAGTTAATTTTGAGAAATAATATTCATAGCATTGATAATCACATAATATTTGCTTATCCATACTAATCTTCATTATATAATTAATCATTCTCTTAAACTTTTGAATTTCTAACTTCTGTTTCTGTTAGCTAATCCCATGTTAAAAAATATTCTGTTTCTTCCTTCTCCTTAATTTTAAGTGTTAATCTATCCATCTCTGCACATTCTAATATTTTTTATATTACACTTTCATCTGTAGGGATCTCTTCATTTTTCCCTTTTATGTAATCTTAATGTACACTCTTTCCCTAACAATCCAAAATGAACAATGAAAGCCATATCTTGAATCTTTGGGAAAGGTGGATTTATTATAACAAGACATCTAAAATGTTCTTCATACCTGCCCTGGACTCTGTCTGTATCTTCTCAAAAGAAAGACATGTCCCAGTTTGGGAAACCCTGCTTTAAACATTCTATACGGCAGAAAAGTATTAGGAGCATTTCATCCTTGCTGCTATAAATGTAAATGTCATATAACATATTGTCAAGCTCCATATTCTGTGTTTACATAGATGGAACTATTGTCGATTTTCCATCAATTGGACATGTATGCAATAGAAGGGAGAGGGAAATCTGGTCATGCTCAGCAGTATGAATTGCAAAGGAAATGGCAACAGCGAGACTTCAAAATAGTTTTATCTGGCTCCAGAAATAGGAAATGGCCTTATGCCAAGTTAGACTCTTGGATTGTTTAGTTTGGAATTATTTCCTGCAGTGATTGGCAGTAGCAATCCTGATTTTCAGTATTACAAAGAAAACTCAAGGACTTCACCTAGGCCCTTTAAATTATGTGCTTGGACAATATTCTTCCTCTAGCATATTAGATGAAACACTCAGCATGCCACAGTAGTATCTTCAAACACCTAATTAACATAAAAAAGCTCTATTCATGCTTATAAAATTGGAAACAGCAGCAAGTAGTTGTTTTTTTCTATGCTATGAAGGAAATTTTAACTACCTCAAAAAAGAAAAAGCTGATCTGCCATTTGGGGTAATAGTTCATGCACCCAAGAAAGTGAGCTCTACACTATGAAAGCTTGTGACAATATACATTTATTATAATTTAAAACTGCCAGAAGAGACTTATTCCTGTTGTGACAGAAAGTTCCTGTGTGTGTGGTAAAATTTTGCTGAAGCATAGTGCTATTTAATTGTGATGATTACAAAATTATGATAGCCTTGTCCATTTGTTTCATGATTACTGGAGTGTGTTGTTATTAGTATTGTTTTAGACACCAAATGGCATTAAAAAAACATTCACAATAAATACCATTTGCACCCTTCTGGAAACCATCAGCTTTTGGCATTCCTTTGTGTAATTTTTCGGAGTGGAATGGAGTGGTCATCTATCAAATATGTTGATAGTATAATGGATCCTTTACTAAGCGGTGGGGGGGGGGGGGTGGACTAAATTATTTTTATAATCTTTTCCAACTTTCTTGATATATTAGGTATAGTTTTAACTTGTGAGTACAAGGTTATTGATTGCTGATTTAAGATAATAACTTTAATGCTTTATTGTCTGAATACCATACATTTAGTAAAAAGTGGCCTTCCCAAGAGACTTTTATCGATTTCTGATGCAGTTCCCTTTATTTTTAAACATATATGAGTGAAAAATTAATGACTGTATTTTATTGGCATGTATTTGAATTTCAAGATAGACACAAAATTTGCATAGCAATATCAGACTTCATATACTAATTTTGAGAGCTTTTCCATAACTTGGCTATACTTTTTAAGGCTAAAAAACCTTGAATACCTATTTTCTTTCCCACTCTATCCCCAGATTTTGGAGGGGGGGATATTATTATTATAGCTAATTGCACATAGTCAGACAGAGATTTAGACTGGATTTGGCATTTCTGCCCTTTCCAAGTACCTGGGATAGGCATTAGTTTTATTATTAAAATCATGAGTTTACTACTGCAGTGCTTGGATATATTTGAAATTTAGTCTGAGCAATAGTTTTTGTGTATTGCTTCTCTCTTTTTCCCTTCTATTCACTTACCTTTTCCATTCACCACTTTTCTTTACCTATCCCCTATTTTCTTCTCTTCCCAATGCAATCATTTCCTTCCTAGGGTTTTACTTTTGTTATTGTTTGCTTGTTTTTGCTGTTCTTATTGGAAGAAGGAAAAGGAACATATGCTTGTATTTATGTATTTTAGTGTGACAGTAGTTTGTATGTTCAAATGGGTATATGCAGCTGGAGTCACTTAATTTTGTAATGAAATGCCTTGGGTTTTTGTCCCGGAATTGTCCTTTTCTTGAAATGTAGCTTCTGATAGTATATACTACAAACACACACACACACACCTATACAAATATATTTATGTGCTTCCCCAGACAAATGTTGCACATATTTCTTGGAAGAATATGCAGAATTGTTTGCTGCTGGAGCAGTCAACCATTGCTTGGGGGTGGACGGGGGTTGTTATGCATTGCACAAGATTTTCTATGTATGTTGCATGTATTATTCTGTATTAGAACAAAATGAGTACTGCTCTGTTCTCCTGAACACTCCAGAGACTCAGACCTACTCTCCTACCTATTTCAGAAATAATGTACGGTACATTGAACCCCAAATAGTATAGGGAGAAAAAACTAAAAGCATAGGATGAAGGGGACATCAGCAAGCCTTAGACTTAGGAAGTTGACAAATATAAGGGATGAAAGAGACTGGTTTTTTTTTTCTTCAGGTAAGGCAAATTGTTTTCAGAAATAGTTGGAGTGCAGTTCTTGCTCGAGCATAGTTTATTTTTGGACTATCTGTAATATTTATTTATTAGAGCATTTCCTGCTATCTGTTTTTAAATAACATTGCCTGTACAATTTGATGGATGTCTGTTTAGAAATCATTGGATTTAATGAGCTTACAGAATGGTAAGTGGATGTGGGATTGCAGTATTAGATTCAATTATCATCTAGTGAATGTGATTTGTGGAGATTTTCTTGAAAGCTTTGCACGGAGTTCACTGATATTTTGTACCAAGTATTCACTAGGTTTTTCAAATGACAGGGAAAAAAAAGAGATAAATACTTAAATCATGTGGAAAATAACTTAGTACATAACCGATTGTGTATGTGCTATATATTAAAGCATACCTATTTAATGTTTTACATAAATAACTAAGATGTGGATAGGCAGAGGATGAAGTCAAATGGTAAAAAAATAATAAATAACAGAATATGTGTTACAACAATGTACAAACACTCTGTCCTTTCTGCAGCCATTGCTCTTGCTTTTGTATTTATTTATTTTTCCTCAGACCTTCTAATTGCATGTAATACTCTTAGTTTGGAACCTGTTGAGTAAACAGATGGATTTCAAACTACTGGAGATAGGAGTGTATTTTTCCTGGTGAGACTGATTCCTTTGGGATCTTGTTCTTTGGGAACAACTAACCATTAGTCATTTATGCCATAGTAATATCCTGTTCATTTCAGTGTGCTCTATGTTTTATTGTATTTTAAGAAAAGGTTGAGTGTAACAAGGTTTTGTGTAGATTTTGTAAGCAGAGCAGGATAGAGGATAGTAAACACAATTCAACAGTGCTGTTGCTAGCATAGCTGTTCAGAAATCTGTTGCCTTAGAAATCATGAGGGAATTTCCTCTACAGATTGTTATAAAACTATGTTATTTTCTTTATAAGCAGTCAAAACTGAAACTATTTTCCATATCATGACTCTTTAAGGCAGTGTCTCTCAACCAATGTTGGCTGGGGAATTCTGGGGGTTGAAGTCCAGACTTTTAAAAGTTGCTAAGGTTGAGAAACACTGCTTTAAGGGGTGATGGTATCCATTCTATACTGCTGGATGGGACACTGTATCGTGGGCAAAGGTGAGCAATAATTCCTGTCCTCTTTTTAAAACTGGAAACTTGCATTGCTAGCACTTCATTAATTGCTTCACACATTAGGTCTTTTTCCGACAACATGTCTTCAGCACCAGCACCAAGTCAACTTGTAACTTTCAAATGTGCCAGGTTTGGCTGCTGGTTATGGTTTTTTTTTTATTGTTACTGTTAGTACGATTTTTGATCTGCAGAAAGGGAAATTGTTGGAAAAGATAATACTGGAAAAATTCAAATTACTGATAATACAGTATGTATAACCTTATTATTAATGATTAAGTGAGCAATGAAATAGCACGTTAATCTGAGGAAGACTGAGTAAGGAAATGCTTACGTACCAAAGAAAATGGCATTCAAACATGATAAAAATTGTATATTTGGGCTAATTGATTAATCTACAAGTAGATAAAGGATAAGCAGCATAATTATCTCTTGAGTGCCTAGTTAATCTGATGGAAATTATGTTTTTTTTTTAGATTTGTATTCTCCACAAATTATATTTCTCTTTTTCTAATTCAAGATCCCAGATGCTTATTTTATTAGAGACCCTCATACTTTCCTCCTTACAAAGGACTTCGTTAAGGTATATGTTGTGTTTAGTGCAGAGAATTCTCACAAGGTCTTAAGCTGCATGTCCTCACAGGTTAACATTTTCACATGCATTTGCAGCTACTTGAAATAGCAGCGATTAGTGGAGTAACTGAAGCATGCTTGAAAGAACCAACACTTGTCTACAAAATACTAACACTTGGATGAGTCTGCAGCCTGGGAGAAGAGCACCCAGTGAATTTTCTGGACTTTTTTTCATGGCTGACTTGGGTTATGCTTGTATTGTCAAGGA
This sequence comes from Pantherophis guttatus, assembly GCF_059756535.1. Classification (NCBI taxonomy): domain Eukaryota; kingdom Metazoa; phylum Chordata; class Lepidosauria; order Squamata; family Colubridae; genus Pantherophis; species Pantherophis guttatus. Next base: position 27,054,634 of record NC_142067.1, read on the forward strand.
GTGTGTTGACCTATATTTTTGATGCACATTGATTATGACAAGCACTCTGCTTTCCCTGCAGGCCATGGAGGCACAGATACAGAACTTTGGACAGACGCCATCTCAGTTGCTTATCGAGCCACATCCTCCTCGGAGCTCTGCTATGCACCTGGTGAGCTAAAATTGCTTGTTTGGGAATTTATTTCCTCTGAATCCAAGAATCCTTTATTGGTCATAAATGCCCATTTAAGTAACACTTTCTCTTTATGTGTTCTGACTTCCCTAGAAACGCAGATTTTCTGTGTGTGTGTTTCTGTGTGCAGGAAATAGTATGCTGACAGAGAGGGAGAACTAGGGTAATTACTAAGTGATTTATCAAATATTTGATTCTTTAAATCAGTTTCATCTTATAGGAAATATGCTTATGATTAACAATATGTTCTGAAATTTAAAAAGCCTACATTGTTATGGTAGAAACATACCATGGTAGATTATTGCAGACCATTGCTGAAGAAATTATTTATGTCATTGCTGGCTAGGTATCCAAAATGAGGAATTATACTTAATCTCCTGCTGTCTCGTCATAGAGGAGATACTGAATACTTGTTTAAACTCTAATTAGAAATTAAAACATAATTTCTAATTCATTTTTCTATATTTATTTCCTAGGAATATAAATATATGTATGGTTCAACCAAATTGGAAAGAATTATACTGTTTTTCTTTCCCTTTTTTTTGTTCCTATTTTAAACCTCTAAATTTTGAGAATTGTTTATAAAGATTTTAGTGAAAGTCCAGATCATTTTTAAATGGTTCTACTTCAGCTGCCATTAAATATTAAGGGCACAATTGTTTAGGCAACACTTTTTCTTGCAATTGATTATGTTTTCATTTGTTACATTTATATCCCTCTTTTTCCCCAGAAGCAAAAGGCAATGTATGTAGCATTCATTCCTCCCATTTTAATCTCAAATCAACAGTCTGCTAAAACAGGTTGTATTGAATAACAGTTCAAATTCGCCCTGAGAGTTTCTATAGCTGCAGATAAGTGTGAACCTGAGTCCCCATTCTTAGTCCAATAGTAGCAAACCAGTCATTTTACTTCTGTTCGAAGTTATGATAGATTTCCCAAAAGTATTTAAGACTGTATTTGAAATTCCGACAGTTGGCATGCATACACTCTTGTGGTCATGTGGCCACATTTTGAGTGGTCAGTAACTGGCCTGCACTTATGGCTGTTTGCAGCGTCCCATAATCATGGAACTGCAATTCACAACATTTTTGCCAAAAATCAGTGTTTACTTTGTTTCCCAGCAAAAAATACCATCGTGAACAATGGTTTCGTTTAACAATCATGGAGTTTGTTTAATGGCCGCTACATTTGCCTTATGACTCAGTGTTTGTTTAATGACTGCCACAAAATGATCATAAAATCACGCTAGTTCACATGGGGACCCGCTTAACGATCAAAATGACTTATGACAGTAATTGTGGACTCAATTATGGTCATAAGTTGAGGACTAGCTGTATTCTTTAAAATATGGGAAAGAAAATGCTTAAAGCCTTAAGGGACAGCAAAATCATAGCAAGTAAAATATATTCTACTAACACTTCTAGAATATTCTGGGAATTATTTTAATCTGTAATCTATATACCTTTACCTAAGAAGTGGGCAGGATCTTTGCTTTTTAAATTTATTGTTTTTCCAAAAGAGCAATAATGCAGATCACATCTTACATTATTTTTCAAGATATTGGAAGCAGTTTAGTTTTCCCCTTTTGGCAAGATGATAAAGAGAAATTTAAAGCCATCCAGTTGCAAGTGTGCGTGGAAGAAAACAATTAAGATATGGATAAATAATTGAAATAGAAGATATGGATAAATAATTGAAAGAGGCTTGGTTGCTATAATAGATTGCCATTATCAAAAGAGAGCTAGAGAAGTTATTCTGAAATTTTCAGCATCTTGCCACTTCACTGATTATTTGCTATGCTAGTAGCTTGGGATTTGGGGACAGAATAATATGATAGTACTATGCCTCCTTACAGAAACACCAACCCAGAATGTCAATGGAATCTTTTTGTTCCTCCTATGTGAATATGCTTTGATGTAACACAGAGTGCCTTGCTATTCAGTGTCCATGTGAAATTGCTGGTGATGATCATCTGGAAGTGTGGGACCATGATCTCATCATCTTTCTGATTACATTGAGCACTTAGTTTCCAATTGAGTCAGGCAGTGTGATTGAAGTATTTGATGTAGTGATATAGTACTCAATGTAGTGATAGTATTTTTACACGCAGAAGTGGCAACTCAGTCCATATTTTTCAAAGCCAAGGAATAAAATATTCAAAATCTTCAAAGAGTCCACTTTAATGAATCCATTAATAATAGGGTGTGTAGATTCCTAGGTTCTATTCCTTACCTCTGATTCTTTCATTAAAATTTCTGATTGAGTTCTTTGTGATTCCTATTTCTTTTCTTGTGTAACATAGGGATTGACATTTAGCTTATGAAGTCCTATTACTTCTCCCCATGTCTTCCAACATGTGTTTTAAAATCAGTTGGGCTCTCCCAGCTTGTAATTCATAGTGAAATCCCAACCGGTCTGCTACCGGTTTGCTGGCTGTGCATGCGCACCAAATGTGCACTGTATGCACATCAAACACGTACTACACGCATCAAACATGTACTATGCACACGTGAGTATGCACAGTAAGCACCAAAAGGAGGCTTGGGAAGGTAAGTAGAAGCGAGGGGGGAATTAGCTGTGGCTGAATTAGGATTTCCTGCTTTCTAGCAAAGCTAAACCCCGCTACACAGCTGATCATCAGAAATACCAGTCCAGAGAAACCGGTAGCTTTTTTTAACTACCGGTTCAACTGAACCAGGTGTTTTTTTGGGGGGGTTGTTTTTTTTTTTTTGACTATTGGTTCGCCTGAACCAGTAGTAAAAGCATTTTACCCCTGTTGTAATTCTACTAATAGATTTGGTTCTCAGTATTGTGGCCAGTAGTAAGATCTTTTCAGTTATGGTGTCTCCTTCTTTAGGGAAGTCACCTGCCCTGTGCTGCCTTCTACTAGACAACTACTGAAGACATGCCTGTTCACTCAAGCATTATAGCATGACCAGTGCTGCATGACTAGACTGCTTTTTAGGTTACAGTACACTTCCTCATTCTGTTCCACATCACTAAAAATCACCAGGATAATATTAGATAACAGGAATATATTTTATTAAGGAGAGTGTATTCCATTGTTTTACCATTTTCAGCTTAGCTCAGTGTTTATTCTTACTGTTAATGCCATTACATTTAGTTTTGCTATTGGCTTTTATACAGCTCCTAACTCAATTCCTCCAGTTTATGTTTCTTCAGCTTGTGTATTGTATAAGCCTAATGAATGACTAAACTACTGCTTCTGTTTGACATCTTTACTATATAAACAACCATAAGCCTTTTAGTGAGATTTTCTATTTGTTAATGTTGACTGTATCATCACATGTCCTGTAATGATAAACTAATGGACATTTGCCATGACTTTTCCATATTTGCCTTACTATAATTCACCAGTAACCACTTCTCTAATTTTGCTGTCTTGTGTTTGTAGTGGTAGCTGTATAAATAACATTTTTCCCTTGGATGTGTAAGTACTTCCTGACTCTCTTAACCTTATTTTCCCTTCAGACCTTCTCACTAATTGTGTTATTCTTTCTCTTTTCTTCTGTTCTCTTTTCCTTTCTACTCAACAGTGTTTCCTTCCACAGAGCCCACTTATGTTTAAAGATCAGATGCAGCAAGATGTTATAATGGTGCTCAAATTTCCATCAAATTCTCCTGTCACACACGTGGCAGCCAATACACTCCCACACCTTACAATTCCTGCAGTGGTAACTGTGACTTGCAGCCGGCTTTTTGCAGTGAATAGATGGCACAATACAGTAGGTATGTGTTTCGAGATGGATTTTCTGATGAGTTTGTATAGTTTGGGTTGGGCTTGTATTGAACTTCATTATCCAAATAAATGAAAATATTTATTTCCAAAGGAAGGTATGTAACTAAATCAAGATGTTTAAAAATGTTCCCTATAACTCAATCCACCTCTGAAAGTATCATTGGAGAAATTAAATGCCACCTCAAAACACTCACACACACTACCACATATACACAAACATACACACACCCCTAAATAATCTGTCTAGTATTCTTTTGAATGCTTGTTTATATCCTCCAAATTTAAGTATAAATTATTCTACTAGATTGCATATGAATAACAGTGCATTGCTGGGCCCAAGCTAGTTATATGTTCACTACTTTTGCTTTTGTTTTTTATTGAAAAGTTTTATAAAAAATACAAACAATTTTCTCCCCCCCCCCAGCCTTTCCCCCTTCCCACATAATAGAAAATGTACATTTTCTTATACATAATAAATCCTACATATACATGTTTCCCTTAAAGAAAGCATTAAAATAAGACATTTTAATTACATTCGGAGTTGCTCTTCTTCTCTTTCTTCCCTCATTCCACAACAACCTTCTTCTTCTCCTCCTTTCTTTTGCTTTTTAAAAAAGTCATTAAAGTATACAGCAGAGGGGAGAGACTGATTTTTTTTAAAAGATCAAGAGAGAAGTATGGATGAAAACAGTTAAACTCTAACTTTGTCAGTATTACTTTAGCCATTTTTCTTTCCTACTTGGTGCATTCCTTATGTATGAACCATGGCAGGAGGAAAGCACTGGAATTTATTGGAGTGGTGGGAAGATTCAGCTGCAATCACTTCCTTTATATACACTCGTTCCTGATATCTATGATACCTATGATATGAATGGTTGCAGGAACTGGGTATGTCTAGTTTGATGAAAAGAAGGACTAGGGGTAACATGATAGCAGTGTTCCAATATCTCAGAGGCTGCCACAAACAAGCTATTCTCCAAAGCACCTGAGGGTAGGACAAGAAACAATGGGTAGAAATTAATCAAGGAGAGAAGCAACCTAGAACTAAGGAAAGATTTCCTGACAGTTAGAACAATTAATCAGTGGAACAACTTGCCCCCAGAAGTTGTGAATGCTCCAACACTGGAAATTTTTAAGATGTTGGATAACCATTTTTCGGAAGTGGTGTAGGGTTTCCTGTCTAAGCAGGGGGTTGGACTAGAAGACCTCCAAGGTCCCTTCCAACTCTGTTATTCTACACATTAGATATGCACGTATTCTATTTAATACATTAAAAATGCAGTAATAAACATGCCAGTCTCCATCTAATTTCATTCAGACACAATTGAAAACTTATAGGAAACAAACCATAATAAGCAAATTTAGAAAAGGATAGACTGAGAATACAGATTTAGGAATAGAGAAATAGAATGTAGAGAAATTATTAAAGAGACATGCAGCAAAATGGAAAAGGAATCCAAACTTCTACATCTGAAACAAATGCCCTCATATAGGTCTTATTTTGGGACCACAACATATCCCTTTGCTATCCTGTCATAAATTTATATTAAACTGTAATTCTGATAAGTGAAAACAAAAAGTTTGCTACAAAAAGGTTCAAATATCATCCCTTCAGCAAAGCCAAATTGATAGTACATCAGCCCACTTTTCTTTAAAACATGCCTGGGTTATAGACCCCAGGGGTTGTTTTTCATTAGGTTGTGAAGACTTGCTCTTTTTTGAGGTCTAGGTGAATATAAAATTACATCCCATCAGTGGTGGGTTGCTACCAGTTTGCCCCGGATCGGGCGAACTGGTAGCAGTGGCAGGAGGCTCCGCCCACCCTCCTGGACATCTCTGAGCATGTGCAGAATCTTATGCGCAGAAGCATCGCACGTGTGCGCCCGTGAGCAAACCAGTAGCGACCGAAATTGAAACCCACTATTACATCCCACTAATATACAATGTCAGAATCTTTTCCAGCATAATTATTCATTCATTCATTCATTCACTCATTCATACATACATACATACACAGAGAGAGAGAGAGCAGAGTTTTTTTTCAATAAAGTAAAAATATACAAAATTAACAATTAGTAATTATCATTTTAATGTTTTCCCCATCTTCTTTGTCCCATTTAATTCCAAAATCAATTCGATAATTTCTTCTTTCAGAAAAAGTCCATACATGTTTCCAGTCTTACAAAAAACCTCCTTGTCATTTGGTAATGTGGAAAGTAAGAAAGAGGGAAATATTAGGAATCCCATAGTACAAACCTAATTTTATATAGCCATTATTGACATTTCTTTTCTGTTCCTTAGGCCTCAGGGGAGCACCAGGATATTCTCTAGATCAAGCTCATCACCTTCCTATTGAGATGGATCCATTGATTGGTATGCTATGTTAGATGGAAAATAAATAAGGAATAATTAGTTTCAACAATAATTTAGTGTATAATATTTTCATGAATTAGAAGAATTCAAAATAGAGAAAAATAGTTACAGCTCACTAATTTTACACTATGAAATATACATTATGTTAGGGAGAAATTGCTTGCAAAGTAGTATGTATTAAAAAAAACTTTGGCTCTTATTTGAGACTTGATAGATTGAATTGAAGGTATAGTAAGTCTACGGTGATGCCTGAATTAGTATGTTCACTCATATACAAAGTTTATTTTCATGATATAAAGTTTCTGAAAGAATTTGCTTTTTTTTCTTGTCATGCACAGCCAATAATTCTGGTGTGAATAAACGGCAGATCACAGACCTTGTGGATCAAAGCATTCAAATCAATGCTCATTGTTTCGTGGTCACAGCAGATAATCGCTACATTCTTATCTGTGGTTTCTGGGACAAGAGCTTTCGAGTTTATTCAACAGAAACAGGTGGAATTTTTACATGGAATTTTATTCATTTTCCTATATTATTCACAGAATGTCAAAATAGAGAAATATTTTTAAATTTAATAAAGTAATATAGAAAATGCTTTTTTTCCCCATATCAGAGAAGGATTAGTAACTGATACAAATCCCAAAAGCTAATTTAAAAACAATGTTTGAAATCTGTTTCAAATTTTGGAGACTTTTGCCCTCAGCTATCATCCAGTCTGAGTATAAATTTGTGATCGCATTTTAGGCACCTCAGATATTTTGCAATATCTTTTGAGAGAATACTCATTTAGGATGTTCTGGTGAGAATGAAGTTTAATGTTTTCCCCTTTAGGATAGGGATAAATCTGTTAGTTACCAATAGCAGATTTCTTTACTACTTAAATCCCCCTCTAAATTATTTAAATTTTCAAGGGATTTTAAACTATTTAGAATTCAAGGGGCAGCAGCTGCAATGAGAATTCTCAGGCTTACAATCCAGCAGCTGCCTTGGATGTGATGGTTTTGTGACAGGAGGAGATCAGGAGGGTAAAAATTGTAACTCCAATCATACAACAAATACTTTGCATAGAGAAGGTCACAGGTTCTGTTCCTAGCATTTCCAGTGAAGAATGATCACTTGTGGGTGAAAGGCAAGATATCTGTTTGAGACTCTGGAGAGCCATTACCATTCAAGAGTGGACAGTTTTCTATGTTTCTCTGATGAACAACAAGTCAATGTTATATCACCTTGACACCTGGGAATGCAGAAACCTCTTCAGCCTTTAGGATACAGAATGAGAACTCTGGAGGGAACAGCTTTTTTTTTTTTACATTTATACATGTTAAAGCTGCAGAGCGTTTAGTGCAAATTACCTGGCATCTATTGGCTGAAATGCCATCTCATATGTCAGAAAGCAGTAATAACACCTCTGCATGGAGATTAGATCCAATGAAAAGAAATGTTACACTTTTGTCCAGTCTAATACTTGATACAGCCTGCATACAACATGATCATACTGAATACCATATTGTCTGCTGTCTGAAGACAATCACAATGCTTGTTTTGTAGTCCATTGCTGAAAACGTCTTTTATTTGTGCTTTGTTTTTAAATTTGTTTGGTAGCTTCAATTTGTATTCATCATGCACTGCAGCACAGGAAAAAAAGATCAGTCAAGCAACCTCTCTTTGTTGTAGGCAAACTAACACAGATCGTATTTGGCCATTGGGATGTAGTCACTTGTCTTGCCAGATCAGAGTCTTATATTGGTGGGGATTGCTACATTGTCTCTGGCTCTCGGGATGCTACCTTGCTGTTGTGGTATTGGAGTGGCCGACATCATATCATTGGTGACAATCCGAACAGCAGTAAGTTATTACCATTTATCTATTTATGCAACGTTTCTTTTATATTTTCAATTCTGTCTGTACAGAATTGTATAGCCATCTTCTCCATCTTCTCCCTCATGGGCCCCCATTCCACTTTTTCTCCAGGAAAGCCTTTGGAGACACGTCATCATTTATGGGTTTCATAATTTACTGAAAAATTGTTGTTGTTCTTTTTAACCAAAGTTATAGAGAGAAATATTGTTAGAATATCTACAATTCTTTACTGGAGTTTATTTTATAAGGAAAACGAAAACGAGAGGTATAGGTTAGGTTAAATCCAATTAGCTAACATCTTTAAAATGAATTTCTAGGAAGATGTGGATGATATTTTTCAGAAAAGGATTAGGTTCACAAAAGCTGTCATCTGGCAATGTAGATAAGATATTTTATATTACAGAACATAAGGAGATAAGGAACTCAAGAGAAAGATGTCAGGTTATGGTAATTATGTGGGCTAGGTGTTTGACTTTCTAATGATCCTTTAAGCTGAAAGATAGTTAATTATCAATTTCAGCTTCAGTGCATCCAATTATCAAAAGGAACTTCAGTTGTTTCAGAAAATTATATAGAGCAGGATCCTGTCTTTTATTTTTTTCATCAACACCACTAATAATACATCTGATATGCTACATTCATATGCATATACACATGCTTGTACTCACTTCAGCACTCTCTGGTGTTACATTAATAAAGTGACTAAGTAAGCTGAAAAGCATTAGTGATGTGGCCTTTACTAGTTCTCTTACCTAAATATACATATATAAGTGCTTTATATATGGTCCGAACAACCTTCTAATATTGCCTCCTACCATATTGGTACACTGATCTACCTAAAAGATCTAATCTATTTTTAATGCTTCGAAATGTATGGTAGAAAAAGGATTATTTTTAAAGTGATAGTTAACAAATTAAACATTCTGAATAAATCACTGCATCTGAAGGGAGTTGAAGTTACACATAGCTCCAATCAGGATTTTCTGTTAGCTGCTACACTACTTAAAAATCTCTTAGATGTTAAGTTCTGACCAGAGATGTCAAACTGGCAGCCCGCGGGCCAGATGCATCATGTGCAGGCCACGCCCACTCAGGCTCCACAAAGGCAAAAAATCGTCATGATACATCACATGATGCAATCGAGTTTGACACCCGTGCTCTAGACTAAGAAATGTGATGTTCAAATTTTCACTAGCATTCCTACATTAGTCTTTTCAGTTAGTATACAGACTGCAGCCTTTAGCTTGTTCAAACAGAAAACATGTTCTGGATTTATAGTGGAGAAAGTTGTTTAATTAATCTTTAACTTTAAAAACTTGAATAATCCTGTCAGTTATGCATAGGTTTACATAGCTTCTTCTGTAACTCAGCTTATAAAAACTGGCTAGTTGCTTTTTTTTTTTTCATTTGTATGTTAGGTTGCTTAAGTTCTTTTTTTTTTCTAATTAGACTGGGTGGAAAATCGGAGGGAGGGAGAGAGGGAGGGAGGGAGGAAGGAAGGAAGGAAGGAAGGAAGGAAGGAAGGAAGGAAGGAAGGAAGGAAGGATGTTTTTCCTGAAATGAATACAAATCCAGAAACTAATTCAGAAGTGATAAAAATTAATTTGTACACCTTAATTGGAACCAGCTCACTGCAAAAAAAGGAGGCAAATGGAGCCAGCAGCTAGTGTTAAGAGATGATTGAATTTTTTGTCATGTAGGTATAGTGGACTTGGCTGTTTATCCTCCTGAGTCTATCTGTGCAATATATTGCATTCAGCCTTTGACTGGTTTCTTTAAAACAATCAATGCTACTCCTGTCGTGTCCCCTGGGCCTGAAATTTCATTGATCTTGGGACTTGACATTTCTCATTATATAGCAGCAAGTTGCCAGAGGTGTGAGTTGCTTTTCCTGGCCATGTTTGCATTGAGCACTATATGAACACATTGTGTCAACTAGCCCAAACCTCAGTTTGTGGACCAATTATAGTAAATAGCCCTTAAAGGCACTAAAGTACATTTTGTCTCACTTGACACATTTTACATATACTTAAAGAGAATGTTCAGTATCCATTACATGAATGTGATAAACTGTCTGTACACTAAAACATACTAAATGTCTCTATAAAGAATTGCAGGAAGAAAGTATCACTGATTTTATGAATAATAGTAATGAAGGCATTTTTACTTATTTGTATGTAAATATTTCAGATTTAAAAGACTTCCTAAATTAATTAGGAGGAAGTAATTAGTTTTAAAACATTAATAGTGTGTGTACATATTATTTCTTTACATGGTTAATTATAAAACCTTCTAGAGAAGAGTGGAGTTTTGAATATGGGCTTTGAATATAAAACCCTTTCATATTAAAATTGTGTTGGCCAAAAGAAATACTGATTGTTTAGATGTCAGTTTTTTCAGTAAGCATGCAGAATTGAATTTCCCAAAATCTAGAGCAGGCGTGTCAAACTGGCGGCCCATGAGCTGGATGTGTCATGTGCAGGCCACTCCCACCCCAGCTCCATGAATGGGGAAAACCACGCAAAATGTCACATGACAGCAACATGATGCCATGAGTTTGACAGCCATGATCTAGAGATATCTAGAAAAAAGATTGCCGTTATAGCTATTAACATCTTCATTTGTTATCAAGCTTCTTGTCAACTTTCACATAGATATATCTACTTTATTTGATGTCTGCATCAGTTGTACTTCTTGTTTCTACCTACAGATATAAATATTGGGTGCAATTTGACAAATTAGACTGTATTACATGGTTATATCCAATCTCTCCTTGGAGCTTGTACAAAATATATGATTCTAATCTTCACCCAATAATATGGGGAAGAACAAGTGCTGTGCACATAGATATGTGAGCCTATAGCCTATAGGCTAAATTATGAATGAAAAATCTAAAATGACATCAGAAAGTTAGACCTAATGTCATCTAGATTGTTTTGGGTGCATATGAAACTGTGAATTTATTATTTGTATGATATCTTTGTTGTAGAAAAAAAATGAATAATGCAAAATAACATTTCTAGAAAGCAACTCTTTGGGATTTGATATTCAGGATATGTTATTGATGCTTATTTTGCAGTATTATTCAATATTCTTACTCCTCTTCAGGTAGGAAAACAATTCTGCCAAAGATTAGATGCTTTGATCTCTTCCACTTTTCCAATTATTAACTATTAGCTATAATTAATCATTATTAATTATTATACTGATGATAGTGTATGACACTACCCAAAAAGGAAAAAATGTTTATAATTCACATGAAATATTAATTTGTAAGGCAATATGAAGCCATAGGACTTAATGGTTAAAAACAATTAATATTTCTCTTTTATGCAAGAACCTCTGTACTACTAATTGCATATTATGTCTTTTTTGAGAAACAAGAGCTATCCTCTTATTTATTACTACATTTATTACTACACTAAGATAGCACATTCTTGTACATTTTACAATTTTGCCCTAAAGTATTCAACTACACAGATATAGAAGTACAATGTTGGGAAAATTACTGTGAGTTCAAGCTGACAGTGTTTCAATTCACGGGTTAAGCTTCAGCTGCATAACCTTTAGTATCTTAGCCTTTAATCTTTCACTATATCTATCAGTAGTGCCATTAGGGTGAGAGAATTTTGTTAGATTTTGACTGGTATAGTCCCTAATGTTCCATTTTTTTTGCCGAGAAATGTGGTATGTGAAACCATTTATCAGGTTTGCTATAATAATATAATGCTGATTAAACTGTTATTTTCTTTCATTTTTTGCAAAGAGTGAAGTGATATTTACTGTTACCACCAAGCCTCAGCTGATTCTAACTATATTACAGTTAGGACATGCCTAAAAATCTGCTTTCAGAGGCAAAACCAAATAAAGAATGATAGTACAGATTCACATTAATTATAGTTTAACCTGCAGTTGAGTGTATTAAGCTTGATATTTCAGAATTACGTGTAATGTAGATAATAGTTCCTTTTCCCCTTCTTTGCTTTCTTGTCAACTCTCATGAAAAACTCTTGAGGTTTTTCCAGAGCTAAGTCAGGTAATTCACGCTTGAGAATAGCAATTTCAAAATGAGAATATTGTAAAATAAGTTCAAGCCCTCTGCCATCTATAGTTTAGCATCTTCCAGAAATTTAGCCAAAACCCTTCAGCTCCTGATACATATCCTTTACAGCACTTTATGCTGGAAAAGTTGCTGACTTTTAATCTAATGTTTCGTTCTGTGTAGAATGTAACATGTTTTTAAAACTGCTGTCATATATTGCAACAGGCACTTATGGAAGGATACAAAAATCATTTAGACAATTAAATAATTTGTTTATATAGTTTGTATTTGATATCTTCGCCTCCTACATTCTTTCAGTACAGGCAAATTTACAAAATATTAAGTATAAATAAATAACCTATTGATATCTAAACATCCCACCCAGAAGCACAGAAAGATATATCACCGAGTTCTTCCCAGCTCTTTCTCTGTTTACTTTTCATAATATAATGCACCTGTTACTGATGTAAACATCTTTCAAGACAGAGAAACTACCTCTAATATTATTCAGCTTTTCTATTTCAATCCAAACATGTATATCCCAAATTTTATAGGTAGTCTGTCCTCCCCAACCAGATGTCTCCCAGATGCATTGCCATGATGGCTGGCTATTTCCTAGCCAGCATATGCATTGAAATCTAAATAATTGGGGTTGTTCAGCACTTAATTCAAAAATGGTATTTCAGAATGTAAATATATCACCTATCTGTGGAAAGCAACAGTACAAATCCAAGAAAAAAATACAACTGCTTCCAAGATAAATAGTATATATTTATACTGAAGCTCTGTTTCTTGTTTTATTTTTATTTATTTATTAATTTTTTATGCCATCCCTTTCCCCTGTAAAGTGAATCTGGGCAGTTTTAAATTGTTATATCATCTTAACTTTTGTTAACCATTCAGAATATTTTATGAGTGGGAAGACTTAAAAGTTGAAATTATAAATATCAAATCCAAAGCATTATGCATTATGCAGCCTAATTAAAATATTTTGTTCAAATGAAAACAAAAGCAAGAGTTATATTCTAAACCCAATCAAATCATATAAATATACATGCAATTATTATGACTATTATTGACATAATGTTTATATCAGTGTGTCATGAAGGAATATGATATATGAATCAAGAAATCCCTAATACTACGGTGGTACCATTTTACTACTCTAAAACAGACCTCCCCCAAAATAATAGTAGAAATGCTCCCAAATTGAAGTTCAGGCTAGCTTAATACATATATGGTTCAATTTTTTTTTTCTTTTTTAGGTGACTATCCTGCTCCCAGAGCTGTTCTAACTGGTCATGATCATGAAGTTGTCTGCGTATCAGTATGTGCTGAGCTGGGACTTGTCATAAGTGGTGCTAAAGGTCAGTTGCTAAAGGTTAATTTTAGTTTAAAACTTCATGCCTCAAAATAATTATTACCATCAATAACTTATAAACAGAAAATCCTCATTTAGTGCCTGCAATTAGAACCAGCAACTTGGTGGTTAAATTAAATGGAAAACTACATGACTGAAACTGTGTTTATGATTTTACTTCAGATTTATGTTGCTTTACAGCACGGGGGTCAAACTCGTGGAGTCACGGTGCCGTCATGTGAGGTATCGTGACGTGTTTCCCTTTCACGGAGCTGGGATGGGCGTGGCCTGCTCATGACTCATCCGGCCCGCAGGCTGCCAGTTTGAAATCCCTGCTTTACAGCATTAGAAGGATACAATCCCAAATAGCCAGCTGAGCCCAAACAGCAAGGGGTGTGTGTATGTCAGAATGTGATTCATGAGGAAGCCAGATAAAAAGGCAAATATTATAGCCTTTTTCCTCCACTCCCCTGCCCTTTGGAATGCTCACCTTTGCTCTGGAATAATAAGAAAGGAATTGATACCTGGATGTACATTGTTTGGAGAGTAAGGGACTATAAGAGAGTAAGCAGGCACACTAAGAGGAATATGTATTGTTAGAAAGGAATGTACTAGTGACAACTGTTTGCTTAGTCCATCGCAGCATGCCATAAGCCACTTAAGAGACAACAAAAACCTTTAGTATGTAATTGATAATCAATTTCAGGCAGCAGCCACAAGCCAGGAGGAAGCTTCTAATCAACTAATTAAAGCCACAGCTAAGTTGTTAACTTGTGGTTAACACTTTTTAGGGACACCGCTGTGGAGAAAAGCATCTCAGTAAGCGATAGTTTAAGCAATCTCTCTGCTCTCTGAGAAGGGAATAGAGAAATGGGTGAGGCACAGGGCAACACATAATAACTGACTGTAATGACAAACACATGGTGGCAGAGAGGCATTGTAAAGATTGTAAACATTAGCCTCAGTTACTTTTTCATCACAACGTAACTGAAAGTTTGCTGTGAGGCAGTTGCTAGATGAGGACTACTTTTAGTTGCAAGAGCTTAAATCAAGAAATGAAGTAGCCCAGACCACCAGGATGCCCCTGGTAAAAGAACCAGCATAAACATTGTTACCAAAATTCAGACCTATAAATAATTAATACTGCCAAATTTGTTGGGTGGAACAAAATCCATTGGTTTGAAATTATTTTTAAAAACTTGAAGTTTCTCAAATACACTCAATATTACAGATTTCAATCTTCGTGAGATGTAACTTTCCTGCCACAAGTTCTACACTTCCAGCCTATCTTCCCGAACTCTTCCTTTGTGACCATTTCATTGTTTATATATCTCCTTCTCCATTTTCAGTAGTAGGGCTGGCTTCTTTTTTTGACTACCATTTTTATCCTTACTAGAATTGTTTGCTATTATGCTTTTAATATCCCTATCATTAGAAATTCCCATTTCTCTTGAGCCTTTCCCTGTAGCTTATTCTGCAGCTCTGAGTTTATTAAACTCCATTTTTTTAGAAATCAAAATGCATGCTGGTCAGTTTCCTCTAACATCTCCTTACTTCCACTTCCTGAACTTAATCTTCTCTTTGATAAGATTGACTTCAGTAATTCAATTCCTATGGATCCCAGTGGTTCTGTTGAAGTCTGCATTGAACAAAAAGGGTTCTGAAACAAATATAGATATTAAAGATCTTTGACCCCTTGGAGATAACATTAGAAATTTAGAGACCTTTTTCATGGCCATATAGATGTAAGAGTGCTTCAAAGAAGCTCTGTTTAATTTTTTTCTCACTTCTTTGACATGACAGATGAAGTACTTGAAATACATTGTCTTCTCATTCTCTATCATTTCTTTATTTTTGCCTTTAGTTTTTTTTTATTGATGTCATCAGGATCAACTGTTCAAATTTTACAACAATTAAAATGAACTCACAATAACATCTAAAAATAGTAAATTACCTATACAACATTGCAATAAATAAGTGCCCCCAAACAACCTGGTTTCCAGTTTTTCCAGCATGAATTCCAGTTAAGTCTTAAAGTCTCCTTTAAAAAGCTCTGTCTTGACAGTCTTGGGAAGATATTGAAATGAGATGTGCCAGCCCTACAAGGCAGACCAGATTTGAACACAAAAGTTACAAATACTAATCAACTTGTATTATAAGGTTGCAATAACAGACTCTTGCAGGTCGAATGTGCCTCACCACTCCCTACCTTTATCCTAAAGAAAACTAAAGAAGGTCAAGTCTTAGACTCTTTCTCAAATTCCATTTCTCCTTTTAGCTCAGATTTCTCTTATCTGAGCATTCCCTTGGCTACAACTCTTCTTCCTCCTCCATGTTATTTTCACAGCCCATTAATCCATTTATAGATATATTGAACTGGAGCAACATTATTCACTTATAACGGAATGGAGGGCTAAAATAAGTGTTAGAGCAAAGGGAAAGACCTCTTCTTTCTAAATCCAACTAGTTCACCTTCATTTAAGTAAGAGTTATTTAGATAAAGTGCCTCTGCTGGCCTTTAATTGAATTATAACTTACTTTTCATTTCACTCGGCTGGAAGAATTAGCCATGATAATTCTAAATTATATGGTTATAGAAGCCAACTATTACCTCAATGGAACGGAAATCCACCACCAGTTTTATTCCCAACCTGACCTGCCCCTGTTCTGGCCTCCTACTGCTAATACCTCTACTAAGAATAGATATAAGCCTTTAAAGATTTCCTTAGGTATAGCAGGTGCCATGGAGATCAGATGTACTCTCCTTGATAGTGGAGTTTTTCTCCATTAGTAGAAAGATATTCTATCCCATCCTAATCCTTTCTTAATTCATGTTGAAATCACTAGGATTTAAATAACAAGAAGCCTTTCTCAGAAATCATAGTAATATCTCTAACCCAATCCATTGTTAATTATTGACCGAAACTGTATGAATTTCCATTTGTGTAATTTGCTGTTATTAATTTGTAATATACAGAAGGACCATGTCTGGTACACACAATTACTGGAGATTTGCTGAGAGCACTAGAAGGAACAGAAAATTGTTTGTATCCACGCCTAATATCTGTGTCTAGTGAAGGCCACTGTATCATCTATTATGAACGAGGAAGATTCAGCAATTTCAGCATTAATGGAAAACTTTTGGCCCAGATGGAAATTAATGATTCAACCAGGGTAATTTTTATTTTATATTTTAAAAGAGGGCATTAACATTAGTTCAGTGTCACCTGAAACAAGTTACATCTATAGAAAAAAAAAAAATTCAGCTCCAACTAAGTTAGACTTATTCTTAAAAACTATACCAAGACATTGCTTAAATACACAATGTTTCCTGGATATCTGTTCCTTAATCATCTGTTCATGCTTAAAACCTTAAATAGCTTGACCTCTGTTGTCCTTTAATTTTGGAAACTCAGAGGCATCAATGTGGGGGGGGGGAGAGTTAGGGGTTGCAAATAATGAAACTCATGCTGGCAAAATGCAAGTGGTGACCCTTATATATGTGTATCATAATGTTAACACACTGGCTTCTGTGAAGGCGTCTTGGCTATGTCATGAATATGGGCCCCTAAGGAACCAAATCTACCAGCAGCAAGAGCAGCTCAAGGAGATTAAATGGATACATAATTTGAGCTGTTCATAGTGGTATATACCACTGCAAAGGCTGAATTGATTTGTGTAAATTTCAAGGCAAGCCTTCTTCACTTTTGCTTATAATAACAACAACAATAACAACAACAATAAAAAATAGTGTATTGCTCAGCATTCTGCACTTAAGCAGTAGTAAAGCAGTAGTAAAGCACTTAGGCTTTACTACTATAGGTAACGTGTTAAATAAAGATCCATTATGGTTTTTGGTTTTCCTGTAGGCTATCCTTCTGAGCAGTGATGGGCAGAATCTAGTTACAGGTGGTGATAATGGAGTAGTAGAAGTATGGCAAGCTTGTGATTTCAAACAACTCTACATTTATCCTGGCTGTGATGCTGGCATTAGGGCAATGGACCTATCCCATGATCAGAGGTAAGCTGAAACCTTAAAAAAATAGCAATAAGAGGCGATATTCATTTAATATTTTCCTTAGCAATCCTTCTCTTAGTTAAATACAATACATAGCACAACTGGATCACAAAAAGATCATTTCAAAAACTGAGATAACATCTTCTAAATTTAAATATTCTTGTGAAAGATCTCATGAGATCTTATGAACTTGTAAATTTTGATATTTTAAAGAAGTATGCTATTTTAGGAGAGGGGGGGACCTCTCCTAAATTGAGTGGCATGCACCACTCAATTAACAATTGAGTTCAATTAGACAGCTATATTTAGTAAAATTTCTCGTGATATGTTTTAGATTGTGCTTCTACTAACTGGTATTTTTATTAAAAAAGCCATAATATAGTATATTGGATAATAATCTTAAAACATGGACTACAAACTTCTAATGTTCAATCTTAATTCTGTAGAGGAGCGAGCCAGTCATTGGAATTGCAGTGTGGATAATATGGGAAATCCATATTGGGACAAAGTAATTGTTTTTGTAGGTGTTTATGTTCATTTTTGTTGATTCTTTTTAATTTTAACCCAGTCAATCTGTATGTACTTTACACTTCTTTAGTAGAACACTGCTGGAGAAGCAGAAGCAGCCACTTTCCAAAGAACGCTCCAAATTTTAGTCATTTGTTGTCTTACAAAATAATATGGAATAACATCATAGACTTTTTAAGTTCCTTAGCAGGATATTTCAGTTTGCCTAATATTTTCGAATGACTACTGATCTTCAAACTAGCTAAGCGTAGTTTATTATGAACAATAAATATCTCAGATATTTACAGGCCCGATCTCTGTTTCTGTTTCAGGACTCTAATTACCGGCATGGCGTCTGGTAGCATTGTAGCTTTTAATATAGATTTTAATCGTTGGCATTATGAGCATCAAAATAGATATTAAACCAGAGTGAAGAACTGAAAGCAAAGATTACACTGAGAGCACAAGTGCTACTGAAAGGTATCTCTGGTGGAAAAAGAAATCTGCATTGACCTCCGTTGTACATTCCATTACACCCAGCAATAGCTGTACATTGTAGTCAGCAACCATTTTATTTTGTGTGGTTTTTTCACAACTGAACACCAGCTGCTGCAGAAGCGAGCTTGTATCATGTAAATTATAATGACTTAATAGATGTTTTGGTAATTATTTCATATACTTTTGTTTACTGAGAAAAGGTAGAAGAACACATCACAAGAGACTTTTGAATATTCTGAGGAACTTGTGTCTGGCTATTATATGGTTTGGGCCATGACCCTAGCATTCATTTCCCATTTCCTAGCCTCTTTTCAAGCTGATCAATTAAAAGGGGGAAAAAAACCCCTACGTTTGATACTTTGTACATCAGATGCACATCTTAACTTTAAAGGGATACTTTTGTAAAAGTAAAGCCTTGTATAAAAAACAAAAACTGTTTCTTAATTTTATTGTGGAGTTACAACTTGCATGTACTTTAAGCCTGATGTCTTGAAACCACATCCACAAGTTGAACTGAAAGCTGTCCAAGGCCCAGCTTGTATTTAAAGATTGAAATGGGGTGCAAGCTGCAATGGAGCCATTGCCACTGAAACACGGTCTGCATGTTTCAGTCTAAAGCCACCCCTTCTAAATGAAGTTTTGCTCATTACATGAAGCATTTGGATATGAAGCCATTGTTTGCCATAGTTATGCATTTTAAAAAAATAATTTTCCCTTAAAAATTAATAATGTGATAGACAGACAGGAGCATGGTTAAGATGCTATGCTATAGCGCTTTATGATTCCCACCAAAGCAAGATTGCTAGACTTCTAGATTCATCACATTTGGCATACTATACATTGCAGGGAGAGAGCAACTAAGATTTTCTCTTAAATTCCTTGGAAATAAAGCTTGGTTAAAAGCAAACTTAGCTTCATTGGGGTTATTCTTTTGAATATTTTTAAAACTCGTATGTTTAACACACATTTTACATTGAAGGCACTCATATTTGACAGTACTGTAATAATGACTATCAGAATAATTTTCTGCACATTCTCCAAATCATGTAACATACCCAGGGGTATATACACTTTACTTCATGTTTCTTCTTTGTATATTTGGTGACTGTATTGTCATAGATGTACATATTGTGTCGGTAGGGCTATGAGGCATGTAACAGGAATGTAATTTTCTCAGACTTTACACACACTCACAGTCATTTATTTAAAAAAAAACACAAGATAATGGATTCTTTGTACTGGCACTTTGGCACCAGAAACATATTATTTATTGACGTGGTTCTTATTTGTTACTCACCTTGTATTAGTAAGTTTTAGCACTAAATACCTTCTTCATTGTTGTTTGTATTAATAAGATTCTGAAATCATGGGGAATCAATGTAATGATTAAGTTATTCATCATTGGTCTGTAAGCAATATCTTGAGTTTGTAGCTTAGAACTGGGAGAATACTGAACATCTGGAAGATAAGTTCATTTCATCTCAAGATCATGGTGAAATATTTTGGCTATATAAATTCCTTAAGCTATTGTAACCATGTTTTATTGCAAAAATGTAAAATATGCCAGATGTGCGTGAGTTGGAAATCAAAAAAGAAAAATAAAATATGCAAATAATTCATGAATTGTTTTCTATTTTATCAAACCTTGACTCAAATGTTTTTTTAAATACAAAAATACATTTAATAATGGTTTATAAATATTAGAAAGACTTAATTTACCATTGCAGTGCCTACTCATCCATATATTGATTGGTTGGTTTACATGCACATGTCACAATTTTTTATGCCTTATGCTACATTTTCATAATCAATGGTGTAATAGTAATTCTGTTCATCTGGACAACATCAGGGTAGGGAAAGCTCCTTTTGCATTTCTGCTTTTTAAAAAAATCAGGGAGAAATTGCCACTGCTAATCAGGGATTCAAATGGATAATTTATGACAATGTAAATAACTTGACCTAGATACAGATTTCCTATGAAACTAACTTATAATTCAAAGTCACAGTTCTCATTTGGAAAGTATTTGGTGACATGAGGGCAATTTATTTTCAACAATTACTGAACATCAATATTTCTATATGAACAGGAATGTTAACACAGCACTTTCATTCTTTTCACTAGTTCGCAACAAAATCTATTAATTATGCTTTTCATATGGTAATCTGAGGAGTATAGATGTGATATCCATAACAATGGATATCACATACCAGAAGTTTTTGCCTTAAGATACCTTAAAAATTTCTGCAATAGCAAAGAAACTTATTATATCACTACAATATTTCAATTTGTTGAAATAACATGAATATTATCAAACTTTTAAACTTGGAAAACGGAACACCTACACAGCAGTTGACAATATAAGCTTACCTCAACTAATCCCCAAGGCTATGCAGGAACAGACATCATTAGGATTGCGATAAACTAGAGATTTGAAGAAAAAAAAAACAGAAATCATTGCCAAAGCATTTCCACCCTAGTGCCAAGAAAACTCTACTTACAATGGTGTTGTGAACACATGACGTTTATCAATGTGAAGCAAAGTGGACATTATAGTTAAACACAGTTAGAAAGCTACAGCCATAATCAGTGAAGTGTTCTTATGTAATTCAATTCAGCACACATTTATTTATTTATTTAGCGTATGGTTGGTCACACACAGTATTAAAACACTTCATTTTTACAGGTTAAAAACAATTAAAACAATAAAAAAAAACTAAGAAAACCTAAAAGGAAAACAGAAATAACATTTCAAAGTTTAATGTCGAGTTTGGAGATCCAGTCAGTAGCTGCCGTTGTTATGCAGAGGAAGTCCCTAGAATCTCCTGGATACTTTCTGTTAGGGCATTCCCTCACTATATCCTGGATAGTCTGTCAAGGGGCCCCGCAATCACATTGTGCTGAAGGTGTCTTTCCCCATTTATACAGGGAGTCAGCACACACCCTATGAGTTGTTCTAATTCTATTATATGTTACCCATATGTGTCAGGGTAGGCTAAATCCTGGAGGTATACTACTAGGACTGATATGCTCGGAGACATCTTGGGGGGAACAGCTATTCCACACCTCCATCCACTTTTGTGTGGTGTTCTGATGATCGGCCATCAATTTACACGCTGTCAAGATTGGTTGATTTCTTGACTTTAATCAGCATCTTAAGAGATCAGGAATGTATCCATGTATGGGTAGAGAGGAATTTAATAGGATCTTACTATACTCCCGAATAAGAGCTTCTTGTCGTTGTAAGTGCGGGGGGAGTATGTGACTAAGAACTGGTAACCAGTAACTAGGTGTAGATTTTATGCACCCAGTAATTAGCCTCATCGTATGGTTAAGTTGAACATCAATAAGTCCTGTATGTGAGCTGTTTATCCTTACAGGTGCACAGTATTCCGCTGCAGAGTAGCAAAGCCCGAGGGCTGCACATCGGAGAGTTGGGGCTGAAGCTCCCCAAGTTGTTCCGCATAGTTTTTGTAGGATGTTATTTCTGCTGTTAACCTTGGCAGCCATATTCTGGATATGTTTCTTATAGGACAGGGTCCTGTCTAAGGTGACCCCCAGGTATTTTGGTGTTGCCTCGTATGGGAGCAGTTTGTTATTTAGGTATACATTGTATACATATACATCAGCACACAAATATAAGCCAATAAAAGTATGATTTCAGATTATTCTCTCTGGGTAGCCCAATTAAGCGCTGTAGAAATTTAAATTTGTCAGAATATACTGAGAAAAAAATGCATTTGTAAAATAAATTAAAATAACTAAATTCAAATGTTCATTGAAGCAACCCTAATTAGTGTTTGAAGCAATGAACCAAGGTCTCAAATATTCTAATCAACTTTCACAAAAGTTTCATTGTTAGTTGTGTTCCCTAACAACACATGTGATATTTATGAAGTGATTAATGCTAGAAAGCCGATCATAGAATCCTCACTGCATGAAAGTCTGCATATTGAAAATGTACACATTACTTTTATTCACTATGATATGTAGGCAAACTAGGATGCACCTTCATAACAACCAAACATTCCCTACATGTATCATAAACCTAGTTACAGGTCACTGTACAATGCAGAGTGTAGCTTTTTTAACTTAATGAAAGATTCAACTCTACTCCAATAAACCTAATTACCGCAGGAATAACTCTTGTTTTAAATATCAAATATTTAGCTTTGTAATGTTTTACCACAAGTAAGTGGAGATACTACCTCAGTTTTTTGCAAATTTGCTTGTGAAATATTAGATGACAAATTCCAGATAAGCCTGAAATCTAGAAGATGATGTACAGTATGAAGCTCTACATATGAGCCCTCCATTCCAACTATTGATATGGCAAACTCTCCACCCTTTCTACAGTAAATGTTTGCACAGGAGAAATTCTCTCTCTCTCTCTCTCCCTCCCTCTCTCTCTCTCTCTCTCCCTCCCTCCCTCTCTCTCTCTCCCTCCCTCCCTCTCTCTCTCCCCCTCTCCCTCTTCCTCCTCTCTCTCTTTCTGTAATGGTCATGGGTGAGGTTCTTGCATGAGGAGAGAAAGAAGCAATTTTATGTGCTACATATACCATCCTTACTTAGCAATCTCTTGGAAATGATCTATAGATTCTTTTCATGGGGATAGAAAAGGAATTCAAAAAACTAATTGTGAAGGTAGCAGATGGTAAAGTGTGGTATAAATTTAATCTGATCCTGATTACATATTGCAAATTCAGTTGAGGTCAACTAGATGATACAACCTTAACTGTTATATTGTAATTTAAATTAAATATAATTCAGAAAAATCTATTTATTTTGTAGATGGAAAAGGAAAATCAATCCATGTTACAAGATGTAATTATTTTAATGCTAGTTATTTGATTTGGATACATGTTAATCAGACTTCTGAATGCCATGCCCAACCGTCCTGGCAGACATTTGTAGTTGAGCCCTTCTCACTTCCTTAGAATCCCAAATGAAGCAGTAAACTATTGTGATGGAAAATGGAACTAAAGAGGGGTGGGTGGGAATGTCTACAATAGCACTGCAGCTTCCCAGAGAGGAGACAGCACATTCCAATGAGGAGCCCAAAGCAAGAGACTGCACAGTCCGAACTGGGTGGAGAGGGGAGGATAAGGTTCAGGGTAGCCACACCCTAGAATCTCCCAGGGCATATCTAGTAGGTTGTAGCTATAATTTAATAACATTCTATTAGGTATAAGCAAATAAAGAACTTTACTTAATTGGATCTCATTGTGTCATCTTAGAGCTTGACAACTTTGAGCCTGACAATTATTGCCCATCTCTTCTGGAGGGCAATTTACCCAACGTTGGGTTCCAAACTACCCAACATTGGTACTTAATCAGATCAAAAGAGTCAAGATGGTGGCTGAAAATATATGATTAAAGCTCTGCACCCTTTTAGTCTGTGATGATGCACGTTAAAAAGAGACAGGGCTTCAACTGCAGGTTCATGGTCAGCATCTTGATTTTATAGATCCATCCTTCCCAGATCCCTCTTCAAATAAATTAAACCATACATTTTATTATATTACAAGGATGATAAATGAAACACTGATTATGACCAGAAACAACTATAAAAAGTATTAAAACTTAACGAAGTATTTGTGCTAGAAATTTCATGACCTCTCCAAACTCATTAAACCATTCTGTTTAATATTTAAATTAAAACTGGATATACTCTTCAGGCTTTAACGTTCAGAATATAGGGAACTGCACTCATTAACACTATTCACAGATTTAACTGAGCACATTCATAAAAACTATGACAGGCAAGTATTTTACTTGCTAATTGCTGGGTGGTTATGATGATAAATGGACTTGAAGTGTAATCTTTCAAAAAAAAAAAAAAAGAGGGGAGGGGAAACAGTATACCCATATTCCTTTAACCACTGTGCTTGGCAAATATTTAAGCTATCTCTTTCATGAGTTTGCCAATTGCAGGTTGGCAATTGGAACAACAGCTAGGTAAGAAACCTGCAGGGAAAATATATTTCAGAATTAGTTTCAAAGTAGAAAGCTTAAGAGAAAACACTAAAGAAATAAAAGAAAATGTTATATAAGAGAATCAGAAAAAAATATTGCAATATGCTCCCCTATACTGCTGTTTTCTGGCCCAATATAATTTTCTGAACTATTTATGATTGGAATCTTACATTTATTCAGCTGAAGATAAATTGAACTGAAGTTAGCAACTCTTGAGTTAAATTTTCTCAGGCTTATTTATCAGTAAGTGTTTTAGAATTGGATTTTGAAATAAAAATAAATGAAATTGTGTACAATATTAAGAAAAATACTATACAAAATAGCAAATTTGTTTATGGCATTTTCAAAATTCTGCCCTTTC
Organism: Pantherophis guttatus; assembly: GCF_059756535.1. Classification (NCBI taxonomy): domain Eukaryota; kingdom Metazoa; phylum Chordata; class Lepidosauria; order Squamata; family Colubridae; genus Pantherophis; species Pantherophis guttatus. The sequence continues at coordinate 27,079,559 of NC_142067.1, forward strand.
TTCAAGGATCTCAGATTAAGTTCAAGGTTCTCTGGCTTCTGTTTTTATCCATACGATACAGTGTCCTAATGAGGAAGATAAGCATGAGAATATATGTGACTGTCCCAAGGTGAACTGCTGAACCTAACAGGTAAACAAGTCTGACACAAACTGGCCGTCTATATTTCAAGTGGTAATGAAGAATTATTTGAACTCAATATATCATTACCTAAAGAAGCAATGAGGTTGGGGTTGGGAATGGTGGGTTGAAAGGCAAATGACTAAAATTGTACAGTCTTATTACACTAGTTTATTATCAAATTCATTAATTAGGACCAGAATCACAAATGAGATAAAGGAGGACTTTGAAAATTTTAAAAGAAATATCAGATCTTTGAGTCCTAACAATGAAACAAAACCCCAGTTTTAGAGACTATATGCAATTGAATATTCATAGTTTAGATACAGAATTGGGAAATCCTATTCCCTTAATGCTTTCCTTGTTGGTTTCCTCAAAACTAGTCAGTTGTAAATCCAACACTGAATTTGATCTTTGATCTGGCCCAGTAGTAATATCTTTGAACATATATTAATATATGATATCCATGTAGATGTACTGATGAATTTGTTACGGAAACCTATGCTGCTGCAGATTATTATTGAAACCTATTACTGTGCTACTGCAGAAAAATGATTCCAACTAGCTTATATAGTCTAATACAATATCACTAAATGAAAAATACTGCCTCCCCCTTAGCAACTAACAAAATATCCCTAACTATTAAAATTTTCCATGTTTCTTTGAGCACTGTTCTCTCTTAACTCAGGAAAAATATTCTTATAATTAAGCATGCAACCCAGGGGTGAAATGTAAAATTTGTTACTACCGTTTCTGTGGGCGTGGCTTGGTGTGTGTGTGAGGTAATGTGACTGGGTGGGCATGGCCAACTTTTTTTTTTTAATTTTTCAAAGCATTTTTTCTGCAAATGCAAAAAAATGCTTTGAAAAGGCTCTGCTGATCAGGCAACACAGCTGGGATCGTCAGAGCCTCTTCCCCAGAAGAGTTTGCAGGAAAAAAGGCTTTGAAAAGCCTCTGACGATCCCAGTTGAGCCGCACGATCATCAGAGGCTCTTTTTTTTTTTTACTTTTAAAAGCATTTGTAGAAAAAATGCTTTTGAAAATAAAAGAAAAAGCCTCTGATGATTGTGCGGCTCAGCTGGGCATGGTGGGGGGGGGCAGGGATTTTTGCTACTGGTTCTCCGAACTACCCGCTACCATCGCTACCGGATCGGGCAATCTGGTCCGAACCAGGAGCATTTTACCCCTGATGCAACCCTTCAGTCCTCAAATTCTCAGTGAAAAGTTTTGTGGCATGGGAATAATCTCTTATCACAGGCTGTTCCAAAGGAAGGGAGTCCTAACTGAAAATACTTGCATCATGGCCTTTTCCAATAATAATCAACCCACTTGTTTGCACAAAGAAGCAAATTGGCAACTAATGGAACAAAAGCATTGTGTAATTGTAGCATTTCACACTCCTTATAAAGCATGTGGTTTTATTTTCTATCAATTAAGTCTCAAGAGCAGTCCTACATAGAGTAACTTATTGTAGTCCATCATGAGACTTAGGTGGGCAGTATAGAAATGTGATAAAGTTATTTTTGAATCATCTAGCTGACATCTGGATCAACAGCTACTCCATCTTTAGTGGAATAACTAAGCTGTTTTTTTTCTCATCCAGGCCCTAACATAAAAGCTAAGTCACATTACAAATCTTTCCAAATACTCAGAAGATCTGAATAACACCACAAGATAATATCAAAACAGGAAAATTATGTCAAAGATCTATGAATGAAAATTATTATATCTATATCTCTAGTTTTATCTGTGCATCTATATATCTATATTTGTATATCTATATTCTAGATTTATATAGACATAGATATAGATCTCAAGATAGTATCAAAGGGTGGCTAAACTCATGCTGGGAAGCTGCAAGAGAAATAATCTAATATGCATGAGAAACATTTTGTTTTTTATTAAATGTTAATTGATCTTAAAGCAGAAACTAGCCATAAGAGAGCTGTTGTGATATAAAGTTTGTCCACCTAAAACGTTTTTCTGATATACAATGGTGTACCAATTCAAAGTAGAGAAGATAGTTTTACCTCAATCACATAAGCAGATCAGAAATGTCTATATCATCATTGTAATAGCGGCTGTCATATAATTAGGCTTGACAGATTATAATTTCATGGAAATATTACAACAGCGATACTCTCATCAATCTCCTACATTTGTGCTACACTCTTGAGGCTATTTACCCATTGCTAATGCAACTAAATTCACTGAATCTAATCCAGTATAGCATTGTGGCCTTAATATATCATCAACAAGCAATAATTCATCAACATTAAACAATATGGCTAGACTCATACAACTTACCTTTTATTAAATGAACCCAGCCAGCCAGCTCTTGGTAGATTCAGCAGGATGAGAACCTTTTATTAGTTATAGCTTTGAAAAAACAATTTGGCTCTTCCATTTGAGAATTACCTCAGGCGCTCACTAAAGCAAATTCTTTGTCTGACAGCAAAGCCACATAATACAGCCTATTTCTAACTCCAAATTTATAAGAGCACAGGGCATAACACCAGTCACCAGAGGCATTCATAAGGCTTCCTACCTAACATAACAAACCATCAATATTTGCACAGCCAAAAGGTCCTGTGCTGAAGGCGCAATTTTGCCATTCCCTGTGGCCCAAGAGCTCTAATGCCAGTCGTGGCAGAGTTTGCTTGGGGAGAAAAGTGGCAATAGATATTGAGGCATGACAGACTTCAGAGGCAATTTTATTCTGTTGATGTATGAATGTAATAAAGGCTTTCATTTGGAAGCTGGAGTAAAAGGAAATCCCCCTTCAGCTTTTCCCTCTCATCTGCCCCCTGTTCTGTATTTATTTTGACTATGCAAAGCATTTGAAAAATGCCTCATAATACACCGCAACATGACTAAATCGCCTACTTTGAATCATTAAAGCAGCAGTATCTTTTTTTTTTTTTCAAGGCTCACATAGCTGTTTCAGATGCTGGGTATTAGTGACGGTTGACAGACATGTTGGTGAAATTCCTCTTCTATATTTCTTTCCTACTCTTTTCTTGGATTATCACAATATGAGTGCTCACTGCTGCCAACTAAAGAATAGAACAGCTCTATACCATACTAGACAACCCATGACCCATTCAGTCATCATTTCAGAGATATTTCCTTACTAAAGAAAGGTAAGAGAAACAGAATGACCCCAAGCAGGCAAAGAATCAGGAATGAGCACACTTTCAACTTCCTTTCCGCTTCTCCATTAAGTTTCCTTGTAGGAAACGGAATGCTTGCTTAATTGCCTGCCTGCCTGCCTGCCTCCCTTCCTTCTTCTCTCTTCTTTTCTTCTTGAGGAATTTTAGGAAATGATAAGCATGTGAAGATCTGTCCTGGAACTAAACTGGATGTGGAATCTCATATTCCCAATGAAACATCCCACCATGAAAGAAAGAAAAAACACATTACATTCTATTCTAAAAATTAATTGTAAAGGTAAAACAACATAAAACAATGGGAGAAGCTGAGGTTTACTAAAAATTATTTCCATCATATTATTTCTAATGGTAAATTTCATCTTCTCAGTGTTGTAGATCTAATATGAACTATTTTTAAAAAACTGTTATAAATTTCAAATTGTGGAGTTACAAATTCTGTTTGCAAAGGATTGGTTAACTAGAAATGGGCAACATGTTTTATGTCAAAGGAGGACCATAATTTCTAGTATTACAAATGTTTCAACATTGCAATTGCAGCCTTTGGGGCTTGGCAGTCCAGCTGGGGTGGAAAGAGGAACCAGGTCATGTGAGTGGTGTGCTGGCATGCACACATCTGCATGCAGCTCAACTCATGGGAACGGAAGGCTGGCATGCATGCGTATGCACACACAGCTCGACTAGTGGAGCTGTACACGCATGTATGTGCGCGCTGGCCTGCCATCCACATGAGTTGAGGTGCAGGTATGTGTGTATGCACCAGCCTGCTGCTCATGCTAATTGCATGGCTTGGTTGTAAATGGGCCACGGCCCGGTAGTGGTCCACGGCCTGGGGGTTGGGGACCCCTGATCTGGACTGAGAATCTCCATAGACATATCCTGAGTTTTGATATTTTTTTTAATCACAAAATTAACAATAGATGACAACATGAAAAGAAAAATAGCTTTTGTTTTTAAGTGCACAATAAAATTCAAGATCTCCTAAAGTAGATACTGAAGTATCAGATCTAATTTTCTGCATTCCAAATGACATCTGAGATTAATGATTCTCTCTCATGTTAAACTAATGCCAATTGTAGTTAGCAAAGGATTATCTTCTTGTTTACAGGAATATGTTCACAGTATTTAATCAGTTAAAAATATTCTAACATTCAAATGCCTTCTTTGAAGCTTTCGCCCTCCAAACTGACATTGTCCTGAATGATGGAGTTAACATCACTTGACAGATTCCCAGGAGCCATTAATTTAAACTTTCAGTTTTGTCTCATGGCCTGTTAATTTTATTATGCCTTCAGGACCAAAGGAAAGCGAAGAAATAATCCTGTTCCTCATTGTGTATTTTCCCCTTCCAAATAAAAGAGGTAATTTGTAAGTTTTCCCCAATTTCAATCCAGTTGTATTCTTGGTTTACACAAATCCTTTTAAAAGTGAGTAAAATGAAATTAGATCTGTATTTATACATTTTTTTGCACTACTTCAGGATTTATTTTTGAAAGTTGGTAAACTCTTCTTTCAAATTATATTGAATAAGTAGGCCCAGCTGAATAAATGCATTGAGGTAAAAGTCGAACTTCCTTTGTATGTTTAAAATTATAAGGAAAATAACATGGGAGTAAGCAGAATAGACATTGGGAATAAGGCAGCCATTTATAAAGACATCTAAAATATGTTTCTGATAAAAGGTTCCCAAAATCAATTTTTGGTGCTACATATTTTCAGAAAAATTTAATGGTAAGAAAGAAAGTTTACCCATACTTCCAAATTATGTATTGTATTAAGAACATAAGACATCTTATAGAGTTGCAAAAGCAAACTGGTCACTAGGGAAATATGGTTTCACCAAAAAATGAATAGTTTGCAACCATTATATTTGTATTTTTTTAAAAAAAAACATATTTGTGGCATTGCAGTTTTTAAAAAATCAGTATAGTGAGTCCAGCTAAGATGCAGCATTTGCTTTTTAAGCGTAAGAATTCTATTTTTATTCATAAATGTGAGGAAATTGATCACAATTTTTTTTATTTAAGAAATATATTTAAGTGAATATCTTTGATTTATTAGATTAGGAATGCATAATTAAAGGCTGGTTGCAGAATTCTATGGGAGCAGTAAATAAATAAAGCATGTGTGAGATTAAATGGAATGCTTAGCAAATGGCTAAAGTAAGGAGTAAATAAAAGCTTTTGTGATCTCTCCTTAGTTATTTAGTGTATTTACAGATGACTGTGTAAATTGTAAGGAAAACATGGTGATGGCAGAGATGTGGTCTTTGGGGACATGAATGGATGACTTGAAATAAATTTTTTTCTATCTGGATCTGAAAGTTAATGCATTATAGGCCAACAAGATTGTTTGAAGCAGAAAAAAAGCTTGAATGACTGCATACTTATCTATTTTATTTGATTCTTAAACTTTACTCTTATCAGTTAATAAGAAAACATCCACAATATAATACAATGATAAAAAGTGAATAACAACAATCACATTTTCCCCTCCTGACTTGTTCATGTGGACAAGTAGATTCTGGTTTAAGCAGATACAGTGGGACTGAGCCACATAAAACTCTATGGATTAAAACCAACATTTGGAAACCTATAGTAGTGAAGAGCATGCAAAACAAGTGTAATATGTTGAGTGATGTCCAATGCCAGCTGCTGTCCTTCAAATCAAGTGAAACTTCATAGAATCATAGGGCTGGAAGGGGCCTTGGAAGACTTCTAATCCAACCCCCTGCCCAAAGCAACAGCCCTTGTTCCATCCCAAACAAATGGTTGTCCAATCTTTTCTTGAAAACCTTCAGTGAAAGAGCACCCATGACTTTGGGAGGCAAGCTGTTCCATTGATTAATTGTTCTCACTGTCAGGAAATTTTTCTTTAGTTCCACATTGGATTTCTCCTTAACAAGTTCTACCCATTGCTTCTTGTCTTTCCCTCAAGTGCTTTGGAGAACAAATTGACCTGTTTTTCCCTGAGACAGCCCTTCAAGTATTAAGACGGCTGTCATGTCTCCCCTGAGCTTTCTCTTCATTAGGCTAAATATACTTATTTCCCTTAGGCATTCATCATACAGTTTAGCCTCCAGACCGCTTACCATCTTTGTTGGTCTTCTCTATACTCTTTCTAGGGTCTCAGCATCTTTTGTGTATCATGGCGACCAAAACTGGATGCAGTATTTCAAGTGTGGCCTCACCAGTGCAGGATAGAGCAGTATTAATAACTGTTATAAAGTATAACCTAAAGTATAACCTACGAGTGATCTTTAAAGGCAGTTGATATAAAATATGCTACAGTAGATTTACTGTACAGTAGTAGATACAGTAGTACAGTAGATAAAGTACATTATTTGGCAGTGAAAGCCTGATTTTTAAACCCATTCAAAACCAGTCTAACTCACAACCTACTTAAATAAGCAAAGATGGAACCAAAGCTCATTAGAAGGAGTTCTATAACTGTTGCATCAGAGAACATGACCATATTAATCCAATCTCTTTGCAATGTAGAATAAATAGAAGAATCTGTAAAAACAAAACAAACAAAAAAAAACCCTGGATCCAGTGAATCAGACAGAGGAAGTAGTTATTCATAGACGCAGCCCATACTACTTAAGACTTTCTGAAAATAACCAACAGCAAAGCTTATACATAGCATTACTCCAGAGTTCATTTTGACAACAGTTTGTGGAATATAACTTTATTACCTGATTCACATATAACACTAAAGCATAAATCAGGAGACAAATCCAAAATGACACAGTTTAATAGGGAAGCAGAAAGATTGACAAGTTGAAATAAAAACACACACACAATGATCTAGGAACAAAATGTAGCAAATTGTAAGACCCAGAATAATTGACTGTAACAGGACATTTTTACACTAACTTAATAGCACTTAGATAAAGCTTTAAAACACATGCTTTTACCTTTCACTCAAGCACAGACAGGTCTATCAGACTTAATGTAAAATCTGTATTTCAATACTACATTCTTTTCATGAATAAGACTACTGATACTATGAGCTTCTTCCCTCAAACTTGTCCTATTTTTCTTTCCTTTTTTGTCGTGTGATTCTATAACTGAAACTAAAGATATTCCTGTGGGCTAGGTAGTTTGCACCAAGTCTTTTCAAGTTACATAGGGGCCTAGGTCCTCTGGAATTAATTGTATCCATCTAGTTAGAAATCCTCTCCTGTTCATCCTTCTCATCCAGGGAGGAATTGTGACCAGCATATGGCAGATAATTACCTGACCATATTACTATATGTAATTTACACAATAGACATCAGAAAGAAGTTTGGTAATTGCGGCAGTTTTCAATAGTCTTCACGAACAACGTCATAGAGAACATACTGCAACCTCAGACATGGACCACTCTGTATCCATATGATCCATCTTCTGCAAATGTAGTTAGTCTTCCATCAATTCCCTGTCATTTCCTGTTTCTTTTGTATTTTCATATAGTAGTCAAGTTGGGGAAGGATGTGTCCCTTTTTAAAGGTGTCTGTCTCACAACTTCTATAAGAGAGCTTAATAACTTCTTAGCCATTACCTCCCACTGAAACTTCTGTCAGACACTTAACAAACAAACAAGCCATTTGCAAGAAAACAGGAAATAGATGGCAAGGTTTTAGAATAGACTCTTGAGAATTTGATGGTTATTAAAAGCCCACCTGCTTCTCAGAGGTAAAATATTTGAAATTACTTAATATATATTATCAGTATAGTGGGTGCCAAAGAATGATGACAGCTATGCCAGAAATTCAACCAAATTGGACAGGTCTCATCGAGGAGCCAAATGAAGAGTGTCTCTCTCTCCCATAAACAATATGGTGAAATGTAATTTATAGAAAACCATACTGGATTGGACATCACCCTGGTCATCAAAGATTTTGCTAGATATTGGAGTTCCTGGAAATCTGGTGACAAATGGGCTAGAGCATCCAGAGCAGTAATGGGTTTCAAAACTTTTTGCTACTGGTTCTGTGGGTGTGGCTTGGTGGGCGTGGCATGGTTTGGTGGGTGTGGCTTGGTGGGCATGGCAGGGGAAGATTACTGGAAAATCTCCATTCCCAACTCACACCAGGGGAAGGATACTGGAAAATCTCCATTCCCTCCCCATTCCAGGGGAAGGTTACTGCAAAGTCCTGCAAGGAGGAATTGGTGGGACTACAAAACAGCCAAAGTAATAGAAAATGAAGGAGTTAAAATATTCTGAAACTTTAGAGTTCATAGAGAGAAATACCTGCTACAGTAGTTGATAATAAAGACAAAACATGATAATGGATGTAGCAGTACCTGGAGCTAGCAGAATAGAAGAGAAAGAATATCACAAAATACAAAGACCTGTAAATAGAAGTAGAGCATCTGGCAAAAGAAAGCAAAATAGCACCAATGTCTTGGATGCCTTGTATGCAATACCAAAATATATAGAGCACCACTCAAATACCATCAGCATTGACAAAAGCACCATCAGTTAACTGCAAAAGGTAGCTTTATTTGGAAGAGCTTGCATTCTGCAGCAATACCTTTAATATTATTAAACAACAATGTCCTTGGGAGGGACGTGATAGGTTGCTAAAAATGCCAAATTCGGTCAAAACATCTGACTGGCTGTGCCACCAACCATAATAATGCACAGCAAATGTTGGTGATTTTGGCTCAGTCCAAACTTTATCTGAAAGCCCAAGAATTATCCAGACATATGAGATGCACAGTTTGCATGTTTTGTCATTTATCTCTTGTCTCATATCCTACCCCACAGATATCCATGTTATCATAAACAATGACCAGGGAATTGCATTTAGTAAACACTTGTGAGTACTATACATACATACATACATACATACATACATACATACATACATACCATGTTTTCCTGAAAATAAGACCCTATCTTATATGTTTTTTGAACCCCAAAATAAGTGCTTGGCCTTATTTTTGGGGAGATCTTATTATTTTGGGGCACATGGAGGAAGATGGGGCTCCTCTTGCCATCTTACCTGATTTTCAGCTCTGCGTTTAAATATTTGCGGGGAGGGCTTATTTTTGAGGGGAGGCTTATTTTAGCGCATGCGCTCAAAAGCCCGATTGGGCTTATTATCAGGGGATGTCTTATTTTCATACATACATACATACATACATACATACATACATACATACATACACACACACACACACACACATATTTAGACATATTTACACATACACAGAGATCTATCTATCTATCTATCTATCTATCTATCTATCTATCTATCTATCTATCTATCTATCTTTATCTATATATATCTATAGCCTGAGTGGCGCAGCAGACTAATGCTACTGTTAAAGGTAGTATTTAGCTTCCAGCTGCCTGCAATTACTGCAAGTTCAATTCTCACCAGGCTCAAGGTTGACTCAGCCTTCCATCCTTTCTATGGTAGGTAAAATGAGGACCCGGTTTGTGGGAGCAATAAGCTGACTTCGTATAAAATATACAAAAGTATGAAGGCTATTGCTTAACGCCTTGTAAGCTGTCCTGAGTCTCCGGAGAAGGGCGGCATAATAAATCAAAATAAAAAATAAAAAACAATATATCTATATAGATATATATCTCATTGGAAAGTCTGGAGATGCAGAGAGACAGTATATTAGCATTAAATTCCTGTTAACAAGGGGTCAGAATCTCAACACTGCACGTTAGTGCAAAGCATGCAAGGGTACTTCAAATTTCCACAATTATCCTAGTCTTTCCCAAACAATCTTTGTATCAGTCTTATAGCTCCCTTTGTCTCCAAAGACATCTAAACAGGTCTTTAGCTTTTATCCAGAGAACATAAAGCCTTTTAAGAAAGTCCATCCATCTCTTATTTCTTGTGACACCAGCACATTAGGGCTGCCTGTGTCCAAGAGAACTATATTAAAATGGTTGTCTTCCTGCATTTTTCATGCTGCTCCCTGTAGAATTGTCACTTGAGGGTCAAATTGGAACTCATTCAACCAGAGCTGCAGTAGTGACAGCATCCAGAGTCAGGTCAGTTTTACTCCAGAGGTTTTCAAGGCAGACATTTAGAGTTTAAGATACAGTCTTACTAATCTGCATTCCTTACACTGTGCATTACTGCAGTATTCTTAATTTAGCTCTGTTCTGTCAGAGTATTAGTCTATTCTATTTAAAGTTATCTGTACCACAGTTATATTTTGAGTAGACATGTCCATTGCTTACAGCTGCAATCTTATATGCGTTCAATCAGAAGAAATTCCATTTCATTCAATGGGATGTATTGTCTTGTTAATACCAAACTGATGCTTTAATTGATGTATTGCTATTAGTGAGCCTAAGATTTAAGACTGAACTGGATAGTTGGACAAAATTGCAGTTTACTAACTACATAATTCACTTAATAGTGCTGTGGTAAAAGTTGCAATTTTCTCATTTCTCACTATAACAGTTTTTAAAAAATGTTTATTATTTAAAACAGGATGAGTAGACAAGAAGTAGGATAGCGTTTTCCAATTTTCTGATGCTTTCTTCCTCAAGAATTAAACTGAAATTACAGTTTTGCAACTGAAAAGGCTTGCTTTAGAATATAAAAGATTAAGAGTTAGAACTGTCCAATCAGTGGTGGGTTGCCCCTGGTTTGGACCGGATCTATAGAACCAGTAGTAAAACCGGTGGGAGGCTCTGCCCACCGACCCCAATGTCATCGGGAAGCTTCTGCACATGCGCAGAAGCATGCATGCACGGCCCCATTACGAACCAGTAGTAAAGGTAAGTAGAACCCACCCCTGTGTCCAATAGTCAGACAAACATGCCTGCTGAGTTTCATTTTGAATGGATATTTGTATGGAAAGAGACATATCTGAAAGATTTAGTTAATTCAGAGATTCAGTAGTTAGCAATGGTAGTACAAGGACATATACTGTATCTTCAGAGAAGAGATCTCAAAAGATGCAAGGGAAGACACTGTTTACTTCGAAACTATTTACTTTGAACTATTTATTTAGTTGATGTAGCAACAAATTACCATCAATGCTTATACATAAGCAATAGGAGAGTATATCTATCTAACATGAGGCAATTCCAACTTTAATTTCATATAACATTATACTGGTCTGGACAGTGCTGGAAATCAATAGAAAATATTAACATGGAATAAGAAAAAAAACCCTATTGCTGTGGGCTTCATCACTCCAAATATCTCTTAGAGACCTCATGCAAAGATTCTGCTTCAAGAATGACTGAGTAATCTTCATCACCTTTTGTAAGAAGGATTTACATGGAAAGAATAACTGAGAAGAGACAAGGGTGGGACAGAGGTACAATTCACTTCTCCTATGGATGGGTTGTTTGAACTCCCATGAGCCTCTAATCATATCGGTGTATTTTTCATAACATTCCCATGTAATCTGGTCACATAGAAACCAATTGGGAGAGATAATCCCTCAAGTAACCCGCTCATAAACCATGAAGGACTTTAAAGGGGACAGCCAGCTGTTTGGCACCCAGAAACACACTGGCAACCAAATGTACTTCACGGAGTAGTGATATTACAGGCACCAAATAACTGGTGTCATTTACTACCCATGTTGCCGCAGATCAGATCAAAAATGAAATGGAAGCAGAGACATCCAGCAATATTGTGTTAGTTCTCTAATGTCTAGTTGCCCGATGAGCTACCTGGATATCATTTTTCTTACATAAAAGTTATTCATTTGATATTGGTGATCTGTAAACCTTGGAAAATTTGCTTTGATGTTGCTCTCTTTTTGTTTTGTCAAATGGAATTTTTAATTTTCTACCATAACAATGCATACTTTTATGTATACCTAACTTATTCCCAGTTGAATGCATGTAGAATACAGCCTGAATTTCACACAAAAAGTTAACACTCAATTGTAAATTTGCAATTTTGCAGTCTAATTCAATTGAATAAATATATACATTTGATCCACATTCTCATATTTCCATTCGTTCTATTTGCCACTGATCTCCAAAAGGTTTATATGCAATCTAATCCCTTTTTAGCCCATTGATATATATCCAAACTTCTGTATATTAATATAATATTGAAAAAATGTTTTCTCATAGAAGAGAAATTTTTGAAATTTAGATTCCAAATTAATATTAAGTTAAATCAAAGTTGTGTAGCATTTATTTAGAAATTTTTTTAATTTACTTGCCCCCTAATGGATAATTGCAATTATGGAAAGGGTTCTCCTACCAGTTAGAAACTGGATCAATTGCCAGTTTGCAATTCAGTTTAACAAAAGCATGTGCAATTAGTGGAAAATTAATAATTAATTAGTAGTTATCTAATCATCTCAAAATGGCAATTGATCCAATTTCTAATCAGAATGTCTAAGAGTAACCCTCTTCTCATCGTCTCATCCGGTTCTTTTTACAAATCTCAGCTGTTGAATTTGAAACTTTTCATTTTCTTAAAGATCATAAATACCGGAATATATTCTGCAGAAGAATACTCATTTAAAATAAAAGGAATCCAGAACAGTTACAAAGAGTCAAAAGTAGATAAACTTCAAATGGAGAGTATAGTGAGGATGCAGAGGAGATACAAAACATGGCTTTTACATATTTCATTGTGACAATTACTGGTAAATAGTTTGTTAAATAACATAGGCAGAATTCTGAAAAGTAGTGGAGAAGTCTATCACTTCAGTAAGAAAAAATCTTACAGGTATGGCTTAACAATTTACTAAACAATTCAAGGAAACATCAGAATGAATTACTGATATAGCTTGAAAAATCAGTCAAGCACATGTTATTACTATTCAAAATGCATCTCGTAATTTTTAAAAATCCCAAAGACTTTACAGGTATTAAAACAACTTTGGCAGATTTAGAGGACTGCACAAAAAGAGCAATCTTTGGAACAAAAACAGAAAGTACTGATGAGATTACATTTGTTGTAGCAAGACTTAATGAATTATTTCCTGAGCTTGCCAGGAATGTCATACAGCTATATAGGCTCATAATCCTAGGCTCACAAGAATGCAGAAACCAGGGGATATTTTCACTGCTGCTATGAGAGACAAAATTATTTGGAAAATGTCTGAGTGGGAAAACAAAGATGGGAATGAGATAAAGTATTATTATTTTCAATATATTATTGCCCAAGCTTGCTTGCTTGTTTACTATCTATCTATCATCTATCTATCTATCATCCATCTATTTATTATATAGTAGACTTACATGCCCCCATCTCTCATCACCTATAGATTTTACGTAAAAAACACTTTCTGAACCAATTAATTAAATCAGGGACAAAATTTGAGGGAAGGGCCATTCACACTAATCACAAGCTAATCACTTTAAATCATAAGATGCAGTAACAATATTGTAATGTCAAAGACTTCAGTAAAAAGACATCAGTAAAAATTAGAATCTAAGAAAAAGGCAAATACAAAGAGAATGAATATGAATAACTGAACTTTCTTTTGTTGTTTTTTCTTTATCCATTTTGTTAACAGTTAATGCTAAGATTAAATTGTTAGTCCAGGTGCTTTTTTTCAAGAGGCAACTGGATTTTCTTGTTTTTCTTTGAAGCTGTTTCGCTTCTCATCCAAGAAGCTTCTTCAGCTCTGAAGAAGCTTCTTGGATGAGAAGCGAACAATTAAGTTGTTAGCTTTGTATTATGCTGATATTGTGAAACCTAAGACAGTTAAATGTAAGTTAGATCAGCCTGAATATTACATGAAAAATTCCTTGCTAAATTGACAGATACTGATATTGCTAAAAATAGGATAATATTGGTCATTTGGGGCTCATTGTGGCATAGGATTTCTGCTCACCAATAAAATAATGAAGCTTTTGCACCATACAAATGTGTTTTTAAAAAATATTTGTGTAGACATTTCTGGAAACAATGTTGGATTAACATGTTGTTAATCAGTGTTGTTATGCTATATGTTCTTATATAAAGCATGCTATTCCATATGATCCAGAAAATTTGTTAATATTTAGCAAATTTAGCTAAATATTGAGCAAAAATAAAAGTAGCCCACAGGTAGCAAATAAATTTAACAAATAAATTATATTATATTAATCAATGTAAACCCAATTAAATCCCACCTTTTAGCAGATATGTAGAAGGGACATACTGAATAAAAATTGTGTCTAATTAACTGTTATCAGCAACTATTGATGGCTCTGCTCTTTACATAACAGAACTTTTTTTTTTAAGCTGAAGGATAAAAACATTATAAATAGCAAAGCAGCATTTGCTGTCAACTGTCTCTTCAGGAATAGCTTAGATAAATATGGAAAATAGATGAAATTTATATTAAATCAGAAATGTATTAATTAACTGTGGCAGGGCAGATCACATCTCCAGGAGGAATATGACAAAACTCTTCTTAGATTGATTTTATCACATCTTAATATCCAATACCTTTCAAACTTTTAGAAGAATATATGAAATCTTTTAGTCTATGCCAGAAGAGAAATATGCAATGTTCCAAACTGTATACTAGCTTTTTAATAGGTATGATGAGCAATTATTTTTTGTTTTAACCATATTCACTATATTCTAGATGACACTTTATAAGGAAGGATAATTCTTCCTTATTTGAAAAGCATTTTGTCGATAAAGGGAAGTGAAATTGAACAATTTAGTAAAATATATCTCATTTGATTTTTGAACCCTTTCCCCTACCGTGTTTTAAAAACATAGTGTTTAAAGATGGTATTAGGATTAAAAAAGAATTTCTAACTAAAAATGAATATACATCAGAGCAAGTTAGGAGTTCTTTGAATCTTGTAAATGAAAGATAGATGTATTTATATTGATTCATTTAATCAATTTACCAGCCACTTCAATCACTGAGCAATTCTAATTAAATTATGTTTATTGTTCTTCTTTATCCCACGTGAGTTTAAAGTGGAATAGATTCCCCATTCTTGCTCCGCATGATTGTGCTGCATATTAAGTTGATAAATAAATAAATATAGTACCATACGTGATTGTATAAAAGTGTTCCATGCAACTGTGCCAGGTGCCACATTTTATATCAGCTGTAATTTCTAAGGAGATTTTTAAAATCAGAGTTGTATGCAGAGCTGAGTATAATGCCTTGCTACGCTTGCTGCCCTTTTCCAAAGTACAAAAGGACATTTTTAGTGCTTTAGTGCTTTTCTTTGAGTGACAAAATTCAGCAAAATCTCATGAGAAAAACTTGCTATGATGATTTTATTCTTATTTTACAAATGCATTAAATTCAAATCTCTTGTAAATGATATCACAAAAGGAAACATGGATGGAAAATAATCTTATTTCCAAGGTTTTCTTTTTCTTAAAAAAAAAGTTAACAGTATTGTTTATGAATGTGCACTTGATTTAAAAAAAACACTAGGTATTACTTCAAGATCATCCAAATTTTAAATGCAGGAATGGGTCAGACTGATTGGAAAAGATGCAAGCTGTGTGATTCAATTCAAGGTTTCATGAAAGTAGATGAAATCAATGTCTACTTGCAATTTGGGAAATTTTCAGGGACAAAGGAATGCAGCAGCTGTGTACATGCAACCTGGCTGACCAATCTGTCTGTTTTTGCAGACAAAAGCTAAACATCCTACTAAAGCAGGGGCTGCTATCTTGGCTGATATCCCAGCCTCTTTGCAATAGATGGACAGATTTTTTTTTTGGCTTAGTTTTTTTTTTTTAGTTCACAATTTGGCCAAAACAGATGTCTGTTACTGGCAGATTACAGTTGGAATCACCATAGGATTCCATAGGTTGGGGATGATATTTTTCCTGCTCCTACCGCACTTTATGCCCTGTTTCATCCTTTCCAGGCATTCATGGAAATACAACCAAGTTGGCTGCAGAAGGGTTGAGAAGTAAAGTTAGTGCATGCCAGAAAAAGCTTAAAGTGTTAGGCTACAGAAAATAAGGAAGTAGATTGCCTTGCCACTAGACCTTCTGGAATCCTGACTAGGTGGCTCAGTGGCTAAGACACTGAGCTTGACAATCAGAAAGGTCGGCAGCTCGGCGGTTTGAATCCCTAGTACAGGTCTGCTGCATGAGCAGGGGGTTGCACTAGATGATCTCCAAGATCCCTTCCAACTCTGTTACTGTTACCTGTTACCTATCCAGGATTACATGAGCCAAAGTGGCACAAAGTGGCACAGTGGTTAGAGGCTACTTCTCCTGACTGCCAACTGCCTGCAATTTGGCAATTCAAATCTCACCAGGCTCAAGGTTGACTCAGCCTTCCATCCTTCCGAGGTGGGTAAAATGAGGACCCAATTTGTTGGGGGGCAATATGCTGACTCTGCAAACCACTTAGAGAAGGCTGTAAAGCACTGTAAAGCAGTATATAAGTCTAAGTGCTATTGCTATTACAGTTTACCTAACTCTCATGTCAGGTAGAGGAAGTGGAATAAAATGGAGGAAAAGGGCTAACTTGGAAGGAAGAATGTGGAGACTTAGTTCAGAAGACATTGTGGACCTTAGGGTAGGAGGTGGCAGAGCAGGAGAGGTAGAAAGAGAACAGAAAGAAAAGATGTTTGGAAGCCACAGAGTGGCGAGTCTCCCCTCTGTTAGCAGAAACACAGGTGTGAATTAAAAGAGTTTAAAATAGAGAAAGTGCAAATTTTTATTCCCTACAACACTTTGCCCAGTTAAAAATCACTCCATGCTGCTAATAAGGGAAGAGGGGCCTTGCAAAATATCAAGTGATTTGGCTAGCAGATAGAAGAAGGTTGCAGTTTTACCAATAAAGAAATAGATCAGTGATTCAACTGTAGGAGGATCAAGATTTGGACAACTGAGAAAAAGAAAAGAAAATTGGAGGAGGGAGGTTCAAGCAGTTACAATGACCAGGGTTGCAGAATGAAAAATTACTATAAGTTCACAAGTAATATATTTTATTATTGGATATCCAAGATATTTCATTTTTTTAATTTTAATTTTATTAAATTTGTATACCGCCCTACTCCCGAAGGACTCAGGGCGGTGAACAGGCACAAAATAAAACACATAAATACGAAAGTGAAAACATGATTAAAACCTAATTAAATAATTTTTGCCTGAGAAAATTTAAAACTCCCAATAATTTAAAACAAATTAAAATTTGAGTTTAAAAATTTAAAAGAAGGGGAAAAAATTAGGCCAGGCCGGCCTGCTGGAATACGAGTGTCTTCAAAGCACGGCGGAAAGTGCGCAGATCCGGGATCCTCCGTATCTCCGGGGGGAGCTCGTTCCAGATAGTAGGTGCCCCCACAGAGAAGGCCCTCCCCCTAGGGGCCACCAGTCGACATTCTTTGGCTGACGGCACCTGGAGGAGCCCCTCTCTATGAGAGCGTACCGGCTGGTGGGAGGCTGTTTGTGGTAATAGGCGGTCCCGTAAGTAGCCAGGTCCTAAGCCATGGAGCGCTCTAAAGGTGGTAACCAAAACCTTGAAGCGCACCCGGAAGACCACCGGGAGCCAGTGCAGCTCGCGCAGGAGAGGTGTCACACGGGAGCGCCATGTTGCTCCCATAACCACCCGCGCGGCCGCACTCTGCGCCAGTTGGAGCCTCCGGGTGCTCCTCAAGGGGATCCCCATGTAGAGAGTGTTACAATAGTCCAGGCGGGAAGTA
Organism: Pantherophis guttatus; assembly: GCF_059756535.1. NCBI lineage: Eukaryota > Metazoa > Chordata > Lepidosauria > Squamata > Colubridae > Pantherophis > Pantherophis guttatus. The sequence goes on from NC_142067.1 coordinate 27,097,421, forward strand.
ATGAGGGCATGAGTGACTGTGTGTAGGGAGTCCCGATCCAGAAAGGGACGCAACTGGCGGATCAGGCGAACCTGATGAAAGATCCTCCCGGTCACGGCCGTCAAGTGCTCTTCTAAAGACAGCCGTGAGTCCAGGAGGATGCCGAAGTTGCGAGCCCTCTCCGTGGCGGCCAGCGATTCACCCCCAATAGTCAGCGATGGCGTCAACTGACTATATCGGGACGTCGGAAACCACAGCCATATGAAAGGAAAGGAAAATTTACCCCTTAGAACACCATCACCCCCAATTGATGTCAACTTGGCAGCAGTGTTTAAAACAAATCCTACAAGAGCCAAATGCAGAGGTGGAATTCAGCTGGTTCAGTTTAGGTGAACTGGTAGCGCCAATGATCAGTGGCCCCTCCTACCTGCCCCCGCTCTATCCTGTCCTTTATTTCCTGCTTTGTAGCTTATCTCAATCGCGCGGCACAGCTGATTCCCCCTTCTCGCTGTTCTACTTACCATTGCTGACTTGGAAGGTAAGCAGCTGAACTTCTGAATGCTCCATTTTCAGCGCTGCGTGCAAGTGCCTCAAGCATACACGTGCGCAAAGTGTGTGTTCACCGGACCGGTTGTTAAACCGGCAGCATTCCACCACTGGCTAAATGGGATTGTGTTAGCAGATCTCAAGGAGAATTAGCTCTTTAAACTCAGGACCAGCTTCTGGGTTAGACCAGATGCTGCAGAAGAATGGGAATGAAAACAGATAAACAAACAAACAAAACAAAACAAAGAAAAGAAAAGCAAGAATCTCTAACATCATCCAGATTTTCAGGACTACTCTAAATTTTTGACTTTTATCCAGACAACCAGATGAGAGGATTAACAATATGGTAAACTATGATAAACAATGGTAATCTCTCTTCTGTGTTTAGATAATGTCATTGACTAAGATAGCTATTTTAGGGTAGCTATTTATATTGTTTTTTTATTTAATTGTTTTTCTATTTTAAATTATTTTTTATTGTTTGTAAACTGTCCAGATTCACATCAGTGAGATGGGTGGCATATAAATGTGATAAATAAATAATGATAAATGTTTTAATCTGAAAATAAACCTTAGTTTGATTATAAGGTAATCTTCCCCAATTCCAGTGCTGAATGGAATTGAATTCACAGCATGCTAATCCTGCTCTTCATCCATTTAATCACATTATGCAGCACCTAAATGATTTACACCCAACATTTCATATAAAGAAAATTCCAAAGTAAAAACTAAAAAGACTAAAAAGAAGTGTAGGAAATGTAGTCTTTAATTACAACAAAAATAACATTTTGCATTACTATTCAGGTGTTCAGGGTCCTTTAATAGTTTTTTTTCCAGAATTAGGAATATTAAAAATACTTTGATTGAAGACACGGCATCAGCTGCATATAAACACTCAAAATACCTCATCCATTTAGTGAAAATTACAGCATGCAAAAATACGTCCTAAAATTATTTCCATTTTATCTCAGCTCTTAATCTCTGTACCTATCACTTGTTTAATTTTCATATAAATTACCAAAAAGGTATTAAATCCACAGAAGTGAGATACTTCCTCTTCCAATTGAAGAGTTCCCGAGCACTCTGCCAGCAAAAACAGGCTCCTGAGCTTCGTTTTTGGCTGCAACCGCCTCCTGATCGTTTCACATCTGGATTACTGCAACACCCTCTACATGGGGCTACCTTTGAAGAGCATTCAGAACTACAACTGGTGCACAGTGCAGTGGCACATGCAATTTTTGCGACCCCCTAGAATGGTCCATATTACACCACTGTCCTTAGATATTTACCGTGTTTCTCCAAAAAGACGATACACCTTGAAAAGAAGCCCTATTTTTGAGTGCAAGTGATCAAGCCGCCCCTCCCAAAATTAGCCCTAATTAAGACCTCACCCATCCCTGGTGCAGGGGTAGGGTGAGGCACACAGGTAAAAAATAAGCTAGGATGGGGATGGGGGGTAGAGCTGCCCTACTTACCAGGCCTCGCACCCCCCGACACCTTCCTCACCTTCTTCTGCAGCCACTTCTTCTGCGACCGCTTGCCGCTACTCACACGCATCGCTCTGGCCTCTGTTTCACCTTCAGATACCTGCCGGAAGGCATCTGCAGCTGATAATAGAGCTCCCGATCGATCCAAAGCTCTATTATCAGCTGCAGAGGGCTTTCCAGAAGGCATCTGAAGGCGAAACAGAGGTCAGGGCAATGGATGCGAGTGGCAGCAAGCAGCAGCAGAAGAAGTGGGCCAGCAGTGGGCTCCTGCTGGGTGGGACTGTCAGTGCCACTGCTGCAAGGTGAGTCAATAATTAGAACTCTCCAAAAAGAAGTCCTAGCCATTTTTTGGGGGGTCAAAAGAAAATAAGACCTGGCCTTTTTGGAGAAGCACAGTATATACATTGACTGCAGTTTGCTTCCAGGTGCAATTCAAGGTATTGGTTATTACCTTTAAAGCTCTACATGGCATGGGTCCATGCTACTTGAGGAATCATCTCATCCCAATGGGATTGGCCACCCCATCTGTGCCAGAAGAGTAGGCATGCTGCAGACACAATTAGTCATGAAATTCTTGCTGGCAGGTCCAAGAAAACAGCCCTCTGTGGCTTCGGCCCTTTGGAATATCTTATCCCTCTGCGGTGAGATTGGCTTCCACTCTCCTGACCTTCTGACTGGGGGCCTGCCAGTTGGCTTGGGCTCCCAAAAAGGGAATCTCCTGCATACAGGGAGGGATGTGGGATCTATTGTCCATCAATCACCTCCGATTGATGGACAATAGATCCCACGTCCCTCCCTGTATGTTCTGTTCTCTGTCTCCCCACCTTTTAGTTATATTTTATTGTGATTTTAGTTTGTATGTGTGTTTGTGTGTTTGTATCTGTCTTCCCCTGTTATTGTACGGGCCAAGTTTCTATATATGTATACACAAACAGTATATACAGTAGTGGCCAAAATTGTGGAAGCTTTTTGGAGAAAGTGTGTTTTTGATGTTTGATGGCTAATAACACCACTTTTTTTTTGGAGCAGTACCATACAATTATGTATCAATGGAAAGATAATGCTTTTCAACCTTTGCTTGAGAGATAAAAGTGTCTTTTTTCGTGGAATTCTAGATTTTAGGCCAAATTCCTGCAGTCTGCGCTGAACAGTCCTTGCACTCAACTTCACATTGCATTGCGCCATTTCATCTTGTATACACCAAGATGATTTTGTCCCGTAGGCACAGTGTCTTAATTCTTCTGCCATCACTTGCTGTTGTACATCTTTTCCTGCCTTTACCAATGTGATTTTGTAGTGACTGAGTCTCTTTATACCTCTTCAAAAACTTAAAAATGCTACATTTTGGTTAAGTTTCCACAAATTTTTCTTCTAATTTCTTTATAACTGTAGCCTTATTCACTTAATAATACTATTTTACATTACTTTCTGGGTGACCAGTCAATTCTTTGCACCATTACTTTAATTTTATTACGTTTTACAAACTCACTAAATGAAAGAACACAAACACAAAAAAACCCCCAACCAACTTGAAAGCGATCACATAACACACTGACAAATGTCGTCCTCTCAGCTTCAATTCATGACATCAATAATAGAATCCTACTGTGATCTGATTGGCTCATTGCCAAAACAAGATGATGCCTGATTGGCTCTCTAAACACTCATGCTCATTGGCTACAATCAGATGAAGGAAAACTACCTGATATCAAGCTAAGCAAGTTGTGCTTCCTTTATCTGGTTATTTGGCTATAACCTTTCATGAAATACAGATAATTGAACAAACTTTGCTGCATTGCATTCTTGATTAAATTATCTTTCCATTGATATATAATTTGATGGTACTACTTTTTTAAAAAAAGTGGTGTTATTAGCCATCAAACCCCAAAAATACACTTTTCCCAAAGGGTTTCCACAATTTTGGCCACTACTGTATAATTAATAACAATAACAATTAAGGGAAGGACTTGATAGATGGATAAAAATGCCAAATCCAGTTTTAACATCTGGCTGGTTGTGTAATGAACGATAATAATACTGTTTTGCTATTATAGATTCAAATAAAGAGAATTCAGAAGTTGAAAAGTCCACTGCTACTCTTAACTCATTCCAGATCATACTATTCACTTCCCCTGTTATTGTATATGAGCCAAGTTCTACTGGCAAACATTCTTTTTGAGGATTGTGCTGCCAAACTCCTCTTGTCTTGATACACTAAAAAAGAAAAAAGAAAGAACAGTGAAAAGATTAGGTGGATTGAATTAACATGCTGTTCTGAAACCTTTCTTCCATTAGTGAGATGTTTCTAATATTGGCAGAAAAGTACCTTAAGGTTTTAATTTATGAAGCTGTAGGATGCATAAAATTATTGTTAGGACCAATCAAAATGCACTGTAGGAACATTGGGCATAAAAATTGCTGTATTTTAGAAATGGGTAGGAAAGACAGACAATGTTTTATTTTTGTTTAACATATCAATGTGACTGTCAATATGTTTTTTTAAAAAATGTGATTGTTACAAGAGACAGATTATTTTCTCAATGCTCAGATGAATAAGAGTGTCTTGTGAAACTGATAGGCATAGACTTTCCTAAAGATGCATTTCTTCAAATGTCAATTTACCTTGCAAATAATGCTGTTTGGAACTCATGAGAAATCTAATGCTCAAACTCAATAGATCTAGAATTACTTTATTTCAGGCACATCAACGTAAATGAGATGAAGAACAGCTTTTTACCAAGTTAAATATTCCAGTCAAATATAAGGCAAAATGATGGATTAAAACATGGACTTCTTTCTCCCACCTTTGCATCACAAAGGATTACTAGCTGCTCTTTTCTCAGGCTTGTCTATTTATGGCCAGCTATCTAATGTTTCTGTAATGGACATCTTTATTTCTTACCCTTTTTGTATTCCCCTGTTCTATCTCGCTAACTTCCACCCTGATCCTACATAGATAATTTAGTTAATGCAATAGTACTAGATCTATCTACTTAAGTAAGAGCAAGGTTTAAATATTTGGGATGCCTCAGAATGGCAGGGAGGTGGCTGTTGAGAAATGAAATTGACCAACATTTGGAACTGAACTTATAAAAGAACTGGAGAATCAAGCTGGAGCTCCTGTTTAGTTGGCTGCCAAAGGCAGTTCAGCCAAAAAAATTATTCAAATAACATCATATTTTCATACAATCCTTTGAGGATGCTTAATACATTTGCTTATTCAGAAAATGTTCCATAAGGGTAGGCACCTTTGTCTTTCCCTATTCTTTCCCCCTCCATGTCAACTTTCCTTGCTTTCACTAATTTCTCATAAAGAAGAACATTTTTCTATGTAAGTGCTACAAGATGAATGTATTCCTGTAACAAGCAAAATTTATAGAAACAGGTATGTCACGGTTATTTATTGTGCATCATTAAAAATCTTACAGGCAAAATTGTTCCAGCCAAGCTTAATGAGCATGTCTGAATTGCTTTCTTAATCTGAAAGGCTAAATTAGATATCACTTTCTCTTGCCATGTGGCTTAGAGGGAAAAGCAGTTTGGCTGTGTAGTGTCATTTATTAGATGGACTAACTCTTTTTCTAAATGACTTCATGCCTTCATGAAGATTTGGAAACCGATTTGTTTTCCTTCCTAAGTATGTGTGTATTATTTTTAAATCTGCCTTAAGTATTCTCTTTAAGAAACAATTATTAGAAGTATTTTTCCTGGCAAGTAAGTTTGAAGCATGGCTTGGCAAGATTTCATTGTACATTGTAAAGTTCATTCAGTGCAGATTGTCACAGCTCTAAGTTCTCAAAGTTAGCCACTGCTTTATTTTTTTTTTAAACTTAAAAAAGCAGATATGTAAAGAATATGCAGTACATGCAGTCTGATACAATGGAGTTTTTGAAATAATCTGGAGAGCATATTTTCAAAGATGAAAATTGTAAAACCATTTTCGTCCTGCTCACTTTTGAGAGCCATAATAATGACTGTGTTGTGCATTATGTTAAGTTATGAAATATGGCCGCAAGCCAAACCAGCTCTGTCTAACCCAAACATGCCTTATTGTGATGTTTGAACCCATTGAATATTCTTTGAGATGATTTTGTGAAGGGAATAGATCCATCCCTGTTATCTTTCATTACTTTGGGAAACTAATTTGGAGAAATAATGTGGCTTGCTTCATGATAAACTAAGTATGTATGATTATCATCACCACTCTTAAAATTATACTACAGTAATTATCTAGTTATAATATTAAGAACACTTCAAGACTGGATTTCACACTGTAAGCAATTTGATTACTCTGGTGGATATTTTATTAAAAAAAATAGGGGTGAAATGCTCTGGTTCAGACCGGATTGCCCAATCCGGTAGCGATGGAGGCGGGTGGTTCGGAGAACCGGTAGCAAAAATCCCTGCCCCCCCCCCCAATGCCCAACTGAGCCGCACAAACATCAGAAGCTTTTTTTTTACTTTTAAAAGCATTTTTTCTACAACCAAAAAATGCTTTTAAAACTAAAAAAAAAAAAAAGCCTCTGATGACCACGCGGCTCAGCTGGCATCGTCAAAGGCTTTTAAAAGAGAAAACCCCTTTTTTTCTTTTAAATGCCTCTGACGATCCAAACTGAGTTGCCTGATCGGCAGAGGCTTTTTAAAGCCTCTGCCAATCAGGCAACTCAGCTAGGATCCTCAGAGCCTTTTGAAAGCATTTTTTTACAATCTCTTCACTGAAGAGGTTGTAGAAAAAATGGCTTTAAAAGTAAAAAAAAAATGGCCACGCCCACCCAGTCACATTACTCACCACCACCACCAAGCCATGCCCACAGAACTGGTAGTAACAAATTTCAGATTTCATCACTGGATCATACTCTATTATTTTGGAATTCCTTAGGTGGGGTCCTTAGGACTCTCTGAGCTTGGTTGTTTTCTTGCCGATGTTTAATTACCTAAGTAACATCATTAGTGCTAGAAGGAAGAAGAGTGTGTTCTCTATATACTACTGGCTTGTCTGTGGGAGTGTTATTGAGTTGTTAGTTCCTTGATTAAGGTATTGTTTACTGCTTGATTGTGGTTTTGGTGCTGGCAAGGAGGTGTTTTGGGATTTTTGATTGTCTCTTTAGAATGGTATATAAATATTCTTTATCTCTGTGTGCTTGTAGTCTGAGTCAGCGGTGAAATGCGCTTACTTTCGCTACCGGTTCGGGAATGTAAGCTCGTGCCAGGATGGGTTCTACTTACCTTTCCTACCAGTTCGCAACAGGATCGCGCGCACGACTTTTTCTCTTATCCAGTCAACCAGTTTCCTTTTCTACTTGCTCTTCTGCCTCTTTTTAAAAAATAAAAAAGAGAGGCTGCAGTGTTGTCATTTTATCAGTAGAGAGAGCTATAATGCTAAAAAAACAATGATGATATAGAAAAATTTATTTTACGGAGGGGAGGGATTGGTCATATTATTAGTATCAACCCCCCCAGTTATAAAATAGTATATTTTTGCTAAGTTTTATATCATAATTTGTGGTGTTACTCTTAAATTATTATACTTTCATCTTATAGCTTTTATTATAGTACTATTATACTTGTTCATCGCACAGCCAGTCAAATGTTCAGACTGGATTTGGCATTCTTGTCTGCCGATAGGACAGAGGACCTGGGATAAGCATTTATGTTTATTGTTTTTATTTTTCTAAGTTGCTAGAGTTATATGACTCGAGAGGCATGGAAATGCTGTGAAATAAATACATGAAATGAATCAAAGGGGAAATATATTAAAGAGAACATTTAAATGTGAGAAAAATAAAAGTAGTCCTGTTTAATTTTGTGTGGCCTTTAGCATGTCATGCAAAACCTGGTATGGATGGTGACTACCTAGATCAGTGCTGTCAAACCCCCAGCAGGCGGTTGGATGGGATTGGGTTAGAGAAATATTGTAACATTTAAAATATAAGGTTAAATATATTGGATTAAAGTTGAGAAGAATATTTTATGAATATTGACATTTTAAAATGTTGATTATTGGAATTTTAATATATTTTTATTATCTGTTTAACTTTAGGGAGAAGTTATTTTATGGGTTATTTTCTCTGGAGTAAAAGAAAATTGGAGGTCATCTTTGTTATAAATTTGTTTGTTATATTTTTTCCCTGTCACTTTCAATTTGTATTGTTATTCCCTGTCTCTTTTATGTTAGTTTGTATTTTAAGGTTTGATCTTGAAATTTAATAAAGATTTAATTTAAAAAGTAGAAAAGAAGTACTTTGAACTTAAAAACCTACAGATAAAAAGCAGGCAGAAAGAGAGATAAAGAGGAAACACAAAAAATATATCTACCTTACACCCCACTGCTCCTTATGGTCAATAGGTGGTGAGATGCTGAAGAGACAGTATAACTGAAATGTTAGTTACAACATGTGTCAGGGGAGTGATTAGCACTCATTGTTTCTTTCCATTGACAGAGACTGAGGTAAGGGTCGGAGACAGAGGGAGACCGGAATTTTATGAACTGAATCTGAAAATGTTCTGAAACTGAAAGAATATAAGTTATGATTTACTTTCCGAAAATAAAAGATGATTTAGGCCGTAGGTTGGTCTTGAAGATTCTGCTTCACTTAACTAGTATTTTCTTCACTAATAAATCTTACAATAATTTTTCAGAGATAGTGCAAAACATGTGCTATCTTCAAATCTAATTTTCAGCAAAGGTGAAGAAAAAACTGTCTAAAGTATCACAAGATATTATATTTCTCCACAAAGTGTAATTGCCATTTTTTAAAAAAAATTATGCTTTTCTAATAAATGTTTTCTTACCCCAAAACAGTTTGTCTACTTCAACCCTTTGATTCCACAAGGAAGAAAAATGAAAAATGTGAGATCCTGTTGAGTAAAGAAAATGCAGAAGAATATAAATATCATTCAGTGGTGAAACTGGAACTAATGGCTCCCAGGCCTCTGAGTCCAATCTGAAGAAAGATATCAACACACTGTGCTATGGAATATGGTTTTGTTTAAACCTGTAACATACCATGAAATGCAAGTCACATGAGTGCCCTCTATGAATCCTCTAGAGATTCCTTTAACCACTTATTTAGATGTCTTAGGTGTAATTAAATATGATGTTAGTAAATCTTATGGGGTCAAGTTCATCTTAAAAGTGGTTCTTTCTCTTTTTCTTTTTTTTTGCACTAGCTTTCAGGTGTGAACTAAGCACAAACCTAAGCACAAAAACAAGAAAAAGAAAACCAAAGCAACACCCCCAATAACCAGAGAAAAGCAATAATGAAAACGCAAAAATAAGGTAGCTGCAATATTAAGAGAGAGAAGGATGGACCTGAGTCACCTGACCGATATTTGTTAAATATCTACTTCTCTAAAATGGTATATATGCAAGTAATCCTTATATTCAAAAGGTTACTATCTAATGATAGCAAGCACTTCCCACCTATCATCTTTTCAACAGATTTCTATAGCTGATATGAATCCATAGCACACTTTTCTGTCATTCTAAGATGTGATGCACAAGGGAAGTGAAATAAAAGCTCTGAAATATGTTTAATATCATTAATATAAAAATAGTCTAAAATGCAGTAAAAATTAAAATTTGCCACTGTGTGTTAAATGTTTAAATTTATTTGATTTAATTAGATGGTTAATTCCATTTTAATTTTAATCTTCCCACTGGATCACATTAAAATTATGCGTATTTTTAGAGGGACTCCAGAAGAAATGGTCTGGATATGGCAGGTGTGATAAGTTTTATATCAAAATATATTTAATTCTTTATAATATTTCATCTTCCCTTAAAACATTAACAGAATCCAGAATGGATTGAGAATCAAGGTCTCACTAGATAATCGACAGTCAAGCTAAAATTAAGTTAATCAAGTAAAAATAGCAACTGGGGGGAGGGGCAATTTTTTACTCTGTAAACACAAATAGAGTTAATTAAATTAGGTCTCCCAGCAGAACTGCATGTTCACAAGAATAAACATCATAGATGATATATCTATGCCCCTCAAGTGTCACCCTAGAATCAGTAGATAGACACTTCCACACTACCGGTAGGACAAATGTGGAATATACTTGTATATTCCCTATAAAAGTATGTCACTGTATCCCATTTCTCTGCAGCTGCCCACAAAGGCAAACTTTTTGCTTTAAGGAATGTATATTTCTTCTTTCCTCACAGCTGTCTGAATCTCATTTTTATTTATTCTTGCACAACCTTGGCTTGAGTTGGAACCTGAAATTATTCTTCTGACGAAGGCCAGTGGCCAATATGCATGGAAACCTTTTTCATCTAGAGGTTTTATGGAAATAAATTTTGCTTATTTCATTAATAACAAATAATTTAAATTATATTGTTCTACAAGAGGATGGTAGAGGACAAGAAAGCCTGGAGGAACATTGTCCATGGGGTCAGGATGGGTCGGACACGACTTTGCAACTAACAACAACAACAAGATGAGAATTAATTTACTAGATTTTATCAACTGTCTTGAGAGGGCAAACTCTGCAAAGAGTGGGACAAATCTATTAAATAATAACAATACATATTGTAATGAATGCTGGATGAGAGTCAATGGATGGATGTGTGTGGCAAAGTCTTGCGATTTTGGCAGTTAACAATATATAATCGAACAAATAAAGCATTTAAAAAGGAAACCATATGTGTTCATTATATTTAAATATAATCCCACCCCAAATATAAGCAGGTTAGTATACCCTAACAACTGATACAGTAAATCAAATGTAACTCATTAAAATATGTGTGTCCTAGAGTGTTTCTATGAGTAATAAGTAATGCAAAACAAGGGAGATCGTACGGAAGCCTGGGATTTCATCCTCTGTTTGCAGTTTGTTTTGACTTGCTTTCCCTCCTGTGCTTTCTGAGTTTGCGGAATACTTCCCTTTGATTCATGTGATCAAAATGAATCTATCACCTGATTCTTGGTGGCTTGCCTTCCTTTCATTGCCATTTTATATATTGATGTTCTTCTCCCATAGTTTAACAAATCAAAGCTTCAGTTCAATGGATTTCTTCTGGTGACGCTTAAGAAACTAAGACACTGTTTACCTGATGAGAATGCCCATTAAAAAAAAAAAGGAGGTATGTTTCCTCTATGAAAGTGATTGTGAACCTTTTCAGCAGCAATGCCCAAACCAGAACACGTTTGTGCACACACCAGAGCCGGAGAAACTCGAAGACCAACTGGCCGGTGCATATGTGCCCGCCAGCTACCTGTTCTTTGGGTTTCCGGGGCTCCAGCATGCGTGAAGATCAGCTGGCCAGCGCAAACACACATACCGGAAACCAGAAGAACAGCTGGCACTGGCGCGCATGCCCACAGAGAGGGCTCTGCGTGCCATTTCTGGCACCCGTGCCATAGGTTCGCCATCACAGCTCTATGATATGCAAACAGAAGAGCAAATGGAGCTTTGGATTCTCCAGAAATCCCAGATGGATATGCTACTAAAGCAGCACTGTTTTGATGGCAAGGAGCAACACAATTTCATGGAAGGAATTCTATTTAGAACTTTTTGTTTTTGGGTTTCTTAAAATGACAAGAAGCCATGCATGCCATGAAATTTGGCACGGCAGTCAGAGGTAGCTTCATGGTTTGTGTGCAAATGTGCTTGGGAGGCTGCAGGTTGCACATCTCTGCATTTAAAAAAGGCGAAGAATGGTTCTTGAATCATATAATTTGAATATATGTTTATACCACGATGTGCCTGCTGTTCTATATTCAGACATCTGAAAAAGACTCAGTTTTAAATTTCTAGGCCTCAACAACTGTATTGGCTCTATCTATCCTTCAAATGAGCGCTTGGAAGTTGGGCATGCGGACAGCATGTGTGATCTTATAGCTGCCTCCCCCAATTTTCAGTAGACTGAAGGTCTGAAAGGATCAAAAATTCCTTTTCTTTAACAATCTGAATGAGATCCCAGCAAGTACAAGCAAAGCTTATGATTTCTCTGGTTCATAATGAAAACAGGATGATACTGTCTAATCTGCAGAGACGCAATCTTGGATGCGTTTATTATAGTAGAGCACCCCACAGACGTTTTGTAGTGTTTCCAATTAAAAAACACATTATAAAGAAAAAGAACCACACTGCAATCATCTAAAGATAAAAGTGGAAACAGCAGAATATCTTCCTGACACATTTTTGAAGGAGAGGAACATCTCTGACAACACAGGAAGCTAAGAAGCGTATTATTAACACTATGAATCCTGTATAGAAAAATTTCTCTATGGTACACACTAACAGTTTAGTTTGGGTGGGGGGGAGAAAATCTGGAAAACAGTTGTTGAGACAGAATAGGACAGATTGGAAATCTTTTCACCCTAAGGCCAACAGTTATCCTGGCACATGATTCAAGATACCACTTGCCAGAGTCAGCTTGATTAAAGCTAAAAGGAATGGGCCCAAGTTATACTTTTAGAAGTTTTTTCCCCCATTCTGTCTCTGTTCTTGTGGATTTCTGTTGTTTTTTTCAATATCCCCAGTGGTGGGATTCTGGGGGTTCTAGGGGGTTCGGCCGAACCCTTTGTTAAATTGCTGGCTCGCCCTGCCCCTTGCCCCGCCCCTCCGCACTACTATTTATTGCCAATAAATGGGGCGAGCGAGCCAGCAATTTAACAAACGGGTTCGGTGTTTTTTTGTAATTTATTGGCCCCGCAGCACACCGAACCGTTTGTTAAATTGCTGGCTCGCCAGCCCCTCACCCCACCCCGCCTCCCACCCGCACGGCGCCAGCCTACCGTAGCCAGGGGTAGGCAATTGTGGCTCTTTTACAACCTGTGGACTTCAACTTCCAGAATTCCTGAGACAGCTTGGCTGTCTCAGGAATTCTGGGAGTTGAAGGCCACAGGTTGTAAAAGAGCTACAATTGCCCACCCCTTCCCTAGCCTGAGTTCTGCTGCCTGGGATCCATGTGGGCTGCCATGTGGTTCCCCACCGGCTCCAGACGCAAGAGAGCAGGGTAGAGAAAGCAGCTTCCACGCCTTCACTCACCCTCACTCTCTGCTCTGTTGGATCGCCGGCCGTTTGCTTACCCCGCCCACTCCCAATCTATTGCTGCCTCCGGAGTCCCAGTTGATGGCTAGAGGAAAAAAAACTGTTCAAATTCTTGCCGCGGGGCTTCAAAGGGCCGCCCTATAGCCAGTGGTGCAGCCGAACCCTTTGTTAAATTGCTGGCTTACCCCGCCCCTCCGCACCACTATTTATTGCCAATAAATAGTGGTGGGCGAGGGGTGGGCGAGCCAGCAATTTAACAAATGGTTCGGTGTTTTTTTGTAATTTTATTGGCCCGCAGAGCTTCAGCATAGGCTAATTAGCCCTTGCTTAGATCGGCTCCCGAGTCTCAGCTGATTTGTCTCAGCTGTTTTGCTCAGGGCTCTGCTGCTTGCTGGAGCAATTTTTTTTTCCCCTAGCTATCCTGAAAAACGAAACTGAAACTGCTTTGCTGTTGCTGCAAGGTTAGATAATTAGGCAGGCAGATTTCTTTTCTTTTTCCTCACCAAAAAAGGTAGGTGCAAACAATGGGAAATTTAGGGAAAAAGAGGAGAGTTCAAGATTTTAAAACACAAAAGAAAAAAAGCTCTATTTAACTAGGGAATTGTAATAATTGAGATACTATTAATTGTATATTTCTGAAAGCAGAAATGGTTAAGTTGTGGTTTGGAGGAATATATGGGGGAAATTATTTGGTTTATTATTATTGGTAAATATAATTAATTGATTTGTAAGAAATTGGATTGCATGGAAATAATTGGAATATTCATGTTCATATTGATTAATATACAAAAAAGGTAGTTATATAACTAATTGATTTATATTAAAATGTTGAATTTATATTAAACAACTGTAATATTACATAATTAACCAATGTGAGGATGGATATAAAAATAGATGACAATGGGAAGGGGTATAATATAGAATAGAAAGGAAAAATTGAATTTGATTAAGATTGGAGATGAGGATGAAGGGTAATATTGGTTTTTTACAAAAATAGATGAGGAATAAATATGGCAAAAAGGAAATATAGAAATTGTAAATTTAATTGAAATGACTAAACACTGTTTAAATTTGTGAACCGGCCAAATACTCTGTTCAAAGAAAATACATTGTTTGTATTTGTGTTTCTAATTATTGTTATTTATTCATATTTGTTCTCTTTTATTCTTTAAAGTTTAACAATTCATTCTTTTATCTTAATATCTTTATATTTGTTTGGGGTTGGCTTTCTTCCCTTTCATCTTTTTTATTGTACAGCAATCTTTCTCCTCAAACCTACCACCTCTCTCTTTTCTTTCCTTCTTACTTTCTCTTCCTCCCCCTCTTCTTCTCCTCCCTACTTCCTCTTCCTTTCTCCTTCTCCTCTCTTCCTCCCTCTATTACTCTAATTTCCTCCCTCCTACTCTAATTTCCCTTCCCTTCCTTCATCCCTCTGTATTGCTGTATCCTTTTATGCATATGGACTACTCAGAGGGCTGAAAAAGTTCTTTCTGACTGGTCCTCGCACTTTTGACCAGTCCTCGAACTTACGACTGTCCTCACATTTTACGTTTTTGTCCTATCTTGTCACCATGGTGAAGAGAAGCAGTTGTGAAATGAGTGACATGGTTGTTAAGAATGCTACAATGGGCATAAATGATGACCAGTCATAAGTGCGAAGACCGGTCAAAAGTGCGAGGACCTGTCAGAAATCACTTTTTCCAGCCCTCTGGGTAGTCCTTTTGTGCATATGGACTACTCAGAGGGCTGAAAAAAATATTTTTGACTGGTCCTCGCACTTTTGACCAGTCCTCGAACTTACGACTGTCCTCACATTTTACGTTTTTGCCCTATCTTGTCACCATGGTGAAGAGAAGCAGTTGTGAAATGAGTGACATGGTTATTAAGAAAGCTGCACGGGCATAAATGTGAGGATGGTCATAAGTGTGAGGACCGGTCAAAAGTGCGAGGCCCAGTCAGAAATGACTTTTTTTCAGCCCTCTGAGTAGTCCCTATGCACATAGCCACGCCCACCCTGTCACATGATGAGCTAGCCACGCCTACACAGTCACATGACCAGCTAGCCATGCCTACACAGTCACATGACCAGCTAGCCACACCCACCCAGTCACATGATTGCCAAGCCACACACCCCAACTAAGCCACACCCACAGAACCTGTTGTTAAAAAAATTGAATCCCACCACTGAATATCCCTATTCTAGCAATTTATAATTCCTTGTCATTGTTTAGGCTGGCTGGGTTGGAGGGAGCTAAAGACAAGCTACGCAGTATCGAAATTGGCCTTTTCCTTCTGACATTGATGCATTCGGACAATGAAAAAAGTGCTATATGGCATAAATATTTTTTTGCATCCTAAAACCAGGTTCTACCTCATTTCAATTTTTTTTTTAATTATACATTCATTTATTCATTGCTTCTTACTTTTTCCAGTCAAGTTTGATTATAAGGAAAAGTTTACTATAAATTTTGTATGTATTGTTCCTCTGAAACATACTCTATGCAGCCAGACCCAAAGGAAATATGGATCTTTCCTTGCACTTAGAAAGATACCATGTACAAAAGTATCTTCTTTAGACCTTTACATAATAAGATAGGTGCAAGATATTTAATATTCTTAACAAGAAACCTATATTGTCAAATACATTACTTAATCAGGACAATTTAATAAATTAGTATGTAATTTAAAGAGAATAACAAAACCTCTCAGGTGGCACATTAATTATGGCCTTACATTTCACTGATCAAGAATAATTGGATTATGAATCTGGCCAGAAATAAAAGATGTATTTTCAGGGTCAGTGGGTTTATCTATCTACAAATGAGAATAATGTCTTTTAGTTTGCATATCTAGACTCCTTTCCACTTTAGAAGTCTGAAAATATTCAGCTATTTTGGAAAAAGAGCCAAGTTGGGCTTTTCCTTGATCTGAATCAACTACATAGAAGGGGAACTCATCAAATTTACAGATGACACTAAACTGGCCGGAATAGCCAACACCATAGAAGACAAGTTCAAAATACAAAAATATCTTTTTTTTTTTATTGAAAGAGTTTTACAACAAATACAATTTCCCCACAACCCCCACCCCCCCTCCCCTTCCCCGACTTCCCAGAGCAGAACACAAGGTATTTCTATTAAGCTTTAACAGTAAGCTAAATTGCATAACCAATTATGCTAACACCCCTAAAAGAAAAATTCCCTTAACCCCCCATATATGAAATCCTATTTCTTAAACATAATATTTCTAATATCACTTATATAGCACTTGTACAAATAATAAGAAAATACAAAAATATCTTGACAGACTTGAATAATGGGCCCTGTTCAACAAAATGCATTTTAATGTGGAGAAAAGCAAAGTTTTACATTTTGACAGGAAAAACCAAAGGTATAAAGTTAGCCAGATTAGGTGAGACCTGGCTAAAAAACAATAACTGTTTTTGGAGTCCTAGAGGATGATCACTTGAATATGAGCTAGCATTGTGTAGCGGCAGCCAAAAAAGCTAATACAATCCTTGGTTATATAAACAGAGGCATAGAATCAAAATCACATTAAGTATTAGTACCACTTTATAAAACTTTAGTAAGACCACACCTGGAACATTGCAATCAATTTTGGTCACCACATTACAGAAAAGATGTTGAGACTTTGGAAAAAGTTCAGAGAAGAGCAACTAAGATGATCAAAGGCCTGGAGACTAAAACATATGATTAATGGTTGCAGGATTTGGGTTTGGCTAGTCTAGAAAAAAGAAGAACTAGGGGTGACATGATAGCAGTATCCCAATATCTGAGGGGCTGCCACAAAAAAGAGGGGGGTGAAATTATTCTCCAAAGCACCAGAGGATAAGGCAAGAAACAATGGTTGGAAACTAATCAAGGAGAGAAGCAACCTGAAATTAAGGAGAAACTTCCTAACAGTGAGAACAGTTAAGCTTGGCTTCAGAAATCATGGGTGCTTCATCACTGGAGGTTTCTAGTGTCTCCTGCTTGAGCAGGTGGCTGGACTAGAAGACCTATAGTGACATGCCAGAGACACATTGCAATGTGTGGGATGCCACCACAACATGTGTGGGAACCTCCCATTGTCACTGAATCCACAGATCTTTTGGCACTTCTTCCATAGTGTGAAATTATTTTCCTTTATGCAGTGTCTATTTTTCCAAAAGGAAAACTTTTATTTATAGGTCTTAGTTTCAATCTTCATTTATAGGGCTTAGTTTCGTGTTCCCTGATCATCTCATTGCAATTCATAGACTGTGTTCCAGTTTTTCTGAACCTCTTCTTTTTAAAAGTGTGGTTTTATTTCTCGGCTCTTCTCATGTAGCTAGGAAAGGCCCAGTTTAAGTTCCTGGAGACATCCTACCAGTCAATGCAAGTAAAATTAGATGAAATTATCATCATTCTAAGGCGGTGGTAGTGAGGGAAGTTGTAAATAGTTGATATCAGTGGTGGGCTGCTGCCACTTGTAACAACCAGTTTGCCTGGACCCAAAAATGTGAGCATGCACACAGCATCGGAAAACTGGTGATTATATAGGACATGATAGCGCCAGGGTAGGTCGGTGGGGCCAGCCACTGGTCAGAACTGCTGGTTCACCTGAATCGGTCCAAACCAGCAGCAGCCCACCACTGGTTGATATGTAGGGGGAAAATCTTACATTTCTGTAGGCATTCTGAGGGATTATTCATTGGCAATGTTAGAATTTAAGATGCAACGCTATAGAAGTTTTATGGAAAAAATCTATGTTGCTAAAACTTGACAGTGACTTGATAGCTCTTAGTCAATCAATCAACTAACCAACCAACCAACCAACCATGGAAGTTACTGATACACAAAAATATAAAAGAAATGTATCACAGGTTTAAATTTACAAGAGTCTTCAAGATGGATTCCATATCCATTCCATTGTAGCGTAGGTGGTGACAGTGATGAAATTTGATAAAGTCATTTTTCTCATATCAAAAATTCTCATATGAAAAACATTTGCTTTTGAGTGATATGACTAGGGGGAAAACATGTATTTGACAGCTTTATATAAAAGTGATAAGGGTGCTAGAGTACATGTATTTAAGAGCTTACATTGGGAAAATTTCCATAACAAAAATGACATACAATAATTCTGCCCTTTAAAATAATGTTTCTTGGGGAATTTAATAATTACATTATTAGAAAAAGCTGTAAACAAAAACTCTATATGATAGAGGAAGTTATATACAAACCTGTACTGTCATTTTAAATGGCATTTTAAAAGGCCAGTGTGTAAGATAATACAGCACAGAATTGTCCTACTACTTAAAACAGGCAGCAAAATTGAACAAACTGATGCTGATCTGTACACACAATATTTTTAGGTGGGTACATCGGTAAAAAATAGTTTGAATATTTTAGGTAAGGAAGGTTTTTTCCCTCAAGTGAGGAAGCATAGATCCCTTATCTGTATTTGCAAAGAGATGAGGTATTACGGCCCAGCTTGCTCATCTACTGGGATTACATCTTTTATGTCCAGATAGTCAAGTTGAAATATTAAACATGCTTACAAATCTAATTTCCTGTGAGGTATGTGAAAACTGTAATATGAGGAGATCCTTTGCCATAAATGCTATCCTGAACTCAGTCAAAAACACAGTTTCATCGTCAATAGACTGGTTGTAAAAATGGAAGCCAATTTTGCTTCTGCTGTTTCTTCTTTGGCAAACGAATATAAAAGCTTTGAGTTTTTCTGTGCATATAGTGAGGCAGGTGATATGCTGATAAAAGGAAGACTACATTACTATGAAGACAAAAGGTACACTGTCATGGATAGAACACAAGACAAATTGAAAAATGAGGTTTCTAAGCTTACATCTTGTAGATGTTTCATTATCAAAGTATACTCTCCACTATTATAAGTCAAAAATGCCAGCCATTTCCTCACCCAGGATATGCAATAATTACATTTCACGTTTCACATTCTAAAAACATCCTTTCCCAAAATGTTTTCATAATTGATAGCTTTACCAAAGGTGGTTATTTTAAAAAAAAAGTTAAAGGAAAATAACTGTTTAAACACTCTAATACAGGGGTGTCAAATTCAAGGCCAGATCCGGTTCATGGTGTGCTTAGATCTGGTATGTGAAGGACTGGCTCATGGTGCCTCTGTCTGTTGTGGCTCCGTCCTCCGAGCCTATCTTATCGGAGGAAGAAGGCTCCGAACATGAAGGAGAGGAGACTGTCAGGCCTCCCTCTCCAAGACCCTCCTCTCTGGCAATGCCTCAGGTGTTTCCCGAAGGGGAAGAGATTGGCCAGGAGCCAAGTGTTTCCGAGCCGTCTGACGAAGAAACATTGTGGTTGGACCCACGCCAGCGTCGGATAGACAAGTGTGAGCAGCAGAAAAAGAGGCATGCCAGAGATTAAGCTGAGTCACTGGACCACACCCCATAGGCTATAAAAGGGAGTGTGGTGGCCATTCAGACTCTGTGACGGACAAAGCTAATCTCTGGCGAGGCACTTGCACCTTCGGACACAACATCTATTTGCCGTGGATTTAATTCAAACTGTGTGTATTTTTGTCTGTGTTATCGGAGTAAAAGCTCTTGGCAGGTAGCCATGGAATTGCTGCCAAGTTCCTTATCACTGATGTTGTGTGTTTGAAGAGTTTATTTAACCCTCGGCTGGCTGGTTGGGTGTGTGCGTGATACGGGGACAGAACATTGTCAGTGAAAACAGAAAACAGAACGATGGTCTCCTGCAGCCTTCTGCCAGTGAAAATGGAGGGCTGCAGGAGGCTGTCATGGCTGAAAATGGAGCTTGGGAGCCTGTTTTTGCTGGCAGAGCACTCAGTCCACCATAGGCACCCCCCGACAAGAGTGACGTCAAGCTGGCCATGCCAATCTCAGCTCCCCCCAAGTCAAATACAACCTTGATGTGGTCTTCAATGAAAATCGAGTTTGAGACCCCTGCTCTAATACAAATAATGAATAAACTGCTGTAAGGCGGAAGACTTTAAAATGATTCAAGTTTAGTTTTCTATATTGTTACACATATCATTTTGAAAACTTACTTTAACCCTCTATTATTTAAACTGTATTGGCAATGCGACGAAAGTTGAAGGAAGGCTGATTTTCCCCCCAGTATGTTGTGTTGTTGTTTTAAAAAATTGGATTCACTTTCTTGTACAAAATCAAAAGCACTCAGAAGCTTGTTTCAATTCAAGCACTTCCTCTGCAGAATCTTTAACATGCAGCAGAAAAATGCTATTTAATTTCACAGTCAGCTAATCCTTTAATTATTTTCTTTTACCCAGAATAGAAAAGTCTATCAGTTCCATAATAAAATAAAAATTAAAAAGTTAGATTGTTATTTTGAACTTTGGACTACCTTCTCCATAGTCTCAGCCCCCAGCCCCAACTGGGAACATAATCAGATATCAGTGTTGATGGTTAGTGATAAATTATCCCTTGGGGTTATTCTTCCATTATTGTATCACTTGTAGTGGAAATGAATCAGCAGGACTGGGTATACTTTTTCACTCATCAACAGATTTTCCCCCCAGCTTTTAATAAATGGGATTTTGGGCATAAAGATATTAGGCAGTTTTCACTTAAGAGATAGAATAAAGAAGCAACATTTTTTTGACAGTAAACTAAACAAAGGCCTCAGTATAAGTGATGCTGTATGGTGCTGAGGCCATAGAAATTACCCACATATTATAGAGAAAGATGATGAGTGGAAATTTAACTTTATGCTTCCTGGGTTCATTTATTAAAAGGTGATATTGGTGAAACCCTCTTGCGTACAAAAATATTAGTTTAAGATATGAAACCTTTGTTTTTGTAGATCACAAGGGTCAATAAATAGTCCAGATTTTATGCTCAGTCATCAGAGTAAAAACCAATTTTGTTTCTGCAATTTCTTCTTTGGCAAGAAGTTGGAAGTTGTAATTCAGCATCATCTGGAGGAATTTTTGCCCCCAACTTTGTTCCAGAAAATATAAAGACTTAGGGTGGGGTACTTTATTTTTATGGGAGCGGGAAGTAGGTAAGGCTCAGAATAATATGTGCTTAAGTAATCCAATCTTTTGTATTCCTCTTTTTTAGTGAAATGTAATGTTTTCCCCATATAAGAGATTTTCTGGTCCAACATGTTCGGAAAAATATAGAGGTGGGAAAATGTGATTGGTTGAAATTCCTCAGGGTCTCAGGAATCTTTCACAAGATCTAGGCATTTTTAAAATATCATTATTATGTGGGAAGAACATCTGTGAAGGATCCAGTATCTAGTTTCCAAGACATTCAATATATGACTTAATTGATAGTTTAGAGAGAGATATGACTTTTCCCCACTTCCCTGTCAGAAATATTTTGTATTTATTGTTTTAGAATGTTCTTCGTGTGCTTTCTTCCAAATAGTTGTTCTATCTGTTTTCCTTATTCCTGATATTTGAATTTATAGCAAAGTAAACTAAATTCAAAAACTATAGGGATGTTTGCTAGGGTCTTGTGAAAAACAGATTTCCCATTCTGAAGATTAAGATAAGTGCATAAACTATTTTAATCACTGTGGAATTTAAATATGAAAAGTTCGCTAGTTTTTATGATACTTTTATTTGCTGACTGATTTATAAGGTTATGCTGTTGCTTGCTATAACAGAACATGTGGAACTCATGTGCGTGCTTTTTTCAGTATGATGGGTTAATTCATATTGATTTTTTCTACCTGAGAAAACAACATAATCAAGAGAACCCTTATTAATATTCACCATATTTCTGAATGTAACATAGAAACGTTTGTGCCCATTGGAAAAAAATATTTATAACTTGATGAAGTTTGAATTGATCATTAAATTGTATAAGTTAAACAAAATCTTTCAAAGTATTCAGATAAATAGTTTTAGACCAGGATGTTTTTTCAGTATTATAGTGTATATTTGTGCCAAAATTTAAAAGAAGACATAGAGTTGTTTGTTCTTTACATCTGCAACCTAATAATATTGGGTTTCTGGCAAGAAATGAACTTGCAAACACACTTTTAACACATGTACACTATAGCAATTGGCATGTGAATGGAGGTGTGTATAGCAAACAAACAGAGGCATTACGCATATGAACAAGTCTGTTCAATAATTATGTGACTATTATTGTCCAACTTCAATTAATGCTTTAAAATACATTTAAAAACCCCAACCAAATATTTTACTTGATTGATGTGCATGTTTCAATTATTTTTTACAAGGTAGCCTTTCACATACATGGCATGTGTATGTGGGCCATTTATTTATTTATTTATTTATTTATTTATTTATTTATTTATTTATTTATTTATTTATTTATAATTGGATTTATATACCGCCCTACTCCCGAAGGACTCAGGGCGGTGAACAGCCAAAAGGTAAAATACACATAATACAAACTTTAAAAACAATATAAAAACACATTAAATAATTTGGCCCAAATTAAAACACCCTTATTATTTTAAAACAAATTTAAAATTCACAGTTAAAAGGAGGTTAGTCTTTAAGGCAGCACTTCCTTTTAAAAAATGCTGCATTTTGCTTCCACATGTATGAAATTATTTCTTTCAGATATCTTTTTTACATATATGGACTATAGGATGAACTTTAATCATGAGGATGATTGCATTATTATTATTTTCTTTGCAGGAATGTCTCAGAATTATTAGCGATACCATCAATAAATTCTTTTATAATGTTTTCAGTGGTCAGTTTATTTAATCCTGCTAAAATTCATAAATTATTTGGGGGATCTATTTTACATTGACCTTACAATGTTCCCTTTGTGTGTATACACATATACACACGTGTGTGTGTGTGTGTGTGTGTGTGTGTGTATGTGTGTGTAGATCTAATTAGCCTTGGATTTCATTTAAAATATCACTTTGGATAGAGAGTCACTTTGCCTGTGACTCATTTAACACTGTTTAAAGTGGGGAGGGGGATTAGGGGGAAACAACAGTTTGAGAAGCAGAATTTAAAAATGAAATACCAACAGACAAAAGCCATTTTGGCAGCAATTAATACGAAGAAAGTTCTATAGACCGTCCAAACCAAATAAAAGAGACAAGCATATGAAAGGTTCCACAGATAATAGTACTTTTAATGTACTTGACCTGTGATCATAGGGGACCATTATTACCCTTCAGAGCCAATTTTTCTTTAACCACAAAAGCATTTTGATTTCTTTTTAATGGCTTTCCCATCTATTTTTTATTTGTTGGAATGCCTTCCTGCTATTCCAATGTTTCAGTGAATATGGAACCACCAGGATTTTTCCGCCTGTTTATTTATTGATGGGCTTAGTTTTGCATGTGCTTTATGTCCTGCAATGAAATTAGATGACGGCTTCTTTCAGTGTAGTAAAGTTAACAATGATTTGTGTCTGTTTCCTTCTTTAATAGCTTGCATATTAGTTTCCGCTCCATTGTCAAGGAAATAGAAATATGATATCAAATTAAATATGAAATTTGAGTAATTCTAATTTGTAAGGATGATTTATATAATGCATGCTATGATATAGCTATTGCTAACGATTAGTACTTTACCAAATCAAAAAGTTGATTCTTAGGGCTTTTATCTCAAAACTCTCAACCATTGTTCATTTGTTAGTATGAAAAGACAGTTTCAGGCTGCAATCATTTTTATATATGATTTATATATGATATGACGTTCCAGATAATGCACTGAAAATTATCTCTAAGTAAATATGCAGAAGATAAAATAGTCAGTAATCCATGCTACCACAGTAATCTTTGTTTTTAAAGACTTTTAAAATACTTCCAATATCAGTCCAATGTATAATTGACATTGCATTAAAATTGCGTATTATTTTTGAAAAATTAAAAGTAAAATATAATTTATTAGAGCTATATAAATCTTCAAATATAATTTGTCTTCAGTTTAAATATTTTCAAGAAGAAAACAAAAGGGAACAAAAGGAAAATGCCACTGTTTATAACACCAAGGCAATTTAAAGGTACTGCATATAATTGTCATGCTTGTGCTTTTTTGTTAACCTTCCAAGTTAACAAAGAACTAAATAATTCATAATTCATAAACTGGTCACTAATATATGCTGATGAATTTCTTTATTGTTAAGATTAACTTGGAATATACAGCCCTCAATGTTGACTTATTTCGAAGTTATGATATTGTGAAATGAAACATTGGGGCAAAGTTGATGTGTAATAGTTTCAAGCCATTTAAAAATAATATTTACTTGGCAACAATATAATGAGCTGCTTAGTGTTGCTTTAGCCAGTGGCTAAGATACTGAGCTTGTCAATCAGAAAGGTTCAGATTGGCAGTTCGGCAGTTCGAATCCCTAGTACAGGTCTCCTGCGTGAACAGGGGGTTGGACTAAATGACCTCCAAGGTACCTTCCAACTCTGTTACTGTTACCTGTTACCTGTTACTCGAGACTTTACATATATTGGGCTACATTGTGCTGAAAACTATTCAGCTGGTAAAATTCTAAGTAATTTGAATCTAGTACCTTATTTATTTATTTATTTATTTGTTTATTTATTTATTTATTTATTTAATTAATTAATTAATTAATTTGTATACCGCCCTACTCCTGGACTCAGGGCGGTGAACAGCCAAAAGATAAAATACACATAGTACAAACATTAAAAAAACCATTTAAAAATACATTAAATACTTTGGCCCAGAACAAATTTAAAACACCCCAATTTATAAAACAAATTTAAAAGCAATTAAAAGGGAGGTTAGGCCAGACCAGCCTGCTGGAATAAGAATGTTTTGAGGGCATGGCGGAAAGTGCGCAAATCCAGGATCCTCTGTATCTCTGGTGGGAGCTCGTTCCAGATAGCAGGTGCCCCCACAGAGAAGGCTCTCCCCCTGGGGGCCGCCAGTCGACATTGTTTGACCAACAGCACCCTGAGAAGACCCTCTCTATGGGAGCATACTGGTCAGTGAGAGGCTACTGGTGGCAGAAGGTGGTCTCGTAGGTACCCCGGTCCTAAACCATGGAGCGCTCTAAAGGTGGTAACCAAAACCTTGAAGCGCACCTGGAAGACCATCAGGAGCCAGTGCAGCTCGCGCAGGAGGGGAGTCACATGGAAGCACCACGTCGCTTCCGTAACCACCCGCGTGGCCACATTCTGGACCAGCTGAAGCGTCTGGGTGCTCCTCAAGGGGAGCCCCATGTAGAGAGCATTGCAGTAGTCCAGGCAGGAAGTGACAAGGGCATGAGTGACCGTGCATAACGAGTCCCGATCCAGAAAGGGACGCAACTGGCAGATCAAATGCTCTTCTAAAGACAGCTGTGAGTCCAGGAGGACACCCAAGTTGCGAGCCCTCTCCGTGGGGCCCAACGACTTGCCCCCAATAGGCAGTGATGGCACCATCACCTTGAGTTTCATGCTATGTTAATGTACATATCTAGGTTTGTTTTGTTATAGGCAGTGGTGGGATTCAAGTAATTTAACAACCGGTTCTCTGCCGTAATGATTTCTTCCAACAACCAGTTCACCAAACTGCTCAGAAAGTTAACAACCGGTTCTCCTGAAGTGGTGCAAACTGGCTGAATCCCACCACTGGTTATAGGTCTTTTAGATATAGAATCATAGAACCATAGAGTTGGGACCTTCTAGTCTTCTACTCTAGAGTCTTCTAGTCTAAACCCCTACCCAGAGCAGAAATCTCAGGCCATCCCAGACAAACAGTTGAATAATCTTTGCTTGAAAACTCCCAGTGATGGAGCACCCATGTCTCTAGGAGACAAGCTGTTATACTGCTTAATAGCTCTCATGGGCAGGATGTGTTTCTTTTTTCAAGTTTGACTTTTCCTGTGTAAAGCTTTCATTCATTGGTTCTTGTCCTACTCTGGAGAATAAAGCCACGCTCTCTTTCCTGTAACAGCTCTTCAACTATTGGAAGGCTTGCTTTATTTTGTCTCTCTGAGCTTTTCCTTTTAGGCTAAATTTATCCACATCCTTTATTTCTCTTCACAGGACAGGTTCATTTCATTTCATTTCTGTCATCAAATAGCAAAGATAAAAGTATGATTTTTTTAAACATATCTCTTAAGTAGTGACTTATGTTTAGCTCATCTGTCTAGTCCTTTAGGAATAATAATTAGCAATCATTCTCATCTACAAGTGTCTGAATTCTATTTAACTTTAACTAAGAATGTAACTAACGTTAATTTTCCTTTTGCCCTTCTGTTTTACAAAAGTTGGTTCTAAGAAAAAAAATCATTGACATCATTATGAATTTCATAGTGAAAGAAATAAGCTGTATTTTAAAACAGTTTTTCAAGAGGCATTCGGCTATTCATTTTGAGACATGGGATCTAAAAATACAAATCACATCCTATCATAGTCCAAGAAAGACTTCTGAAACTTTTTACGAAGTTAATGCCAGCAAAACATAAATCAATAATCAAGCATTTGGTTGGCAGTGAACAGGAGGGGGACGGCTGTAATTGGTATAATATGGCACAATGATGAAAGAGATTTAGACATCTTTTTTTAATGATATTCCTGGATGGTAAAGGGAAAATAGAGGTAATATAAAGCTGCATAGCTGATGCAGCATAACCATAATATGAAGCATGTTAGGCCTGGTTTCTTTACTTCCTCTAATCAAGACAAAAGAATCACTGTGCTTTTAAGTGCTACTTTTCTACCAGGACTAAAGATATCTGTATTATTAATGGACATTTTACAACATGGGACTGCATTTATTATTGTGAAGGAATACCACGTGACTTGTCATAAGAATATTTATACAGTCTGTGGTGTTACACTAATTTATGACCAAGGAAAGTTTCTTCGTTTTTAGTTTATCCAAAGTCTATATTGTTTCATAGGTTCAGATATACTCTAGCTATTTTCCCACTCCTATTAACCATTCAATAGGAAAATGTGATAAAAATGCTGCTTTTTGGCTAAAATCAAGTAACAAAACACAAAAATGAATAGCTGTAGGCTAACTCAATTAATCATAAATATGAATAATTTGTAATTTGCATTCTAGGTTTAAACTATTTTTATAATCCCAGAACATATTCCTGAAATTCTGCAGGAAATGTAAGATTACTTACAACTGAACAAAAGTTACAATGCACCCTTTGCATTTTCCTTGTTACAAGAGCACCAGGAGGCAAAAGTAATTCTAATATAATCCAATTTCCATTCACTTCTTTGACTACTGACTAGAACCCGCATTTACCAGTAAAGAATTAGTTGACTTCTATGCTTAGAAAGTATTACAAATTAGGTAGCATATAAGAATAATATATTTCAGCGTTGTTTTAAGAAAGTAATAAAGAACTGAAAAAATAAAAAAATAGAGATTGTAGATTTCTGACTATAGGTAAAAGTAAAGGTTCCCCTCACATATATGTGCTAGTCGTACCCGACTCTAGGGGGCGGTGCTCATCTCCATTTCAAAGCTGAAGAGCCAGCGCTGTCCAAAGACATCACCGTGGTCATGTGGCCGGCATGACTAAACACCAAAGGCACACTCAGGAGCCTGAGTGGCATAGGAGGCTAATGTCTCCTACTAAGGCAGCATTTAACATCCAGCTGCCTGCAATTACTGCGAGTTCAATTCTCACCAGGCTCAAGGTCGATTCAGCCTTCCATCCTTTCTAAGGTGGGTAAAATGAGGACCCGATTTGTGGGGGCAATAAGCTGATTTTGTATAAAATATACAAAAGTATGAAGGCTATTGCTTAATGCATTGTAAGCCGCCCTGAGTCTCCGGAGAAGGGCGGCATATAAAAATAAATAATAAAAAATAAATAAAAAAAAAACACGGAATGCTGTTACCTTCCCACCAAAGGTGGTCTCTATTTTTCTACTTGCATTTTTTACGTGCTTTTGAATTGCTAGGTTGGCAGAAGCTGGGATGAGTAACAGGAGCTCAGGAACTGCCAACTTTTTGATCAACAAGCTCAGCATCTTAGCCACTGACCCACGACATCCCTTTTTGACTATAAGTAATTTTATTGCATTTTTAAAGTTTTATTAGTAATTACACATATATGAATGTTATTGTTGTGGTTTCTGGTCCAAAGGCTGTAATATAGGTTTGATTTGATTGATCATCTGTATTGGTTCTACCATTGAGCATTTGTTAATTAATCACATTCCCCAGTTTTTCCCCCTTTCAAACTATCCATTCAATCCCTTTCAATCATTTACTAGAAATAAAAACAGTTCAGAGATTCAAGTCTGGCAAATAATTGTGAAACATTTCCCTTTCATGCTAACCTTGTAATAGCCATCAGCTGATTGTGGGCTTTTATTACCCAAGAATGGATTTTTATTTATTTATTTATTAAATTTATATCCCGCCCTTCTCCCCAAAGGGACTCAGGGCGGTGAACAGCCGAGAATTAAGATAACATACAATATAAAAGTTAAAAGAATTAAAAATAAATTAAATTAAATGGCCGCCCCAATTTAAAACCCCTAGCAATACAATTAAAAAAAAACCCTAAAACCTATTCAGGCCAGGCCGGTTTGCTGAAATAAAAACATCTTCAGGGCCTTCCGGAAAGTGCGGAGATCCGGAATCAGCCGTATTCTGGGAGGTAGCTCGTTCCAGAGGGCAGGTGCTCCCACAGCGAAGGCTCTCCCCCTGGGGGCCGCCAGCCGACATTGCTTGACCGACGGCACCCTGCGGAGGCCCTCTCTGTGAGAGCATATTGGCTGGTGGGAGGTTATCGGTAGCAACAGGCAGTCTCGTAAATACCTTGGCCCTAAGCCATGGAGCGCTATTATCCTATTTTACTTGGTGTCTGTGGAGCTTCTCAATCATCCAGGTCATGGTTGTTCCAAAGATCTTTTTCAAGAGGCAACTAGACTTTCTGCTTTAATCAGAAAGTCCAGTTGCCTCTTGAAAAAAGCACCTTTGGGACTCTTTTACTTTGCTTTCAAGAATAAGCCTTGCCTTGATTATTGAGAATGTGATGTACTCAGCTTTCTCGTCCTTTTTACCAATCGAGATTTGGAATAAATGGATACTGTATGCCAGGGACATCAAACTCACATCATCACAGTGGTGTCACGTGATGTATCTGGACTCCCCCCCTTCACTAAACTGGGTGTGGGTGTGGCCAGCGTGTGACACATTTGGCCCATGAGCCGGGAGTTTAACAGCCCTGCTGTATGCTGAACTCTCAATGTGAAACACAAAAAAAGGAAAAACATAGAAAAAAGATTCTTTTGTCTTAAAATCATTTGTGCTTGAAACCAGCATACTTTTAGTGGGGACTGCACAGGAAAAAGAAAATTAAGTGATCTTTGTTCTAGAACTAATTATTTTAGTGGAACAGTTCTTTGCCAGTGCTAGAAACACTTCAACCGTTTCATAGCTCATTTCTCACTTATCACTGCATAAAAATATTGCACAAAAAATCCTTTGCAACATTGGATTTTTATTTATATTTTTGCCACTGAAAAGCAGTGGTTGTCAATTGTTTTACAGCAAGAATTGGAAGGTACTATTTAAACAGCTTGAAGTCCAGCAAGGGTCAGCAGGAGAGGTCCTCTTAATGATGCCATCACTATTTGAGACCTGCCTAAAAGATGGATTTACTTTCTGAGATCCATTTCATAGAATTACTGAATTGTGGAATAGGAAGGAACCATATGTACAACTAGTTTAGTCTTCTGCAATATGCAGAAAAACCAATTAAACTATGCTTAAGAGCTATGCAGATAGCCCTTTTAAACAAATATTTCAGAGATGGAAAATTCATAACTCTATAGATAAATTTCCCCACTATTAAACAGATTATCAGGAATTTTTTCATGATGTTTAAAGAAAATCTAGGTAGTTATAATATTATTTCTGTGGCAAAGGAAAACAATTCCTGTCCATTTTCCGTACAGGAAATTTTATGTACCTGAATACTGATATCATGTCTCCCTTCAGACATGTTTTCTCAGATTGAATATTTCAGTTTCTCCTTCTGTTCTAATAGTACATGTCCTAAGTTCCTGTATCATTTTTGCTGACCACTTCTGAACCAATATTGTTCTGAAATATGCGATACTCAGTAGTGTATACAGTAATCCAGGTCTGGTCTCATTAGTACATAATTTTCTCCTATGTTGCATCCAACAACAGAATATATTCTGTTGGCATTTGCATTCTTTTTGCATTCGGCATAGTAATTATGGTTGTGCCTTTTTAATTTCTAATGCTTTCAATATAGGTTTTTTTTACCTATTTTATTTATTTATTTATTATTTATTTATTATTCAAATTTCTATACCGCCCTTCTCCTTTCGGACTCAGGGCGGTGAACAGCCAAAATAAAAACATCTATACATAACATTACAGTTAAAAATAGAGTTAAAATAATTTATAAATTTGGCCCGTAATTTAAAACTTGTCAATTTAAAATCAATATCAAAAATTTAAAACTAACCCTAAAATCAAGACAGACCGGCTAACTGAAAAAAGTAAGTTTTTAGGGCCCGACGAAAAGTCTAAGATGTATACTATTTAAGAATGATTTTTTAAAAAAATAGTATTAAAATAGGTAAAAAAAACCTATTCCTTGAATGCCTATGAATGGGGTTATTAGACTATCAAGTCATAACCCTGCTCAGTGCAATAAACCAAAATAAATAATCCTTGGCAAATGGATATATATCCAGCAAAAGACAGTTCACCATCTCATTTCATAAGTGATTGAATTATAGTTATTATTAGGATAATTTTCCTGACTTTGACCTAAAATCTGACTCTCTGATATTTAAAATTATTATTCTGTAGCCTGTATTTTGGGATAACAGGAAATAACTTTTATTTTTCTATTATTTGATATTACTTTAGTGCCTGAAAATTTAAAAAAAAAATTTTTTTGTTAATATTCTCAAGTCTATACATTATCTAACTGAAATCTTACATCTTTACTTTCTTTCTTTGCTGCAGTTCTAGCTTCTCCGATACTTTCTTAAAATATGGTACACTGACACATAACTGAGTGTCACCAATGGGAATTAATTCTTCCCGTCTCTGTAGTTATTATTTTTAAAAATCTTTTTGTCTAGTCTATCAAAATAATCTTGAATTGTCTGTCTGTTTTGTGGAACTTTAGCTATCCCACACTATTTTTAGTCACCTGCAAAGCTGACAAACATTTTCCCCATCTCTGTTTTACTTGCTAATGAAAATGTGGCACAGGACCAAACCTTGAGGCATTCCACTCCAGTCTGGATAATTTTCAAGCCAGCTGTGGAACTATTTAATGGATATCTCATTCAACTCAGTAGTTTGCAAAATCAGAATGCCATGGCTACCCCCAACGTACTTTCTGAAGTCAAAATATATTGCCACTGTAGAAAAATGTATTGCCATAGTAGAAAAAAATATCTTAATTAAAAAATGAAATCAGATTGTAGCAAGATTTTTTCTTTAAAAACCCACATTGCCTTCTGATTGTGATCACACTATGTTCAAGGTACTTAGACATTTAACACTTTGTGATCTAGTCTGGAATTTTCTAGTACCTATTGTTGGAAGGAAAAATCCAGGAACTGGTGAGAGATTATGGTTCCAGATTTGCTTTCTCCCTACCTTTTTAAAAATAAGGACATTTGTTGTCCTACACTTGAGAAACACTTTGTCTATTTTTTAGAATTTCTTGAGGACAATATTATCAACAAGGTGAGAAAGTATTTTTCTAAGATGTATAAAGGTATGTCAAATGTAAGTTGGAAGTGTAAAAATGAAGAAGGAACCTTTTGTCATCTATGATGGACATGTGACAAAACAAAAAAAAATGTTTGGGTTAGGATTCATATCTTAATACAGAAAATCCTGAAAAGGGAGATAAATATGAAATCAGAACTTTTCCTCTTGGGCCTAATGGAAAAAGAATTGGAGAAAAAAATTGGAACTTTGTGACTATATATGTTAACAGCAGCAAGATTACTGTATGCGCAAAAATGGAAGGACACGTTGATTCCTACTATAGAAGAATGGTTGCAAAAGTTGACGGAGTTGGCTGAAATGACAAAATTGACTACTCTGCTTAAAGAAAAGAATATAAGTGCTTTTGTTTCCACATGGAAACCATTTCTGAACTTCATGCTTGACGTGGAAAATAATGAAACTTTGATTCTGAGTTTTACAGATTAGAGTGATAGACTTTTGTAGCAATGACTGGTTCATACTATTACGGTAAAACAAAAAGTTGTGATTTGTTGTTAATGCCTTATTCTACTGTAACCGATAGAGTCGGAAGTCAATGCTTCTTTTTCTTTCCCTACCCTTCCTCACTTTTCTTTGCCCTTTCCCCTTCCCTCTTCCTGTCCTCTTGTTTGCTTTTGTATTTTGTATTTTATAATACCTTATAACCCAATAAAAACGTACATGGAAAAAACAAGGTGAGAAAGTATTTGTAAAAGAGCTGGACTTTACCACAGGGGTCTCCAACCTTGACAACTTTAAGGCTTGTGGACTTCAACTCCAGAATTCCTCAGCAAGCCAAAATTGCCAAGGTTGGAGACTCCTGCTTTATAGAGCTTGCCTTTCAACAAATATTGTGAAAATTTAAGTCTCCCATAATTTACTTCTTGGATCTTGGAAAGACCTGCAATTTGCTTTTGGAAGGCATCAGCCACATACCTTGATGGGTGACTCAGATGAATAGAAAAGTGAAAAATAAATTGATAAAACAAATACATTTGGGAAACACATTTTTTTAAAAAGGTCCAAATTACTTAAGAAAAGAGACTTGGTTATAAATATTTTATTGCTGGAAAAAAATCAATATGTTTGTTAATGGGATTTAACTTTAAAGAGTATTCAAAATTTCTGTTCATGGAGATGTCCTTTTTAAAAATCTGATATGCCTTCTCATTTTAAAATATTGCAATGCAATATTTTTTTATTCTGCAAATCTTTTTAAAAATTATCACTTAATTCAACTGTCTTTAGAAGCCAGATCCTATATACTACTAGATAACTCATAAAATTATAGGATTTACTGCAATTAACTCAGCATTACAGTACTACGAGCATGCATTAAGATGTATAATTACAGAATGCAAGAGTATCTCAAGGAATTTACACCAAATAATACTCAAAACTACAAAGGAGAGGACTTTCTTGGGTGTTGGATCCCACTTATGAAATCTATCCCCAGAGTCTGCATAGTATCTTTGTTGCCTTTCCAGTCCAAGTCAGTTTTCATTTTATTAAAAAGAAAGCTTTAATAATTTTAACTTAGTTTTTGATTTTGAGTGACAAAATTATACAGCAATAACAACTTTGTTTTATATTATCTTTTCCGTAATTCACTTTATTGTTCTTTTCACTTTTATAGTTTTAATAGCCTTGGAAGTTTCCCATGCTGATTAGGGTTTACAATCAAGTTTGGTACTGCTAAATTTTGGGTCGATTGATTGTTTTCCTTGATATTTAATTTAATTTAATTTAATTTAATTTAATTTAATATTTAAATTTATATACCGCCCTTCTCCCGAAGGACTCAGGGCGGTGAACAGCCAGAAGTAAAAAACATCAAATACAAAATTTAAAAACAATTTAAAAATAAATTAAACATTTTGGTCTAACAGTTAAAATCCCCCATTAAAAATCTAAATTAAAATACACAATTGGAGACATTAGGCCAGCCTGACTTGATGAAATAAAAAGGTTTTGAGGGCCTGACGGAAAGTACGTAAGTCCGGAATTGTCCGCATCTCCGGGGGGGGGGAGCTCGTTCCAGAGGGCAGGTGCTCCCACAGAGAAAGCTCTCCCCCTGGGGGCCGCCAGTTGGCATTGTTTGGCCGACGGCACCCGGAGGAGCCCCTCTCTGTGGGGGCGTACTGGCCGGTGGGAGGGTTTCGGTGGCAGAAGGCAGTCCCATAAATATCCAGGTCCTAAGCCATTGAGCGCTCTAAAGGTGGTCACCAACACCTTGAATCGCACCCGGAGGACCACCGGGAGCCAGTGCAGCTCACACAGGAGAGGTGTTACATGGGAGCGCCATGATGCTCCCATAATCACCCACGCGCCTGCATTCTGGACCAGTTGGAGCCTCCGGGTGCTCTTCAAGGGGAGCCCCATGTAGTGGGGCTCCCAGCGGCTTCACATAAATGTTGAACAGAAGGGGCGAGAGGACCAACCCCTGCAGCACCCCACGTACAAGGCGCCTCGGGGTGGACCTCTGCCCCCCGTCAACACAAACTGCGACCAGTCAGAGAGGAAGGAGGAGAACCACCGCAACATGGTACCCCCACCCCTAACCCCTCCAACCGGCGCAGCATGATACCATGGTCGATGGTATCAAAAGCCGCTGAGAGATCTAACAGGACCAGGACAGAGGAACAGCCCCTGTCCCGAGCCTTCCAGAGATCATCAACCAATGGTGACCAATGTCATTTCTGTGCTGTGCCTAGGCCTGTAGCCCAACTGGAACGGATCGAGATAGACTGCTTCATCCAGGTACTGGGGAAACTGTCGCAGCACCACACTCTCAACAACCTTCGCCAGAAAGCGAAGGTTGGAGACTGGACGATAATTTGCTAAAACAGCCAGGTCCAGGGAGGGCTTCTTGAGGAGGGGCCTCACCACCTCTTTCAAGGCGGCGGGAAAGTAGTCCTCTCTCAAAGAAGCGTTAACAACCCCCTGGAGCCAGCCTCCAACCTCCCGGTAAGCCAGCACCAACCAGGAGGGACATGGGTCCAATAAACAGGTGGCCACGCTAAGTCTACCCAGAATCCTGTCCACGTCTTCAGGGGTCACTGGGTCAAACTCCTCCCAGATAATTCTCTCAAGACCTGTCTCCGTCACCCCACCTGTATCCACCCAGTCAGAGTCCAGGCCTTCCCGAATTTGAGTGACTTTGTCATGCAGATACTGTACAAAATCTTCAGCCCTGCTCTCCAAGGGGTCCTCCCATGCTCCCGGATGGAGCACGACACTGTCCAAAGCTCCAGCGGCCACCCTATCCCAGGCGGCCACCAGGTCTTCAGCCGGGTCGTGAGCCAGAGCCTCAGGGAAAGACCCAAGCTCCGTTGGAACCTATCAGGATCCATCAGGCACCTGGGGCGGAACCACCTAGTCGGTTCCACCTCCCTGTGGCGGGGTGTAGCAGTTTGAAGGTCCAGTTGAAGGAGAGAATGGTCAGACCATGACAAGGGTTTAATCACTACATATAGCCAAAGCTTGGGAAAGGATCAAATTAGATGCATCAAAAATTGATACTGGGAATCAAGAAACATCTAAATTAAACATACAATCATCAGAAAGAGGAGAGAATTCCAGATATTTTTAACTGATAATTATCCAATAAGCAATTATTTCTTGTTACATTGTTGTAATTTATGAAAATTTTAATACAAGAAGTAATTGTGATAAAGAATTTTTTTTTAAAGAATGTTAGGAGTAAGAGTGATATTTCCCACATTAGTAAAACATGATAGCGATAGCACTTAGACTTATATACTGCTTCACAGTGCTTTACAACCCTTTCTAAGCGGTTTACCAAGTCAGCATATTGCCCCTAATATTTTGGGTCCTCATTTTACCGACCTTGGAAGGATGGAAGAATCTGATTGTTTGCCTTCTGGGGAGAATGTATAATACAAGCTGTTTAAACAATGTAGATTCACATATAGTTTAAGCACAGAGATTATCCATGAGTCAGTTGCAAATTTTCACACCTTCTGCTGCTATAAATTGAAAAAGCAGTAACATCATGGCTTGCACATGCCTATCTAACTGATTTATATTTATGCAAGTTGTTCATTTGTAGTTTTTAAAAAATCTCCTTAAAATTAAGCAATGAAAAATGCAATGGTGTAATGGTTAAGGTGGTGGCCTAGAAAGCAGGATATTTTAGGTCTAGTTTTGCCTTGGTCTTGAAAACCGTTTGGGTAACTTTGGGTTGGTTACTTTTTCTCAGCCAATTCACCTCACAGGATTGTTGTTGTGGAAAAATAGGGGGGGGAAAGAGAACTGGTATGTTTGTCATCTTGAGTTGCATATGACAAGGAAGGATAAAAATATATTTTAAAAGATGTGCAGGAATTGCTCTATCTTAAAATATTTTCCATAATAAAGCAATACATTAATAAATGTACAACAGACCTTACTTTTCCAATTATTTTTGTATCTGAAATGGAAAAGAAACTCTACATGTGAAATTTTAATACTCTATATTTGTGCTCAAGATTTGTTAATAACACTTGGAAAAGCATAACTGAAAAATGAAACTTTTTTTTTATTATTCAACTCAAGTTATGGGTGAATGGACCATTTTACAATAATATTACAATTTGAAACCAAAACTATAAAAAGATGCTTAATGTAATTTAAATGTGTTTTTGAAACACTGATGGAACATTTCTTTGCAGATTTTTTTTTAATCCCAGTCTCATACACACACAGTCTCACTAAATTCTGGTAAATATATTTTTACAAACACATTAGGTGAGTAATTGCTAATCATGTAATTTTCAAAACAACAGTTATTTATGTTTGGAATTTCAAGACCTTTCCTTGATTTACAGTTTCAGTAGAATGAATTGTTCTTCTTTCAAAGCATTGTGAAGAGAGAATAAGTATATAGTTAACATCTCAATAATATTCACAGAAGAATTCATAGTATGTAAAAATTGATTGTGTTTATTGCTGCCTCCTAAACATGTCTGTTGTCTGCACCTGTACATGTGAGCATAGCACATTCTTTCAACTATACCTCCAGAAACTGCGATATATTTCAATATACAAATGGTGGACTGAAGGCAATAATTTTGAGATTATTGCCGCATCATCCACAATAGTTTGATTTCAGACAGTTCTACTGCCTATGAAATGATTTAAAGAAGTAGAACACATGTTAAGAGTGTTAGAATTTTGAATAAGAAACAGTAAAGAATGGGATGCACATTTCTTAGCAAAATTTAGGAGCCATCGATATTTTTTGGAATCCAGATAGGATACATCTTCTTCTTGACCTTTAAAACAATCCACAAGATTCTAACCAATGTCCATGTCTATTAAGTGGGGGGGGGGGTTGTCCCCCTGCATAAGAACATAAAACAAGTTCTATAAAGATCATAGTATGTATTTTATGATTATGGAGCACTTAAGTCAGATTACTAAATACCTGTAGGAAAAATAAGTGTCGATAAAGCCCTCATTTTGGCTTGACAAAATTAAAATTAAGCACTCAGAGGGTTAACTTATGCTTAAATTACACATAATAGCTCCTACCTCAATTGATGAAAACATTCATTGCTGTTATCCCCATTTGAAAATTATATATATATTTATATTTATATGTATATCTCAAAATAGCCTTAACCCTTTGAGGATCATATTAGCAGCAAATCACAATCTAGACTAGGCTTCCCCAATCTGGTACTCTTCAAATGTGAAATGGGAATGCTTGGAAATTCTGGAAGGACAGTCCCACCACATCTGTGGGTGTCAGGCTGCAGAAGGCTAGTCTAGACAGAAAACAAAGACCATCTCATTCATATAGGAAACTATTGTAATAAAGATACCATAAAACTCCTTTTTGGCATCTTTGTCAAGGAGCTGATACAGACAAAAATCAAATGGAAAAATTGCACATGGTTTCAAGAATTGTTGTCAAAATCTCAAAGGGTTAAGCCAAGACTTTCAACAGAAGTGATGTATTAAAAGGGTGAATTGGGTGAGCGAACAGTCTCAGATGAACTTGGTGAATAGTCTTCTGATTCAGAGTTGAGTTCAGGAGGTGGTGGCTGTGGCTTAAAGCGTCCCCTCACATCCGGGTTGCGTCTTCGTCGGAAAACCTGCCTCTCCTTATCAAGAGCGGTGGTCTGGCAGGGGCATAAAATGAGAATAGATGAGATTAGGCTGTGCATGAAATAGCAAATCTGACTCTCTTTTTTTCCTCTTTTTCAAAGCAAACCTCAACCCAGGTCAAATTAACCCCACCCCACCCTCCGCAGCCACCAGGTTTGGCTAGTTTTGCAAGCTTTAATCCATTACATGACTCAATTCATATCAAAGTGCATAATCCAACCTATAAAGAGGCAGTGTGATCTCATCAAGCATGTACAGTATGAGTGCATGTCTCTGTATGGATGCCATATGTTAGACTTCTGGAAGCTATTAATTTTTTTTTTTTTTTTTGAATAATGGGTTCAGGTTTCAGACAAAATGCAGTCTAACCTGCTTTTTCAAATGAGGTCTCGGTTCTGAATAGAAATTCAATGCAACTTAATCAAATGAGAGAGGTAAATATTTGCCAATGTTAAAAATAGTGAAAGTATCCATCAAGATACACTGCTACAAATATTGGATTTTGATAGAACAATCAGACAAAAGAGAGGTATTCTTAACATGCTTACTCTTTCTAACACTTCATGCCCTCCTTTCTCACTATTCCTCTTTTCCCTTTAACTCAAGCACTTGCTCACACACTACAAAAGCACACAGACCATTTCTCCTTTCCATAAGTCTGCACTAAGCTTTCCCGTTGCTCTTTTTATACCTTTTCCAGCCAAACAAACTACTCTTCCCATTCTCTTCAGATCATATTGGCCATTTCTCAGTGTGAATTAAATTGCCACCAAATTGCCAATGTGAGCTGGAATTTCTTGGGCGACAGGTTTAGTACTCATTTTCTAGATCATTTCAGCTAGATTCTCCTCATCACTATCTAATTCTTATTTAGACATAGACACAGAGAGACTTTTGGAAACACTTAAACTATATGAACAGAAATTCAAGTAATTATTTAATTACTTGATGTAATGGACCTAATAAGCATGTTTTTAATTTTCAGAGTCAGTCCAAGTTTTGTTAATTTGGGATGTCTTTAAACATCATGTAAATTTCCTGCAGTTACTGGAAATGGGCCTGACAGTTACTCTCTAAACTATAAATACTCACTATAGTAAATCAAAACTACTCTTCAAAACTACTGGAAAAAACCAATAAAGCTAAGTGTTGTCAGAGATGTTGGAAAGACTATTATGATGGACTGATATGAATAAGAGTTTATTGTACTTCAAAATATATATCAGCACTTCCTCAGACATTCATAATTGTTTTTTGTTGAAAAGCTACCAGTTATACAGTGACACAGAAACACAGTTATACCCTGAGCATTTTTGAGAACAAGATTAAAACTAAATCTATCAGGTTAATGCAGGTTAGTATTATAGCAGTCTATGTTTTAAAATAATGCAGTCAAGGTCCCAAAATCTAATAAAAGCAGAAGATGAACAAAGTTTATAAAGCAAATGGACTCAGTTAAACTAAATTGTTTCACTAATAGTTTTATAGTTAGAATATTTAAGGTACAGATAGAAAGTGGCAATAAAAGTTCATCTTTGGATCTTGGGGGGAAAAGACAATACTAAACTCCAACTGCTATCGTTTGCCAAAAGTTCTTTGTTTACAGTTGGCCCTTGGAAAAGGCCTAAACAGTTTCAAAGTTGTGCTTTAAAACCAACTTTATGATTATATTTTAATAGAAAGCAGAAGACATTTGGAATCATATTCACATTACAGAGATAGAATTTACAGTATATAATTCCCTGTAACAAATGGAGAGAATGGCATACATTACTATTCTATGACATACAGATTTGCATTTAAAATATTTCTCTGCACAAAAGGAGTTCATTTAAAGATTGACTCACATCACATCATTTTTATATTAATCCCAGATTCATGAAAAATTCTTTCTTTTGGCAGGAAAGTCTAAATTAAAATCTCCACTACAATCCAGAATAACACTCTCCTGGTGCAAGGATAAGCAACTTTTGTATTGATTTTAAGGATGAATTAATCCTCATATTTCTATGAGATTGGAGTTCATATTATTTAAATCAAGATCTTTTGCTCTTATGTCTAATTCAACCCTTTGCTCTTCTAGCTATAAAGATTAACAAGGAACCTACACATGAGAACTATAGCAAAATCATTGTCTGTGACACATCCATAATGCAGTAATAGTTTAATTAGTATATTAGTACTAATATGTTAGCAAAAATTATCCTGGTCCCTCTTTAGCATTATTTTGACTTATAACAAGGAGGAGAAGTTTTCTACTTTCTAAGACCAGTACGCTCTCATAGAGAGGGACTCCTCCGGGGGCCGTCAGCGAAACAGTGTTGACTGGCGGCCCCTAGGGGGAGAGCCTTCTCTGTGGGGGCACCTACCATCTGGAATGAGCTCCCCCCGGAGATACGGAGGATCCCGGATCTGTGCTCCTTCCGCCGTGCTGTGAAGACCTTTTTATTCCATCAGGCGGGCTTGGCCTAATTTCTTCCCTTTTTAAATATGTAAATTTTAATCTGTTTTTAAATTATTGGGGTGTTTTAATCTGTCTGGGCCAAAATGATTTAATTTGATTTTATCTGGTTTTTAAATTTTTTGTATTTATGTATTTTATTGTTGGCTGTTCACCGCCCTGAGTCCTTCGGGAGTAGGGAGGTATACAAATCAAATAAACCTAAACCTAAACCTAAGACAAAGGTTGGGATGGTAGAGAATATGAAGCTGTGTATGATGTGTTGGGAGATGTTAGAAGAGAAGGTGTGGAGCAATTACAAATTTCCTTTGGCACTATTAGCTTAAAAGATTGTTTATTCCTGTATAAATCTTAATAAACTAAATTGAAAATTGATCCTGTATTGACCAATCACATGGAAGTGATTGGCAGGCTTCCATGGAAGTGACAGCTATTGAAGTAGATATTTAAACTTCAGATCCGTCCCCTATCTTTCTATCTTTGCAAATCATACTTCTTTCCAAGATGTCCATACATCATTTCATATGCTGCCATTTATCTTGAAATTTCTCATTTAGTTTGAGGATGATTTTTTTTTTTACTTTTTCTCTTTTCTAAGACCTATTCACTCTTTCTTCATATATTTGTTTTGCAACTTTATTTTCATTCATTCTGTCTTACTTAACAAATATACTTCATCATTCTTACTTTATACTAATAATTCATATTTGTTTTCAATCTGTATTCATTTAGCAGGTTTAACCTTATTTTTGCATTTTTCAACTCACAGACTTAAGTACCCCATTCTGATGATATCCAATGTTTATCCTGATGTATCCAACTCTCACTTCTGCACAATAACACATTTTATTTATAGTCATTTTTGCTTCTAGCATTCAGTCCATGCAACAATTCATATAATTGAAATATGTGTTTTTTCTGCAAGCATCTGGATATTTCAACATTTTTCTACCTTTTTCTACATTCTACCAAAATACATATCATTCTATAACACAAATTCATTTACTTGTTCTAGTTTTTCCATAATTTATGAATAAATTCCTCCATTTTCCTGTTAAGTAAAACCTTATTGGTCTTTGATTCATTAATGATGTCTTCATTGAACTATAAAAATTAGTATTTTCTATAAAATACAGTACTCAGGTTCTCAGTCACCAACACAGTGTCATATAAATACATATAAAAGTACAGCCCTATTCTTATTCTTCAGTGAGTGTACCTTCAATGTCATCAAGAGTAATCCTTATATGATTATCCATGAATATATTTAACAACTTAAATGGCCTCATACATCCTTGTCAAGATGGTAGAAAAACTAATTACTAACTTGGATAGAAACTGAGGCAAGGAAGGCTAGATTTAATTACCTATCCTGTCAGGTGACCTAATGGGGATGATCGGAACTAGGCTATGCATGCCATTTGTGACACTAGTTTAGATTAAACCCTAAATAAATCTAGGCATATTTTCCTATGAGTCAATCATACACTAAACATGTACCCATGTTTAGACCCAACATGCTAAACAATTTTATTTATCTTTCCACAGAATTGCTGTGTGTTTCAAGAAAAAATAGAGAACTAACAATTTCAAGTAACAATTCATGTGCAAAATGTTTACAAAGACAACTAAGAACCTTCTACTGATGTTCTCCAGCATCTAATTGACTTCAGCTATTCTTGAAAATAATAAACAGGGTGAAATCTGGTCATTACTAGATATGACCACCAATAAATCCCACGTCTCGAGAAGATAGTAGAAAAGCTGTTCCATTATTGTGAAAATATTCCTATAGACACCATAAACTGCATTTCACTTTTTTTTTTCTTGCTTGAGGTAAGACTTCCAGAATAAACAGAACATATTATTTTAGAAAGATATGCACTGGCTAATTAGGATCAAGCACAATTTGTTACATTGTTATTAAACTGTAAAGCCCTATCTTCAAGTGTAAGAATAATTCAACTCTTCAGTAAAAGGCAGGAAATAAATCTAACAAAAAAATGAATAATAGCCTCATAGAGTCTTTTGGAGTAGGGAGACTATAATACCCCTAATAAATAAATACCTTGTTTTTACTCCACATATATTTCCATACCAATTAATACTAAATGATCTATAATTGTGCTTCAATACTCGACTGCTGTTATTGAATTTGGCACTTGATACATTTTGACACAAAAATATTGGCCCAGTACTTGTTTGTTTGGTACTTGTGCAGCAAAAGGAAGAAGATGCCTATGGAGAACAGACAGAAAGTTGGCCATGCCAGGGAGGTCATTGCAACAGAAAGCGGAGGGCAGACAGGAAGTCAGCCATGATGGGAAGGTTGCTGACATAGGAAAAGGGACAGACAGGAAGTCCTTCCTGGCTGAAACAAAAGGTCATGTGGTAAGATATGTGGTTTGTTTAGTACTTGTGTCTCCTGGAACCAATTAATGACAAATGCCGAGATACCACTTCATTCCAAATTCCATCAGTATGTTAGATCATATTGACATAAGCAAGATAATAAATCTTGCTTATGTCAATTAATTACTTGATTGACATAATTAATTGATCAATTAATTACTTAGAATAGAAGATACTGTATATAATACCATAGACAAAGATGGTTCATAAAACTTCCACATTTAAATCTATATAATGTCTTTCTACTAATGTTAAGTTCCAAACATTGTTTCTATCAGCATAGAACTGAATGACAGTTTTCTCACCATTGTTTTTTTCCTTCTTTTCTTTTGAAAGAAGCAATGTTCCCATTTAAATTCTGGCAGGATATAAAGCTAAGATTTTCTTCCATTTCATTTCACCATATTCATATCTTTCAAATGGGGAACTTAAGGACAGTGATTTGACAAAAACACTTTAGCTTCAAAGGTTGAAGCTCAACATAATATCTTCATAATCTTATTATGATTATACCGTCTACTAGACATATGATAATTCTTTCATTATAAATTAATCAATCCAAATGCTGTTATATAATAGACAAAATATTGTGCTTATCTATAGATTCCCTTACAATATTATTATTAGACATTTGATGATAATGAAAATACAAGTTGCAAGAACTGTTTTTTTAAAAGTATGCACTCATTTCTAATATGTTCCCCCTCCAAAATGAAAATACTAGAATATCTAAGTTAAATTATCATTTATATGTTAAATATATTAAAAAGGATCATGCTGGCTGGGGAATTCTGAGAGTTGAAGTCCACTCATCTGAAAGCTGCAGAGGTTTAGATCTGATCTGTATCAATTGAGAGGTGCAGGACATACATGACTGATTGTAACAATATCTTTGTTGGTTATTTGTTGGCTGGTTTTCTCTAGAGGACCTTACTTTTTCTTTTTTAAATGCCTTTCATTTCCTCTTTTTAAAAGTTTTCTTCATCTATCTTTATGCTTCATAAAAAGGATAACTCCCAGTGTAACATTATTTTTGCTGTCCCAAAGGTGCTTTTTCAGGAGGCAACTGGACTTTCTCATTTTTCTTTAAAGATGTTTTGCTTCTCATCCAAGAAGTTTCTTCAACTTTGACTGGATGGTGGGTAAAAACAGAGCTGAAGAAGCTTCTTGGATGAGAAGTGAAACATTTGGAAACCTCTCCAAATAATATTTTCTAATATTATGATTATGTATCTTTTTGCATTTTAAATACACAGTGTTCTAAGTAGAGAATTTCAGTTAGTAGATGGGATAAAAAGATTTCCAACCAACATGTGGGTCTG
The DNA here is from genome assembly GCF_059756535.1 of Pantherophis guttatus. Classification (NCBI taxonomy): domain Eukaryota; kingdom Metazoa; phylum Chordata; class Lepidosauria; order Squamata; family Colubridae; genus Pantherophis; species Pantherophis guttatus. The sequence continues at coordinate 27,141,427 of NC_142067.1, forward strand.
TGTGAAGTCACACCTAAATATTTCTTCTGATATAAAACTGTTATCCCAATTTATTCTTCATATAAAAATGTGGTATACTTAGTAGTATGCAATTTACGATCAATCTATATGTGTCTATGAAGTAGTAAAGCAAAAGTTGAAATGATAGTTACCACAAATACAGTAATTTTCCAAGCAAGTGTGCATTACCAATTTCTAATACATCCAATTAGATAATGCTGAATAAAGATCTAAAATAACCTGATATATAGATACGACCTTGAATACTGACAGAATAGAAACGGAATATATACTTCAAGAAGGCATCCATCCAAAATTTTTCTTCCTATAAAGATGAACTCCTGGACACAAGAAATGTAATTTTTCCAAAGGTAATTCATTGCAACCTAATCCAGATATTTTAAGTAAAATATTTAGAGGGGATATTTAATTTACTGTAAATGCTTGCATTGACTACTGCCACAATTATATTAATAAAGGTTAGATCTGCACAATCTGGACAAACCTTCCGCAACACTGAAAGCAATTGAACATAAAAATATTTGTCAATATTTAGTTCATCCTACTGAGTCTTTTTAAAAGTTACAAAAACCCATCTTTATAAAGTTAACAAAATGTGTAAAAACTGAACATCAATAAATATCATAGACATTTAAATTGAGAATTTTAGATACTGTATTCATCTTTGTAGCAAAAATTATCCATCATTGCAGATAACACCTACTTTCAATTGAACGGGAATTCTTAAGTCACAATACTACCACATAATAAAAGGTAATATACTAAAAAGAGTGTTAGATTCATGCAATATCCTTTTTATCCACTTCTTTTAAAAACGGAGTAACAAAAATGTGCATACTTTGGAAACACAAGCTAACCAGAGCACATACAATGCATTATATTTCATTGAACAGCTTCTGAATACTATGTTATGTCAATGCATTGTTCATTCTAAGAGAAAGATTGTGGTTGGGAAGGGGAAATTTAAAATGACAGTATATAATTTTGTATCTCAGAGAGAAAAAAACAAATATAAATGTAGATCTAGATGTATTGATATCCTGTGGCCATTTCATAGGTAGAAAAAGAAAGAGCACAGGATATTATATGCCTTAAAAACTGTTAACATAAAATAAAATATTGCGTGAACATTTCATTTTTCTGTATACACTGTCCTTTTAACTATAGGGAGCACGGAATACTGAGCATGTGCAATGAAGAAAAAGCTTGCAATGTCAGTGTGAATAATGGGTGAAGAAAGGGAATGAAGGGTGTGGCATCTCAATCAAGATTCAAATGAAACTGATAAAGCAGCATATGGACTGGGTAACAAATAAAAAAAACATGTTTATTCACTGAAGTAACTGGTTAATGGAGACTGCCAGCACGTTGCCATGGAAACACTGACTGTTGGAGCTGTACCATCTCATACCTTATCCAATACATTCCTGGTTGTTGGTAGTAGTCCAAAGACCCTGATCTCTTGATGGTAAACCCGTGGTCCAGCTGAGCAGAGAGAAATGGGCAACTCAGTGGATCGATATTGTGCTAGAGAATTAAGACCTCCAGACCAAAACTGTTCCTTATTTATTAGTGCATATTTACTTTTCAGTTTCACAAGGTAGTACTCTAACATTTTAAAAATAAAATAAAAATAAAAACTGCGTATTGGAAATGGGGAAAAAAAATAAAATAAACGAATAATGAAGAAGATTCTAGACGAAATAATTTATCTGGCTAAATTAGTATCTTGTTTATTAATTACTACATAGTGCACTTATTTCCCCTTGTAACAGTCATCTGTTTGAAGATAAATAAAATAGGGCTGTATAAGGCATCACGTAAGGTTTTCCCATTTTATCATAAAAAATTTGTGAACAGGTTTTTTTTCAGCATATCTTGCTTTTTTATCAATCATAATAGCCATCTCTATAACCAAATAGATTAGATTTTCACAGATCAAAACCACGCTGCTTCATATTGATGAAAATGTATAAATATGAAAAGATAACATTTTGACATTCCCACCAATCTCTGTTACTGGTTTCAAAAGGAAACTTTGATCTGGGATATAAAGGAAAATCCTAGATAATTGTGTATTATTATAGTCTACAATTTAATCTTAAAAATGTGTATGTTTGCATTACTAAACCCTTGTATCAGAATTCAAAGTACAGTCTTAATTTATTAATTTGGGAGGAGCATGTTTTTTTTTGAAATTGAAGGAAAAAGAAACTATTCCATTTAATTTCACTTCTGATATAGTAATAAAAGGGTGATTTTATTCTTTATTAAACAATATTTCCATTGTGCATAGCAGGGCACCAAATAAGTAATTCAAAGCTATTTTAGTGCAGGTCGTTTTTCAGAAAGGGGAACAAGGCGTACTATACAGTTTAGTATTTGAAAATGCTTTAGCATTTACATACACGTGTATAAAAGAGAACAAAGATATATCCCTTTTGTGTTTTTGTGCTTTGTTAGAGTGACATAAGGCCAGAAGTTTACAATTTAAATAACAAGAGACAGCTTGAAACAGCTCCAAAAAATCAGTTATTTAGTTGTTGTAGTATGCATCCTGACTTTGAATCCAGATCATTAAAAAATGTTTATTTTCTTTCATCAACTTTTTTTTTATGTAGGATACTTTAAAACACCCCAAATTATTGAAGACTTCCAGCTAAAACGAGGAAGGCCTTATATTGTATCTAGTACTATATCCAAGATCTACTGCTGCCATCTATTGTTGTATGAGGGCAATGCGCTAATAACATTGAACAACCAATGTCTAGGAATTTCAAAACAAAATGTTTTATTAAACTCTAATTACTTGAGTGAAGAAAAAATATTGGCTTAGATATTTTGCATCCCTTTTTTTAATTCAGCATTTTAAGTACTCAAAATCATAGCACTAATTAAATTATAAATAACACATAGTGGAAAGTAAAAAAAAAACCCAAATAAATTCTTTGCTTAAATCAGATTCAGGTGCCAATGAAAAGTGCAATTCACAAGCCACTTAAGGCTGCAGAATTGGGATAGTCACACTTATAAGCTCTTTGCACTTGAGTTGAATCCAGTGTAAGATATCTTGCAAAAAAAGAAGAGTAAAATACATTTGTTCCATCACAACTGTAGAGTCCTTTTGGACAATGGATCATCTGAGATCAGGATAACCCCAGCAGAACATGTGTCTCTGTGTGTGAAAGAGAAACAAAGAAAGACAAAGAGAAAGAGAGAGAGAGAGAGAGAGAGAGAGAGAGAGAGAGAGACAGACAGACAGACAGACAGACAGACAGACAGACAGACAGACACACCCAGTCTTCTTTCATTCAGCTTACATCATAGATTCTGTGTATTTCCTACTGACTTTTTATTGCCTCCTACAAAATTAGAGGAAGCAGAAATGTCTTCTCCAACTACTTCAGCGGTATGTTTTGTTGCTGGCAATTGCATCAGTCTAATAGGCCCAAGTGCTGACAACATAATGTATCTATTTTTTAATCTACTTAAGGTAAAGACATTTCCCTTTGTGATAGAAGGAGCAGGGGAGCAGATGGACAGTTTCCAAGTACTCAAAAGGGACTTGTGATAAGAAAGATGCTCACTGAACATCAAGTATTAAGCTGAACCTCAACTTTTGAAAACTTTCTTGGATTCTTTTGGAATTATGTGAACAGAGGCTCCTAGCCCTCAAAGATGCACTGGTTCAAGAATGAAAAGTCTGATGAGCAGTTATTCTGAAAATGCATAACTCTTAAGCCCCCTTACTTTTACTGATAGAAAGGACCACATGGTTGAATGTATAATTTATTAGCTAAAGAGTGTTATTGGGACCAATTCAATTCACTGATTAATTGATGTCCACAATTAATATAGCTTTTGTTTTTAATTCCATGCGTGGAATTATGGAATGGAAAGACAAATGGTGTCTCAGGTAAACGTCCATCTAAATCCCAAATTCTGTGTGTCATAGTGACCAGTTCAGGAAGCTCAGAAACATGGACAATTACAGTCCCCAAGCCTGGGCTTAGTATTGGTGAAGGAATGTGGCCCAAATTTCCAGGAGGCAGTGCAATTTCCGTAGAAGCAAAAGACAGCACAATTAAGAGTTGTCTGCTTTAGTTTGGCAAGATTGATGCCAGGCTCCAAAACCCAAGACAAACATATTGAGATTCTTTTAAGCAGTTTCCTTTATTGTCCTTCACCTATAAAGAGGAATACTGCCATACTAAAGCAGGCTACTTGCACCACAAAACACATATTCTGGGAACTATTAACTTTGCTGACTCTTGTTCCTCTGGAATGAACTCCATCCCTCCTGGGAATCCAGATCACATTTTATCACAATGCTTCATTGCAAGACCACAAAAAAGTTCCAGGGCTGTAGAGAAAATGTGTAGGCAAATGTGTGATCTGTCTGTATACATTCACACATTTTTGTTTTTAAAGAATGTTCATAGGTGTGTTCTGAACTGAATTTTTCTCAGTTCAGAAGAGTCTTGATTTTACAGTTCTATGATTCTGGATAGGGTACTCAGTCACCAGGATTGATCTACTGATGGGTAGATCTTTCATGAATTAGTGCATTCCCATTGGTGATGATTACACCTGATTGCAGAAACTTCCATAATTGAATGTATGTGACCTCCATAACTGTGGAGGTCACTTGAAGGACAGAGGAAAGATTCATTATTAAGGGAATCATCTAATAAAACAAGGCTTGGTTTACAAAAATGTGTCAGATGGCCCACTCCCCTTGATTCAGACAAAAGTACAAGGGGTGGGGAAAAGAGACATATATTCAAAGTTGCAAGGTTGTGTTACTACAGATGTTCTAATAAAACTGACTTTTGCTCAGTGACTCTAGTCTACCTCACTGGGCTGACATAGCTGAAAGGTTCAGCTTAAAAAAAAATAAAATTACAATCAAGGCTTTCTTTTATTAAATGTGGTAGCAGAGATATAAGCTGTCATAAACGTAAAAGTTATTCACTAGTGGAACAGACTACTTTGAGAAGGGAGGGATCTCCTTCCTGGGAATTGCTTCTGTTGGGGATGCTTTAATAGTGGACTCCTGCACTAGAGAGAGCTTGGGAACACATGGTCTCTAAGATCCTCCCACTTGCATTCTATGATATTACCAATACGGTTAGACTTATGTCCATGTACCCCTTGCCTTTTGGTTCTAGGAAGATTCTACCCATCCAGTTAATCCAAAGGCTTTTTAAAATTATTGTACTTGGGTTTAATTGTAGTTGAATTTACAAATGCAAATTTTCAACTTTTACATAGTGCTTCCTTGTTTCGTTAGGATCAAAATTTAAAAATGGAATGTTATTGTGGAAGCCAGTGAGTCTTACATGATCCAATATTTGTTCACTCTGATGTAAATCCCACTTAGTTCTTAAGCATGCACAGGAGTTCACTCTTAATCAAATAAGCTTTGGTTGGACAGAAGCATGATATAATGTAACCCTAGAAGCTATGGTTTATACAAGTTTTACTTTATACTTTGGGGCATTTAGCTCTTCTTTAAAACCACTGCCAAAATGCTACTTATCAGTTTAAATTTATATTTGCATTAATATATAACTTATTATTCTTTTAATTATTCTTTTTATTCAGTCAATCAAACTAACAGAACGATTTTCGAAACTCAATTGCAGGTTCTAATTTTCAGCTATATGGACCATTAGGAGGCAAGCTGACTAGTTTCATCAGCTTTGAACTTTTTGTGATTCTATGGCATTCAAATCCTCTACTGGGAATTGAACTCATGGATGTTCGTACTTTAAATGACTACATACAGTGCAGTAGCTTTAGCAGCAATCTAGGTCCTGGTATTAGGTGGCTGCAGAAAGGAATATAGAGACTCTCAGAATGGTATATGCAACCCAGCTGGCCTTCAGCTCCATGTCTGATGAACCCTGGTCAAATCCTATTTACCTCTTGGTAGTCTATGTAACTAAAAAATGTCACAGGTTAATTGTATAAAAATAGAGGGAAGTGGAAGTCATGTAAAAGTCCATACATTGGATTGTATTTACTATTCTGAGAATTGCAGGTCATATATTTTCATTATATTTGTTTTTTCTTCTTCTCATCAATACATGGTACTTACATGCCTCAAACAATAATTTACTTTCATAGATTAAAAAAGGAAACTCAAAAAATCAAAGCAAACTTAGATTTTGTTGTGTCTCCTTGAAAGCAACATATATAATTGGATCTTAGGTCACCCATTATAATGCTGCAACCAATCACAATAAGGAAATTAAATTGGACTGCAACTCACTAGTATACAATACTATATCCCTGTTAATTTTTTTTAAAAAAGAAAGGCTCATTTGTTTTCATTAATTTCAAAACAGGAAAATGTTATTAATCAACTCTGCAGGGCAATACCACTTCACTGTGAGTCTTCCAAGGCATCTGTTAAACCCTAATTACCAGTTCTCCTCTTTAGTAACTACAGACACCACAAGGCAGCAGTTAAATCACTAGTTTGAAATACTCAGAGAAAACAGTGACAAATTGCTAGAAAGTCCTGGCAGTATTGAAGCAATTACTTGTTTTAAAGCATTTTTTTCAGTCTAATCAAAGAGTGTAAAGAAAATAGTTTACTGATGCTGCTGTCTTTATCTATTTATTGAAAATATAACCTCAGAGAAAAGATTATATTAGCTTTGGTTACACGGCAAGGCACAGAGAGAGAAATTTCATTTAAGAATCTGAAAACTGGATGTTTAGAAACACATTTGTTCAAGAAAATTTTAAAAAAAAACTATTAATATTTAATATGCATTTGCATAAATGGCAGATGAAGTGATAAGTGCCTAAATATCAACATCAACAGTACTCAACAAAGTCTGTCACTGTATTTTCTCTTTAAATGTCTACAGCTGACAGAGGGAATGGAAGAGAGATGAGAATATGCCATCAAACTCACGAAAATGTCAACTGCCTTTCATTTTTTAAAGATAATTTTCTTTGAAAAATCTTTCATTCTTCCAGTGTCAAGAGGAATTGGGTAAAATGAACTTCTACAAAATCTATAAAAGAAAAGCGACTCTAAACAACTGCTATACAATTTCATAGCCGATGTTAAAAATGTCAGAAGTATGCTCACTTTTATTTTGGGGTTTCAGGAAGGGGAGCTGATTTTAAAAATGCTACATTTAAAGGCTGGGTTGATTGAAAAAGGTGGCCAGTTTGTTATCAGACTAATGGTGGGAATGGTGCTGCATGTTAATATGTAGTGTATGTGTTTTGGGACTCCATAAGCAGCTTTGGCTTCTTAATGTGTAGACACAGGGCAAACTTTAAATATAAGAATCTAAGTATAAGTCTACCTATATTTAGGTACCTATATTTCTGTGTAAGACATTTTAATGAAAGAGCCCCTTTCATTAAGCCAATATGAAGAAGATGGAAACTTTGCAGTAGGAATTGACCTTCCCACCCACTTCAGAATATCACTTTCAGTGAACTTCAGGAGAAGAGAAAGCTTTTGATCAGTAAATAAAATTAAACGATTGTAGTGTAAACTTTTGAACTGCCTTAATAATGTGTATATAATATCCCTGCAGTGTTCCAGATCTCCTATTATAATGGATGATGTTACAGGGACCTTGGCACTCTCTGAACTTGGTGGTTTTCTTGCAGATGTTTGATTACCAAACTAGAATAACATCATCAGTTTGGTAATGAAACTTCTGCAAGAAAACTGCCAGGCTAGAGAGCACCAAGGATCCCACAATTCACCACTCAGCTACAAATATTCTCTTATTTGAAATATTGGATGATGTTATGTTGTATGCTAAATAATTTATCCTTTATTTTTTGTATTATTTTTTGAGTGCCATTCTTTTGTGGAAAAAATTAGAATGGCAAACCTTATATTTGTAAGAAGAACACTCCATCACATTTAAAGCAAATGGGGAAGCCTTATGGATACAGAAGCCAGTATTTAGATTTCATATATTCAGCATGCCCTTTCTAAGCCTACATCCAGGCTTCAATCCTACATTTAATTTCCTTCCTGTATTAAATTATGCTTATTTATAAGCAGTCCTTAACTTAGCAACCATTTGAAATCACTTCCCTGGTTCTGAAGTTCCATCAGTCATGCCCCTGTGGTCACATGATAGCCTCCCACCGGCCAGTACGCTCCCATAGAGAGGGGCTCCTCCGGGTGCCGTCGGCCAAACAATGTCAACTGGCGGCCCCTAGGGGGAGAGCCTTCTCTGTGGGGGCATCTACGATCTGGAACGAGCTCCCCCCGGAGATACGGAGGATCTGCGCACCTTCCGTCGCGCGCTCAAGACTTTCTTATTTTATCAAGCTGGCCTGGCCTAAATCTTCTCCCCTTTTAAATGTAAATTTTAATTTGTTTTTAAATTATTAAATTTGTCTCAGCCAAATTATTTAATTCGTTTTTATTCTATTTTAAATTTTTGTATTTATGTGTTTTATTCTGTGGCTGTTCACCGTCCTGAGTCCTTCGGGAGTAGGGCGGTATAGAAATCCAATAAAATAAATAAATAAATGACAATTGTTTGGCAACTATCCCACATTTACAGTCATTTAAAGTGTCCCAAAATCATATGATCACATTTTACCCCATTTTTGCCAAAACCTGGCAATTATTTTTGAGTTTTGGTAAAACTGGCCCATAGAAAACCACTGGTTTGCTCAATGACTGTGGCGTTCACTTAACGGCCATCCCAAAAAGGTTGTACAATTGGGTTGGTCATGTGAGTGAACTGCTTTAAGGTCATCATGACTTATAATCATAATGGCTCCATTAAGGTCCGAATTGAAGGACTACTTGTACTGCATTTGTATCCATTTTAGGAGCTGTGGTGGCATAGTGGTTAGAATTCAGTATTGCAGGCTAACTCTGCCCATAGCCTGACCAGCTCAAGTTGACTCAGTTGTCCATTCTTTCGAGATTTGTAAAATGAAGACCTAATGTAGATTGTTGGGGCAATATGCTGACATTGTAAACCACTCGGTGAGAGCTCTAAAGCACTATGGAGCGGTATATAGCTATTACTATTGCTTTCTGACATTTTTGTTGAGGTACAAGGTAGCATACATAATGGACTCCATTCCACATAGAAACATTTTAAACATTACAAAAATATGGGTACATACAGAACAGTACATTTGAACTGGATTAGAAACACTAATAAATATTATTTTATTTATTAACATTGTGTTGTAAAGTTGATGAAAGTTAGAGTAGTTTGTGAGTGTTATCTAGCAAAAATATATCAGCAACATTTAAAAATAGTTAAATGGAACTGCAGGGTTTTTGTTCAAATTTATAATGAACCAAAGCGATGGGGAACTATAGAATAATGTAAGCCCAATAGCAAATTGATAAGGTGCCAAAATAACACAATGCTAAACACAATGCAAAGATCTGTGTATTTCTTTATTCTCATAGCATTTTTTTATTCTCAGTTTGAAGCTGCAATGCAATACCTTTTCTTATTTAGAATATTTGAGCTACGAAAAACAATAAATTTTACTGCAAATCTTGCAAATTAAATTTAAAAAAGAAAAGTCAACACAATAAAGAAGGCAAAAATGGGTGCAAAAGGGACTAGCAAAGCATTCTGAAGAGTTGTAAGAACTATGAAAAAACAGTGCAGAGTAGAAGAACTGAGCGGTACATCTCACGGGCAAGCGTGCTGGCAGTCCAATTGAAAAGAGTTTCAGCTGGACAGTTAAGCATATACCTGGCAATTCATATGAAATATGCATACAATGGGATGTTTTAGTTGTGGGAAAGCTATGGCGGTTTCCCTATTAAAAAAAAAATACTGACGGTATGTTAAATGATGCCATTAACATAATAAGAACAATAAAGTCCAAATCTAAGAAAAAGATGATGAATTATCTTCCATGGTAAGAAGGGTGAATTTGCCAATTCTGCCAACTGAGTTTTTTTTTTTTTTTTTTTTTTACTTCTGCTGACTTAAAATCAGCCTCTGACTAATTCAACAGCTATCCAAAGTGTACCACCTACAATTGCTGGTTGTACTATCTACAATTTAGTGAAGCTAGGGAAGAAACTCTGATCAGTCTAATGTGGTAAATGAGCATGTTCAATGAATCATTATGATGTTTCAGTCTGGAGCATGGTTCAGGGAGGCATAATTATGGAAGGAAGCTTAAAATGTAGGCAGACTTAAAGAAAAAAAGATGGGAACATTAAAAAAATTGACTACTCCATTATATTTATTAGTAGAATCATATATCCTGCATATGTTTGAGTGATCAACAAATACTAATCATTTCACTGCTATTAAATGTATGTTTTAAATATATATTCTTGGCAAAGGGTCAAAGTGAACCTGGTTCATTTCCATTTGCACTATGATATACAGATGATACGTTAAACAGGTCTCATAATCTCCCATACTATGTCCTGCTATACAACTGCAGCATGTTGAAAGAATTATGTTGACTCTATTTAAATTTCAAGCCACTTTAACTTCTGCCTGGAAGGAAGCACTTAGTTAAATAAAGCTATTTAAAATGGAATAAAATTCATGAGCATATATCTAAATATATCCCGGAATATAAAAGACAATACATAAATAGATTGATCTCTATCCATTTCCACTCTAGGATATGTTTATGGTCTGTCTGTCAGTCTGTCTATGTCAGGGGTATTAAACTTGTGGCCCACGGGCCAGATGCGTCACATACTGGCCATGCCCACCCCGTTTTAGCGAGGGGGAAAAAAAGTCATGATACATCAGTGACAACAATGTGACAACACAAGTTTGACACTCCTGATCTGTGTCATACCAAGTAATCACGAACCTTTTTGGTGTCCTTAAAAATGGAATTCATTATGGCTATTACAGTTTCACTACAGTTAGGGAAAATCCTAAAATTGCTCAGGCAAGGAAATTTTAGGTAAATTAGTACCTTAATCTTCAGCTGGGCTGACAGTGCAGGAACCAACCTCTCAAACACAGAACACTGCATGGATTAGCCTTGTGTGGCATAGCAAAACTGGGAGCATTGAGTGATCAACTTGTAGTGACCTGCATTGAGCCAATTCAGATAATATGGCCAAACCAAATTAAGTAGGCAGCCATACCTATATCGAAAATGGCTGCATTTCTGCATTTATATGCTTATTTTGTTCATTACAAAGTGTCTCTTGCTTATAATTGGGATGTGATTTTTTTTCTTCCCATGAAATGCTCTTTAAAAATGTTCATCTCAGTGAATGTGTGTTGAATTTTTCTCCTCAGGACTGATTTTCTGTAAGAAATATGTATGTTGCCTAGCAGTTTAGGATGATGAAGCAATTAAAAAGTGTGATTTCCCAATGATGGGATAATGGAGTATCTGTTTTTCACTGCAATTAAAACTGAATACATTAATTGAACACAGGGGAGGGGTCCTCAAAAAAAAATCATCATTTTCTAATTATGGAGAAAAAAAATCCATTATAGATACTTACTGCTATAACAGAAACTCCAGCAGCTGTGCTGTTGGGCTTAGGGCCTGTATTGAAATGTTTTTTTATCTTTCCTGCTACTGACAACTGATGTTCATTTTCTGGAAGGCCATCATCCTACAAAACGAAAACAAGCCATTCATTTCAGGACTTTAACAATTTTGTGGTTATTTTTCCAAAATTATTGCGTCCCAAGGATTTTTAATCTGCAGAAATATAATTAATTTAGTGGATCTAAATTTTACAAACAGTTTGCTAGCCTTTTACCATCAACTAAGAACTCCTGAATAAAATCCTATCTGAAGATACCAAAGTATTATAACTCCTAGTTATAATCATGTTTTATAATCTGTTTATGATTTACTCCTTAACTTTAGTAATATGCCTGAAGGTAACCAAAAAAACAAGGCATACTAATTTCAATTGTTTGAGGCACTTTCATACACCAAAAAATAACCTGAGGAATCGCAATAACATTATTATTTCATGAACCATTTAGATTTTTTAGAATGACTCCACATTTTCTGTGAGACCCTTTTAAAAATGTATTTTGAAAAATAAATTTCATTTATTTACACAACTTTTAATCAACATAGCAATTGTAAATAAAAATTAAACAATCTTGATTAGGAACTTCCAGATTCTTGTACTTACAGTCGAAGTTCTTTTAAAAGCAATATTTTCTGAGCAGTTTTAGAGATAATGTGTTTTATTCCTTTCAGCAGTTTAAAGACCTTTGAAATGCTGAATTCAGAATTAAAATAATTATTATATTTCACAAAAAGATACTGTGCTGTACCTTGGTATATCCTTGATTGCTACATAAGCAGTAAATAATTTTGAAATGATTAAGAGAAACCTAAGGTTTGTTTACATCCCTTCATCCAAAATCAGAGGTATTTCAGTCAGAAACTGATTCAGAAGTGTCAGAAGCAAATGGATAGTTTTTGAGTAAAGTAGAATTGAATATGTCTTTTTTCCAATAACTAGCAGTGCAGTCATGCCTTTCTTACTGAAACTAAAATGGAACCATTTGGCCCCAAAATTGCCTTATGCAGTTGCCTTATGCATCAATATAACCCCACAGTAATTTTGACAAATCTTAGTTGATCTTCTGCAGTATACACAGGCTGTGTATACAAAGTCCAGCCACAATATGTTATATTATCATTTTTGCATGATAATATTAATGACTCGTATTTGTAATAACACTAGGTATTCAATATAGTGGTTTTAAGATGTCTTGATCTTGAATCACACTAAAATTGAAAGTATTAAAGGTATCATAAATAAAATGTGCATAATGTTCCTTCCTAGTTACTAAATGAATTGAGGAGAAAAATCAGACTTGTATCGCTGATCTCATTAACAATTTCGACACTGGAATTCTAGGCTGTGCTTTGTTTCTTTTGGTTATCTCACAGAACGGAACTCTACGAAGCTTTTTCAAATTAAACATTGGTAAAGATGGATCTAGTTTTTCTACATTTTCAAGTTTATTTAAGTTTTACTTTTTAGTTAGAATAAAGACATTCAGAATGATTTCATCTTTGACTCCACTAGAAAATAATTGTGTGATTTTCTGAAATCTGGGAGGTATTGAATTCATTTTCGGTCAGTTGGAATACTTGCACGTAATGCTGCAAACATTACAATAAATATTCTGACATAGACCTAATTTGCAGGCTGCTAAATCAATATTCGAGATAGTGAGATGGCCAGTATATAAATTTAATAAATTAATTTAATAAATAAATATTCTGAGAAATTGGAACAAGTTTATAAAATGTACATTCATGTGAATTTTGGAATAATAAATAATGAGTGTCAGTATTCTGATTTTATGAAAGAATAGAAGCTCAGTTTAACATATACAAATTTACTTTCATAAAAATGAGGCTAGTAGAACAGGAAGTTGTATTTTGTAGATACTGATAAAAATCATTCAATATAATCACCTTTCTATTTAGAAATGGGAACTTATATAATGTAGATTTGTATTATTTCAGGCTGAAATAACTTTAGATTGATCACTGCTGAGTAAAGATGTGTATATTCTAAAGTTTGTGTTTTTTTTAAAAAAAATAGTGTATCAAACTAACCAGTATATAAATTCTGATTAGAATATAATAAAACCCTTCATGTTAAATCTTTCATGTAAGGGGGACAGGTAAAATAATTATATTATTACATTACCGGTATAAGGGCAAATTTGTGCCTGAATTGTAGCAATGGATAAGTTTGATCTATCACAATCTGAATTAGTCTTTCTTTTTTGTATAGGCAAGGAAAATAATTTCTGAGCAATGTAATCAAATTATCTGGAGTGCCATTGGATATTTTTCCTCACTCCCCCGTCCCTCTCCTTTTTTAATGCAGGATTTTCTCTCCTCTTCTGCTTAATTTGATTCACTATTTTTTTTTTTTATAAAAAAGACAAATTTTAGAGCCCTATTCAGTTTTAAATTTAATGGAAAAAAATGTATCCTGATATGGCAGGTCCTTTATAACAAGTTTGTGAACTGGAATTGGCAAAACTTCAGAAAGTTAGTTACACTTTCTGAAGACACAACACCATTCTGGGTCTGGCATATTCTTAAACTCATTTTCAGAATATATGCAGAGAAAGTTATTATTGGAAATAAGCCTACATTTTGCTATAATGTTTAAAAATTTCATAGTTCCAAAACAGCATTCCAGCTGATTTGACAAATAATGCAATAAAACTTCAGTGTGGCTAAAATAAAATCAGTAGCAACCTTTACTTACATTAACCCATGGATGCTCAAGCACTTGCAAAGCTGAAAATCGCTGTTCTATATCTACCTGAAGCATCATAGTAATTAGTTCCTGTAAAATGAAATTATAGCCAGTAAGTTCATTCTAATAGGATACATTTGATGAGGAATTTTGCAAAGATGATAATAGCAAATACAACACTGAATACATTGTAAAAGGTAAGATACAAGGATGAAATACATTCCAACCTTGCATTTTAATGTATAAAGCTGATAACTGAAAAGTTTATGAAAAGTTGGGAAATCATTTGAAAAATTTAAAATAGTATTGGATCTAAGCATGGTCAAATATATTTATAACAATATTTTATGATTAATATCTACTAAATAGTTTGGAAAATATTTTCCTAAATATCCAGAAAACATGCTCATTAATTTCTCAAGTCCTTATATTCAGTTACAGAAAACCTCCTGTAGAAAAGTGTCAATTCCAGTATAACAGTATGTTTTTTTATTTTTCCACATAATTTATACAATTTTTCTAAAATCCAGGTTCTATTCCTGGGCACAGGACTTGGAAAGACTTGCATAGAATCTTTGTTACCTGCCCTTGATATGAGTCCTTCAAAGCTAATATGTTTTCTTTCCAGATACTGTAATATTCATAATTTCATTTGGCTTTAAGGGCTTATTCATCTTTGCATGCACTAAGGAACTGTAAATTGTCTACAGCTTTCCAGAAAACTAAAGCAAAGAATTATAGTATAAGTATTGTCCCAAATTATAATATATTAGAATGCTATTTAAAGCATTGTTTATATCAATCACATATATAATAGAATCATGCTTCATACCACAAACATAGCATTAATTGTAGCATTTCTTTAGTAATTCTGGAGATGTATAATCTAGTAAAATGAACAATGCAGAGTACTTGTGATGAAGAAGTATCAGATGTAGATTTAGTAAACTATCAAAAGCATAGGAGCGTTATTGATTTAGAACATGTCTAGTACAGAGATATAAAGAAATGCTATAATTGATGCTATGTTTGTGATATGAAGCATGATCTTAAAATATACATGATTGATATAAATTATATATATAATGTGTTTGTATGTGTGTGAAAACTTTGCAGTATGTTGCAATAGAACAACAAAGATATGGCCGCACAAAGAAATATTCTAGAGGAAAGAAAAAAACATTTGAATATACCTTTGCAGAGTCAGATACATTATCCCAATATGGAGACGGAAACTCTACTTGTCCCATCAAAATCTGATCAAAAAGAACTTCCTGGTCTTCTCCACTTCTGCATAAGAAAGAAATAAAACTGTCATTCTCTCACTGCGCCTAATAAACTAAAGACAAGCAAAAAGACAAAAAGCTTTTTAAAATGCTGCAAAACTATTTTTGTTATGCACTGCCGTAAGTGGAGCTATCCGAATACCAAATCAAATATTTATTAGAGTCATAGACCAGCATAAACATGGATACCAAATTTGAAATTTAAGGAAAAGAGAAAGAAAAAAAGACGAGAATAAGAAAAAAACCTCATAAAGCAGTCAGTTTTATATTGGAATAGTTCTGACATTTATAAGCCCTGCATATTTCTTGTTTCCATTAAATACAGTTTACACTATAGACAATTCTATTAACATAGTACTCAAGTTTCTGTGAAAAAAGATATTTTCCCCTAGTATTTAAGTCTTAATTACAATATGTTCCTCTACTGATATTTTGTTTTACAAATGGGGGGGGGGAGGAGGGGAGGCTAGCAGCCAATATTACATCCAGACAGGAGAAAAAAACCATATGGACAACTGATAGAATAGTTAAGAGATGCATTGTTAAGAGATGAATAGAAAATCATAGCCCATACCCACGGAACGGAGGAAAACCACACAGCAGGATGTAAGTAATCACACCAGCTGCCCAGATGTCCACCTTCAGGCCATATCTAAAATTGATAAGGGATTATGGTTAGGAAACCAAGAATGTATGATCTAAGGAAAATAAAGGCAACAAAAAACAATACGTTGGCAAGGATCTTCATTAAATTAAATGATCTCATCTGAATAAAAGCTGTAGTTTATATCACAGTTGTATGATATAAGGACAAACATATATATATATATATATATATATGATATCAAAATTCAAATTCAGTACGGTTTCTATTTAAAAGGACATTGCTTAATCATATGGGGGGAAAAACAGTTGTCCATTGAATCTCTTCTACCAGGTGAAGTTAGTTTACCCAGTTTCTGCAATGATTTCTGGAGCCACGTAGGTAGGGGTTCCACAAACGGTGTAAAGAGGTCCATCTACTATAGTAGCCAGACCAAAATCTCCCAGTTTCAATGACTTGCTTCCATCTTGGTGCTCATAGACCTGAAAACAAAAATGCAATTAAATTATGATCTTCTCTTAATAGCCAAGCTTATATACTTTATGGAAGTAGACCCTGCCATTCCCCAGCGTATTCATGGGTGAATCTGGAGTGAGGAAGAAAGACCAAGTCAAAGCAGTGTGGAGACGGTGGAAAAGGTTTGGAAACAAAGCAGTATTCAGTTTAATGAACATCAACATGAGACAAAATATTATAACTAAAATATAGGAGTCCAAGGCAATGCAACTTTTATGTACTTAGTTCCATCTATATATGATCACAATTTTGGCATAGTGTCCAGTCCTTTAGAGACTGTTTTATTCTTGGTGACATAGAATTTAATTATCCAAACAACCCTTAAAAACATTTCTGGACTAGGGAAAGATGTTCAATTTAAATTCCTGTGTGTTTAAAATGTGACAGTAGGAATGGATGGAATTTTTGGTTTTCAGAAAGTCAGTTTTGTCTCATTTCTAGGTGACTTTTTAAAAGTAATATTCTTTTAAATTCTACAGGCTTTTTCTTTTAAAATCTACACATTTTTTAAAATTATATTTTAAATCTACAATTTTAACAATATTAAATCTACAGATTTAAAAAGTTTAATATTTAAGAAAACTCCAAATCGTTTATATAGTGGTACAGGATTTTTTTTTTCTTCCACTTTTCTTTGCCAGATATGCTGGGATTACAACTCCTAAAATTCCCACATTGCCACAATGGCAATGACTTACTGGAGAATGTAGGAAGTTGCTATATGATATCAGATTGAATACTATAACCTCAGCAAGAAAGATTAAAATATATAATTAAGGCTGAAATAAGAAACTTAATAGATTCACTATCTACCCTGTCAAGATCAAAGAATGTAAATGATCATTTAAAGTTCATCTTAGTCAGAAAGTAAGGTTTTTACAAATTCTATTTTCCTTTGAGCCCTGAAGGCCAATTAAAAAGATGTGGATTAGTGTAAATTACTCACTATGTAGTGCTTTCACTGTTTTAGCTAAGTAATAAAACAGTGTAATTGTACAACACTAATTGAATCCAGCTACATATAATTGTGTGCTGCCATATGCATCCTATTATTCTAAAGGCTATCCATATTTTCTAAGCTGCTCTGTGATCACTGCAGATGGCAACAGTCAGAGAAGTTGTTCTCCTGGGCTTATTATATGGCTATAAAGGTATCCCATGATTTGACAAAATAATCACACTAAATAGTAGCAATTATGGGCAAATGTTCCAATTAAAATGGGAAAACTCAGCTTTCCAAATGAAGTGAGCATAGACTATTACAGTCTTCTATAAACAATAGACATTCCAATTTTCTTCAGCAACTAAAAGCTTATTGATTAATGCATATTTTGAAATATAATTTAGTAATCTCTTTATACTGTGACGGTTCTTTGTTTTTTAAGAACTGGACACACTACAGCATAGACTTTAACTACACAAAATGTGCAACTACAGCATAGACCTATTGTAACACACACACCTTTCCTATTGCCCTGGGTTAACTTCATCCTCCTAGCCTTTGAAAGTTAACGTAGCCATGTAAATAAGAGTTTATTGTTTCATAATAAATAAGTCTTAATATTCATAAAGAGGCATGCAACCATTGCCTCCTTCCTAATTCTTTTGGAATTAGGTGCTGTTTCAGTCTGATTGCTCCTCTTCTACTGATAAGCCAAGCTCTAGGCAGGAATCACACTACAATGGACTGTTTACCATAGCTTGTGGACAACTGACTGATAGTTCATTTGTTTGGTTGTAATAGTTCTCAGACCACTTTCTTAGAGGCTACCTCCTATTTCCTCAGCTTCCTGTTATCTTCTGCCCCTTCTCTCCTATGCCACAGTTTTGCAGGTTAAGGGCCTGGATGGGGTGATGATCTATGGATGTCATCAAGTTTCTAAAAAACATCAGGGTGTGTTTCAGTGGTGGGATTCAGCTGGTTTGGGCCGGTTCGGGCGAACCGGTTGTTAAATTTCTGGCTGGTTCCACCCCTCCCCACCCAAAGTGCAGGGAGGCCTACTAGACCCAAAATGGGGCACGGGGTGGTGGTGTGGCATGCTCCCCCCATGGCCCATTTTTGCTCCCAGGAGGTTGCAGGGAGGCCTATTAGGCCCAAAACGGGGTGTGGGGGGAGGCGCCTCCCCGCAGTCCATTTTTGCTCCCAGAGGGATGCAGGAGGTCGAGTGCTTCCTGTCACACCCCCTGGCCACACTCACCATGGCCACGCCCATCCAGCCAGGTATTAGGGCAGAGAACCGGTTGTTAAATTATTGGTGTTGCCAATAATATATGCCCCAACATTGGTGTTGGGTCATATAAAATAATACTGATAAGTACTATTTTAATTTTAATCAATAGGCTGATATTGATTGTGAGAATGATTTGGGAAACAGAAGAGCTGCAGACTGGGCAATGGTTAGACAAGAAACAAGGGAGACCACAAAAGGAATGGGAACATAACAAACATCTTGGAAGGGGCCTTCCAAGGGGGAGAGATGTAGTGTCATACTTCAAAAATGCTTACACAGTAAAGGTAGAACTAGTACTCCTGGGTATGTTTCTTGTCTGGATTACCTAACAAGGCTGGCATTAATCTTGCAAGTCCTGTCTCCATCTCTTACTTGTAGGTGTACCAGAAGCACCTGGGATTCTTTGTGTGAAATAAAATTATGGACTAAGATGGACTCAATCCAGTAAGGCCATTTTTTGTTCTAATTCTGAAAACTATTTTAAGATGAAAGTGCCCCTAAATTGACTGAAATTTGAGATAGGTGATTGATAGATGATTACTATGAATTATATGTATCAAAATCTCTATTGCCACTTAATGTTTTACTTACCAGCAGATTTTCAGGTTTGATATCCCTGTGAACAATGTTCAAGGTATGAAGGTATTTGATGGCACTGGCCAGATTGTACAGCATCCCACTGGCATCCCTCTCTGTATACTTATTTGTGGAGGTAATAGCATCAAAAAGATCTCCTCCCTGAAGTAAAATGAATGTACCATATTAGTATATTCCACTATGATTCAGGAGAAGGTTTATAATGATCGATAGCATTTTCTTTCAGGACATCTTAGAATTCCCATTCTTAAAGAAAAGAATGAAATCTGCAGTGGAGATTCTATATATCTATAAATGATGAGATTAACTCAAAGAATTCACAGTCTAGCCTAGAAAAAAATGCCCTTCAACTCTTCATGGATTCTGTCATTTCAGTTTGCCATTGGTGGTAGCCGTTCAGTAAAATTCTTATACTACAAGCTCACATTACTTTAAACAATCCTTCCAATAAACTACATATTGTAAAACTTTTGCCAACAGTTAGAAAGAGAAAAGGAAATTGGGATGTAAGAAGGAAAAAGGGAAATATTTAAAGTAAACAGGGAAAGGCTGATGTCCTGTTAAGACCCTAATGCAGGACTCCCCAACTCTTCAACTTACTGACTCATGAAGGTTCAGATTGTTTTATTTTTATTTATTAAATTTGTTTGCTGCCAATCTCATCACAGGCAACTCAGATTGTTTGCTGATCCCCAAATAATAATGAAAATAATTTAATAAATACCTCTTAATAGTACAACTACTACTACTAATCGTACCAATAGTAAGAGGTGTCTATTACAAAATACTAAATAGGTGATTTACAACTCCAAAACAACTGGAGCACCATCTGAACACTCAATGGCATTGACAAAATCACCATCAGTCAACTGCAAAAGGCAGCTTTCCTTGGAACAACTTAGTTCCTCTGATAATGCCTTTAATACTATCGAACAGCATCTATCTATCCCAGTTCCTCCAGAAGGACTCAATAGGGGGATTAAAAAAAAGCCAAATTCAATATAAAATATGACAAACCATAATGATAATATGAACCCCTTAAATAGTCCCATAAAGCCTAGAGCAAGGGTGTCAAACTCAATTTCATTGAGGGCCGCATCAGAGTTGTGTTTGACCTTGGGGTGCGGTGGGCATGGCCAGCTCAACATCTCTCGTCAAGGCTCCATTTTTAGCCAGACAGCCTCCTATAGCCCTCTCCTGCAGCCAGGATGACCTCATGTAGTCCTCTGCCAGTGAAAATGGAGCTCAGGATGGCCACATGAGGCCCGCCCAAGCTCCATTTTTGCTGGCAGAGGCATCATGGGCCGATCCTTTGCTCTTTCCAGGGAGGCCCCACGGGTCAGATCTAAGCACTCCGTGGGCTGGATCCGGCCCACAGGCCTTGAATTTGACACCCCTGGCCTCGAGGATCAATATTGATCACTTTGGGGGACCCTGCCCCAATGTGCTAATTTTGCTAGTAAACTAATTAGTTATAATTCTACATTTTACTTTCATTGAGCAATTCTTCAACTTCCAAATTTCAGTCCTATTCAGTAATAATCTTTTAATAGATTATTCACTGTTAGCTAGTCAATGATACTGTTTGATTTCTTCACTAACATTGCACTTTTCTGGAAGCATGACAAACTGGAAACAGCTTTAAAAATGTTTTCTTTATTTTTTTAATTAAAAAGGGATGGGATAAAATGGAAGAACAAACCGTATCATCTTTCACCATAAGGCACTGACATCCAGAAGAACAGTAACCAATTACTTATTTACTACCTTCCAAAAGAAATACTACCTTCCAAAAGAAATTCCCTTTCTCATGGGAAATTGAAGTTAGATGCTTTGAACAGCAGGAAGAAACCCTATCATAAATCATGCTTGTTAAAATAACTAGGGCAACGCAAGGCTTGCATAATAATTTAGTCCCAGTACATACAATGGCAGCTTGCCAGCAACCACATCCTCTCTCACCTTTCATAATTTCTACTTGAAATTTGTTTTTATTTGTATTTATGAAATGCATTTTTTACATTTAAGGACCGAAAGATATGCCTGGGATGAAAACAGAATGTATGTGCAGCAATAGGATCCACTTATATTAAGTTTGTTGTGACCAATGAAAGCATAATGTTATTAACTAAAGTTTGACATGCCAGCAGTCTTCTCCTCGTGAAAACCTTTGCCATTATAGAATTTAATTTACACGTTAAGCCTTCAAAAAGTAGCCCTTAGCAGATGGTTACTCAGCTGTAAATGGGAATTGTGAATGGATTATTCAGCAAGCTTCCAAGAATACTTGCTTTACTATTTGAAAAAGAAACATATAACAAGATTTATTCAATTTTAAACAGACAGCCCCATCATGGCATTCCCTTTTGAGGCAGGCAGGCACAAGTAAGCAAAGCACAGAAAGGGGATAGAAAATAGTAAGGCATAGAAGTTAAATGCATAAGAAATTAAAATATAACTAAATCTAGTTTACACCAATGGCATTCGCTATACCTCTCCATATATTTCCATTCCTGCGGAGAGGAAAACCAGGATCTTATTCATTAGGAAAGGATAGGAAAGTCTTAATTCCAATAAAGCATACCAAACGTGCACATCTTTTTTTAAGAATCCAATTTGTTCTGTGAAATATTATAGGGAAATGTATATGCTTTAGATCACATAGCAGCCTTCACTTCATAAGCCTTAGAGTTGAAAAGGACCACAAGAATGATCTAATCCAGTTTCAAGCAGACAGATCTTTTTTGTCTCCTAGCTCCATTTCTGTCCTTTGTTATTACTGTGTGCACAAAACAACAATCCCGTCCAGTGAAAAGTCTCCAATCACCTGCTGCAGCTCTGCCATCTGAAGCCTTCCCTGCAGAACTACTCACCAAATGATTAAAGGAAACTCCTTTGAATACCTATCAAAACTTTTACTAGCACTTAACACTAAATCTTTTTCAGCTGGTGGTTCAGAGAACCGGTAGCAATGGTGGTGTGAGGCTCCGCCCACCCGCCCAGTTGTCATTACTTCCTGGTTTTAACCAGGAAGTAACCTGTTTTTTACCCTCTGCGCACGTGCAGAAGGGTTTGTGTATGCGCAGACGGTCCAAGCGCGCACATGAAGTATGGCGTGTGCACTTCTGAACCGGTTGGGAAGGTAAGTAGATTTCACCCCTTGTTACTAATGCTGGTAGATAACTCTTACTCTCCGTGCCAGGTAATACTCTCAGGTTTAAGGAAACATGTGACAATCAAGAAGAAGACTAACTCCATTTCCACAGGATCTTTATATTACTAGCAGATTTGCCACCACAGCTGGAGAGTGACTCTCCTCATCAGGATATGGATGAGAGAGTGAGTTTAAAGCAGGCCAAGTAGAATTCCACTTCCCTCTTTGAAAGTTCACATCTGTACAATCGTAAGGAAAATAATTTTCCTGGTTAATTTTCTATTATACGTGGCAATCTTTTCACAAGCAGAGTCTGTTTTCAAGCCTGTATTGGTGCCCTCAAAAACTGGTTTACTTATTTATTTTATTTCTACAGCTATCTCAACAAGTGACTCTCGGTGGTTTACATGATAAGACCTTAAAACAAGTAAAACAGTACAAATATATCGCACCAAATAAAGCTATTACTACTGATATTAATGTAATCAGGAAACAGGGTCTTTAACACACTTGGGGCTCCAGGTCCAGGGACATAACTAAGTCTTCATGGTTGTATGAAAGACCAACAGAGTTGGAGTCATCCTGATATCTGAAGGGAGAATATTCCAGAAGGCAGAGGCTACGGCAGAGAAGACACATTTTCTGGTTCCCACCAACATTCCATGGCTGATGGAACCTGCAGTATGCCCATCTTGCCTGACCAAATTGGACAGGTAGACAACTAGGTGAGGATAATCCATTGGATAACCTGGCCCCAAGTCATGAAGGGCTTTAAAGATGACAACCAGGACCTTGAATTGCACCTAGTAACACACCAGCAATCAATGTACTTACAAAGCAGTGATATTATTGCTATTCACTCATTTTGAAATCAATACAATTTACCACCCATTCACCCTTGGTCATATCTATTCTTATTTTTACCACATATGTTTTTTTAAAATCCACTTTCCCATTCAAGTATTTCTGTACTTTCTCCTATTACACCCAGCTTTCATTTTCATAAAACAACATGAGCAGAAAATGCTCTTACACATACAGTATACCTTTTAGCTTCTTTCAACAAACATCTTTCAACAAACACCTTCATACCTTACAATAATCTACAAAGGACCCCTACATTTAAATCAGGGGTGGGTTTTACTTACCTTCACTACCAGTTTGCAGCGGAGCCGCACGTGCGCACTTGCTTTGCTTGTGTGCACGCGCCTCTTCTGCGCATGTGTAGAAGCGTTTTGATGATGTCAGGGTTGGTGGCAGAGCCTCCCGCCAGTTTTACTACCAGTTCAATAGAACCGGTGTGAATCGGGGGCAACCCACGACTGATTTAGATAAATACTTACAAGTTATTTGTAATGGATGAAGTTACTTCATCCATTTTCCCATCTTTAATAAACTTTCTATTGAGGAATAATAGATCTTCTTTGCTCCATATTCATACACATACTATTCATAAATACTATACTAGTATTTCTCTATACTGAAGCTAAGAAAACTGAGCAGCAGCAGATAACTGTTCACCTGTACTTACTTTTACAAGTTCCATGACAAGATACAACTCAGTAGGCATATCCATTTCCTCAATCAGGAGAACAATGTTGGGATGTTTGACCCGTCTTAAAATAGAAACTTCATTCTGAATCATGTGTTCCTGCATAAAAGGACAGAAAAAAAATATATGAAAAGAGAATGGAACAAAACCATATAGCTGCTCCAGGACCTTTGCCTTATTTAATGGGGTAAATTGTTGTTATAATTTATCAAGTTAACTACAGAGGTCATGACTGTAGCTGCTATATGCTAAATAAAATCAATATATTCAACTTCTGGTTTTCTTGGCAGTTGTGGCTTGCCTAGACCTTGTTTCTAAGTCTGAAAGAGATACTGATTGATTCCAAATTCCCTCACTACAGTGGTGGGTTGCTACTGGTTCACCCCAGCTGGGGCGAATCGGTAGCAGCGGCGGCTGGCTCCGCCCACGCGCCCAGACAGTTCTGCACATGCGCAGAAGCATCATGCGCAAGCACCCACGAGCAAACCAGTAGCGATGGGTTTTGAAACCCGCCCCTGCCTCACTAGCCTCTCTGCCTAGGGTGGGACTAGAACCCATGGGCTGCTACTTTCTAATCCATTGCCTTAATCACTATACTAAACTGATCTCCTTTAATGGTGCATCCAGGCACATAATCGACAGAGGAAACTCAGTATTCAATAAGAAGTTTTAAAACCCTTATAAATTAATGCATAAGTCAAGGACTATGCTGAGGCTGAGAAAATAAATATCAAAAGTAAAACAGAGGTAGAAGATTTAAACTTGCAAGTATTTTATTTACATTTAAGGTTGCCTATATTTAACTTATTCTGAATATTTGTCTTTTAGTATGCCTGTAAAGAATTACTCTTCCAACCTTTTAACTAAAAAATTATATATAACAAATCAAGTTTTCCCAAGCAAAAAGAAAAAGAAAAGAACAGCTGCATTTCTTTAGACATTTTAGCTATTAATATTTTTCTTCCCAGGACTTCTCCAAGCTAACATATTATTCCTTGACCTCCCATCCTTACTAAACTGAACATCTTGTTGTTTTCATGTCAGGTTTCTCAAGTCACAGTTTTGTAGAACAATTTAAAAAGTTGCTTTTAATCTCTAATGAAAAACCTAAATGGTCTGGGACCAAACTGGCCAAATAATCATTTTTCTGCACATAATTCTGCTTGAGAATCAAGATCTATCTCAGTGCCCCTCCAGATTCTTACAAAATGGCAACATGTAAAAGGGACTTTTCTGTGGCAGCTTCCCACATCCCATGTACCTGCCCCATCTGTCTAGCTACAGTATATCTATTGGATCTATATTGCTTCTCTATTGCTTGTTTTACAATATGGTAACCTTTTTTTTAAAAAAAATCAGAGACGTGAGTCCTCCAGAATATTTTAGAGACCATGAGTCCAAATGTTTGTTGATACTTATATCGTGTCCAGGTAAAACATCTGTGAGTGGTTTAGAAGAAGAAGAAGAATAACACACCAATTCAAATCAAGACTCAACAATAAGTATAATATGGCAGCCCATCCATCATAAGCCAAATTATCTTTTTATAAAACTCTGAAGACTTGGCTATTTCCTCCATGCATTTGGGTTAGGAGGGTAGGCAATGTAGCTTCATCACTGGAAGGTCCCATGTATCTTGGGCAACATGGATCATTGCTTCTATTGTTGGATTTTAATATTTCTATGCCAACCAAAGTACCTGTTGTGAAATGGGAAGTGTCAGCCTTATTAGGTAGACCAAGCTTGGCCAGGTAAGCTAATTTTATTTTATTGTAAAGCTACAGTAATATAATCTTGCAAACCTGAAAGTACAGTTCTCTTCCCTTCTCTGTTACAGCCCAAGAAACTAGGGAGGGTCTCTTCTAACCCTCTTGCCCCACCCACTATCCAACTTTAGGCTATGCTGTCTCTTACTTAATTATTCCCTTGGCAACTTCTCTTCATCCAGCCTCCCAAGATCTTCCCCACATACAAGAAGCTATATCTATTATTTAAATAAATGCTTAAATAACAGAAACCATTAAAAACATACACTAAGTGCACAATTAAATAAAATGCCCAGTCTTCACTATCTTCAGAAATATCAGCAGGGTAGGAGCCTCCTGCAGAGGTGGGATGAACTTACTTTCCCTACCAGTTTGCAAATGTGAGCGAGCGAGCGCTCGCTTTGGTCGCATGCGCCACCTCTGCGCATGCGCACAGCCTTTTGTGCATGCACAGTAGTCAGGCATTACATCCAGGCGGGTGGGCAGAGCCTCCCACAGTTGCCACTACCGGTTCGTGTGATCTGGACAGAACTGGCTGAATCCCACCACTGGCTTCCTGTAGCTACAATGGGATGTATGTACCAAACAGGAAAGGCACTACCAAATTTTTCAGGTCCAAATCTCCCTGATTTATTACCAAATCAGGTATCAAAAGCTTCTCTTCATTTACATACACACAGGCCAGAGAGATTACATTTGAAAGAAACAATTCCTGATACATCTTGAAGACATGATATATAAGGCTTTATACATTAAAACAAACACTAATTTAATTTGACTATGTAACTGCAGTTGGAAATTTATAAAAAAAATCTGTGAGGTAACCAGAGTTACCAGAGTAATTCATACCTGCTAATATATCTTGGCTGTTAAATGTTATAATTATAGATTCTGGATTATTTTCAAAGGCAGCACTATGCAGCCCATATTACAACAATCTAACTACATCGGCTGATGAAGTATTCAAAGAAGTTCACATGTAGCCAAGTTCCTATTACAGGGACTCAATCCATTTCATCAGTTTCCACATGGCCAAATAATTCCAAGATAACATCACAAGAGATTATTCACGTCATCACATTAAATGCCAATTGATACGTAATTCTGAGTCAATGTAAGCTATTTTTTCTATAAAGAACCTTGTGAACATGTCACAGTGCCCTGCCAGATCCTTGTTCCATCTGTTGTACAGCTAATGTTGGACAACATTTTTTTTTTAAATTAACCACTAAATTGGAGTGCTTGCAGATTTGATCTAATTCATAAGATCCGTCAGAAACATATGATACTCCACTATCTTGATACTTACCTTTCCTCTGCATTTACTTTTCTTAATGATTTTCAGGGCATATTCTCTACCAGTTGACCTAGCAACATTCAGAAGAAGGAAGAAACAGATTAAATTCATTTACCCAATAGTGACAACATTTTAAAATTCAACACATAACCTGAGATTATTTTGCAGAGCAGCCTACATGTATACCTTAATAGAAATGACTAGAAAATCTCTGGCAGAAAATAAGGAACTTTTTAGAAAGTTTCTATTTCGTTACTGTGGCAAGCTGCTGTGAAATATGAAGAGATATAGGATATTGATTTAAATAATGTAACTAATAGAAATGAAAACATTAAAGATTAAAATGAAGTTTAAATTCAATATTTAAGGCAAAGGCTTAGGAAAAATAAGTCCACACATTTTATCATATTGCACCATGCTTTTTTTTAAAAAAAGCAGCATAACTCCCTGAACAAGGCATCATTTCCCCACTAGAGGGCTTCTTGGCATAGTATAGTTACTCAGAAATAAGACACTTCATCTTCAAAAAGTTGATGATAGATTACCATTTGGAATCCTCTTCCTCCTCCTCCTCCTCCTTCCCCCCCCACATATTTTTCATTTTAGGCTGGCATGTTCAACTTTTATTTTTTTTAAATTCAAATTTTATATTTTCAGTTCTAGTGATACCAAAATACATGCAGATACTATTTTATTCTTTACCTCATTAAGTAATAATAAATTCAGTGTGGTATTTGAATTGCTCCACTCAACCTCCTTTCTCTAACTTCCCTCACCTTAAAATATTACACTTCAGATGTGCTTAAATACAGTGTATGACAAAATAGGATAGCCTGAGCTAACACAATTCCACTGAATGTTCAGGAACGATATATTTTCTTATTTTTTTGCCTTGTTATACCATTTGTTAAACTCAGTGGTAAAATCCAAATTTTTTTACTACCGGTTCTGTGGGCATGGCTTGGTGGGGGTGGTGTGGCTTGGTGGGCGTGGCAGGGGAAGGATATTGCAAAATCTCCATTCCCACCCCACTCTGGTGGCCAGCCAGAGGTGGTATATGCCGGTTCTCTGAACTACTCAAACTGCTTGCTACCGGTTCTCCCAACTGCTCAAAATTTCCGCTACTGGTTCTCCAGAACCTGTCAGGACCTGCTGGATTTCACCCCTGGTTAAACTGCAACATAAAGCTTAGAGTACTGGGCTTAAATCTCTGGGGACACAACTTCATCCCTCACTCCCTCAAATTATTCTGAGGGACACACCCTTCCTCACAGATTGACAGGCGTCAGTAGAAGGGAAAAATATGAAAGCTGCCTTGAACTTCTTCAAGGAAAGGAAGAATGAAATGCAATAAATCAATTCTACCCAATCCCTGAACTGCAACGGAATAACTTCTTTATTTAATTATACACTAATCTATACTGTTTAGATAATTCTGGAAAAGAACACATGTTTCATTTGCCTGTGATTGCCTTGGTTGCTTGTGATAAACACAGCTTATCCCATCAGGCCAGGATTCTTTTGCATACAGCAGTTAGCTTCTACACATAAATTCCTACCTACAGAAGGGCCTGTGTATGCCAACAGCTGCTGCCCAGGAAATTTTTCTGACATGACCAAAATGCTCCTAAAGGGAGAAAGTGGGATTTCTCCCCAAAATTCCTTCTTTATCAAACAGTTGATGGAAAAACAGCTATTTCATGTTGAGTTGACCCTCAGCAAGTCATGTTTTATATATTATAACCAGTGCAGCATACACAGAGTACTGCACGTAACAGTGGCAGCAGGGATTTGGAAGTCAAAATTGAAAAAGTTATGTTAAGGAAGGACTTTTTTTTATTTTAAAGATACTTACTGTGCCTGCTTATATATGAAGCTTTTTAAACAGCATTGTTTTTCTAAAAGCATATATGTCCCGTAAGACCCAACTACAGAAAGACGAATCAAGGTTGGTATTTCATTTATAGATTGATTCTAAAAAAACCTTTCCTTTATAGGCCTAGCTGGAATCTTTGTTGTTCTTGTTGTTCATATGTAGTTGAGGCACTATTTTGTTACATATCATGTGTAAATAGAAGTATGATCTAGGAATAGTCTAATGTTAAAGGTAAAGGTAAAGGTTCCCCTCGCACATATCTGCTAGTCGTTTCTGACTCTAGGGGGCGGTGCTCATCTCTATTTCAAAGCTGAACAGCCAGCGCTGTCTGAAGATGTCTCCGTGGTCATGTGGCTGGCATGACTAATCGCCAAAGGAGCACAGAATGTTGTTACCTTCCCACCAAAGATGGTCCCTATTTTTCTACTTGCATTTTTTATGTGCTTTCGAACTGCTAGGTTGGCAGAAGCTGGGACAAGTAACGGGAGCTCACCCTGCTACGCGGCATTAGGGATTCGAACCACTGAACTGTTGGCCTTTCGATCGACAAGTTCAGCGTCTTAGCCACTGAGCCACCACATCCTAGCCTAATGTTAGGAAATGCTTTAACAGTAATAAGGGAAAGAACTTGCTCACCTTTCTATACATTCTTTTACAATGGCAAAATTTCCATCTCCTATAGTCCGACCAACTTTATACCTCTCTGCTATTGAGGCTGGAACCTGGAAGCCTTCATCCAACACTTCTGAAAAGAATTGTTAGTAAGCTTTATTTGTGGGAAAAGCAACACATATGTGACATATAATACATATTTTACCTATACCTATACTGCTTAAGACAATTGAAACCATCCAGAAACAGTATTTTGCAGAACAGAAGAATCATATTGCTGATACTGTCAGAAAGTTTCACAATATTAAATACCAAGTTTATGGATGCTGCTGGACCCATTGCTTGAAACGTTTATCTCATACACATTGGTGATCAATTCACAGACGTAACTATTTCATCTCAATGCAGGATTAGTTCAACATACCATAATTAAGTATCTGCAAAAGAAGTCTAACACTCAAGCACTTATCTTATTACATCCTGTAAGCTGAGAACAACACAAACTTGCTCATGTGATAACTTCTATTTTCCTCCTTTTGTATAAAATATTTGGTTTTTAAACAAGTGTTCTCAATAATGTCACTAACAAGTTCAATCTGGACACCAGATGCTTAAAAAACCTTCACAGTTAAATCAAAAGAGAGGAAAAAAGAGGTTATATTTATTGTATTTTAGCAGCCATTAGAGAATTATTATTCTTCAGATATTTTTAAAAAGCTCAAGCCATATACCTTCTCTTAAATGAACCATGTTTAGCTTTTTCTACTCTCTATTTTCTTTTAATCCTTTTAAATTCTGTTCTTCAATCAGTGGAATAATTGAACTGTCCTGGCCAGATAAATTCTTGTTTTGTTTTTGTTAAGCTTTCTCAATTTGATTAAAGAGAATTTTCTTTAATAAATTGAGATATAAGGGCCACAACTCAGCTTCTGAGGGCTGAAAACAGAAGGGCCATAGCACACTTGTTAGCAAGACAAGGCTGCATTTGGGGTTTCTTTATTTTTAGCTGTTTAGCATACGTATAATAAGGCTTACACTTACACACTATTTTCCATCTCAAAAAGCCTAGAAATTGTGCTATTTGTTTTCAGTAACCATGGAGCTATTTTGTTTATTAACTTTATTGTGATTCTGGGCAACATTAAATATGCAAAATTTAAAATAAAACAATCCATGCAATAAAAAAAAATATCTAGAAAGAAACAACTACCATCTCACAAATCACTCGATCCAAAAGGAGTCCCACACCCATTATAATCTAAGGTTGGAAAAAGAACCAAATCCCGAGGGTACATTTAAATAAGATTAGACTGGGGACAATGCAAACTTTTGGAAGAATAGCAGTCCAGAGGGCAGATGCTACACCAGAGAAGATCTGTTTCTTGGGTCCCATTGAATGCACTGCTTATCAATGGGATCTAGACCATGCTGCTGAATCATATAAGATGGACAGCAATTGTGAAACACAGGTGGTTCCTCAAATAACCAAGCTCAGTGCCATGAAGAGCTTTGTAAGAGATAACCAGCACATTGAAATGTACTGAGTACAGCTTCCACAGTAAAGGTGTTGCACGGACATAACAAGGCATATCCAAAGTTGCCTACAGTATGTTGCTGTACTCTGGACCATCTGCACTTTCTGGGTGTAGTGTAGTTTCATATGCAGTCCATTGCAATGATCCAAACACAAGGTGATAAGTTTCTTAGGGCTGCACATATGCGTGCAACTGATTCATTAGATGAATCTGTACAAGGTCTTTCCCAGCAAGTTGTCACTTGTTTATTCAGTAGAAACTGTGAGACCAAGTGCAGCCCCATTCAGGACTAAGGATGGAGCATATCAAGATATGGGTGGTCCAAAAAACCATAGCCACTTGGTTTTGTCAGGGCAGAGCTTTAGCTTTTTCCACTGCCTCCTGACTCCTACAGATTCCAGACACAGGGAATCAGAATAGGCTGGTTAGCCTGGGATTGAAATATTCATCAGCAGACTGATGATACCTGACATTAAACTCACCCACAAGGAAAATGTGATTCCCTGCACTTTTTAAAAATTGCAAGATGGCCTAGATATTTGCATATATGTCCTGAGTTTGTTTGATGATTTAAATTTGTTATAGCCACCTATTTCAATAGATTCTGATCATCTTACAATCAGTTTCATAGTACATCATTCTTCCAACAGTTTACAGCTTGCAGTAGCAAGCTGAATGGCTTTGATTACAAAGGCTAACAATGTATAGTTGGAAGATCTGAAAGGCCAGTTTGGAGACCAATGATTTTGAAGAAGGTCTATCTGTGTGATCATTGAGACAACACTAGCTTAATGGAATAAAACCTACCAGCCAATTTATGAGTTCTCATATCTCAACTCACTTTCAAAAGAAGACATAACAAGGCAAATCTTTCCATTGGATAACCAAGAAAGAGCCTGGTCTTTGAGAAATTGGTGGATAATTTCTTCTTATTCTGAAAAATTTAGTGAAATAACCTACCCATTTTTTTTTGACAATCAACATGAATTTCAAATGACTATTTATGCCTAGCTTGAGATGAGATGCCTAACAAACTTAGTGAATGTAGTTAAGGGAGGTACAAGGGATGTTACAGGAGAGATTCCTATATCCAGGGAAAGGGAGAAGCACAAGAAACAAAGTAAAGAATAATTTAACCTTTATTATACTAGACAAAAGTAGTGCAGGAAAATTACTTGGCAGGATTTCAAGATTAATGTTATGCTCTGGAAGATTGATAAGAAAGAAAGAAAGAAAGAAAGAAAGAAAGAAAGAAAGAAAGAAAGAAAGAAAGAAAGAAAGAAAGAAAGAAAGAAAGAAAGAAAGAAAACTACTGTAAAGACCTGTCTGCTACAAATTAGACAGAATCTCAAAATAGATGTTTCATGGAGTTCAACTTATATATCATAAGAAAATTATAAATAGCAATAACATACTCATGCTCACCTTAAACACTGGAAGAAGCCTGAAATTATATAGAATTCACTAGCAAATAAAAATGACTTAGCAGCACACAAAAAAAGGAAAGGTTAAATGCAAGTTCTGGACAGAATATATTTAATTATTTCTAAAGAAATAGCCATATTTTTTAAAAAACTGAAACCTCCTTTCATTTAATTGGAAATCCCTTTTTGCTAGAAATTCCAGCCTTAATCTGAATCACTGCAAAATACCAGAACCCTCTTTTCCTAGATTCAACCCATAGCTTCTCCCTCAGTTCCCATTTCTAGTTCTGCTTCTACCTTTTCAAAGGAGTCAATTTGTCTCTCCCTAGAAAATTCCCTTTCTGAGCTATTGATTTGTGGTTGAACAAGAACCATGCCTAACCTATGAATGAGGATGGTTGATGTCTGCAGTGAATGAAAGATCCAAACTAGGATCCAGACTAACATTCACAATAGTTCAGTTCAGTTCACATGAAATCATTATATAATCCCTCATATTTCTCGCTTGTATACAAAGGCAATAACTAATAACTAATTAACTTTCAAACTATAGCAATTAAAACCTCTATAAACAATCTGAACTAGAAAGTTAACCAAACTTTTTTTTTTTGTCAAGGACATGTACTCTCATACTTAGTATATGATATATAAAAGTTCCCCTCGCACATACGTGCTAGTCGTTCCTGACTTATCTCCGTTTCAAAGCCGAAGAGCCAGCGCTGTCCAAAGACATCTCCGTGGTCATGTGGCCGGCATGATTAAACGCCACAGGCGTATGGAACGCTGTTACCTTCCCACCAAAGGTGGTCCCTATTTTTCTGCTTGCATTTTTTACGTGCTTTCAAACTGCTAGGTTGGCAGAAGCTGGAACAAATAACAGGAGCTTACCCCATTACGCAGCTCTAGGGATTCAAACCGCTGAACTGACCTTTCTATCGACAAGCTCAGTGTCTTAGCCACTGAGCCATTGCATTCCTAGTATATGATATACAGTAGGAATGTTTTGACTATTGGAAAAAATGGGAAATGGCTATGGAAGTACCTGATTATTCAGTAACAAATGGATGCAAAAGACAGTTTAATTCAAAACATTAATTCTGCCCTAATATCAACAATCTTTTTTTAACTTTTAGAGGCAACAAATCAGAGACCTTTGTATTATCACTTTTCAAACAGAGAGGCATTTTATCTACTTATATTACCTTCACCAGGCCCATCGGTTTCGTCCATCGAACTGCAGACTTTGGTAGAGGCTAGTGAGGTAGAGGAACCACTGTGCTGAGAGCTCTGAAAATATAGAATTGGATTGGATAAAGATAATTAAATATGGTTTCAAGAAAGCTAGATTATCACAGAAAGCATCTAGATCAGGGGTCTCCAATCTTGGCAACTTTAAGACTTGTGGACTTCAACTCTGGGAATTGAAGAAGTCTACAAGTCTTAAAGTTGCTAAGGTTGGAGACCCCTGATCTAGAGAGACTTCTTGATAGATGATCTGAAATGATTTTTTTTAAATGCTCTTGAAACATTCTATTCCTGAATACCTTCAGAAACCATTTTCAATTTACTGCTTATTATGTAAAAACCTGCTATACAACATCTCTTTTCGTTAGCCATCTTACCATTTTTTTAACAATTCAGGACATCTTCTGTTAAGACACTTTATCATTGAAAATGTATTGCTCTGTTTCTCTGAGTAATCCATCATTTAGGATTTGAGGTGTTAATCACCAGTACATGTTCTTCTGCTTTCTTACCTATAAAGTTTGCTACAGGAATGACTCTCCACAGCAGAAAAAAATGCTTATTCAAAAGGCCTGGAGGAAAATGTCAATGTTTCCCATGCCTTCTTCATAAGCATGATGTGCCAAGAGCCATTAACAAATTCAAAGTAAAAAAGAGACTTTGTATTCTCACCTTATTTGTATATAGCCTTCTAATATCATTATAGTATCTTCCCAGTCCTTGAACAATGCAACAAATTTTAGCATAAAACCTGGATATATGCCAAAGAAGCTAGTGGTCAGGAAGCCAACATCAGGCCAAGCAAGCTGTTATTTAGTTTGCATTTCTGTTAGCTAGATCTTGATTAGGAATTAATGCTCTGTCTGTACTTATCTATTATATATTTAATTGGCTACCAATGTGTACATGTATTTTAATATAAATGCCAAGGATTTATCATTATCTATTTATCTGTTTGTATCAAGTGTTCAAACAATGAATCATACGTAAATGGTTTGATAAATATATTTACACTCTCGTTATATATGTATACATATAGTATGTGTGTGTGTGTGTGTGTGTGTGTATTACAAAGGGTGAAGTAAATCATATATATGTTGTTGGTTTGAGCTCCGAGCTTGGCAATTTGGTTGCAAACGTTTCATCCCCATTCGAGGAGACATCTTCACTGTGGTGTGGATTGTGCTTGTCTGGGGGAGTACTGGCCTTTAAATACTTTTCTGAGTTCTGGTCTGATTTCAGGTTGTGTGATTGGCTGGCTGTAGTTGCTGAGTCATAGTCCTTGGTTTGAAGTACCGCCTGTGTGATGTAAATTAGTGCTGGTGTTGTTGTTCGGATGTCTTCTGATGATGTCATGGTCTGGTTTCGGATTGATTTGGTTGGCTGCATATGATGTGGTTGGTCAACCATATCAACCCAAAACCAGACCATGAGATCATCAGAAAACCTCTGAACAACAACACCAGTACTAATTTACATCACACAGATGGTACTTAAAGGCCAATGCTCCCCCAGACAAGCAGAATCCAAAGTGCACTGAAGATATCTCCTCGAATGGGGCAAAACGTTTGTACCCAAATCTCCAAGCTTGGAGTTCAAACCAACAACATAACAACCAACCTGAGCTACTAATATTCAGAGACATTTCAAACCATAGTATACTATATTTATTTACTAAATACATTAGATAAATAGGACTTTTTGCAGACTTTTTCTTAAAATCTTGGGTTTAATAGCAGCTTCATGCCCCTTCCCTTTTTGAAGTTTTTTATTTGTATATTTGATTAACATATTTTCCTTATTATTTTTATAGCTAGCTCACATAACTGTATATTCTTTCAGGAGGCAACATAATATTTGAGCTCCCCAAACCACAGAGATTTAAAATTGTAAAGTTTTCTGTATCTGCTAGCTACCATCTAGTGGTATTTCTAAGTTTCAGAAATTGTAGTCCTAATAATAATTTCTTATATCAAATTCCCTTTGTTTTACTAAATAAGGATATTATCAATAGGTTCTTAGCTATAAGGAATCAAATTATAGATTTTTTTCAACTACTTAAGGATCAGAGGCAATTATAGTACAAAAGAAGGTAAAATCTGTTCAATGTATACTTACTGTAATCTTTTGACCCCTTTCTTCTAAGAACTCTTAGAGTTACATTCATCATTCCTTATTCTCTATAACTGATATGATTAATTTCTTCTTGTGAAAGGAAAATTTTACTTATCACTGCCTTCTCATTTCTACTATTCAATGACAACTCTGAACTAACTTCGTCTATTCAACATACAATATTAATAGATGTCTGCCAACATATTTCTTGGAACAGTCCACGAACTGCAGAATGCTCCCCAGTGGCCAAATAAGTGGAGACAAAGAGTTAGTCTAAAGATTGGCTTCAACTAGTATGATAAGATTCATAGATGAGTTGGAATATGCAGGCCTACAATTTTGCCCAAATGCAACATATTCTCCAATTCATTATTTCCAAACCTAGTGGCCCAAAGACTGAGAGTTCCAGAAAGTTGAAGTCCAAGACATCCAAAGAATATCAGGTTGAAGAATTCTCTACTGCTCTGATACTTCTGTTATAATATTGGTAAGAGATAAAACAAGACAGTGGAAAGACATTCCCGACTATTAAAGATATATCTGAGCATCAAACTCTCATGATAGCAATGAACCTTTCCTGGTTTTGCATAAAGAAAACAGACATTTGCTGCCTGATAAGGACAGGATGGGAATGTACCAAATAAATTGAGCATTTGTATGGGAAACCTATACTAAAATCCCAGACAGAAAAGATATCTGATATTAATTACCATACAGTTTCACAGTAAAAAGACATACATTTCAAGTTTGCACATATTTATTTGTGTTTGTTTCAATACATCATTTTAAAATAATATACATCATAATGTAATTAAACAATCTGTAGTCATTTATAATGGTGATGTAGCTCTATTTTATTTAGATCACTTTACAAAACGGACTTCACAGATTTTTAATCTTAAAGAAAAAAACTGAATACCATTTAAAAATCAGATTAATCTGCAATCTTTGATTTCAGTGTAGTTACTTTTCAACAGTATTAATAATACTGTTCTATTAATAATAATAGAACTGAAATATACACTTTCATATAAAGCTCTTTTGATTTTTTTAAAAATGAGGTTGTTTAAATATTGACACTGATCATTGACTCTTATTAACTTAGGCACATGCATGCTTAACATCCAAAAAACATAATCTATAAAAATATGAATCATTGAATTGGAAAGGACCTAAAAGGTAATCAAATCCAACCCCTGGTATACTCAGGATTCACTGCACCATTCCTGATGTACAACAATGGAGATTCTGAAATTCTCCAGTGAAGGGGAACAAATCACTTCTTATGGGAATTTATTAATTGATTAACATCTCTTACTGTCAAGAAAATTGTTTCTAATATCTAATATATATCCTAATCCTTGAAGTATCATTCCATTCGTTCTTATGTTAACATCTGCAGCAAGTGAGAATAAGTCCGAACCCTTTACAATAGCATTTAGTGTAGCTCATGATGATTGTTTAATTGTTTCTGCCAAGACATAAAGAGTATTGCTTGTCAATAAGTTATATTTTACACAGAAAGTATACAGGAAAAAAAAATCTCATTTCATTACATTTCCAGAAGGTGGTATGGTGACTGCAGCAGAATTTCAAAAATTTTCTTACTAAATTATGGTCTCTTACCAAATTTTATCTGATTTGTATTGAAATTTATCTTAGAAAATAGCTTGTGGTTTTCATTCTTTACAGATATTTTATTTTATTTTATTCTTAAAAAAACCCATACAAAAGACATTCATTTACCCCAAAGAGCAACTGAAAACCATTCTCATTCAACGATTCAGGAAAAATGCTTTTGTCCCTAAATAACAAAATCTGAATTGATTTATAATATTAAACAGAGGGAAAATAGCATAAAATAAGATTAATGTAAATAGATTGGTAGATAATTTTCTCACTAGTTTAAAGCAGATAATGGAATTTCATAATGTCCCTGCTCAATAATAGTGTGATGAAAGATAAACCAAAGATAAATGATTGTGGATTATTAATGTATTCAATAATATTTGCACTGTGAATTCCACCGAGTTTGGTAGGATACACAATTATATTTACATGTGATGGCAGCTTTAGCATGGCAAGGCCAACTTTAATGTTTCGTTATTCTTCTACATAGATTCATAAATTATCACCCAATGCATCTTTATGGCTGGGAACTTTTCTGGAACCTATTTGGATCATATCAGAGATAGGAGCAAACAATATCTAGTCACATAACATCCTGCTTAAATTTTAATGCCTCCCCAGCAATAATTTATTAAGATTTGGACTGAACATATTACAAAAGGAATAATTGGCAAGCAAGGCATAAAAATTAACAAGCTATGGTTTGTTATCCAAAACTTTGTGTCAAAGTTTTTGACTCCTGGTGACTGCTTGGACTAATCCTTGTAGCTTTGTTGGCAAGGTTTTTCAGAAGTCATTTACCATTGCTTCCTCTATAGGGCTGAGAGAGAGTGACTGGCCCAAGGTCACACAGCTGACTTTGTGACCAAGGAGAGACTAGAGATCACAATCTCTAGCTTGTTGTTTTAATCAGTATACCAACTGGATCACTACTTTAAGTAAACACTAACATTTTCAAGTAAACATATATTTTGCTTAAAACACACATATTACAGTTGTGGTGTTTTGTTTTTTCTTCCTAATAGTTTGAAAACCTTAATGCACCTTTTACTTTAGAGTTCAATATAATTCATTTTTATCTCAGTAATATTTAATCTCTGCTCCCGGCTCAAAAGCAGAACTCAAATGATGCTTTCCGTTTAGATCTGGGGGTACAGATAACTAACAATCTGAATTGGTCTCTGCAAATGTCATCCTTAGTGAAGCGTGCAAACCAGCATCTGCTTTTTCTGCATCGGATGAGGAAAGCACATCTTTGTCATTCTATCCTGGTCACTTTTTACAGAGGCACGATTGATTTAACAAACTGCATCACTATTTAATTTGGTGGCAGCAATGCTTCAGATAGAAAGTCCATTCAGAGACTGGTAAGGACCGCCAAGAAGATTATAGGAAGCTCACTTCCAGTAATTCAGGATACTGCTTATAAGCACTATGTGCTTAGAGCTCAAAGGATTGTTAGAGACCCCACACACCCACTTCATGGTCTGTTTCTGTTGCTCCCCCCGGGAGCAGGTTTCGAAGTATTTGTAGCAGCACTATCAGATTCTGTAACAGCTTTGCTCCCTATGCCATCCGTCTGGTAAACTTGCAAGATTTTTTTCTCTTGCCATGTACACGTATACATCCGAACTAGACTGCATTGTTTTTCCATGTCATGTAATATTGTGGGTCCATGTATACTTTCATATTTATTTATGTATTTATTTATCTTGTCATGTTTATGTTTATATTAGAGCTGGAGACCCTGTTGTGGCTCCATTACCTGAGCCTGTGTCATCAGCAGGAGAGGACTCCAAGAGTGAAGGAGAGGAGTTGGCAAGGCCTCCCTCTCCAGGACCCTCCTCTCTGGCAATGCCTTCGGTGTCCGCTGAAGGGCAAGAGATAGGGGCCAAGCACGTCCACGCAGCCACAGGTGGATAGTGATGAGGGTAATGAGTCTTGGCTGGATCCTCAGCAGCGTCGCAGAGATAAGCGCGCGCAACAGAAGAAAAGGCGTGCCAGAGATTAGGCTGAGTCACTGGACCACACCCCACAGGGTATAAAAGGGGGTGAGGTGGCCATTCAGACTCTGTGATGGACAAAACTACTACCGAGTCACATTGCATCTTTGGAAACAACATTATCGGCCTTGGATTTATTTTACGAACTGGACAATTCTTGACTGTGTGTATTTTGTTTATTGAGTAAAGTTCTTGGCAAGCAGCTACTGGGTTGCTGCCAAGCGTCTTATCAGAAGAATTGGTTGTCTGCCAGTTTACTTAACCCCTGGCTGTCTGTTTGTGTGCGTGTGTGAGACGGGGACAGAACAGACCCTTTGAGAGCCGTGTGCAATGTAATTTCATTTTAATGTATGCCGATTAGTGTACATTCATAGTGACAATAAAGTATTCCATTCCATATCTTCAACTTCACCTGAAACAGGAACTTGGAGAAATAGGGCTACACATGTTATTCTCTTCTCCCTTAGTTGGAGAATTTAGCACATTCAGGAGAATGCCTAGAGAAAGCTACACAGGCCATTTGATTTAGAGTAGTGCACAAACTTATTTAGTGAATGGAATAGTTTCAGCTTAAACTCCAATGATCATTAATATCAGGATTTGATATCAAACTATATTTTTATCTGACACAAAGAAATGCTATCTGAAAATATTTTGATTAAACCTATATGCATATGTTATTTTGGAATACCTCCAATTATCTGCATAATTTGAGCAATTGTGCACAGTTTATTAGTCTCTTAATCATCTCTGCTCCTAATCTAAACCACAGCATTTCTGAAATGTATTTTCCATTTTAAGTAATAAATATTTTCTTGCATCAGTAAAAACAAAAGAAACAAAACAGTTTATGTGAATATTTACCTATACTAAGTAAGTATGGTTCTTAAATATTTAATTCCCATCTTGAAGAAAACTATCTTGATCCATGTTAGTATAATTTTATGCTATTTTTCTATAGAACTCAAACACATATTTTATAGACATTATCTGGTAATCCAGTATAAACTGAATTTATACTGGTTAAGAGTATAATCACCAAACCAGTTGATCCACTCAGGAGGTGATTACACTTGTGTCTACCCTTGTTTCTGCCTGATTCAAAAGAATGAAACAATTATTTCTTAAATATCAAGCAATAACAAGTACTTGCATGGGAAAAAGATCTCTGAAATTTTATGAGTTTTCCTGAACATGAACTTCCATTAAATGTATTCTTGTAAGGGATCAAATAAAACGGTTCCAGGCCTTAGAGAAGTTGTACTGAATTTACTTATTTTGCTTCATTGAAGTTAGGAAGATATTGCCATTTCATTCACTTTTTTCAGTTTAATTTTTCCTCTTTGCATTTACGCAAACTGTACATGTTATTCCTATTTCTGTCACTCTTACTCTTGTTTCTTTAATTTCTATTTATTAGATGAGGGTCAAGGATGGTTATTATATATCTCAAAGCTTGAAGGATATTAATTTTTTCTCTTAATTATTATTCCATATTTATGGAACTGCAATTTATGTTGCATGGATACAACTGGGCAAACATCCTAGGCAGTTAGTGTGGGGTTATGCACACTGTACTTCAACATAGTTGTAGATCACATTAGAATTACTGGGGCGGAGGGGAGATAATTTCAGACCAAAAAGCCTTCATGGAACCTGAAGCACTCAAAATAAATGGCAAGTCTAAATTTTAATGTAGGCTGCACCATTTGAAATGTCATCACTATTAAACAAACTTTAAGAGGAAGTTCTTGCTTCAGTTTCTGGCCACCTGGCTGCTTTTATGGCACACCTACATTAAAGAAAGTAGCTGCATAAAAGCAGGATTTGATCTGTAAGTACTTCACTTCCAGATCAGCTTAATTTAACAGATGGCCAACATACCACCATTACTCTACTATGGAAAAAGGAAGATCAGCACTATAAGGTTTCAACCACATTTTACTGAAAGTTTTGTTCTGCAGTTCATTGGTAAATATTTTAAATGGGTAACAGTAATAGTCCTCAGGCTGAAAGTACATCAGTGCATACTAGTGCTTTAAGCATAGAAATTAATATATGCTGAAGATCTTTCTTCTTTTCTATTTGCAGCTTAAAGGGAGCTGTTTATGTCTGATATATCACAGAAAAAAAACGTTGTAAATCGGGATGCCTATGATTCTGCTCAATATTTTTCCATAATATTTATTATTGAGAAATAAAAATGATGGTCAGATTAACTTTACCAAGGTTTTGTGGTTTCCAAAGCCTGAAAATGTATTATAACATTTACATTGCCTCATTGTGAAGAAACATTGGAGCCAGGAACTTAAGTTTAAGGCTATTTCATATTCAGAGTGAATATTCGGGCAATTTAAGAGTGTTTTGGGGAAAGAAAAACTAGCAAACTACAATAATCATATAGTATTGAATCTCTCATTCTTAATATTACTATGCAAAAGTAAAAAGTTGAGGTTTGATGCTATTATCTTATTCTACTGCACTGAAGGGAGTTGGAAGTTAAAACTTTTCTTTCTTTTTCCCTTTGCCCTACACTTCCCCTTTCCCTTCCCCCTCCTTTACTTTGCCACTATTTTCTTTTGTGTTTTTGTATTTTATATTATAAACTAATTAAAAAAGAGTAAAGAAAAGAATCAACCAGCAGTTTGTGAAGGAAACATAGGAAATATTTTTTAAATACAGCCAGAATTCATAATAATGGGATTTACATAATTTAGAAAAATGGTTACACTTCCAAACTAGGGTACACATATGCATTGTTTTTGCTGTCTGGGAAGAGAAAAATTGGGATTTGTTTATTTGTTTAAAATCGTTGTTATTTAAAATGGAAAAAAATAAATCTGCATCTGATCACTTTGCTTTCAAGGTACCAAGAAATAAGTCATACCAGCATTTTATTTATTTATACTTAACATAAATGTTTTTTTTTTAATTTTCATTTCAAAGTCAATAATTTATTTCATAAGTTTTTGTTCTGCTTTTCTTTACGTAAGCTTTTTTAGGTATTCCTAGAATTTCCAAATGCTGTACTATCTGTCAGCCACAGTATATTCAGGTAGCTATTAATCAATATTTGCAAATTCAGGAAATGTCAATTTCAAGTGAATTGTTAAAATTAGGAAAAGAAGGAAATGTTTAACCTGTTATAGCCAACTACTAGAGAATCCTGTATCTGTCTGAATACTATAATTATCATAATCAGAATTCTGAGATACTGAATTTCCATGTACCATTTGTTTGAGTTTACTTTTTTATTTTTATTTTATTAACTAACTTTTAAAATTGTGTTTAATGCTTAAAATATATGTATGTGATTAATGAGCTAATTTTCATCCCCAGCAGCAATAGCCAGGGCTTCTCCGAACATTTTAAGGATAAACAAGATATTCTAATATTACAAGTTTTTTGTGGGCAAAATACAATAATTGAGGAGGGCAGAAAAACTACTTAAATTTTAGAAACATATTATCTGGGAAATTCTGGGAATTGAAGTTTCTTAAACTTGCCAAGATTGAGAAACATTGCCATAAATCTACCATCCAGAAAAAAGCCCTATCAGATAGTCTCCAACTTCAAGATTCTCCTCCCTCAGCATTCACACTTTACATTTTAAAGTGTATTTATATTTATAGTCAGTTTCCTATGCATAAGGAAAGTGAAAGTGATCTTGAATTAAATGATATTCTAAAGGCCAAGTCTTCTTTTTGAACTTTTTCATACAGTAATGTACGAATGTAAGTGCTCTGTGGTTCTATTTCCCCCCCCTCAAAACTCCAAATCAGTTATTCCTTGACCAAACAGAAATAACTTTTTAAAATATAGTTCCAGGCTCCAAGCTAATATGAAGTCCTTAACTCATATTTGGTAGAATATATCATAGAATCAGTATGAGGCTAATTTTTGCTTAAATAGTATGAACTCTGTTATTTCAACAAAAATTGGTATTTAAAAATATGGCTCCATTTTTTTTTCATATAAATTTATTTATTTATTTATTTATTTATTTATTTATTTATTTATTTATTTATTTATTTATTTATTTATTTATTTAATTTTTATACCGCCCCCCTCTCCCGAAGGACTCAGGGCGGTGAACAGCCAAAATTAAAAAACATACAATATAAACATTAAAATACTATAAAACAAAATTAAATTTATCTTTGGCTTCCCCCAATTTAAAAACCCCTTACCCATAAAATTCACCAATTAAAAGATTTTTAACCCAGCCCGGCTTGCTGAAATAAAAAAGTCTTCAGAGCCCGGCGGAAGGTACGGAGGTCTGGAATCAGTCGTATCCCTGGGGAAAGCTCATTCCAAGGGCAGGTGCCCCCACAGAGAAGGCTCTTCCCCGGGGGGTCGCCAGCCGACATTGCCTGACCGACGGCACCCTGAGGAGGCCCTCTCTGTGGGAGCGTATTGGCCGGTGGGAGGTTATCG
The DNA here is from genome assembly GCF_059756535.1 of Pantherophis guttatus. Classification (NCBI taxonomy): domain Eukaryota; kingdom Metazoa; phylum Chordata; class Lepidosauria; order Squamata; family Colubridae; genus Pantherophis; species Pantherophis guttatus. The sequence continues at coordinate 27,185,560 of NC_142067.1, forward strand.
GTGGCAGAAGGTGATCTCGTAAATAACCAGGCCCTAAGCCCTAAATCAGCTTTTGATATCCAAGTTGCTTGAAGAAATAGCTACATCTGAAAAGTGTTTTTTCCCCTATAGACAGAAATGGAACTTCTGCTTTTTGATCTATATTTTGTCCATGAAAAATACCAATTTGTTTTTATTTTACCATTTTCATTTTAAAATATTCTGATTAAAACTGAAGGCTTTAAAATCATGTGATTTAATCCGTACACTTTCTGTTTATTGATGAGAGATATGATAATGCTGGTACTTCTTGAGAAACTAAAAATACACTTTGAAAAAAAGATCTTAAGAACTATAAAAATACCTTACCTTTTCGCATTGTAGATTGTAGTTTAACAATCATATAATTTGATTGTTTAATTAAAGTGCTGCAGAAGCACATTTAATCTTCCAGATCTTACATATCATGTTGCTATGGTGATAATCAAAAGATGATCACTCTATTATTTTTAAAAAAACCTTCTAAATTAATTCCTATTTGAATTAATAAGTAAAATAATTGTTTTATTAATTTCTTCTCTTATGGAGTAGAGATAATTAATGTCAAAATAAGAGGCTCTCAATGCTAATTTTCAAGTACTATTTCAGGTACTGGAATCTATATGAAAATAAAAAATTTTGCAGATCATTTGATTTTTTTTTCTATTTTAGGTATAATAATCTTTTATAAAGCTATAATATTTCTATTACCAAAAATCTTTACATGTAGAACAGTAAAAAAAACTGTAGAGACTTCAGCAGATTTTTTAAAATGGTTCAAGTGGCACAAAGAAACCACATAAAGTATTTTATATAAACATTTAAACAGATGTTTAACATTGCAAGAGCTATGTTCTATTGCTTATTACACCAAAATATCATATCATATTTTATATTATGCTATCCATAGATCTTATTGTATCTATTGTATCATGACTTTATTTAGGTCTTTAATAGAATCGTGCATATTTTTAGTTTAAGTCAAATTAAGGATATTTTATACTAAAGTTATAAAGAGAAGATAAATTCTAGTAAGTTAAAATACATCTGCATATTATATTTTACGTGCTATGTAAAATACTGTTTTTAATAACATACATTGGAGAAATCCGAGTTGAAGATGTATTTTCTTGTTTATATGTTTCTTTTTAAAAAGGAAAAAAGGAAAGGAAAAAAGGAAAAACATTTTCTTAGTAAAAAAAGTGAAAATTCCATTGTAAATTGGTCCTTTTAAATGTTGCTATAAACTTCTAACCCTGAAGTGTCATCATACAACTCCACATCCCATTCAGTTTATACTGACTCTTCTAAATAATTGTACATTTATTTCTTTTAGTGACAAAGGACTTTGCTAAAAATTTGCCAATGAATGGAAAAGTCTATCCAAAACAGGTCTTCCTTCCTAGAAAGCATTATGAACTTTCTATAACTCTCTCAGAAAATGTGCAAATATGGTTTTTCCATATGGATTTCTTTGTCTAGATTTGAATTGTAATCCAATGCTAGTAAGAGCAGAATAGATATTGCCTTTGCTTTGGGACTGTCCTGGGACTTTTGTGCCACAACTCAGTGTTCTCTGATCCTACAAGGAAGTCTTCTGAAAAACACCAGCCATGCAGAGGTAAAGAGATCAGATAGTTCCCTTGTATCAATACCTCTTCACTTAGGGAAGATTGATTAATAATTTATGTGCACTGTGATACTGTTTTCTCAAGGCAAATTAATAGATAACTATATGAATCCTTCTAACATCTAATGTGTCAGTATCTTTGTACTGAATTATTTTCATGCACTGACAAACAATACATTTTACTGGGGGGTGGTGGTGGTTGTTTTTTGCTCTTAAATTAACATTTTGGATTTAGAAATAATATATTGTACTTTAATGGATTATATGAAAAAAAATGTTTAAAAAAATCCAAGAGGAGTTCACATTGGTTTTCAATAGCAAAAAAATACCTTGCAAATAAACATTTTAAAGTATCATGTGATTAAAAAAGTGAAATAATCTAAAGTATGAAACAGATGTTTCTGAAATACTAAATTGTTAGATTATATGACTATAGTGTAAATCTCTTCATATAAAATTTTCTGACAAAAGATACAAGCTTCTTTGACTGAAAATGATGTGTGTTTAAAAATAGTGATGTTTAGACAATATTCTAAAAACTTAGAAAACTTAGAGTCCCTTAGAAAATTCTCAGAAGTTCAACAATCAATAGAATGAGAATAGTTGACAATATTCTTGAAAGCCAGTTTGTCCCTCAAATCTCTGTTAAATCCAACCCCAGGAACTGTGCAGCCCAGTAATTTTGGGGACTGCCCAAATAAATTTTTCTGTGGCATGATTTTGTGATAGATCATGTGTTCTTGAAATGTAGGATACATACAAATGTTCATTTTTCTAAATGACTTCCTGAGAATCCATATCACAAGATTGTGGTAGTACTGTGGCAGTACAATATCACTAACTTAAACTTAATCAATGTACATTGAAAAGGCTACTACATATGTGAAGAATACTTTTGATACCACTTTCATGTACATTTCTTAATTTGCAGCGGTATTTCCCAGCAATGGCAACTTCCAAATATGTGCATTCCTCAATTTGTAGAATTCTTAGCAATAGTTATAAAATTCAGGTAGTTGAAATGTCAAAGTTGGAAAATACTGCTTTAGGGTTTTTTCACCAAGGAGCCCCTTTCAATACTTTGTTTGGCCATGGGACATGGACCATGGTCCCCCCAAGACTTAACTCAAGATTTAAATCATAATATTTCTTCAAGGCTTCACATACCCCCTGTGAGGACATCATGGCTTTCAGGGGTCCGCGGACCACAAATTGAAAACCACTGGTTTAGGGTATTCTGTTCCTAATAGGCAAAATATTTGACCAACTCTATATATTTTAATATTTTACGGTGTATTTTTAAAAATGTATTCAAATACATGGTAAGGTGTGTAAGACTAATTTTACGTATGGTATTGCTTGTGTGTAGTGGAGAGAACAACATGAACATGGACACAACTTTAGAATTTGGTTATTTTGTGCATGGACTATTTCTGAAACTTTTTAGGGGAAAAAGAATTTAGGTACTGCAGAAGATTAAGAAAGACAAATAGTAATATAATTTGCAAAACATAACAGGGAATGTTATGGATGCAATTTTGATTATACAAGTTTTGAGCATCATTAATAGAGATTATCAAACTGGAGGATGTCACCAGTAACTCTGGGGATTAAATTTTTGGGGCAAGTGAGATACAACCAAACTGGAGAGAACTGTCAAAATTTGTTCTAGCATCACCAAGAAAAAAATGGTTTGTGCAGGAAGCATAGACAGAAAAGCCCATGATCAGTTATTATAATACTCTCCAGGCCCAGGAAGAGATCAGTGTGTTACCTCAACAAATAAGCCCTCAGAGAAACCAATGAAACAACAACTTGGGTTTGGAGTAGAAGCATGTGTGGAGATGCTGCTGCGATTAAGAACTTCGGAACATTTCTACCAATGCTCAAGTCAGGTTTGGGCATATGAAGTGTTCTCCAATCTACCATGAAGTGACATCTTAGTTAAATAGTCAACACAAGAGTACAATTTTCAGTACAAGGCCCAGGAAGATAGACCATCCTCATCAAGGCAAATCGTTTGGCTACAGTCACAGGTCAGAAAAAACAGACTGACTGGATTCAGTAGCAAGGCTGTACAGGTAGTCATTGATTTCAACCATTCGTTGAGCGACCATTCAAATTTACAACAGTGTAGAAAAAAGTGACCTACAACCAACATTTGCACGTATGACCATCACAGCATCCCACGGTCATGTGATTGCAATTTGGGCATTTGGCAACCAGCATAGATTTACAATGGTATCCAGTGGTCACATGATCGTCATTTGCGACCTTTCCAGACACCTTTCGACAAGCCAACTCAGTGGGGGAAGCTGGATTTGCTTAATGACATGATTTGCTTAACAATCATAAAATCAAGTGCAACTCGCTTAACATAGACATTGCTTAGCGATGAAGTTCCAATCCTAATTTTGGTTCTAAATTGAGGACTACCTGAATCAGCAAAAATGCAGAGCTGTCAGAACTCACTCCATTCCTACTTTGCCTGGAAAAGCCAGTAGTTGACTTAGCAAGCAAAGTGGAAGGAACAAAGATCCAGCATCTTTGAATTGCCAAATTCATGGCCAAGCAAAGAGAAGTGAGGGAAGAGGAGGGGAAAAAACTCAGAGTTCATTTTGACAATGTTCCTATTTTTCTGTTGTGGCTCCGTTGCCTGAGCCAGGGCTATCGACAGATGCAGACTCTGAGAGTGAGGGAGAGGAGTTGGCAAGGCCTCCCTCTCCAGGACCCTCCTCTCTGGCAATGCCTCCGGAGGACACCGAAGGCCAAGAGATAGGCCCAGAGCCAAGCATGTCCCTGCAGCCACAGGTGGACAGCAACGAAGGAGATAAGTGCTGGCTGGACCCTCGGCAGAGGCGCAGGGAGAAGCATGCGCAGCAGAGGGGAAGGCATGCCAGAGATTAGCTGAGTCACTGGACCACACCCCACAGGGTATAAATGTGGGTGTGGTGGCCAGTTCAGTTTGTGACGAGCAAAAACTAGAAATAATCCATGATCTCTGCGTTACTGGACTTCTGCCTGCCTTGTCGGACTGCATTTGGACTAATCTTTCTATTGTGGAAACTTTGCCTGCTTTATCAGAATGCTTGCAGTCTAATCTTTGTTTTGTGTGAGTAAAGTCTGAATTGGCAGCTAGCCACTGGGTTGCTGCCAGCTTTATCTTCAAAGATTTTGTTGTGTGGCTTATTAACTCCGGGCCGTCTGTGGGGGTGCATGTGTGGGACGGGGACAGAACATTTTCATGCATTTTTTGAAATTTGCTACAGCTTTGGGTAACCCTGGGGCTAGCCATTTATTAAAACATTCCACCACCAATCAATCAACCACCGTTTCATTTATTTATATTCATTAGCAAAGAATTCCTTGCATTGCCATTTTATGGGAATTGCGATATCAGAACACTTGCTAGATTAAGAAACTTGGTATCAAGCGATTCACTTGGCCACCTTCAAACCTTGCATTTTCTTACCCTCTGTTTCCGCAAGCTTCCTGGGCTAGTAGGAGAAGGGCTTGGAGACTTCCCGGAACGGGGAGTAGAAAGCTGACTTCCAGGCGTTCCATTAACTAGAGATACATAAGAACAGACAAGAAAACATGGTTTTGGATCTGGCACCACTATAATTAAACACCAAACAACATATTGCTCACATTAGCCAACACTTTCTGCTTTGCCCTTTTTGCAGTCTGTGAATTTCTAATAAGAATTAAATAAAGATGCAATTCTGAAGCAATTAATCACTATAATGTGGGTTCCTCTGTATTCAGTTGGTATACATTTTACTTAACAAGTGATTGACCAATTTGTATTCAACATGTAGCCACAATGAAATTAAAAGTATTGTCTTCAAATCTGGACTGCTTATCCATGCAAAAAAAAAAAAATTGCAAGATTATACTTCCTCTTTAAAAATTCCTTTAACAATTGGTCTTTTCCCCTCCTTTTCAGAGATGAAAAGGGCATTTATTACTACTGATACTAACTTGGAACTGTTGAAAATATTTCTGTGTGATACATTTGACCTAGGCATTAACTCATCTGGGACTCTTTGATTTATAAGATCACTCACTCAGCCTTTCATAGTTGCCTCCATAAAAACAAGAGATTTCTAAACTGTTGCTATATTCTCTACAATTCCTTCCTACTTACATAACATTTGCCTTATCATTTAATACAAAAACTTCACAGCTGTGAAAACTGTAGAATAGAAAACATAGGGAAATAATGCTAAAATTGCACTGAAAAGATAGGAGAGAGAGAGGGAGGGAGGGAGAGGGAGAGAGAAAAAGAAAGAGAGATACTATATAATAAAATGTCTTCTCAAACATACTATGGCTAGGTCACAATTACATATACATCAGACATAAAAAAGCAGTAACCAGCAGACATCCAAATTCTCTATTTTGCACTGGTATTTCCAGTCATGATACTAATAAGGCATTGAACTTACCTTCTATGAGTTCTAACATGGAAACAGACTTATTTTTAACCTAATAAAGCCAAACAGGAAAATATTTGCCTTTTGTACTATACTCTGGCACTGGCAGAAACAGGAAGCGTTAGGATTAGTTAAAGGTTGCCAAAGCAGCTCACAGAGAGAGCTGAATAAAATGCCGGATTCATAAGCCAAAGCTTTTTCTGCGTAAGGCTGACGTCTTCCGAGCAGCAGTAGGAGGTGTAGGTGCCGTCTTAGGGGCTACATCAAAGGTGTCAATACACAACGCCGCAACTTCAGGATGTTGAGCAACTGCAGCCCTGACTCTGATCTGCCAAGCCCCCATAGCCTTAGCAATCTTATATGCTGCTGCACACTGAATCATAATGAAGTGCCTTTGGGAACAATATACCAAATTACTCATCTGAAGATCACAATAATAATAATAATTTTTATCATAGCTTAGCTGACTGGTAGCCTCCGAACTGCTACACCCAGTAGAGAGAGAACAAGATTTTAAAACATTGTCAGATGGGAAGGATATTTTTCTTTCCCATCTGCCAACTATGCACAGTGATAAACATTCTGCCCGGTTACCTAGATGATGTGTTCTTTATTCAGCTCAGGCATAAAAAGCACTTTGTGGAATGATAATTAACTATTACAATACTGTTATGTTAAATTTGTCTTTGGAAGCCTGTTTTTTGCACATTGGGTTAGGATAGGAAAGTTACAGCATTACCACAAAGGTAGGAAACCTGTAGCCTGCCAAATGTTGCTTAAAACAATCCCTAGCAGCCCTGGCCAAGAGCTCAGGAACATCTGGAAGCCAAAACGGTATTAAACTTTGAATTAATCCTTGAATTCAATTACTATTGCAGCTGAAAGGCTTACCATTAAATTCTGGAAATCTGCTGTTTAAATCATATGAACTTTTGGAGAATTTTTGGTGAATTAATGCCAAAGACATTTGCTTATGAATCACCACTCATTCATCAATAATATTATTGGTGGGATGTGCTTAGACATGGATAATTTATAAGAGATAACAGGGCATTCTAATGCAGGAAGACTGACACCAATGTTGCCAACAACACATTACTGCTAGCATGATTAATTGCTTGCTTCTACATAATTTTTGCTTAGAATTAAGGCTATAGCACAAATCTGCATTTCGTTGGAAGACTTCTATTTGATTACTGTTTCCCTAAACGCTTATTTAACTTTCAAGCAAAAGCCAATGTTTCGAGATGGAAAGTACATTTTAAATGCTAAACTCTCTTTCTGATATCTCTAGTTCAAAAAATTGAAATCTTTTCAACTTGCAGCAGAAGGCAAGTTCTACAAGTGTAAACAATAATAAACTAATTGAAATGAAAGTCTGATTCACTTTCTATTTTCCATTGCCATTCCATCCATCTGACCCTAACATTTCTCGGAACACACAATGAAAGTTTTGGAAAATATACATTTTATGAAGTCACATTAAGAAGACAAGCAAATAGACATCATCTCACTTCTGCAGTTCTTGACATTTTTATATTCAAAAAGAATATACATTGTTTGCATTTTATTTGTGAAGCTAATGATGGAAAGGAACATTTCCCTTTCCAAAATGATATAAACTCCATAGGATGCAGAAGATGCCATATTGCTAATATTGATATTAAGTGTCACCCTCACACAAGACCCTGACAAAGTTACAGTACAGAAATTACTGATGAGATACAAGGGAACCAGGGGAAGAGAAATACTGGATATTGCTGTGTTTTTCTATATTCTACAAAAGTAACTTTTCTAGCACTCAAAGACCAGGGTTTAATTGACTATGCAGACAATATAGCAGAACTTGAAGTTTTGTCTTTTGTTCTATTTTTGAAAACCTGTTGGACACTTTTTCTCTTAGATAAAGTACTGGTATGACAATAATGGTTAAAACAGTTGGAGAAAGAATCATAGAAAAGGGTAATTTATTACTCTATAAAATTATATTGGTTTGCTGGCATAATGGTCTTGTCTGGATCTTGAAATTTTAGCATTAAAGAGTTAGAAAGGAATAATGGATCATACACATTTAGAACTAGAGCTGGAATCTCCATCTGTACCCCTACCATAGTCCATGTAGAAATTAAAGTATTCATAACATATGCCTCTCCAGCTTCTGTGTGCACTCAAACAGTAAATAAAAACCCATCACCTATCTGGAAGATTTCACTATCAAACTTATCTTCAATTGAAATAAGAAGAATTTTAAAAAATTCCAGACATAATAATTACAGTATAACTCATCAATTTATGCTTTTATAGATGCAATTATTAACACCAAAGGAGATGGGTATAAAGATGAACTATGCAAAACAAAGAAATTTCAAACTTACACATAAACTAGTTCAGTGATGGCTAACCTGTGCCAAAAGCGGGGGGGGGGTTGCAGGGAAGTCGTGCACATGCGTGTCCACACCCATAATTCAATGCCCCCATGCGCCCCTGCCCCCCTGCGCATGTGCATGCAACCCTCCCGCGCTCCCCCCAGTTTTGGTACATGATGGCAAAAAGGTTACCGGTTGGCCTGGTAGGCCTGTTTTTCGCCCTCCCCAGGCTCAAGAGGCTTTCTTGGAGCTTGGGGAGGACAAAAATGGCCTCCCCCACCTCCCCGGAAGCCCTCCAGAGGCCGGAAACAGCCCGATTACCGACTTCTGGTGGGCCTGGAAGCCCCAAAAATCAGCCAACCAGCATGCACATGCGTGCTGGAACTAAGCTAGGACAACGTTCGCATGCCCACAGATATGGCTCCACGTGCCACCGGTGGCACATGTGCCATAGATTCGCCATCATGGAACTAGTTAGATGGTTGGGATACAAACTGAGAAAGCTTCCTGTGAACATGACCTCTTTGAAGGAACAAGTATTTTCAAAATACATAAGAAATGTTTCTAGAAGAAGAATATTTGCCAGAATTTCTCTCCCAAATGATGACACTAGTTTTATTCTATTATTCTATTCTATTCTATTTATTCTATTGTCATGGCTCTTTGAAAGATCTACCATTGACTTTTTGAAAGTGTTGTCTACATTTTTTTCTTGGTTACTCAGGCAATAATATGAAGGCCATGAATATTCTGAACCATTTTTTCCCTGATTTTTCAGTGAATTGTACATTAGGCTTCACTACAACCACAGGAGCCATGGTGGCACAGTGGTAAAAATGCAGTACTACACGACAATTCACTGTTTACTGCCAGGAGTTCAATCCTGATCGTCTCAAGATTGGTTTAACCTTTCATCCTTCCAAGGTCAGTAAAATGAGGAGCCAGATTATTTGTGGGGGATGGGAGGATATGCTGACTCTATAAACTGCTTAGAGAGGGTCTGTAAAGCACTATGAAGTGATACATAAGTCTAAGTGCTTCTAAGTGCTATTGCTACAGTGTCAGTGTATAATTTTTATTTCAGGATTTTTGTTCAACAGGACAAAATTTAAAGCCTTACTGATAAAGCTTGTGATACATGAGCTAGAGACATTTCTATCAGGTCTTATGAAGTGCAATCTTTCTCATATTAGAAATTTATCAACAGACAATTGATAAAACCAATTCTTTTTTGTCAACACCATTTGCTCTGTCAGTCACATGCTATATTCTTCTTTCTCTTTCTGATTATTTTTCATAAACAATACACATGAAAATATCATGTGAGCTCTTACGTTCTTAAGTTTCCTTCTTAGATCTTCAGAGGCTAAAGTGAAATAGTTCTAGGTATTTCTGATATTTGATCCAGAACATGTGAGACTTTTTTGTCTTGTTCTATAGGTATAATTCATTCTAGCATATTGGCACAGCAGGTCTAATATAAATTTTAAAAATACAAGAAAACAGGGTAGCTTGAGATTAATGTCATTTACTAACAGTATACTCTATAAATTGTAAATAAGTTATTCTCGGGGTTCAATGGCAGAGGTCTACTTCAAAAAGTAGTCACAATTTAGACTGAAGATCCTGGTACAGTAGAACCTCTGGTCATGAACGCTTCTGACCACGACCAAATCAGGTGATGACCAAAAATTTTGCAAAATTTTTGCATCTGGTCGCAAACAAATATTTGGGTGACGATCAAACGCAGCTGTGTCGATTTCTCCTTCCATGCCAATTTTTTTTTGTACATACATGAGCAGTCAGTCTTGCTTCCGGTCACGACCAAATCGGGTTGCGACCGAAGTCATGGAACGGATTACGGTCGTGAGTGGAGGTTCTACTGTGCGTAGTTTGGAATACAAAATACAAATTCTTAAGCTCAAGGCCATGCACTTTACTTTTTGGTTTTATTGCTATTTCAATGATAAAAATGGGAAAGCAGGGAGAAAGGCATGTGCTTGCCTAGCTAAGCTTCTACCATAAAATCCTTCCAGACAAATAAGTTTTCCTTTGCTATGCTGTCTTAATAATAATAATAATAATAATAATAATAATAATAATAATAATAATAATAATAATAATAATAATAATAATAATAGAATAAAATAAGATCACAAGGGATGTCTTGGGTGCTGTATCATGATCAAATCCCATTAACTACTGAAGTCTTCATGACAGTTTATAACACGGGTGTCAAACTCAATCATGTCATGTGACATCACATGGCATATGGTAATGTTTTTTGCCTTTTCAGAACTGAGGTGGCTGTGGCCTGCACGTGATGCATCCAGCCGGCCACCAGTTTGACACCCCTGGTTTATAATTAGAAAGTTGTTCACATTCACACCATCATCACTCTACCCTACACAGAAAACCAGATGCAAAATTGTCAGGGAAATACTTTGACCAGCTGCTACAATGGTATAAGGCAGGGAATGAGTCAGCAAGGTTTTTGGGTTGATATGACTTTAAGAGGCTGTATATATAATAGAGGCCCTGTGAGGGCATCTCTCTCTCTCTCTCTGTCTGTGCTTCCATGCTGTAGTTGATGATTGATTGCCTGACTTTGCCTAGTATGTGTATGTATATATTCCTTGTAGAGAAACCACTATTTGAAAGACAAACCTCTGTTTACTGTATTTTGCTCCTGGGTTGTCTCAAAATAGTCACACTGAGCGCACTCTGACAAAAATACAGGTAGTCTTTGACTTACAACAGTTCATTTAGAGACTGTTTGAAATTACAATGGCACTGAAAAAAAGTGACTTATGACCATTTTTCACACTTATGACCGTTGCAGCCTCCCCATGGTCATGCAATTTACATTTGACAAATGGTTCATATTTATGATGGTTGCAGTGTCCCAGGGTCATGTGATCATCTTTCATTACCTTCTGGCAAGCAAAGTCCACAGGGAAGCAGATTCACTTAACAACGGTGTTACCATTTTAACAACTGCAGCGGTTCACTTAACAAATGTGGCAAGGAAAGTTGTAAAATGCGGCAAAACTCACTTAAGAAATTTCTCACTTAGAAACATAAATTTTGGGCTCAATTGAGGTTGTAAGTTGAAGACTACCTGTATGTCCTAATCATAAACAGACCCTACGTATAAATTGTAATGAGCAAACCTGTTCACTCTCAGTATTAAACTTGGAATCTTCCTGTACCATCTCTGAGACTTTCTAACTAATTCAGAAATAGAGAGTACACAATATAGCATGAAATTCCTTTTCTTTCCCAAACATCACTTAAAACATTCAAAGAGATAAAGGATCAGAGGAACATCCCGTAGCACTTCTCCCTAAAAAGTGATAGCTTTCCTCTATTAAAACATCTAGATCTTTAAAATAATGAAAAAGTGGGTCTACCTATTCTCTCTCCTACCATAAGTTTACCTTCAAAGAATTAAATTACACAAAGAGTTTGCTGAATACGGATTTAAAAAATCCGAGACAAAGCACATTTTCTTACCTAAATTTTATTTCAGTTACAATATTTGTACAGTACATACACTTCAATTCATTGGACAGATAAGATACTTTCGATTTTTTGACATTCCAATCCGCAGTAGGCATGAAATACTTGTTATTCTCCATTTTGAAAACAAAGTATATTTGAGCCACACTACTAAGTACATATATTTAACCACGTTTAAATAATTATGATAGCCAAAGAATTACTTGCTATTTAGTCAAATTTGTTTGCAGTTTGTTACCTGAGCTGGTGGATGCCGGAGATTTGCTGCGTCGGGATGGACCTGGGCTCTTGGTGGCGCTCCGACGTGGTGTTGAAGCTATTTTGGTATAGGAAGTAGATTTCACTACACGACATTCTGAAAGTCAGACAAATAACATTACGTTAGTATCCTGACCAGCATTCTTATTTCTGTCACAATATGATTTATAGAAAGATCTTGAAAGTATTCCTTGCTGTCCTTTATAAAAGAGTGGAAATCAAAGCCCATGACTTTCCCAGCTTCTGTTGTGCAATCCAGATGACATTGGTGCCCTAATTACCAAAATTCAAATTTTCTTTAAAGGATCCTAGAAGAAACAACTTAAAAATGAAAGCATTTGAAGAAACTCTCCTGCAGATAAATGGACACACGAACATAAATCTGAATAACCGTGTCTTCCAGTCCTCCAGCTCATCATTCGGTTTTGCAGTCATGTGTGAAGTACAACCAAGTATATCTGAAAGGATGTATCTGAAATTTATTTGCATATATCAAGAAAAACCTAATGTCAGGTGTGCCTCCTTTCAGTACTCAAGAAAGAAAAACCCTGACTCCATTTTCATAGAGAACAGTATTTTTACTGAGTATGAACTGAATGCAACCAAAGAAAAGCAAGGTCTGAGGCAATAGGCGCAAAAATCACATATAGAAAGCATCCTTAAAACCCTCCCCCCAATTGTCCAGTTAGGATTATCCAATCCACATCTCCCCCATGGGTCATGTGGGGTGCAGCTTCCAATGGTGCCATTCTCCTGGTATACCACGACGGTTGACCTTGAGTGGTTATCAGTGTTCTTCCCAGCTGCATAGAAAATGCTGAGGAAAACTTTATCCCCTCTTCTCTACCAGCTCACTTCCCCCCTCCCAAACATTCAAACAGCTCCCCCTCCCCCGTTACAATGGCAGCCGAGCAATCAAGCAATCAAAAGGCAGAGGTTGACACCTATAAGTCCTTCTGTCTGTTAACAATATTTTAAGAAAAATATGTTTATTTTTCCTACATAATTTGGTGAATGGCAGCTCACAATAAAACACACAATGTGTATCATGGGCAGGACTAGACTATTTTAGATTTTCATGACAGATGATAAAAATCAATGAGGAAATAAAACTGCCCTTCCACTTGAGAACAACTCTGTGTCTATAAATGTGTTGAAAGCTACACCTGCAAAATGGATCTTTGACTAAAAGTTGAAGAAATCAAGTTTTCCCAGAAAGCTGATAATATGTAGTCATAAAATACTTCTCAAATAGAGGACTGATGGGAAAAAATGTGTAATTGGGGAAATGGGTCCAAGTTGAGTCACTTGAAAAAAAATCATAAAATATAAAGTTTACTTTGGGGCAAGTTAATCACAGATCCTTTTGTCTGGTTCTTGTATGATATCTAGTTCAGGTGGTTTAGATTCCATCTAAGAGTAGATTCCGCATCTATGCCATCTAAGGGTTGTGAGAGTTTATTTATTATTATTTGGCATATGAGGAGAACATGGCAGAAGAGAAGTAAACATGGTAGTGGCCTCATAACTGGATGTCCAATTCAGTTATCCAGGCGATTGCCTCTGGCAATGCTTCATGTAGATCTTCTAGACCAGGGGTCTCCAACCTTGGTAACTTTATGACTTGTGGACTTCAAATCCCAGAATTCCTCAGCCAGCATGCACATTGAAGTTGAAGGTCACAAGTCATAAAGTTGCCAAAGTTGGAGACCCCTATTCTAGACAACCATGTATGTTGTGGGCAATCTTGCAGTATATTTAATAGGGGGCTCTGGCAGTGCTTAATCCTTAATACCTTGCCTTAGGTGACTGGGCTGGATGGTTAGGAAAACTCTGCTGGTAATACCTAGTTGGGCGTATTGTTTTGATTTGGAGCATCAAGATTTTAAATAGTTAAATATCACATTATGCCATCCAGAGACATAGTTGTGGGTGACCATATAAGTCATTTAAATAAATAAGTAAATAAATAATTACATAATTAAAGTGATCTTAATTGTTAACTGTGGAGGTTATCATCATTTTCCTTTACTAGGGTCAGATCACTTTCTGGTCTAAATGCAATCGATTACCATCCATTTCCTCCATGGGGCCAAATTCATTCGGATGGTCTGCCTTTATGGACCAAACTAGTTTCAAGTGGGTGCTTGGAGAGTTCTCCAATAATCTAGTGCAGGAGCTGTCAAACTCGCAGTTCATGGGCCGGATGGCCACACCCACGCCTAGTTTAGCGAAGTGGGAAAAGGTCCCGATACGTCACGTGACACTACCGTGACGACACAAGTTTAATACCCCTGATCTAGTGGGTGAAAGTCCTGGTCATCATTGACAAGAAGTGGCATGTGGAGCTATTGATGAAGTTGCTTTTAAGTAGTCTCTCTTTGCCTGCTGATCATAAGTATGTCCTTTATTTTTGGATAACTCTTCTGGAAGGTATTTGGAGTATGATACCACCAAATCTGTGTCACTTTAGGTATTTTATTTTTGAATTGTTTTGTGTTTTGCCTTTTTTGGCAAGCCATTATGAAGGAATGTAGACCTGGCCTTGGGAATGGGAAAAGAATAAGTCAACAGTTAATGAGGACTTTCAGAAAAAAATATTTAGTCTGAAGAAAGAGGAAGGTATAACAAAGAAACTCAAAATAACCCTTTCTTTATTTTGTTTGTCATAAGATGGAACAGAGAAAAACTAACATTTTATCATGATTTTGTTATTCTTAGAATTCCTGCTGTGTCTGTTTCACAACCTTGTGTATCTCAAAGGGTTGACTTAAGTCTCAAAAGCCCCTCCCTCATTGGAGAGGCATCAGGCCTAGGGTTTCCAGTTAGCTGAACAGGCAGAGGAGAACATGAACAATTGAAACGGCGGACACACTAACTTGCTTAGCTTTCTTGGCATTGGTGATAAAAAATACAATGAAAAACAAAAAAAAACACCAAAGTATTTATGCCTTTCTGTATATTAAATTACTTTTTCCAGCATCAGAAAGACTCATTTCTCAAATGTGCTAGAGATTAGGAGGCAAATGACTTCAGTTTGTTAAGGTTTTGTTAATTTCAGGTAATAGCACACACAAGTTTGAGGGTACTAATTAAGGTCATGGAGCAGAGCTTGTTAACTTGTGGTTAGCATTTACTAGGAAAGGGCTGTGCTGCAGAAGAAAGCTGCTCAGGAAGAGATTCTTTGTAGATATAGGTTGTCCTTGAGTTATGACTGATTATTTTATGTATACACACACACACACACACACACACACAGAGAGAGAGAGAGAGAGAGAGAGAGAGAGAGAGAGAGAGAGAGAGAGAGAGAGAGAGAGAGAGAGCCATTGTAAATAGCTGCACCCTCACACACACACACACACATGGCCACATGTTGGGCAAATCAGCTTTATGACCCTTGGGGTACTCTGCATTCACATAACCATTATTTGTGATGTTCTTCATTGATTTCTGGAGTTTTTTGCTCTGTCAAAAACCATCCATTCAAATGAATGGGTCAGCTTAATAACCTCAGCGTTTGCTTAATGATCACCACAAAAAAGGGACAAAATATTACTTTCAGTCACAATGGGTATCTCCAATTATAACTGTAATGACTTACAACCAGATTTTTGGTCAAATTATGGTCATAGGATGAGGACTAACTACTCAAAAAGCCAGAAGATATTTGATGTTAAGGGTATGCCTAGGCCAGACAGAAGACTTTAGAACAAAACAAAGGTCATGCCCTCCTTTTACCAGACATTGATATCCTAATCGGATGTAGAACATGATGGCTCATCTTTGAATGCCCTGCTATCTGCAAAACAAGTTAAAGGTAAAGGTTCCCCTCACACATATGTGCTAATCGTTCCCGACTCTAGGGGGCGGTGCTCATCTCCATTTCAAAGCCGAAGAGTCAGCGCTGTCCGAAGATGTCTCTGTGGTCATGTGGCCAGCATGACTAAACACCAAAGGCGCATGGAACACTGTTACCTTCCCACCAAAGTGGTCCCTATTTTTCTACTTGCATTTTTTACATGCTTTCGAACTGCTAGGTTGGCAGAACCTAGGACAAGTAACGGGAGCTCACCCCGTTACACGGCACTAGGGATTCGAACCACTGAACTGCCGAACTTTTGATCAACAAGCTCAGCGTCTTAGCCACTGAGACTCTTAAATTAAATTAAATTATTAAATGGTATTTAATAATACCAAGGCATTATTAAAACATCAACAACAATGGGATACACAACTAACAAACAAGTACAACTACAGTGTAAGAAAGAAACTCAAAATAACCCACCTTGATTTTTTTTGTTTGGTATAATAGGAAGTGGAGAGAAACTCTGACCATTTTTCCAGATTTTGTTATTCTATACTACAACAATAAAAAGCATTGTTGGAATTCCTGCTGCGCCTGTTTCCTGTCCTGACCTACCAAGAAAATCGGACAGTTGCCGAGTCTGTTTAGATCAATGTTTCTCAACTGCGATAACTTTAAGATGTGTGGACTTCACACATTCTTCTAGCTAGCATGAAGTTGAAGAGAGTTAAAGTGCACATATCTTAAAGTTGTCAAAACTGAGAACTGAGAATTGTATATTTCCTTTTGCAGAATCCAGAAAGGCAGAAGAAAAATAAAGAAAAACCTAAGAACATTACAGTATCAGTTAAGTCTGTAAAAGCAATTTAAAAGGCAAAGTTATGCTTTCAAGTCTTTCTTAAAAGCAGAGACTGGGAGCCAATCTTAACTTGGACAGAATACATTCGGAATCAAGATTTATGTAGAAGAGGTTCAACCAGCTAATGAGAAGGCGTGCTGTTTGGAAGAAACACTTGAGGGGAAAATCCTCAAGAAAACGTCAAGAATGTTATGTTAAACGAAGAAATATTGGGTCACAAAATTATACAAAAGCTGAAATGTATTGTTCAAGAACTTCAGAAACCAGGTTGCCTTTTGTAATTTTCTAAGCATTAAAAACAAATAATTGCCTAGGCTAGATACGTATATCATGTTTTATATGCTATAAGGAACGTTCTTCATTTGTTTTTAATTATACATTCAGTGGCATATAGCAGAATGAAGCAACTTGCTGCATGCAATATGAGAAGGAAAGAACAACTAAAACTTGAATCTGAAGAAAGACCTGAAGTTTGATTCTTGGGATATTTAAAATGGTCAGAATGTCCTCCTCCTGCACCAGCTTTTTAAAAATATGTATATAATGTATGTTCATTTGAGGCCCATTCCTGAAAATTTCTTCTCACCACATTTTGTGCCAACAAAATTCTTCTCCATTGAGCAAAAATGCAAATGATGTACATAATCTTTGAAATATCTACATTGATATCACAATATACAAAAGAGTATATTAAAACTGAGCACATTAAAATTAAGACATAAACATACTCAAAGTGTAGGACACCCGCCAATAGTCATCCTTTCCCTGTTTGCTAATCTAATATAAACTTTATACTCACAAACCCAATGTGGACTATGTTTTGGATACTGAACCTAAATTTAGTTGTCTTTTTCTTTCTTTTATATTGCCTAAGGAAAAATACTGAGGCACTCTAAAATTGGAGAGTTTGCATATTATTCTGCCACTTTTTAGCAGGTCTTGTTAAATAACATTGCCCTAATTTTTACTTTATTCAAACTAAAAAGCTAAATGTTCCTTTTCTTATTTTTCTTGGCAGCAAATTCAGATATGAGATCAGTAATGACATTCTCCTTCCAAGACTCCATTCTACAGAGTGAATAGATAATGATAGTCTTGATTGCAGCACTGGGAAAAGTAATTTATTTTTAATCAATTACAATTTGGACAAAGTTCTCTGTCCTTCACAATTTGAAATGGAAACATACAAAGGTGAAATGCTATGATAATATTTAGAAAAATGTCAACCAATTTCTAATACTATATTTTAATATTATAGGAGTTTAAAAACATTCTTCCATTTGCTTATTATATAAGAGAAATGTAAAATATTTTAGTTTTAAGGGAGGAGAGGTTTGGGTATTTTACAAAATCATCAGTATCCATCTCCAATGAATCCATATTCAGAGTGGTCTGTCCAATCTGATAAGAAAGCTACATGAAAATTAAATGGTGTTTCTTCAGCTCAATTGTAAGTCCTTTATATAACATTATATGTTTCCACCTTGAAAGTCGAGGATCAGTCCCATGTATAAATTTTTCAACTTCAATGTAACAGGAACTTTAGCTGGTAGAAATTTAGTTCATCTCCCAGACCCTCTAATAAGATTGGAAACTAACTTAATAAGCTATATATTAGTTAAACTTAATAAGCTATATATTAGTTAAATATTCAGCTCAAAGAACACCAAGGCTCAAGTGGGTGGGTCAGTGGTGACCCAAAATACTGAGTAATGTTTGATCTTTTTATTCTAATTTGCTAGCTGACAATGCCCATTCAAAAAAATAATAATCTGTTCATTTCAAATAATGAATTATGCTTGCATGGAGGCTTCTGCCCCCACAGACTTTGGCAATAGCCCCCTTACCCATCCCCCTTCAAATATGTTCTCTGAGGCAGTTTCAACCATATGGGCCAGTACAAGACAAAGGAGACGTCATACAATCTTCTACCCTACTGGCTGTAGAAAGTATAGAGAAGATCTTTGATTGAGAGAAGGAAGAACTGTTATCAATGCAGGAAACAGATCAACATGTCAACATTAAGTCATATAAAGAGAAATGTAAAAAAATGTCTCAGAAAAGAACCACCCTAATTCTAAAGAAAATAAGAGAGGGATGAGGGAAAGATATTCAGATTTACTATAATGTTCTAATAAAACTAATGTTAGAACTATGAGGCATCTCTTTCGTAGTATGGTCTATCTTGTAAGGATGACACTGGCTTATCCAGGGGTCGGATTGAAAAATTTTAGCAACCGGTTCTCTCCCTGGTTGCTGTGTGGGCATGGCCATGGGGGCCTGGCTAATCAGCTTCCTGCACCACCGGGGGAGGGTGTTTTCACCCTCCCCGGGCTCTGGAGGCTTTCCTCGAGCCTCCAGGAGGGCGAAAATGGCCTCCCCCAGGCTCCAGAGGCCCTCCAGAGGCCGGAAACGGGTCTGTTTCTGAACTTCGGTACATCCGGTAGGCCCATTTTTCGCCCTCCTAGAGTCTCTGCGCAGGCCCTGCACTTACCTGGCATCCAAAATGGGCTGCATGGAGAGTCCTGGGAGGGGCAGGGCAGGGCGGGTGGGGTCAGCCAGTCCTTGCAAATACTGGGTCGGCGAACCAGATTAAAATTAATATCCGTTTTGGTCTGAACCAGCTGAATCCCACCCCTGGGCTTATCCCTTGCTTTTATTTCCAACATTTTGATTGCCTTTTATAAAGCATACACTATATACATGTATAGTGTATGTATATAGTGTATGTCTTTTTTTAAAAAAGCAACTATTTTTGTATAGGCGGTATAGAAATTCAATAAAATATAAATAAATAAATATAAATATTTATACATTTTATGTTTATATAATAGGAATAATTCAACTCAATACAAAGAAGTAAGAAGTAAAATGGTCACCGCATTTTGCTACTACTATCTTAGATTAGATACATTTTCTTGGGTCCTTGCAGATGGAAAACTTTGTACCTTGTCCTTAATTGTACCATTTATGGATTCTTTTACACTCACTTTTCAAAGGTTGGGTCCTTGGCTTTTACTGCTATATATATTCCAATGAACCCTAGTGTGAACTTCAGCTTAAATTAATTCAATAGTCTGCAGAAACGACTTCAGTGAGTTCTTTGTCACTAAGAACATTCATCAATTTATCAGGTCCCGGAATTTGTTTCCTCTGAAAGTATATTTGGTTCCTTCTCTCTTGCCAGTGGAAAAGAGAACTCCTTCTTTCACCAGCCCCTTAGTATTGTTTTTATCTTTGCATATTTTACTTCTGTTTCTTTTCTTTTACTGTTATTAGCTGCCTTTCTGGAAAGCCAGAGAATGAAGAGATTCTCATAAGGTCAGGTTTAATTTGACTTGGGTGGACCAGCATGGAGACTTTCAATCATCACCTTGCATAAATAACCTTTCTTAGTCAGAAGTTGTCAGTTTTTTGTCCCAGTGTTAAAGCTCCCAAAAAATGGCTCATTTAAGAACCATTCACAACTGTGATGATTATGAAAAAATAACTTTGGGACTTATCCTTGCATTAGTGGTGCGTGGTGGCGCAGTGGTTAGAATGTAGTACTGCAGGTTACTTCTGCTGACTTCTGGTTTGCCAGCAGTTTGGAGTTCGATTCTCATCAGCTCAAGCTTGATTCAGCCTTCCATCCTTCCAAGGTCAGTAAAATGAGGACCCAGATTGTTGGGGACAATATGTTAAATCACTTAGAGAGGGCTGTAAAGCACTGTGAAGCAGTATATACAGCATATCTAACTGCTATTGCTATTTACGACCTTTGCAGGTGTGCAAAACAAAGGAAAGCTGAAATAAGATCATAAATATGCATGTAGTGTAACCTTACGATGCAATCCTTTCAGCAGCCCCAAGAAGGTTCTTCACCTATTTGCACTTTGATTCAGGTGATTCTGAGGATACAGACGAACCCCCCAAGTGGCTCTCACAGTGCTAATGATCAGATAAGTGCAAACAATATAAATCTCTCCATTCTCCACCAGTTAGTTAGAACCAAGGAAGCTTCTTGAATGATAGGTAAAATGTTTTCAAAAGAAAAAAAAACAAGAAAATCCGTTGTCTTTTAAGGGGAAAAAAAAGCATTTTTGGCACTACCTGTAAATCAATTTCACATACTCTCTGCCATTACCAATGAATAATGAACAGGTGACTACTTTGTATTACTGATTTTCTAGATATCTAACCAATTTATCTCTTTAATGACCTGTAAAAATCTTGCCCTGCTTTATTCTTCCAAACTTCCACTTTTCTCTTGATTATTTTATTGATTATGTTATGTTTAAATCCACTTTGGCTTACCAAAAACTAAATTCTTTCTTAAATTGGACCTTTTAAAAAATTAATTTGGCTTTGACTGCAATTTTAATATGTCCTTATGTCTACATTTAATTAATCTTGTTTATCCTAGAACCAGCTGTCAGTTGCTACCTGGCTCTTGTCTGGCTTTTATTTCTGTAAAGCTTGTTCAAATCTTTCTTACCAGAGGGAGACAAAGAGTTATTTTAGAGATGCATGCAGTCATTTTTATGGAAACAACTGCAAATAATAAATATTTCTTGCACACAGCAGTTTAGGATTTATATAAGATGGGCTACTGCAAAAGATGCAACATTCTAAATTGTTCTTGTACTGCTGACTCTATAAGAAATATAAATTTGCGTGAAATCACTGAAAATTATTGCCGAAGAAAATATGAAACATTTAGTACAGACAATAAATAGACAACACACGAAGATTAAAATAGGGTTCAGCAGTAACATAAAAATAATGGGAACAGTAACATTAGAGAGGAAGACTTTATAATTCCTTAGAATGTGCACACATAGAGTGTCCCAGTACTGAAGTTTCCTTTGAATTGTTCTTTTCACAATTAATATTATAACCCTTTTTAAATAAACCATCTAATGTAAATAAATGGAATAAAATCTTGGTAGGGAAACTGAATGAATATTTGATTTCCTCCATCACCACCTGCCTTATATGGTTTTCCAAGAGAACAAAAAACTTATTTGTAAACATGGATCAGAACCTGTCACTGAACATCTGCTAAGTTAAAATCTAAACGTAATCCTCAACCATCTCCTGCTTTTTTCTGTGACAGGGATTAATTTCTGGAATTGCCTCAAGGATATTGAAAACTGATTTCTCATAGATGAAGACAGTTTCTTGGCTCTGAAAACATATGAGCTATAAAGATAAACCACTGAGAAGATCAAAACTGTTCTCTGTTATTGAAAAATCATTTAATTGTAAGCGTTAGGATGCCATTTCTGCTACTGTTGGGATGTCATCTATAATAGAGCAATAATTTTTCAGTGTCTGAAGGGCAATAAGAAATAGATTGCTTAGGCAACGCACAACTTGGTTTTTAGTTGCTATGAAATATGGAATATTTTCCCCATATTTAAGCATTTTTAAAAGAGGGATTTCAATTAAAATATATTACCATTGCATTTTTATGTTTCTGGACACACTATCATTGTCTAGTGCCAACAGAAAAATTCTTAAAACTAATGCTACTTTTATGGATATTAGATTATGTATAGGACTAACAAAACCGGGTTGCAAAAACTCAAGACAATCACTAGATGCAGCATACGATAGAGTTTTTCCTTTGGTACCACCTAATGGTTATCTGGATTTGTAACACTTGTTATAGGAAGGATTCCAGACTTAACTATATTTATTTATTTTCTTCCATTCAATTGTGCCTGGATAAGTCCCTGTAGTTTTCTTGGCAAGAGTTCCAGAACTGTTTGCCATTGCTCCCTTGGTAGGACTGAAAAAAAATGACTGGCCCAAGGTCACACAGTTAGGTCTGTATCCAAGGTGGACTAGAACTTGCCCTCTCACGATTTCTAGCCTGATGCCTTAACCACTATACCAAACGAGCTCTACTGTATAATTGAATTAGATGACTTTCAATCAACAGGACTTGATTTGTCTCACTCATAACAATGGATCTAACCAAGGTTCATAGGTTAAAAAAACTGTTTACACAAATGTCGAAGATTCTCAGTCATTCAGATAGAATTGTCTGGAAGTTGAATCCTGACCAATGGACTTATTTTCTTGTTGGCTTGAGATGTTTCACTGCCCATCCAAGCAACTGGATAAACAAGTTGGCTAGGGGAATCTGAGTAGGAGGAGAGGTGTTGGAATGTACCACTCCTAACTTTCTTAGGGGTATTTCTGCACCAACTTCAGGGTTTCTTCCCCTAAATGTTTGGGGGAAAATTCTAAGTCATCCAAGTATCTAGGTGTTGAATCATGCACTTTTGAATTTCTGAAGTTTATATTTGTTTATATAAATGTTCTACTTATTGAAGCATTATAGGCTAGTAAATTATAAGCTTTTTGGCTTTAAGATAAAAAACAGTAATATTTACAACGTATAAATGGGCACATACTTAAAACCACTTCATAAAATCTTGGTTTTGAAAGCATATTCAAGCTAATATCTACACTTGTTATAGTGAATATTTTTTGTGTGTAGATGTCAGAGGAACCTGGAATTCACCCCAAATTTCAATTAATGAGTTCTACATTTTGACCTAGAAAATGTTTGAGCTACAGAATCAGTGGGAACTGCTTTGGGTGATCAGCTTATCTCTATGGCTTCAGTTATGACTAATTCTTTGTAAATAAAAGTTTTTGAGTCTTTTAAAATATGGAGATTTCTTACGTAAAAGTTCAGAGCAAGTTGAAACTAGAATCCAACATTAAAGTTCAAGAATCACATATATTATCCAGCTTCAAAAGTATAAAGTGCATATAAAACAAAAAAAGAGAAACTACATTAATTCATTACAAGTCTGCAAATGACTTTAAAAAAAAAAGCAGACAAAGTAAATCAACCAGTCAATCACAGTCAGCCAGGATATGTGAAAAGATGCAAATTATGTTTTTTGGTCAGTTGACAACCATATATAGTAAATCTGGATCTTATGAATTTTCAGATACTTTAGGTTTTGAAAGTGCAATTTTTTAAATATTGGTAATGTTATAGTTAAAATACTTAAAATTTGGGAGCCTCCCAGAGTTGACTGAAAAATGAGTGTCTATATTAATGTTTTAAATAAATAAATACTGAAGAATAAATTACCCCAGCCTCAAAAGTTTAAAATGATGCAGTCCTCTCAAAACACTGGTTATGTATTCATTTTTCTTTCTTTCTTTTTTTATCAGACATTTAATTCAGGTATCTTATTAATCAATGACCACAATTTCTCAAATATTTAGATTTGTATCAAAAAATTGAAGTAAACTTTAATATTGGAGCATATATAAAATTATGTGCTACAAAGAGAACATTTTAAATATGAAGGGGAAGTATAGAAAGCCTTGTAGTAAACTAAAAATGAATTAATAAAATTAATTTTTAATTGCCAAATTTTAGGTGGGATTACATCAAAATTATCTTCGAGACCACCTTCTACCACATAGCTCCCAGCGACCGGTAAGATCCCACAGAGTTGGTCTTCTCCGGGTCCCGTCAGCTAAACAATGCCGGCTGGCGGGCCCACAGGGGAGGGCCTTCTCTGTGGCTGCCCCAGCTCTCTGGAACCAGTTACCTCCTGAGGTCCGGACCACCCCCACCTTATTGGCCTTCTGAAAAGCGGTGAAGACTTGGCTATTCCAGCAGGCCTGGGGCCGTTGATCTCGTTGTTGCGATCGTGTGAGATCCGGCCATGAAAGGTGTGAATGGGTTTTAATGTTTTAATTTTAAAATGTTTTTATAATGGTTTTTTTTTTTAAATGCATTGTAAGCCGCCCTGAGTCTTCAGAGAAAGGCGGCATAGAAATTGAATTAATTAAATTAAATTAAAATTAAATTAAAATTGCTACCCAAATTTAGGATTCGTCCTCAGTGAAATTACCTGATTTAAATAAGTATCTGAATTGATCTTACTTACTTATGTTCTAATTGTATTGTACAATACTGTACCAAATACAATTATTTCCAGGGAGTAATAAAAAAGGGTGTATAAACCGTGGACTCTGGTCAATAGAAAGATGTTTCAGATTTATAAAATGAATCAGTTCCAAATAAATGTTCATCTGCTTATCTTTTAATTGCTTCGCAGTTTGTTTTATATGCAGGAAATTCTTTTTTATTTAAATTACTGGCTTGCAATGTTTCTCATTTGATTTATTATAGGTCCCAAACTGAAGAGAGAGAAAATAAATATCTCTGCTTCTTGAAGGGCAGCAGCTTGCAGAACTGTGACAATTTTAGCTGAATCTAATCTGGACCTAAGAGGGTTCAAATCAGAGGTGAAATCCAGCAATTTTTAACTTGCTATTTTTAACTTTAAAGAAGCCTGAGTTACCTTACTATCTAAGTAATAAATAGGCCAACAATTTTAATTCTAACAATCAACACCACTATGCACCAAGGGTGAAATCCAGCAGGTTCTGACAGGTTCTGGAGAATCGGTAGCGGAAATTTTGAGTAGTTCAGAGAACCGGCAAATACCACCTCTGGCTGGCCCCAGAGTGGGGTGGGAATGGAAATTTTGCAATATCCTTCCCCCAGGAGGGGAGGGAATGGAGATTTTGCAGTATCCTTCCCCTGCCACGCCCACCAAGCCACGCCCACCGAACTGGTAGGGGAAAATTTTGATTTTCACCCCTGGTTCAAATTCTTTCCCATAATATGCAAATTTGGAATTGGATTAATACAGATAAAATGTAGTGCATAACTTGAATCAACATTTTCAAGGGTTAAATCAGAAATCTGATGATTTATATTGAAAAAGCAGACTGAAAAACAGTAATTGATTTAGAGGAAACCAGAATAATTCGGCTTGAAAATACCATTGAAAGTTAACAAAACTCTGCAATTGAAATTATCTAATTTTTTTAATTTTTTATAAGGGCATCTTCATTTATCCATTAATATAAAGTAAAAAACCAAAGGCAAACTCCTTCCAAATCTAGCTAACCAAGTCTATATTATTTCTGATTGCACTCGAGATCAGATGTTAACTGATTTTTTTTTTAATATATCAAATCAATGCATGAATAGTGTGGCACTTGTGTGTCACACATTCTAAAACAAATAGAATAAAATCAATCAACTTCATGTATTTCTAACAATACACATTTTTATTAGATTACAGTCCATCATCATTCAATTATTCCATGTTGTATCTTGTTATTGCTTTTATTATTATAAAGTGCATACACTAATATTCCCCTTTCTCTTATTTCTATCACTTATTCTAACTTTTAATCATATCACATTTTGTTAAAAAAAACTATTTCTGTCTATCCTAACTTCTAATCATGTCACCCACCTAAAAGAAAAGAAGGGAAGAGAGAGAGATAATCCTAATCGCACCTAGAATCTATTTGAAGCGTTCTCCACTCAGCAATTATTTACAATTCCTACAAATGACTTAAAATGTTGAGCAAGATCAGCATTTATTTGTGAGATTCTTTCATGGCAGTTATACTATTAGCTTAAAATGGAAGTCGTTTGCTGTGTGATCAAAAATTTCCATTCAAGTTAAAAATCCAGTCCCATTGTTCTCAGATTTATAAAATTTAAAGTGGAAGGCCATATTCTGCATTTATTATGGCATTATCTTTCGAATGAAAAGAACAGAGATAATCTGCTTTTCTGAAGGACCTCCACAGAAGGCTCAGAAATAGAATTTTTAAAAGTAAAACTCTGATCACCAATACCTGTACAGTGGGCACTTTAAAAGGATGTATGAAACAGACTCAGCCTCTAAATTTGAGCACATACATTTTTGATCTGTTTTTAATTATTGGTGTGATTTTTTAAAATATCCAGATGTTGCTATTTTAGAATTAAAGCAATAGCAAGGTTTTTTAAATATCCCTGCTTTTTAGAGACACATATTTGAGTTCAAGGAAATTATTGGAATGTATTTTAAGTTCATCCCATTTAGAATAATATTTTTTTTCTGTGATTTTAGCTTTCGTCTGTTTCCTTTTGTATTTATTTTTTTAACACACACATCCAGTAGTGGGTTTCATTTACCTTCGTTACCAGTTCGGAACTGCATGTGCACACACTTGCTTTGCTTGTGTGTGGCGCTTCTGCACATGTGCAGAACTTTCTGTGCATGCACAGCTTCCATAATGATGTCTGGGTGGGTGGGCGGAGCCTCCCACCACTCCTGCTAACGGTTTGCCTGAACCAGGACGAACCGGTAGAAACCCACCACTGCACACACTCCTTTAGGAGTTTTTCTTCATGATTAACTTTTCAAAATTTAAGTCAGCCAGGTTTATTTTTATTTCCTTATTTTATTGGTCTCTGCAAGTATGCGTTTCTTTCTCTCTTCTTAGAGTTTTAATTCTGTACACTGTATTTTTTTGTTTTATAGAATATAAAAAGGCTTTATTTACACTTAATAAATTGAGCAATTTAAAACCTGTTGTTGTTTATTCAAAAGCTCATATTCATCCATAAGAGGTAGAATGGTTTGGTGATGTGTTAGCCAAATATAAATGGGTGGAAATTCAAAATCTGCTACAGGTAAGTAGTTTGTATTGACAAATGTTTTCAATTTGTGATGGGACATAAAATTACACCCACTAATTTTTCTTTACATCAGTCATTAAGTCTTTTAATAAGAGGAGAGGAGAGAAGGAAAGGAAAGGAAAGGAAAGGAAAGGAAAGGAAAGGAAAGGAAAGGAAAGGAAAGGAAAGGAAAGGAAAGGAAAGGAAAGGAATCCCTACTATGTAAAATATTTTTAAAAAATTTGAAAGCAATGATAATTTGTTTTTAATTTTAATGAAAGACAGCTTTTGCTGAATAATTTCAGAAGACATAATTCTTTTAAACCGTTTCTTTGTCTGGATGCTTATCCTTGGTGGCAAAAGAAATTCAAGTCAAAAACTTTCCAAAACCAGTAAGAGGCATTACTATGTTATGTAGCTCTATCTAAACAATGAGTAACAAGACAGAAGAGTGCTATGTCAGATGCTATTTCAGATATTTATTTTAATTACTTCACACCAAAACCATCTCAAAATTTGCTGCAATGCAGGAGAAAATTGAGGAAAGAAACAAAGCAATAAAACCAACTGTGCTACCGTAATACATCTGTTTCCAGATGGGAGTCGTTCAATTCAGCATATAATAAAAGTAGAGAAAGGCCTCTCCTGCAAATGATTTGGAAAAAATTCCAGCGATAAAGACTAGTTGAAATAAACATCAATCCTACAAAAAAGCTGCATTATGAATGCAAATAATTTAATGTATCTTCATTATACTGAGAGTTTTTAAATCCAAAATGCACACAGTAAATGAACTGCACAGGCAGTGATGCAGGCGGTAGAAGAAACCTGCCAAATAAACAGAATTCAAGCCTCCCACTTCAACACCCAACCTCCTCTGTTGGATGAAAATCTGCAGCCAAAGAGTAAATTAATCTTCTAATTTCAGAAGGCTGAAATCTTACAATGATACTACCAGCTTAGAATCAATCAGAACAGCCACAGCAGCGAAGAAAATAGAGCAGGTGGTTAAGCTTTTGATTTCCTTTTGTGGTGAAGGTCCATGTTTTCATTTTAATGAAAAGATTTCCCTTTGCCATCAGCTTTGCAGTAAGACAAAAATAATTTCATACTTAATAGAGGATCTTGCAGTGCAACAAGAAATATATCGCAGTTTCATCACATCGAATTGTCACTTATTTCTAGCTTTGCAGATTTTTCTAAAAATTCAAGTGTCATGTATAATGATCAGAGCTTTCACTTTAAATATTCAACAGTAATCCTTTAAATTTCACAAACTCCAAAAGCCAGCCAGCCTTCCTTCCTTCCTTCCTTCCTTTTCTTTTTCTAAAATATTTTATAGTAAGGGGCTGGCTGTCAGGGACATGATAAAGGATATATATATACTGCTCAAAAAAATAAAGGGGACACAAGCAGAAGACATCCGAGATCTGAATGAATGAAATAGCCTTATTAAATACTTTGTTCTTTACATACAGTAGTTTATACACTGCTCAAACAACTAAAGGGAACACAAAACTACTGTATGTAATGAACGAAGTATTTAATAAGGCTATTTCATTCATTCAGATCTTGGATGTCTTCTGCTTGTGTTCCCTTATATATCATATTATTTCTGCAAAATACTAAAATCCAAAGAATGTATATAGGACGACTGTAACCATCTGCACATATTCAATGTATTCCTTTTTTAAAAGAAATTGATTTTGGAAAAGTGTTTTCCTTTAAAATATGAGAAATGAAAAAGTTGCAAAGGAAGAGGAAAATGAATCATGGATGAAAGAGTTCCATAATTATCTAAAAGCAAATGTATTTAGAAACACTAAGCCAACATTGATGCTAGTCTTCACTTAGTGAACATAACTGGAATCAGCAATTCCATTGTTAAGTGACATAGATGTTAACCGAGACATCACGCAACCATGACTTGTGATTTCACTACTACTCCATGAACTCTGCCTGTTGGAAGCTAGCTGTAGACTTAGAGGGAAGACTTAGAGGGAAGACAAAGACTTTTTCTTTGCTTTACAGCCCTGAGAATATTGTAAATGTGAAGATTGGTCACAAAGTTACTTTTCTATCACCGTTATAACTGAGAACAGTTGCTAAATGTCACTAAAGTGTCACTTTAGCGACACTAAAATGTCGCTAAAGTCACTAAACAAGAACTATCTATTCTTTGTAACTCAAGCATTGCATCAGGTAAGATTGCAAGCTAAAATTTTAGCTATTCAATTTTTCTAATTAATGAAATTGCCTTCAAAAAAGATAGAATCACAAAATGGCAATAAATACATGTATTTCTAGTTGCATTAAACGGAAGGGATACAGTTAATCAACAAATTCTGATTAATGAAGGTTTTTTTCCCCTTGCAGAATAATCTCCATAAATTATTAAACACGAGGCTGTGTCCTTTTCTCATTTGCAGAATTGCCATTCTACCTGGATAATTCTTTAGGCAGATACAGACACACACACACACACATCTATTTGTTCAGTAATTTTAAAGAAAGGAGAAATTCTCCACGGGAATAATTGTTTGAGCAACCTAAGCTTTAGTGTGCTTTAATTTGAATTTATTCTTTTTTAAAAAAAGAGGCTTCCTCAAGTCTATTGCACATGTTATGACAGAACATTCTGGGAGTTCTGAGATATTTGGAAGGCACCAAATAAGATAATGTTGTTTTAAAGACACCAAAGCTATCACATCCTTATAGCAAGTTCAATTTACAGTGAATAGTAACCAATCACATTACTGGGAATATTCACTGCGTGCATGATTCCAATATCTGATTCATTTGCCAGTTTGATCACATCCATGTTGCATTAAAAAAATGCAACATTAACATTAAAAAACAGTAACATTAAAAAAAACAACATATCTGCGCACATATGAACATCATTCACTGACAACTACCTTCCATAAAAAGTGATACCAGTATCCTAATATCCATCCCAGACTGTGCACCAGAACATTAGTATTTTGCAATTGATGATATAGTTTGCCTTTCTTGATTGTTGTGAGTCCACCTCTGGTCAGAGAAATATAAATATTTGGTCCTGTTCCTTAAAAGGCACTAGAACTGGCCTAAGATTAGAATCGGGACTTTGCAAATAAAGATGTCCTGCCCAAATTCCAGAATGTGATGAAAAAGATATTTTGTAGGGGGGAGAGACTGAGCATGAAACTGGGTGAATTTAGGGGTCAGCTTAAAGCAGCTTAAACTCATGGCCCATGGGCAGGATGCATCACGTGCTAGCCACGCCCACGCTCCGTTTAGCAAAGGGGGAAAAAGTCATGATACATCATGTGACTACGCCATGACGATGTGAGTTTGACAAACCTGGCTTAAAGGGAATCTGTAGCATTAGCAAATCTTCCTTAAATTTTTGTACTATGTCATGTTCATGACCATGATGTCATGAATATTGCTTGTAAAGGTAAAGGTTCCCCTCGCACATATGTGCTAGTCGTTCCCGACTCTAGGGGGAGGTGCTCATTTCCGTTTCAAAGCTGAAGAGCTAGCGCTGTCCAAAGTCGTTTCTGTGGTCAAGTGGCTGGCATGACTAAATGCCAAAAGCGCACGGAACACTGTTACCTTCCCACCAAAGGTAGTTCTATTTTTCTACTTGCATTTTTTACGTGCTTTCAAACTGCTAGATTGGCAGAAGCTGGGACAAGTAACGGGAGCTCACCCGGTTACGCGGCACTAGGGATTCAAATCACTGAACTGCCAACCTTTCGATCGAAAAGCTCAGTGTCTTAGCCACTGAACCACCACGTCCCTGCAATATTGCTGGTATAAAACCCTATAATGGCATCAAGAGAGAAAATATGAACAAATACTTTGACGAAGAAATTATGGTTCCATTATTACTTGCTTACAATATAGTACAGAAAATATTTTAAAGAAGATTTTTTTTAGGAATTTCTTTTTAAATTGCTGTTTTTAAAATATTTCTGTTTTTATTTTGAACAAAGGAAGCAAATGGAAGCTAAACCGCATAGTAATGTTGCTTCCTGAAATCCTGTGTATCTGTGTGTGCAATTTCTCTTTAATTTAATTAGCATCGACATCTATTTTGGTAACATTTGTTTAGAAAGCATTACAACACCTTGATGAAAAGTTAGAATGGATCAGAAGGGTGCATGAATTTGAATAAAAGAAACAATTGCATAGAACTGCCTTTTCTAGTTGTGAGATTTATATTGCTATGCAAGTTGATTTAATACAAAAAGATACTGGATTCTGATAACCATAGAGCCAAAATCAGAATTGATTTTTAATCATTTATACCATATATTAAGTTCAATAACACTATTAAATTAGTTTGGCTTCTTAGCATAATTTTGCACAGCATGGCCAAAAGCATTTTTTTTAAATAATCCATTCTGTCCTTGTATTGCCTTTTAATTGACCTTTTTCTAAATTGTTCACAGATTTCAACCCTCACTTCCAAGCACTGGTTTGTTAAGGCTGAGATGATAATTAGAACTGTGGCATTCTTAACTGTTAACCCATGTGCCTGCAAGGGGTTGTTCATTTATTTCATTTTTCTCTTAATTAATGTGCTGGCATGTCAAAAATAATTTAAAGTAAACAGAGGCCTGTTTTACATGCACAGTCACTTGTCTACACTGAATTCCAAGTTCTCTTGAATTCCACAATAAAAGAAGTAATTTCTACACACAATTGAACTGCTGACCTACTGAAAGTTTCCACAACCCTTGGTAATTTTCTCATTAAAAACCAATGTAAAATACAGTTTTCAAGGATCTATAATTATTTTGGCATTTTAAAAATACAAATTGCACGAAATGGGGTATGACGTGATAATAAGAACATAGTCCTGAGGAAAAGTTCTCTTTTGAAACAAGTATTTGGGAAATTCAGAGTTTTATTAATGGGACATTTCCTTTCAATCCAAATATTGAAGCCCTGGTCATCTTGTGTCTGAACTAATACGCTCTACACAGCACTACCTTGAAAAGCTACAACTGCTGTAGAGTACAGTGACTTTGGGGCCTATAGAATGACCTACAGTAGTGGCCAAAATTGTGGAAACCTTTTTGGAAAAGTGTATTTTCTAAAACTAGCTAATAACACC
The DNA here is from genome assembly GCF_059756535.1 of Pantherophis guttatus. Classification (NCBI taxonomy): domain Eukaryota; kingdom Metazoa; phylum Chordata; class Lepidosauria; order Squamata; family Colubridae; genus Pantherophis; species Pantherophis guttatus. Next base: position 27,218,065 of record NC_142067.1, read on the forward strand.
ACTTTTTTTTAGTAGTACCATAAAATTATATATCAATGGAAAGATAATTTAATCAAGAATGGAATGCAATAACATTTATGAAGGATTTGCTATTAGAATAGCAGTTACAGTATAAAGAAGAAAAGGAAAACACGTAGAAAAAACGAGCTATACAAAAATGATCACCATAGAAAAAACGAGATATACAAAAATTATCACCATGTCAGTTAATACTTAGTTGGATAACCTTTAGCATGAATTATGTCCTTACAACGTCTTCCCATGGAGTGAACCAAGTCTTTTAGTTCTGCAGCTGTTATAATGTGAAACCAAGATCGAATGATTGCTTCTATTAACTGGGTTTTATTGCTGGGTCGCTTCTGACTAACAAGTTTCTTTAGTTGGCTCCATAGATTTTCAATTGGGTTAAGGTCTGGGCTATTCCAAGGCCATTCAAGCAGTTGAATATGATTATCTTGAAACTCCCCCCCACCCCCAAAAAGTGGTGTTATTAGCCATCAAACCTCAAACATACACTTTTCCCAAAAGGTTTCCACAATTTTGGCCACTACTGTATATTACACTGGTCTTCCATGAGCTGCACTGGCGGGCCAGTTTGCTTCCAGGTGGCAAAGGTGTTGACTATCACCTTTAAAGCCCTACATGGCATGAATCTAGGCTACTTGAAGAACCATCCTACCCCAACAGAATTGGCCTGCTCCGCATGCACTGACAGAGAAAGAATACCGAGGATCCCATCAGTCAGGGAATTCTGGCTGGTAGGGTCCAGAAGGAGAGCCTTCTCTGTCATGGCCCCATCCCATTGAAGTATCTTGCCCTTTGAGGTGAGATTGACTCTTACCTTCCTGACCTTCCAAGAGCCTGAGAACCTGGTTCTGCCATTTGGGGCCCCTATGGAGGAGTATCACACTGGATGGAGTTGATGGACCATTAGCAGATCCCACCACTTCTATACATTCTGCTACTTTCTACCCCATATTTTACTTGGTAAAATAAAATTTAAAAAAATAAAATATACTATGGTTTAGGATTTATAAGAAGTAATTTTAAACTGTCAAATCTAATTCGCTGCCTATTGCTGGATTAAATGAAAACTTCCTGACCAATAGCTATCCAGAGCCTTTGCTTGAAGGCATGGAGCAAAGAAGAACACACTATCTTTTTAGATGATAGATTCAAACTATTTCTGTGCTAGGAATGCTCTTCTAAGTTTCTTCAAGCATCTCTCGCTTGATCAGTAGGGTATATATACTTTTCCCATATTGTACAGAAGCTAGTATTTTTTGAGTTTAGACAACTGTTCAATAATATGTATTTTGGTATTCCATAACACACTGTGGTAAATCAGTGGTGTGGTTTATTCAATAAAGTGTGATTAAATTTATCATAACACATAAAGCTAAAATTGTGCCAACAATATTAAATAATTTATCATAACACATAAAGCTAATATTGTGCCAACAATAATAACAATATGGCAACCACACTTTGCCATAAAATTATGGCACAGTATGATAAACACTAATGGGCAAGATGCCATGGGATATTCAAGAAAGCTGAAAATGGTTTTTGGTTTTTATTGTTGAATTTGACTTTTTTTCTTATTGTGGTCCTCTCAGAAATTCAGGCTGCTTTCTGAATATCATGTTTTACTGATATGCTTCCCAGCTCATGAAATTAAGCACTTTCCTTATTAAATAATAACTGGGTTGTGAGATATGACTCACCTTGGCAAAAGGTCAACAGAAAAACAGATCAGACACCTCAATGCCATTTCAAATCTATATTGAATACAACAAAACAAAACAAAAAATCTACTTCATTATAATATGGAATTAGGTTTATAATACGAGGTTTAAATGCACTTATGTCTTGAAAGTTATCTCCACAATTATATTGTTTCAATCAGTTCTTATACACCATATTTTTTTTTAATTCTTTTATACTATTACACATAGAGAGAGAGATAGCAGACACAGTTCTCTGAGGAAGAAGATGAAGTCATATAAGGTTAACTATCCAAGTAACAAAAGTACAAAGGAAGTGCCAATTGTCCAAGGGCCAAAAGCATCTTATGCAATCTTTCCAATTCACTTTGTTTTAGGGACAGCATCAATCTCACAACAACGTGCTTCTAACAAAATATCAGAATGTGAATTGGGTAACAATGTAATCCTTGACAAAACTTTTCAGGGATTAGAAAGAAAATACCTTCAGGATGACCTTTTCTATAGAATTTCAATAAAAAGAATATTAGTGAAAGAAAGTAAGCACAATATGCTCTATGCATGAACCCATTAAGGACAGTAGTTTATTCCATTTCGGTAAATATATTATTTATCAATTAAAAGCTGTTTGCACAATGAGGAATGCTTTTTCTTGATGTCTTCTGTTGACAAAAGTTTGGTTGCTGCCATCTTTTGGTCAATGATTTGGTACATGATTTCCACAATCATAATTTAAAAATCAGAGTGTTGACACATTTAATTAAGCCAAAGAAGCAAACCAACCACATTATGGAAAAGCATGAGGTATAATTTCAACCACAGGGTTACATTCTTAAATTAGCCAATATATATATATCTCATGTACTTAATGTACCTAGTCTTTTTCTTGCATTCCCTTGCATTGATATATGATCCTAGAGTTGGCTTACTCTAATGGCAAAGAATAAGGAGTACCTATGCCTGATCAATCATTGCCAGAAGAAAGGCAGACTTGATAAGCAATACATATTAGAATTTGGACTAGCTGATGTGAAATACCAAGCACAGAACAGTAGACTTGACCTGTTCCGATCTCAAAGCCAGCAGAATGTATTGCTTGAGATATTGAACTAGCTGATGAGATAGAGTTTCAAATCCATCTTTCACACATGAACTCTTAGATGACTGTAGGCCAATCATTGTCTCTCACCATAGTGTATGATGTCATGGAGTTACTGTTGTGTGGAAAGACTGAAGAAATGCATGTAACATATCTTTCAACTGAAATTTCAGACTTGGTTTAATGTCAGTTAGTTAGTTCCCATGGGAAGTACTTTCAGAACTTCCCAAGTAATTTGGAAAGGGAACTCAAGAGCAGTAATCAAGAAAATAGGATATGCCAGCAGCAGATAGAGGCACCTTCATCAAGACTGATTAGCAAGCTAGTTCAAAAAACTCAGCACGACTAGACAGTTGATAAAAATCAGAGTCTACTAGATTTGTCGATTGTCACATCCCTCTTATCTGAAACAATTAACTACTAACCTAGCAAAATAACAACAGTTTTTGTATTGGCAAGCAGTACTAGTATATCTGCTATTCTGGTTTTCAAGTGTTTCAATCAAGCATAGTTGAAGGCCTTGATGCTATGTCATTTTTGGAAATTCAAATGGTGGGCATAGTAAGACTGCTTCCTAGTAAAGGTTCTGCGAGACTGGATGGTTTGGAAACTTAACATTTTTCCCTCCTAGAACATTCTAATTCTATTTATTCCCCCATGTGATTGAAACAAATTGGCTTCCCCAACCACCACAGTTTGGTCATTTTTGCTTGTTATCTCAAGTCCAGGGGAATTTGAGGGGGGGGCTCTTTGGGGGTTTTGTTGTTTATCTATCTTTTACATCTTGGGTGGTTTGAGTATTTCCAGTTGCTGCTGTCCTTGACCCCATTGCTTGGGGGGTGAGGATTTCATTGCCTTCTCACACAGATAATGAAAATCAACATGATAGTAAATTTGACTAACAAGAAGCAGCTGGAGATCCAGCTTGCTCAAAGGAGGGGGCCAGTGGTCTGTTACATAAGGTGGGAAGGAAAATGGAACAGAAGTCAACTTGAACTCTGTTTCTATATATGGGGCTCCTTTCTGACCACCACAGTTGGTGAAATTCTTTGGTTTTGGCTTCCTACTTCTTTAAAATTGTATTCATTTGTGATTCTTTGTGTTTTGTGAGCATGACTATGTGGTATATACCTACCTAAGAGGTGAAGTCTGTATATGACACCTAGGAACAGAGGTGAAATCCAGCAGGTTCTGACAGGTTCTGGAGAACCGGTAGCAGAAATTTTGAGTAGTTCAGAGAACCGGCAAATACCACCTCTGGCTGGCCCCAGAGTGGGGTGGGAATGAAGTTTTTGCAATATCCTTCCCTTGCCACACCCACCAAGCCACGCCCACAGAACCAGTAGGGAAAATTTTTGGATTTTACCCCTGGGATTCCCTTCATGGGATTTACCTTCTACTTGCTCTAAGTCTTTACTCATGTCTATAGCAGCAGTAGCATTTGCTAGCAATGCCAGTGTTGCTGCTGCTGTCAATTCTGTTTTTCTACCTTGCTTAAGGTAGAAAAAGGATAAGGAAGCTTAAGGAAAGCTTATGAAATGGCCCTTGTCTTTTCTGCCAAGGAAGAAGAGGCTTATACTATAATAATATGTATTTTGATAACTGGCTGGTAATTGCTAAGTAATGATTTGGTTTGCCTTCTCTGAAGCTGAGGTCCCATATGGACAGAATGCAAAGGACTGTGAGAAAATTTTTTTGGGAGGAGTGGGAGCATGTTAGCAAGGTACAAACATAGAAGGAATGTGTGCTAACTGAGCAAACCTTAAGTCCTCAATTTTCAGTATTTATTTATTTCATTTATATAGCCTCCCATCTCAACAAATGATTCTGGGCGACTCACAATTCAAGTGTGCTTTATCAAAACTGAATGGCAGTGTAATTGATATATTACAATTGATATATTATAATTAATATAATAATTCTTTCTTGAGGATAGTAACAGATGGGCAGGGAAGTAACTTGAAGTTTGCTAATTATGAATATTCATGGTTACATCGCCTATGCATATATATCATTTTCTTCTTCTTTCCTGAAAAGCCTAAACATGAATGCATCCTTTTGTCTGTTGAATCCCCTCCCATTATTTTTTTGGAGGGAATTCAGAGATGACATTCAGTAGGTTCTGACCAGTTCTGGAGAACTTGTAGTGGAATTTTTGATAAATACCACCTCTGACTGGCCCCACTCCCATCTATTCTCTGCCTCCCAAGTCCCAGCTAATTGGGAGGAAATGGGGATTTTGCAGTAACCTTCCCCTGGAGTGGAGGGAATGGAGATTTTACAGAATCCTTCCCTTGCCACGCCCACCAAGTCACGCCCACAGAACCGGTAGTAAAAATTTGTGAATCCTACCACTGAGGGAATTCCTCCAGTGACCAGTAAATAAATACTGTAATGAGCCTTAATTATTGGCTTTTGGGTCCTGCGTTTGATTCTACAGGAACCTTTTACAGATTTGTTCCTGCTTCTGCTAACTTTTTACATTATACAGTAAGCTGAAGAATGCACAACTTTTATTTCAAGCATGGGTGGAATACTACAGTCTGTATGGCACCTTGCATCTCTCCACTTACATTTTTGTACTCCTCCTCTATCTAAAATCTGAAGATTGCACTGCAAAAATATGATGGCCTAGCCATACTTTAATACAGGGCTGTCAAACTCCCGGCCCACAGACTGGATGCGTCACATGCTGGGCACGCCCACACTGGTTTAGTGAAGGGGGAAAAAGTCCCAATACATTATGTGATGCCGCTGTGACGATTTGAGTTTGACATCCCTGCTTTAATAGTATAATCAGACTCTGCCACCGTTCTTCAAAAGGTGCAGAGTACACATATTGAGGCTACATGAGGCTCACAGGAATTATTTTACCCCTCAAACCTTTTATCAATAGGATTAGAATTGACAAAATGTCAGTTCTAATCACAACAATATTTTATAACTGGCCATATCCCTGTGATCCTTGGATTTTGAAAACGAATTTCCCATCAAGAATTTGTACACATTTATGGTAAGATATAAAAGTGATACCCAAATAAATGGAATTAAAAATTAAAAGTACTATTTCAAATTGTAAAGACTAAAAAAGTTTACTGACCATAATTGAAAGAGTATACAGGGCAATGATGGCTAACCTTTTTGTCATCACGTGCCAGGAGAGGTTCGTGCACACGCGTGCCCACACCCATAATTTTATGCACCCTGTCCTGCGCATGCAACCCCCCTCCCCGCCGCTTCTGGCATGCGATGGCCCGGTAGGCCCGTTTTTCTTTCTTACCTGGCTCCAGATCCTCTCTATGCATCTGGGAAAGGCGAAAACAGCCTTTCCCACTCCCTCGAAGGCCTTCAGAAGGCCTGAAATGGGCCATTTCCCAACTCCCGGTGGGAGAAGAAGTGACTTTTTTGCTGTCCCCAGCCTCCAGAGCCTCTCTAGGAGTCTGGAGGCTGGGGACAGCAAAAAAGTCACTTCCTGTCCACCGGGAGTTGGGAAATGGGCCCTTCCAGGCCTCCGCAGATGCATAGAGAGGATCTGGAGTCAGGTAAGAAAGAAAAACGGGCCTTGCCCACCCACCTCAGGCCCTCCGTAGGCAGGAAACAGCCTGTTTCCCTATTTCTGGTGGGCCCAGAAGGCCTGAAAATCAGCTGGCTGGCGCGTGCATGCGCCCCAGAGCTGAGCTGGTGTGCCCACTGATATGGCTACGCATGCCATCTGTAGCACGCGTGCCATAGGTTCACCATCACGGATATAGGGAAATAAGAATGTTATACTCAAAGTTACATTTAGTTTATTGTATTTTTTGGTCTATTAACATCCAAAAAGATAGTTAATGCAGTAGGATCATAAATGAAATAGACCAGTGGTGGGTTTCTACCAGTTCGCCCCGGTTCAGGCGAACTGGTTGCAGTGGTGGCAGGAGGCTCCACCCACCCACCTGGACGTCATCACGGATGTTCTGCGCATGTGCAGAAGCGCCATGCACAAGCGAAGCAAGCGCATACGCACACGATCACAGTTCCAAACCGGTGGTGAAGGTAAGTGAAACCCACTACTGAAATACACATACAATAGATACATAAACATTTTTTTAGTTTGATTTTCAGCCCATCAAAGTAGGCCAGGCCAAGAAGCAAGCATGGCAGGATTTTGGAAATGCTCTTTATTGTAGTAAGATAGAACTTTGAAAGACGTTCAAGTCTTTATAGTCAAGTGATCTAATTCTGGTGCTTGGGCAAGGTATTTATGATGGTTGCAGCATTCAGGGGTTGTAATTGATATTGACATCCCAGCCAGTTTCTGACAAGCAAAGTCAATGAGCAAAGCCAGATTCACTTAATGACCATGTGATACATTTATCAACTACAGGGATTCGCTTAACAACCATAGCAAAAAAAGGTTGTAAAATCAGGCACGACTCAACATACATTTCCCAATTGTGGTTGTAAGTCAAGGACTACAATTAAAGTGGGGGTTTTCCCTCACACTTTTCACTTTCTCAAGACTGACTAATCTTTTCTCAAAGCGCACAGCTTAATAGTTACTCATTTCTTTCTAAGATCAGCTCTACAGGCCTTTACACCAGTTTTCTTAAATTATTGTTCTTAATGCTTTGAGTGGTGACAACCTTTCAAAGGAAGTATCTCATTCAATTCACTTTCAATTCGCTTTGGAAAGCACTTTAATTTTAAATGGGCCATAGCAGTACCCTTAAATCAGTTAATTAGCACACCTATGTTTTAGACCAGGGGTCTCCAACCTTGGCAACTTTAAGACTTGTGGACTTCAACTCCCAGACTTCCTCAGCCAGCTTTGCTTTGCTGGCTGAGGAATTCTGGGAGTTGAAGTCCACAGGGGTCCCCAACCATGGCAACTTTAAGACTTGTGGACTTCAACTCCCAGAATTCCTCAGCCAGCAAAGCAAAGCTGGCTGAGGAATTCTGGGAGTTGAAGTCCACAAGTCTTAAAGTTGCCATGGTTGGGGACCCCTGTTTTAGACAGCAGCTACAGCTGTTTTAATATAGAACTGGATGGATCTTTCTTCCTTACCCTTCGAGAAAAACAGGAAAGTCGTGGCAGGATAAGGAAGGAGAATAAAATAGCAGGAATGCAGAATCAAGCTGGCTAAGCATTCCATGACTTCATCCCATCTGAAGGGCATCAGTTTGGGGAAGAGTTGCCAACAGTTAAATGCCCTTCAGGATATTCAGAAAGCAGAGTCAAGTTTCATAAGGCAGCACTTTGGGTATACTAGAGTATCTCTTGGGAAAATAAACCTTGAATTCCCCCAACTCTATATTTCTATCCTAGTCTACAAGTAACAAGTAACCACAATTGGGAAATGTATACATTTTTATTCATTTTATTTTAGGTTATTAATCAATTTCAGTATTAATCAGTTTTGAAATAGTTTTCCAGTATGGCTTTTGTAAGTCTTCTCAGCTGCTGTATTGTAGTTTTGTTTTGTTTTTTCAAAAGATCTTGCACCATTTAAAAAGCAGTTAATGAATATTAAGGAGGAATATATTATCCTCAAATGCCTCCAGGAAAGTTTTGCACTTTCTAAAAGCTAATGAATTATGGATTTTGAATAATTAAAATTTTCTGTCAAAAAGATGCCGTTATTAAAGAAAAAATGGATTTTGAATAATTAAAGCTACTGTCAAAAAGATATTGCCATTATAGAAAAATGTGTGGACATTTTTGAAGAAAAAGCTGTCGTCATCCAGAGCTTTAGAACATATATTGTAAGCCTAAGCAAGAAAGATAGGGCATCAATTGTTGTTTAGCTTAACACAAAAACTCATTCAGGCTTAATTTTAATTCATTTAATGATAAGACTTCTATTGTCTTCTTTTCAAACTAAAGAAATGAGACAGATCTGAGACTTCAGATTCAGTGAAGAATAAAATGGAAGTTCAGTAAATTCAATCATAGAACAATATCCCCGTATGTGATTTATTTGGGCTCTGGTTGCTCCAGAGAAATTGAGAAGATTTTAGTCATAGGAAATAAGATAACAAATATGAATGATTAAGCACTGAGTCATGGCACAATCTAAATTCTTTTAGAGCACCTACTTTCTATGCAAAAAGTGTAGACTCCAATTGCCAACTTCTCTAGAAAGGATTGGGGAAAAAAGTCTTCATCTGAGACTCTGAAAAAAACATTGTCAGACAATACAAAATACTACAAAATTGATTTCACCTAGCTTCACTGTGCCATGTAATTAAAGTGTTGGCAACAAATCCCCAGAAATTTGAATGTAAATGATGTGTTGTTGCAAAAATACATATGCAGTGCATTCAGAAAGTATTCAGACCAGTGGTGGGTTGCCCCAGGTTCGCACCGGTTCTATAGAACCAGTAGTAAAACCGGCTCCGCCCACTGACCCCGACGTCATCAAAACGCTTCTGTGCTTGCGCAGAAGAGTGCGCACATGTGTGAGCGAAGCGAGCGCGTGCACCCGGCCCCGCTGCAAACTGGTAGTAAAGGTAAGTAGAACCCACCCCTGATTCAGACCCCCCTTTACTTCTGTCAATTTTGTTATGCTGCAGCCTGATTCTACAGTTGTTGAAATTCATTTTTTTCTCTCATTAATCTGCACTCTGTACCCCATAGTGACAAAGTGAAAACAGAATTTTAGAAATGTTCTGTAAATTTATTAAATGCATTGTACCTCTTCAATGCATCCACAAAGTGAAATTCTATATCTGAATTGAACTAATAAGAGGGAAGGAGTGGCACAGCCTCTTTCTTCTGATGCCAGATTGACAAAGGGTTTATCTCACTAGTCAAGTAAACTCATCCTTCAATACTCAAAGGTTACAGTATTAGAAGAGAATTAAATAAATGAAATGACATTTTACATGAAACTGGATATAGAGTTATGGGTTGCTTCACCAAGGGGAAAAGGTTATTTCTCTTGTTGATTATTAATTTGTGTTTATTAAGCCCCATCAAACCACTCTAGAAAAGGGTTTGGTCACATCAACACAGCAACAATAGCCAAAGCAATGATAAGCAAAACATAACCTAAGCCCAAAACAAGAAGGTATACATAAAAGTCTCAAACAACCTCCTAAATCACATAAGAAGCTGGTAAAGTATAATCAAACTTGCAATGTTGTTACTATAGTCCCATGATGGTGAACCTATGCCACACGTGCCCAAAATGGCATGTGGAGCCATGTCTCCTGGCACACGCTGCGTTTCCCGTTCCTCTTCTGGGTTTCTGGCGTGCATGTGCGCGCGATGATCAGCTGGCCTTCGTGCATGTGGCAGTGCCAGAAACTGGAAGAACTGGTCTTCCATTTTCCTGCGTGATCATGTGTGCCAGCCAGCTGATCGTCATGTGTGCATATGCGCCAGAAGCCCAGAAGACTAGCTGGCTGGTGTGCATGCGTGCGCCAGGAACCAGAAGTTCATTTTGGGGTGCACGCTTGAGACCTCGGCAACTCCTCTTCTGGGTTGCGACCCAGACGAGCGCACTCGCCATCACTGCTATAGTCCATTTTAATAAAAGTAGCTTTTAACTTCTGCGAAGTTGTTTCTTGTTCTGTTCTACATCAAGGGCTGAAATGGGCCCATTCCACTGGGCTGCCCTTTTTGCAAAAGAATGATACTTATGATGAGAGAACAGTCAACTCAGGATGTCTGGGCATGCATGCCAGTACATGTCCAGGAGAAGCACCATCTTGGAAGATGAAAAGCATCTTGGTCCTGGCTGAATTGCTTTGGGTGGTGAACTGAAACAGGGTTTGGGCTAAGGCAAAAAGCTTCTGGTGTGAATGCAAAGGTCATTAACGAAAAGGTCTGGTGAATGGAATTAATTCACTTCAGGCAGGCTAATGAAGGCTGCCCATATCCGGGCCGAGTTCAATTGACTACAACCCCCTCAAATTTGCTTGCAATTCCTCAAGAAAATCATATTGCCAGTTTGAGATATGCTGTGTCCTTACACTGGAATAACCCTTTCCATTACAGTCCTATCTTAGAGCTGAATTATATCTGGATACCATCTTTGGCAAAAAGAAAATAAAATTAGTCAAGGTTCTGGGTTCACTACTCTTTTCTGAGCAGAATGCATTCTTGAATAAAAGGGTTAAGTTACGTTAAGGCATGACCTTCACGAGCGCCCTGGGAAAATTCTTTTGTGCTATATAATCATTAAAACAATTAAAAGCTACCCAAGTAGATCCCAATCTTCTTATTCTCTACAAGCCACCGTCCTTGGGATGCCTTTATATTGAAAGGGGTGAAAAAAACCACTTCAGAGTCCCATACAGTGATTCATGTAATGGCTTGTTTGCCAGACCTTGTTGCCACAAGATAATGTACTAATTAATCATGTTGTATTTGGTACAGATTGCAGGTTTCTGACATCCGAGAACTGACTCGCTTGTTAAAATCAGCAATAATACAGAAGATTTTTCATATGCCTAAGGATGGTTTTGTACCAGGAAAGGTGCCTTCCCCTGATGCAGGATGGTGAACAAACCAGCTTCCAGAGCACAGCTCAAAAAACTATTTAACCAGTGTTCCATAAATCACAACAGATGGATCTTAATTCGTCTTCCTCTCTGCCTTAGTAATCAAGGTTAGAAAAGCCTGGTGGTTAAACATGACACTTCTGATGTATTACATTTTGAAAAAGAAATAAGATTTTTCTGGCATCGTGTCAGCTGCCAGTCAGACTATACCAAGAAATATTGGCACTAGGGAAACTAGGCTCAAGATAGCAAATTAAGATGACATGAGATATTCAAATATTTCTGTCTCTGAATAATCAGGTACTATTCATCTCTTTTAATAACCAGTGGGGGGGGTGTACAGTAATTTGGTGTAAAAGCTATGTGTATGTTATACAAATGTGACAATTATGGATCTGCTTTCTAGGCTGCCTTTAATAATATAAACAAATGCATGTTAAAGGATGTCATATTGGCAAAGCTTGATCAAATAATATTTTCCAGCATCCTACTTCCACAATGGTTGGTATTCCTGTTATGCATTCTACCCACCAGCCAGCATATAATGCCTTATATTGACTCTGTGAGCATAGAAACCACAATAGAACAGTTAACCCAACTGGCATTATTAAACAGTTTTATTAAATAGTTTTGTGTTTGTTTTTTAGCTGTCATAAAGAACCTCGTACCTTTTTTGATTTGCTGAAATTTCAAGTCTCTGAATTAAACTCTCCCTCCAACAGGGTAATTTCAGTAGCTACCTTAATAGGTAGAAGTTAAAGTCCACATATCTGGAACATGTCCAGGCTGGAAAAGACTGGTGTGTACTTTTGAACCAAAAATCTTGGGATCAGTCCTATGATTGTCTTTGACACAATCTTTCTGGCTTCATTTAATTAATGTCTATTTGTAAGGACTTTGAAGGTAACATGGCATGACTATGGTCCTCTTAATAGGGCTTAATTTAATTCTCCTATCCTAAACTATGGTCATTCCAAAAAAAAAAAAATATGTGTAGCTTAGGGTTCAATTATGGAGTTCTTGGCACTCTCTGAGTTTGCTTGCAGAATCATGAAAGGGAGATAAGTGGCTAAATAAATTTAAGCAAAAAATAAATTTAATAATAAATACATAAATTAATGCCAGTGAGTGTAGGGCTGTGACGGCGAACCTATGGCATGCGTGCCACAGGTGGCACACGGAGCCATGTTGGTGGGCACACGAGCGTTGTCCTAGCTGAGCTCCAGCACGCATACACATGCTGGCCAGCTGATTTTCGGGCCTTCTGGGCCCACCGGAAGTCAGCAAATGGGCTGTTTCTGGCCTCTGGAGGGCCTCCGAGTGGTGGTGGTAGGGAAGCTTGTTTTCACCCTCCCCAGGCTCCTAGAAAGCCTCTGGAGCCTGGGGAGGGCAAAAAACGTGCCTACCAGGCCCACCGTGACATCACATGCCAAAAGTGGGGGGAGACGGGGTGGTTGCATGCGCATGCATGGGGGGGCAGGGTGCATAGAATTATGGGTGTGGGCACGCACGTGACCACCCCGCAGTCCCCCCCGCTTTTGGCACGTGATGGCAAAAAGATTAGCCATCACTGGTATAGGGTCTGCTGCCTGTTTATACATAGTAGCTTGCTAGACTAGAACACATCCCCTCCAGCAGTCAATCCTCACATAAACAGGTATCAACAGCGGATAAACAATCATGTAGAAAACAATACTCTAATCAAGGAACCACCAAGGAGAAAACCACACCCTCATCATAACTGGTAGAGCAAGCTGCTGTATATAAAGAGACAGCAAATCCACTCACTCACTCACACTGATGATATTACCTACTTGGGTAATGAAACATCTCCAAGCAAGCAGCCAAGTGCAGAAAGTACCAAGAACATTACATCATCGTTCATAAGAAAATAACTGGGAACTTCAAAACGTATCATAAAATTACCATCTTATATTATAATGAACAATAATATTTCCTTACCACTTTCATCTAGCAAGAAGTCATCCTGGTAACGAAATTTTTCAGGGCCACATGCAATAAATATGTCATCATCACCAAAAAAATCCTGAAGGCACACCACCTGCAATATGAAAAATCACGTAATTATGCCAAGACATGCTATACACAAAATATTACATTAAAATATTGTATTGCATAAGACCTCCAAACTCTTCTCTGTCATCTTTCCCCTTGTTTACATTAGAAAAGTCTGAAGGTAGAAGTTCCATGAAGAAAGCGGCAGAATTCCAAGTAATAAACAAGATGCTTTAAGGCAGATTGATTCCGCAAAAATATTTTTGGAGCCAAAGGCAAAGTGCAACAAAGTGCTAATAATTATAATTTTGTTTCATAAGGAATATATTTTTAAAGTAAAATTAACAAAATGAGAGTTGCTAAGCACCTGCCAAGTCAATTATTCACTAACTGAAATCAAAGTCTAGTAGGTGGTTATTACCTACCCTTAACTACAAGGCCTGTAAACTCTACCCACAGTTGTATTATAACAGGAGTCCCCAATGCCCAGTCCATGGACTGGCACCGGTCTGCAGCATGCTGGCAACTGGTCCGTGCAAACAAGTGAAGCCCCATCTGCAGGATTCAGGCACCACAGAAAATCATGCCACCCCCCTCCAGTCTACAGAAAAACCTTTCTCCACTGAACCGGTTCCTGGTGCCCAAAAGGTTGGGAGGGATTGTATTATAGCATCCAAGTGATCAAATGAAGAAATTCCTTATATCCAGTGTTTCCTTTTATATTTGTGAATGGGATATATGAGTAGAAGGAGATATGTAAGAGAAAGTGTGGGACTTCCTAGTTTGGAACTCCTTCACACAACTTCACATCTTCTTAAGTACATAAAGATAAGAAAGTGAAATGGGTTTTTGTCAGCCTTGGCAGCTTTAAGATGTGTGGACTTCAACACCCAGAATTCCCCATCCAGCATTGTTATGATTATTATGTCATTCACTAGCCTCAACTCATGCCAATGAGGAGGAAAATGGTTGAGGAACAGCAAAAGAAGTCAATGTATCTCTAGAAAAACTGAAAACAACAAAAAGAAACAAAAGTTGAACATACAGTAAACGTACAGGAAATGAAAACATTTGAGTAGATCATAGTGAGACAAAGAAATGGAACTGTAGAGTTGCTGTGAGGAAAGAAAAGATTAGAAAAATGAGCTAAAAGTAACTAAATGAAATTGAGGAGTGCAAAATTCTTTAATTGGGTAATAAACGTCAAATGCACTGGTAAAGGTTGGTGGATACTGACTTGATAATACCATTTGGAATATTAGAAGAACTGCAAAGAATATGAGTCAACAATCTCAAAGGTACTTTTTTTCTTCAAAAGGTAGCTGGATTGATTTTTCTTGAAGAAGAAGAAAACGTTTCGCTTCTCATTCAAGAAGCTTCATCAGTTCTGATGGTGGAGGGGGGGGATGGAAGGATAGGTTCTGATAGGATGGGGGGATGGAAGGATTGTATTTCTTTGCAGTCATCTGGTCATTAGCACTCTCTGAGAGCAGTTGACGACACTTGAAAGGTTATCTATGCCAGTGGTGGTATTCAGCCAGTTCTATCCGGTTTGGGCTAACAGGCAGCGGCAGCTGCGTGAGGCTCCGCCCACCCACACATCATCACGTCCCATTAATGCAAGTTTTTGATCATCTGGGCATGCACGGAAGGGCCTGCGCATGCACAGAGGTGGCGTGTGTGACCGATGCAAGCGCACGCGTGTGCTCACATTTGCGAACCTGTAGCGAAGGTAAGTAAATACCACCCCTGATCTGTGCCCTCAGGGTCACCCGAAATAGGGTGCAATTGGTTGTGGAATCATGGGCTGCATTGTAAACTGGACTTTTACAAAAAGAGACCACCCTTTGTTTGAAAGAGAGGTAAAAGAATCCATTTATGTTAGAACTGAACACCCTCCCTCAACAGATGGAGAGGAATAAGGCACCACCTATTCCCAGTTGTTTCATCATACAGTCAGCCAGATGTTCAGACTGAATTTGGCATTTTTTTATTCACTATCAAATCCTTCTCAAGGACCTGGGTATAGGCAGGTGTGGAAGTTTGATGGTGTTAGATATATCCTTGCAGAATTAAAAAATATTATTTATTCTGTTTTTTTGTGGTTGTTAAGATTGTTTATTAGCCATCTTAACTTTCATGTCAAAGCTGGAATACATACATGCATACTCTGCAGACTGTCAATTATGTTTTAAAATCTCTGCACATGGAAAGGATGCAGACAGGAATCATTAGCCATATTAATATACCTTTGCTATTTATTTGCTGACATGGTGTTCAATTCAGCCATAATTTTGTTCTGGAAATCATCCTGCAGAAAGACTATAGCATCTGCTGGATGTTTTCCATATCCAGAATTCATTCTCTGCGGTATTTGATGTATTTCACCAAAGAAAGCCAGATTTTTTTTTTCACAAAAGGAATTCATGTGAAACAGCTTAAATCTAAACAATTAAAATAATTTTTTAAAAAAAACCTAAAGCACTTGTAATCATCACAATTCTTCTAAAGTTGCACCATATGTCCAGAAAGAGATCAGTTGTATATTATCTCTCAAAATTACCAAGGCAGCTGACTGACTCATTCTTTCAAATTAACTAGATCACATATTTCCTCCCTATTGTGTTTGACTCAAAGTCTTTTTAGTCACACACCCCACTTCATTTAGTCATTACACTAGTGTGTTGCTACAAAAAGCTATAAAATGCATTTGCCACAGATAAATCGAACTTCCCCTTCTTAATTTATGGTCCAAATCACAAGACAAGGATTTAGGAAAAACCCAGGGAATGTACATGTAAAAGAAACAACTGCAGAAAAAAAAATTGGGGGTGGGGGAGAGAAGAAATCTCCATGGTGATATTCACATCATTAAGCTGCAAGAGTTTTTTTCAGTTAAGCAAAAGTCTTCCTGTTTTTAAAGGTTGGAATAACTGAGATTGATTTATAAGGAATCCTGTGTAAATGAGTAAGAGGCTCCATCTTAGCTGAGAAACCATACAGCAACTACAATAGATGTCAATTAAATCTCATTGGATCCTAGAAATCACACTGACATTGTTGTTTAGTTTATACAATAACCTCAGTTTAAACTAGATTCCTGGCTAAAACAAGCACAGGCAAAACCATGAAACTTCATGAGAGGGTCCATGCTCCATGCACATGCTATAATAAAGCATAAGGAGAATAGACGTTCAGGAGAGGTGGCTTTTCACTTGTATTCTACGCTGTACTCATTCCTTGTTGTAAATAATTTCTCAATTTAATTTAAAACGAATGGCAAAATCGTATTTCATGTGACTGCATTTTTATTCATCTCATTTGACGTAGTAAATAACCACTTTGTTATTTTGGGAAGGTAATAACAAGTATCACTTCTTCTTTTTTTTTAAAGAAAAAAAAAAGGTTTAAAGTTGCCAATTACCCTGGAAAAGTATAGGGCATGATCCAGAAGAATATGATAATTCCTCTGCTGGATATATGGTTATTTCTACTCCTAAAATCTCCCTCTCCATTTATAGAACATCATGATGAATCACTTAAACCAAGAATTATTGTACCATAAATACCATTAATTTATCATTAAAAAAAAAACCTGTCTCAAGGAAAGAACAATCTCAGATTGAACAAGGAATCGCTTAGGTATTCCTCTAATATAGTGGCATAGTATAGTGGCATTTCTTCTACAGTACTATAGTTTTTATATTGACACATGCTATTGTAAAATCTTGTATAAGCATTAATATTTAGTCCTAAGTCTAATTCACCAGAAAGAGACCAGTGGTGAAATCCAATTTTTTTTACTACCGGTTCTGTGGGCGTGGCTTGGTGGGCATGGTGGGCTTGGCTTGGTTGGGCGTGGCAGGGGAAAGATACTGCAAAATCTCCATTCCCACCCCACTCCAGGGGAAGGATACTGCAAAATCCCATTCCCTCCTCACTCCTGGGGGAAGGATATTGCAAAATCTCTATTCCCACCCCACTCTGGGGCCAGCCAGAGGTGGTATTTGCTGATTCTCCGAACTATTCAAAATTTCCACTACTGGTTCTCCGAACTGCTCAAAATTTCCACTACCGGTTCTCCAGAACCTGCTGGATTTCACCCCTGAAAGAGACTCTTATCTCTGGTTTTCATTAAGTCATCCTGCATAAACAATTTAGTAATCTCTAGCTATGCGTTTAACACTTTAAATGTAAAACGTCAACTAGGACCTCACAAATGTGAGTAGGGACAACACCTGTCTTGTTGACGAGGGGGAAATAATAGTTTCTAATCCCAAATTAAAGTAGTATTGTGGCTTTCATGGTTAGGTTGCTGGGTTGGAGGTTAGCAAGCCTGCATTCGAGAGCTAAGTGCTGTTGTGTGTCCTTTGCTCTAGATCCTGCCACCAACATGAAAGGAGCCCCCAACTGAGCATCCCTCAGGCAATGGTGATGTCACTGGCTAATTCTTTCAACCCTGAAGCACCTCAGCGCTTCTGGCAAGTGCGATGTGATCCCAAATTTGCATGAGTGTTTGTACTTTGATTGCTTCCCTAGTTACCCATATGTTAGAGATGATGAAGTCTACAAATAGTTTTTAAAATGTTTGCAAACAGAATTTAAAATATACATCATCATCTTCTTTTTACGACCCCATAATCCCTTGTGGGGTGGAGTCTGGGCAACTGAATGGACCTTAGTGTTTCCTGGCCAGATGCCCTTCCTGTCACCAATGTGGAGTTTTGTTCAGCAGATATATCCTCATTGTGCCCAGAGAGATAAATATCTGCCTCTACCTAGGATCAAACTCACAGCCTCCTCTAGACCACTGCACCAGAATTTGAAATATACATCCTCAGCCTGAATTACTACGGCTACACAACTTCTAGATTTAAGCAAGCATTCCCGCTCCCTTTAAAAGTGCTACTGAATTGAAACTGTTAACCTGAAACACAAGGAGAATAATATTAGTTTCACAACAGCAGCACCTGGTCAATCTTATGTGGGCTCAGAACATAAATTGTATCTCTCATCCACTTGGATGGGAGATTTTCAAGGAATTCCTGGGTAATTGGCCAGTCTAGATTAGAAAAAGATTCCAGAAGAAAGCAATGGCAAACCATTACTACCGGTAGATTGTTGCAAAGTAAAACAAATGAACATATTCATGAAATCACCAGGAACCAAGTTCAAATTGAAGGATTCTTGATATGAATGATGTAACTTGTAATGAAGAAATGTAGTCTGGCCCCAGATACCTGTTGGAGTGTGTGCTCCTTGGCATGACAAGTCTAGCCCTCAGCCTAAAATTGTTAATTTTAAGAGTTTATCTTGCTTTTCTCTCTGAAAGTTAGATAATGAATGAAAGAAAAAAAAATCCTGACTTAACAAAAAATATATAATGAATGGAGGATAAACTATAGACCTATAGTATAGTATAGACCTATAGTACTGTATATATTAGGGACATGGTGGCTCAGTGGCTAAGATGCTGAGCTTGTCAATCGAAAGGTCGGCAGTTCAGCGGTTCAAATCCCTAGTGCCGCGTAATGGGGTAAGCTCCTGTTACTTGTCCCAGCTTCTGCCAACCTAGCAGTTCGAAAGCACGTAAAAAATGCAAGTAGAAAAATAGGGACCACCTTTGGTGGGAAGGTAACAGCGTTCCGTGCACCTTTGGCGTTTAGTCATGCCGGCCACATGACCACGGAGACGTCTTCGGACAGCGCTGGCTCTTCGACTTTGAAATGGAGATGAGCACCGCCCCCTAGAGTCAGGAACGACTAGCACATATGTGCGAGGGGAACCTTTACCTTACTATATATATATTGCCATAGATAACTACTAAGTTTTAACTTATTGGGCATTAAGGCATTTTGTTGTCATTTATCAAAAAACAATAGCAATGTGTGCTATGATTCATATGCTATGAATATATTGCCTCCTGTAGTTGCAAGTGGTCCATCACTGGAGGTTCTCAAGCAAGATTAGATAGTCATTTGTCTGTCTAGGGATTCTTGCCTGGGCAGTGGTTGGTTTCGAAGAATTCCAGGTCCCTCCCAATCCTACGATTCTATCTTTCTAAGTTGGCTTCAGTTGACTTTTAAGAAAACCTCAGACTTCAATAGTTTCTCTATTGGACTCAACTCCCACTTAATATTTTTATAATTCTGGTAGATGTTTGTAATTCTAGAAGGTTTTACTAGATCAAAATCTAGTAAAACCTTCCACTACACATCTGCCTTCAATGATGTTCCACAAAGTGCTTGCAATCAGAATGAGATCAATAAAAGGGCTGTTAACAAAAGTAACAGATCATGGGTTCTTCCCACAAATCTATCTTATGCTCTTCGTACTGTTGTTACAGAAACAGCAAATCATTGTTGTAAAACTTTAACAAACAGGTCACCAACACTTCTTCCCAATAGTGAGTCATTTGGTCATATCCATCATGAAGTTCCTCTGCATTATGGAAAAACTAAAACCAGGCCTGGTGCTCTGAAGAATGCTCACTTTATTGTAATTTAATAGGCAACCTGGCAATTCATCAACATATGGCTGTGTGGCTGAGATTTCACACACCTAAACTATAAAAATGGAAGGAAGAACAAAATACCACATTGCTAGGAGATGATATTTCAACACAATCTGTTCTAGAATACATTTGTTATAACAGTACAGAGCACTATAGACTGTGCACGCCTAATGTTTCTGAATTGAAGACATTAACATTTTCTTCCGTTTCCATGTTTTATCCTCTGCCAGTTTTGCTTTTAAGAGCAGAACAAGACTGCCATTTGGTGGCCAGATCCCTAAACTGATTAAAAAAACTAAAACTATTCAAATCAATATTTCTCCACAATAAGTGTTAATAAAATTACTTCCATTCATATAATAGCACATAACAAAATTAGAACATTAATATTCAGTTTACATGGGGGGGCTCATCTGTTTCATCACCTAAAGCTGACCAGTTTTAAATATGCATTGATCTTATATTTCCAAGAGACTTATGAATATTAGAAGAGAATAGATCTACTCAAAATACAAATACATCTGTATCTAATCTACAATCTTTAAGACTGTGCTTGGAAACAGTATTCTTAGCTCCTTCAGTTTAAAAACAGAAGTTTAACTGCTATATTACCCTTTTAAGTTATTATTTTTTTCAGGTTCAGTTTACTCCAGAAACTCAGAATAGTGAACAATTAATGCTTAAATGTTACATGTCTAAAGCAATTTATTTTAAAGTAACTTTGCAATTTGTTTGTCAGATGCTTTGAAAATGTAGGCTTATACCGAGGACTAAGAATCATATTTCTTTGAAGTTATTAAGAGCTGCATATCACTCTTGGTGTCTTTAATTTTACTGCCTAAATTGGACAAGGTTATAGTTGCATAGACTATGCTAAAGCCTTTGACTGTGTGGATCACAACAAATTGTGGCAAGTTCTTAAAGAGATGGGAGTTATTATCTTATTTGTCTCTTGAGAAACCTATATGCAGGTCAAGAAGCAACAGTGAGAACTGGACACGGAACCACTGATTGGTTCAAAATTGGGAAAGGAGTCTGGCAAGGCTGTATACTGTCATCCTGCCTATTTCACTTATATGCAGAGCACATCATGAGAAAGGTGGGGCTAGATGAATCAAAAGTTGGAATTAAGATTGCCAGGAGAAATATCAACAACCTCAGATATGCAGATGATACCACTCTAGTGGCAGAAAGCGAAGAGGAACTAAAGAGCCTCTTGATGTGGGTGAAGAAGGAGAGTGCAAAAGTTGGCTTGAAATTCAATATTAAGAAAACTAAGATCATGGCATCCGGCCCTCTCAATTCCTGGCAAATAGATGGGGAAGAAATGGAGGTAGTGACAGATTTTTTTTTCTGGGCTCCAAGATAACCACATATGGGGACTGCAGCCAAGAAATTAAAAGACGCTTGCTCCTGGAGAGGAAAGCTATGGCAAATCTAGATAGACATCACCCTTCCAACAGAAGTGTGTATAGTCAAGGCTATGGTTTTCCCAGTTGAACTATGGTGCTGGAGAAGACTCCTGCAAGTCATTTGGACTGCAAGGCGATCAAACCAGTCAGTCCTAGACAAGATCAAACCTGACTGCTGTTTAGAAGGCCAGATCCTGAAGGTGAAACTCAAATACTTTGGCCACCTAATGAGAAGGAAGGACTCACTGGAGAAGAGCCTAATGCTGAGAAAGATTGAGGGCAAAAAAAGAGGAGGAAGACAGAGAATGAGGTGGCTGGATGGAGTCACTGAAGCATTAGGCGTGAGTTTAAATGGACTCCAGGGGATGGTAGAGAACAGGAAGGCCTGGAGGAACATTGTCCATGGGGTCGCAATGGGTCAGACACGACTTCGCAACTAACAACAACATAATTGCACAATTACTCAACAATGATTTGAAAATACCCAATAAATATAAAGAAAACCTATCCTTTAATATGCTACTTTTGGGAAAGGTTTCATCTCAGGTACCAAGGGATACCCATGTTTGTTAACCTTGTAGCAGAAACATTAAACCAAAGCATTAATGCTGAATAATTTAATCTCTCAATATGCCAGGATAACTTTTTCTACAAGCACAACCAGATCATTCATACATCCCATATTATTAAACACTTCAGAAAATGCAAAAGTAGGAGCTCTGTATGATAAGTACAGATTTTGCCTGAAAATTTTCAGTGAAAAAAATTAGATAATAATGTTTTGGTATGATAGCATAGGAAACTTCGCCAACTTGCTTTCTGGTAAATAAATGCTTCATTAGCTTTACAGATTTCAGTCACTCTTCAAGCTTTGTCAATATATTTTCTTATACTCTGCTTCATCATAGCCATAACTGTATTTTCAAATATACTAAACTATATTTCTAATACTTAAGTTCTTCTATTATTATACTATTCGACTGCATTATTTTTCTTCTTAGCCATTATTTTTTAGTTATTAAAGGCTATTTTGTCCTTTGTAATATTCTGCTTTCCCACAAGGTGGCACTGCAAACTAAAAAAACCCACCAAATATTAGCAGACTATATGTACTCAAAGATGTATGCAGTATACATTTCACAACTGAATGCCTTATAAATAAGAAGCCCTTTCATTAAAATATTTGTTAAAATATTCACATATATAAAAATAAAACATAAATTCCAAGAACATTAATAGTTCAATATACCATATTGTTTTTTGAAAAAAGAAAGAATGGGGAAGAATCTTTCAATAGCATATGTCTTTAAAAGTAATTGATTCCGGAATATCAGCAAATATTCACTACCGCAAACCATTTCCGTTACTTTGATTTTGCTTTCAATGCATAGAATTCGAAGGGTGGTGGTGCATATACCCCCAAGCAGCTAGCCAAAAATTAAGCAGTTGCTTTTAATGATTTCAAGACAGAGACGTTATTTGTACAGTGTGGTATTCAAGGGTGCACATACACATACACAAGTGGTGTATGTGTTCTGTCCGGTTCTATAGAACTGGTAGTAAAACCGGCGGGAGGCTCCGCCCACCCACCACGACGTCATCATGGGTGATCTGCGCATGTGCAGAAGCTTCTGGGCATGCGCAGAAGCGCGCACGCTCCCGCTGCAAACCAGTAGTAAAGGTAAGTGGAACCCACCCCTGACACATACATTATGCACACTTCAGTTTTTCTACTTGCCTCTGAACTAATTTAACAATCAGTTAAAAGGTAAGTAGAAACCACAGGCCAATATAGAAAACAATGACTGCACTTGTGCTTTTAGTCATATCATTTCAAACTATGTTCCAATACCAATTAATAATGTGAGACTCCAACTTTATTTTATCAAACACGAAGAGTTTGATATTTTAGTTAATACAAAGCACATAGTACATTTTTAACATCGGGGGAATAAATAAGCACACTCTTATGAAAAGTATAGCATTGTAGGCTAATACACTATAGAATTAGTTTTATTTAATTCGATCTCCCTTCCTTCTCCTCTCTCAACTGCCATTGTAGCCAGGCATCCCAAAATGATACTGTCCATTACGACACCTAAAAACAGTTCTAAATTTGAACTGTTGAACCAAACTGAAATGGATCAAATAAGTAATCTCCGCCAGAAATATATGGAGCTGATATGTTAGCACCAGAGGTGGGTTTGAGCTGGTTCTGACCAGTTTTGGAGAACCGGTTGCGGATATTTTGAGTAGTTTGGAGAACCAATAAATACCACCTCTGACTGGCCCCGCCCCCATCTATTCTCTGCCTCCCGAGTCCCAGCTGATTGGGAGGAAATAGGGATTTTGCAGTAACCTTCCCCTGGAGTGGGGTGGGAATGAAGATTTTACAGTATCCTACCCCTGCCATGCCTACTAAACCATGCCACACCCACCAAGCCACGCCCACAGAACCGGTAGTAAAGAAATTTGAATCCCACCACTGGTTAGCACCTATTGATAAAATTTATTTAAATGAAGCCTTAGTGAGAATTAGAGAATTCTTTGTTTAAAAGGTCTCATTAGCTTTGTCATATGTTTGTCATATCTTTTTTTTGCAAAACAGATTTCAACAGATTATTTACTCATCACATATATAAATAAAGAAGGGCAAGTTTCAAACATATGCATGGGACAATAACATCTTTTCTCCAAGAGTCCAATCCATATCCTTGGGTGGTGTAAACATGTTATTGGCTAAACGGAACCCAACATCAACTTAATTTGTACCAACTACAGCATCCAAAGTGGTTCAGGTATGAATTTTGGTATAATGTGCACATTTGTAGTTAGTATTCTTTCTATTGGTTTATCTGAATCATTTATAAAGTTGTTAAATACAGAAAGCCAGATTCTGCTAAATTAACCTCACTTATTGTTTTTTGGAGTTGATTAGAAGCCCTTGATAGATTGGACTACATGTTCATGAACATGTTCATGTTCAGCTGCCAATCCACCTGCCATTAGCAATGTGCAAATCCCATTTGATCATCATCAGTCATATAGAAGGTTTATTTCAACATGGCTAAAGTACAATATATTTTAGCTACAGGATTCCTCGTATCTATTTCATCAACTTTTTAAAAAAAAAGTTAATTTAGCAAAATTGGGTCTGAGAAATTGAGCTTGCCTTTTGTAATCAAATTTCAGACTTGCTTTAAAAGTAAATTCTCAGCCCGAAAGTTTTTTCCGATCCTTTCCAGTCAATATCACATTGACAGGATAATATTTGTCATCTATTTTACAGATTAATCCATAACATGTATTGCCTAAGTCTCTTCTTTTTACAGATATAGAAGACTCAGCAACTGGTTATTTTCTTGCTAAAATATCAGCCCAGAGTATCTTGACAAGTAGTTGTTTCCATGGAGATGGCAAATGAATATTATCCATGTTACAGTGAGCTTCTGATTTCATCTTGAACCATTAACCATCAAGCCAGGACTCATTTATTATTCATTTGCAGGAAGGAAATGGATAAAACCCTGAACACCACAGCAGATTAAAATCTCTTCACATGTGGGAAAAACGAAATTCATTAGATTCACAGTAATCACTTTTTATAAAAAAAACAACTTACACTTCTCAGGCAAGACTAATACACATAATACATGCTGAACAATGCCCCAAAAAGCGTTTTAAAGATCACTTTTAATATCAGATCCATTTTAAAAGCCTAAGGAGCTGATATAATATAGAAATATATTTCTGAGCTGTATTTTACTCTGAGTGTTTAGCTTCCATTTCTGATCCAGAGCAGATTGAATCTCCCTATGAAGTTTTGTTATGTTTCTCTTTTGAGATTCGGTGTTCAAATTTAATATACCATATATTAGGACTAGTGAAAGTCTGTGTATGTTATCAGTGGATTCAAGCTTTTGAGTTTTTTTTTTTAAATGTATGAACAACCCTTTCAGTAATATTACAGTAATACATGTACTCCTGTGCTAAAGGAATATTTCAGTCTTATTGCTATCATTTTTCAATCTAGGAATTGTTTGAGTAAAACATCTCAATCCATGATTATAATATATGTATGCTACAAGAAATGTTGCAGTTTTGAATGACAGATTCTCATTTAGACTCATCTCTAGGGAAGAAAATTTTCGTATTTCTGCATATTTACAAGTATATAATAGTTTCTCTAAGTTGCTACCCATCCAGATGTTTTAGTGTAACTTCAGCCATGTTGACTAGCAGTTCTGGTAATTGTAGTGCAACTGAATGAGGATTTAAACCAGGAATGTGAAACTCGCGGCCCGCAAGCCGGATGCATCATATACTGACCACGCCCACTCCTGGTTTAGCAAAGGGGGGGAAAGTTGCAATACATCACATAACGACAACATGCCGCCATGAATTTGACACCCCTGATTTAAACTATAGCTTCTTCTAAGAGCTACTATTCCTCAAAAAGCCTTGATATTACCAAGAAAAATATCAGGAATTTAAAATGTTCTCCAAAAATTCCTTCATAAGAATAAAACATGGATTCTTTGAAAGACATCTGCAATCGTTCTTTGGTCCTTGATATGTCATTCAAATTTCATCACCAACATTCAGTTTAAACAAGATTATCCATATGTCTTTAAAAAATTGCTGATTAAAAGCGAATCTATCTTATACATAGTTGGTTTAATGAAATGCAAAGTGCATACACACACACACACACACAATTTTTTTTTCTGCTATGGAAATAAGCAGACATTCCTTTGAATACAGCACTGATTTCCTTTTCAGCTTTGGCTCCTAAGGAGACAGTGATTTTATTTCTTGAAGATTAGTCTGACCTAACATTTTTGTCACTTTTTAACAAATCTAATGAGTTTAGTAGTAGCTTAATGGATTAATGGTAATCTTGGTGCATGTTGTCAATCATACAGTGAGGCTAAAAATGTTTTAAGCAACTGCCTTATTTAACTTTGTAACACACTTTATAACCCTAACTGTGATTTACAATGTCAGCATATTGCCTCCAACCATCTATGTCCTCATTTTACCTACCTCAGAAGGATGGAAGGCTAAGTCAATCTTGGGCCTGTCAGGATCAAATTCCAAACTGAATATATCCTCTCCAGCAGCCCAGATAAGCAGGGATCAACACAAGGCAAACAATCAAGCAGAAATCCATACCTTAATCAAGGAACTACCAAGGAGAAAACCACTCACTCACCAAAACAGCAGTGCAAGTTATTATACATAAAGAGGGGACAAACCCCACAATCACTTCCACTGTTGAGGTTACCTAGTTGTTTAACAATATATCTACAAACAAATAACAAAGTCAAGAGCACCAAAGATGCTGCAGTTAAAATCTGAACTACATACCGTATTTTTGGGAGTATAAAATGCACCTTTTTCCCCCCTGAAAGGGGGTGAAAATTTAGGTGTGTCTTATACACCGAATGTAGCCCCGCCTACCCACTGGCCCCCACCCTTTGGTCTCTGCCTCCCAGCAGTTACCTTCTTGTAGTAATCAGCAAGAAAAAACAGCTCTTTTTTCAGCTTCAGCACAGCCTAATTATCACAAATTGATTGGATCGGCCTCCCGACTCTCAGCTGTTTTGCTCTCAGCTGTTTTGCACAGGCCTCTGCTGCTTGCAGCAAGGAGGTAAATTGTTGGAGCAGATTTTTTTTTTCTTGTGCTAATCAAGCTTTGCTGAAAATGAAAATGAAAGTAAAGCAGGCTGTTTGCTGCAACAAGGCGAAATTGCTGGGGGGCAGAGGCAGATTTCTTTTTCTTGTTTTCCTCACCAAAAAAGGTAGGTGCCTCTAATAGTCTGGTGCATTTTATACTCCGAAAAATACGGTATATTCTCTTCTATTGGAACTTAATTCCTTCTTGGGCATTGTTTTTATTCCAAACCAATCAAACATTAGACATAAGGACAGTAACTCTTCAAAAAGAGAATGTCAAACCAAATTTAGTGTGAGGAATAATGTGGCAAAAGAAAACTCAAGTTTGAAAATGGACTAGATCAGATCCATAGCTTCAGAAAAAAGATGTCAAAAATATTTCAATTACATACACATGGTGGCACTTACTGACTTGGCTGATCACAAAACAAAACAACAAAACAAAACCAGATTAGTCCAGGTTAGTATTCAGATAAGAAACCACCATGTGAAATCATGTGGTTGTAGGATAAAGTTGAGAAAATCCTCTGAAAAGAGGCAAATTATTGGTGTATTTTACCAAGAAAATAACTTCTTAGCTTTTTATTGGAATGTCACAATTCTTAAATTTATTTCATTGAATTTACTGTTTAAAAAATAGTATATTTTTTAAAAATAGTGGCGTAGGAGGCTAATGCCTCCTACTAAGGCAGCATTTAACATCCAGCTGCCTGCAATTACTGCAAGTTCAATTCTCACCAGGCTCAAGGTCGACTCAGCCTTCCATCCTTTCTAAGGTGGGTAAAATGAGGACCCGGTTTGTGGGGGCAATAAGCTGACTTCGTATAAAATATACAAAAGTATGAAGGCTATTGCTTAACACATTGTAAGCCACCCTGAGTCTCTGGAGAAGGGCGGCATATAAAAATAAATAAAAATTAAAAAAATAAAAATATAAAAACTTTCTTAAAAGAAGAATGTTCTGGTGGGAAAGCATATAAAAAGCAACTAGTTTTGCCAGAGTGAACAACTGAAAGCTTTGAGAGGTTGAAAGAAGAAACAGAAGATATGTACATTACCAATTAATTTTCACTATGGGGAAAAGGGAACATTGCTATTGATGTTTAGAATCTATTTCACAGGAAATGCAATAGAATATTGATGCTGCAAACAGAATGTCAGCAGTGAGGATTTTCATAGATTGCCATTTTCTCTCTCCATCATTAAATGGAAGATCCAACTGCAGTTAAGTGCACAGAGAGGGGAAAAGTCAACCAAGTGTGGCTGATAGCACTCAGCAAAATCCTTGCAGAATACTGTTCACCAAGGGACTCATAACAGCTTCCTATCACAAATTTTGTCAGCTCTCTCACTAATGCAAAGCCAGATTGCCAGAATATCACTTTGACAGGTCTTTGAATTTTGTGGGTTTCTCTTATTAGAGCTCATTCAAAGACACTGAGCAACATTTAAAATTAAGAACCCATTCATGAATGTATTTTGCACTGCAGCCAAAAATAATTAGCCATATTCTGGCAAATGCTGAATACTGGTGCTCTCTTGATTGCAAGAAAGGCAAATTTACAGGCTTAACATGATTAAGCTGATGATGGATAACAACTAATACAACACTAGAATGCCAAGCAGGCTGATCGGCATGAGGTTTGATCCATGGAACGAGACAGCCAAAAGAACATAATTTACCTGCTGGTGTGACAGATGAGTGGATTGTGTGAGGATTTAGGATAGGAGAAGAAATTACATCTAGAAATGATGAAAATGATGGATCCACAAAGAAATCTTCTCACTGAGATTTCCATTGAAAAAGTAAGTCCTTAGTTTACAAGGACACACAGTCGGAATATGAAATGGGATATTTTTGAAGGAAAAAAAAATGAAATCTACTATATTGAATCGTTGCCAAAATAAATGAATTTCAATAGATTGAAAGGGCGTATTTTAATTTAGATTATATGATATACGAGTCAGGACATGCATTTATATGAAAAAAAGAAAGCAGAAATTATGTTGAAATAGGATATTGCTAAGTATGTTTATGCAAATAACCAGCAAAAAGACAGGACTGTATCTATTACATAAGCAGGGGTCCCTAAACCTCGGCCCGTGAATCAGCAGTGGTGTGCAGCATGCCAGAACCCAGACTGTGCAAACAAGTGAAGTCCCATCTGTGGGATGCAGGCAGCACACAAAACCACACCCCTCTGGTCTGCAGAAAAACCTTTGTACATGGAACTGGTCCCTGGTGCCCAAAAGGTTGGGAGCCATTGACATAATGCATAAATAAGGAAGATGCTAAAGCTACAGCAGATGGTGGCAAGAGATGTTAAATGCAACATCAACAATGATGTGCAATTGGAATGAAAAAGTTGGAGAAATGGAGAAATCTGGTATCACTGGAACTATCACTTGCTACCGGCAGCACTGCAAAGAAAACTGCTTATTGCCACTATCTTCTTCAAGCAATATAAATACAGACTATACAAATGGGCATCATCAGATAGATAACATATAATTAAATAGATTATATAATAGGAGAATCCCATAACATTATATTTTTTATATTTCCCCACTATATATGTCAGGAAGTCACAGCCATGGTGAAACTGACTGGCTCCAGGTTGGCATAGGAGTGAGGCAAGAATGTATATTTAACCTCCATGCTGAATATATATATTAAGGGAAACTGACTGAAGAAGATGAGCATGATTTTATAACTGTAGACAGATACATCAATAATCTATGCTATGCTGACACTATAGCCAGAAATGCAGAGCATCTGCAAGATTCTACTAATAAAAGGAGCTGTCAGGCACAAAAGACCAAGTCCACAGGTGAGGGTTTAATTAAACTGATTTATCGCTAAAAAGCTTATGCATAGTAAGTATCTTCTCAACTACAATAAGCAGTTGCTTGGAGTTATGGAATATAAGGGAAATTGGTCCAACTTGTGGTTACATAGGGAATTTAAGGCTGATCTCTCTTTTAATTCCACCCCCATGTTCTGCCACTCCTCCTCTATAGGAGCATAATGTAATTGTTAATTCAATGCAATTGAATTATGAAAAATGAACTCAGGAAGCTCAAACTGCCCAAGGAGCTGCTAATAGTTCTACACAGGAATTATTGAGTCTGTCAACTGCACCTCTATAACTGTCTGGTTTGACCCAACAAGACAGACACAGACTTCAGAGGATAATTATAACTGCAGAAAAAACAATTACCACCAACCTGTCTTCCATTGAGGACCTGTTCTGCACGAGTAAAAAAGAGGACTCTGAAAATATTTACAGACCCCTCACATCCTGGACATAAATTGTTTCAACTTCTGCCCTCAAAATGATACTATAGGGCACTGGGCACAAAAACAACTAGACACAAGGACAGTTTTTTCCCAAACGCCATCACTCTGCTAAACAAATAATTCCCTCAACACTATCAAACTATTCACTAAGTCTGCATTACTATTACCAGTAATCTTCTCATCATTCCTATCACCCATCTCCTTCCACTTATGACTACATGACTGTAACTTTGTTGCTTGTATCCTTACGATTTATATTGTTTCCTAGTATGATTTGATTGCTTATTTGTACCCTATGACTATCATTAAGTGTTGTACCTTATGATTCTTGATGAATGTATTTTGTCTTTTTATGTACACTGAGAGCATATGCACCAAAGACAAATTCCTTGTGTGTCCAATCACACTTGGCCAATAAAGAATTCTGTTCTGTTCTGTTCTGTTCTGTTCTATTCTATTCTATTCTATTCTATTCTATTCTATTCTATTCTATTCTATTCTATTCTATTCTATTCTATTCTATTCTATTCTATTCTATTCTATTCTATTCTATTCTATTCTATTCTATTCATTCAGATTATGCTAAGCCTGGCCAGAGTGAATATTTCACAGAAAAGTCTCTAACCGATCATAATTTATGCATTCCTGATTAAAATCCCTGCAATATCATTCAGAACTGTGTGTAAGTGTAATGATAAATTATATTACACATCATTTCCTTGACATTAGGAATTCCTTGTCACTTGCAGTACATAAATCAATGGTATGTTATAAACATATAAAACTATGAAGAAGCTCACAGTGCTAATATATTATCATTTTATTTAGAACTGTCTCTCCTGTGAGACGTGGAACCAACAATCACACTTGATGGTCACTTTCTACTACTTGCTATCAGTTCACCAGAAGTGCAGAAAAAGAGGACCTGCAGCTTGCTGGCTTACAATAGTGAATTTTCTTAGACTGTCAAGACCAGCGTTTATCACTAGTTTATATATAGCAACTTCTACCCCATCCTTCCCACACTGCCTCGTTGTCAGTCTGACAGTAGGAACCAATTGCCTTCGACAATGGCAGGTGTTCTTCCCACTCATTTCTTCCAGAAAAGATTTCTCATCTAGTTTAGGACAAGAGTAATTTAGCTTCATAGTAGTTGACAATTATCTTGCTCCAAGATTAATTTTTGTCTGATGAAAACAGGCATAATGTAGTCAAAACACAGTGCAGAATAAAAGTCACTCTCATTTAAAGATGAGAGGTTTTGAACATGAAACTTAGAAATATTTTAGATGTTAAAAGAAATAAACACAAACCATAGTTCTTAGGCCTTTTGATTTATGTATTTTATTTTCTTTAGGCCGGCTGACTGCTCTATTTGATCACAATCATTAGACAGAGCTGCTAATCAGAGATAAAAATAGATGTACTGATTTGATTTGGTTTGGTTTGGTTTGGTTTGTGCCTCAATCAGACAACCTTGGCAGTTCACAATTAAATATCCAACATAAATTATAGAAGTAATAAAGACTATAACCAAATCTCCTCTAAAAACCAACAACAATTTCATCTTCCAAACGGTCTCCAAAATAATTGAGTTTCTAAAAACTGTCAGAAAGAAGATCAGATTGCAGCATCAAATTTCTGGAGAGAGGCTATTCCATGGTGCAAAACCACAAGAGTATCGATACCTGTGCCTCACTACCTCTGACCTGGAAAATATGGGGAGCCTACAACCACTTTTCCAGGAATGTTAGAAGCTGCACTCCACATACTTTGCATATGTAGCCCACTCGGTACACACATTTATATTCATCTACCCAAAGCACAACATGAGGGAGAACAGAAATGCACATATAGAGGAAATGCGTACACTGAAAAATATGTATACCAACACCTTACACATGCAGAAACAGCTTGTGAGAGTAGAAATGTGCACAAGCAGAAAACACACGTACACATACGCAGAACAGAATCTACATGCAGGCACAATATATGGACAGAACAGAAAAACACAAGTGCACACACCATATTACAAACAGCAATAAACATCTCTGCCTCCTATGGCTACTGCAGGAAAGGCGGAAAGGTGTCCCTTTGATGGTATGATTATATTGAAACATAAGGGCAAGGGACCCAATTTGGATCAGCATCTTAGGGTAAGAAGTTAAGAGATATTTATTTATCCCTGTTGGTTCCAGTCCAGGCTAGGGTTACGTTGTATGTTGTATGCATCATACAAGTATACATGTTTAAAAGCGTTGACTCCAAGAAAATTCCAGGAATTATCATACTGTTACTTTTATTTGTTCTGCAAAATTAGAAGGTGCTAATGATTCTTGAATCATTGATAAATTCTTGAATTCTTGGATTATATCCACTATAACTAGTTACACTAAACAGCCAATGTGGAAATAAGTACTTTTAACCAGCTGTCTCCTTTCCATACTATAAACGAAACAAGTTACTCAGTGCAATCAGCGAGGGTTTTTACATTTGCAGAAATTGTTGTGACTCAAACAACAGCTGGTACAAAAACTATTTAGCAGAAAGGACAGGTGTAAAAAGAAGAATGTAGACAGCAAAAGGAAATAACTTTGGAAACTGCATAACTGACATCTCAGTGGTAAATCTCAGGCACTTGGCTCACAAGTCACAATCAGCCATAATATGGTTAATTTGAGTCAGTACAAATGGTTTTATGGTTTATTGTTAGCCCCTGCAGTGAATCAGAGCAACTTGCAGGACACTCTAATTAGAAATGAATTTTCATTATGAAAATAAATTCAGTTGGCATAGCTTGTATATGCAGCTGTCTCAGGAATATCTGCAGGGTGACTGTAAAAAAAGAAAAGGAGGGTCACCCATTACACACAGGCACACAAATACATTTTAAAATCATAGGATCAAATGAGCACACAAAGGGGAGGTAATCGTTGCATCAATTACATTACAGCACCACTATAAATTTGCACTCTCCATCTAAGAAAAAGAAAAAAAATAGTCACTATACCAATAATTAAGACATTTGTTGACATGATTTTTTTTTAATTAGACTTTTGGGCTTTTGCAGTATTTTGCAGGAATAAAATGAAATATTCAAAGGAAATTATTTAAGTCACAATCACATTTTTTTTTGTATTGACAGTAACTAATAAGCTCTTTTGATCAATGAAGGACTACGGAATCTCAGTTATGCTTAAAAAAAATCAATTCAATTGTATAGAATGTGAAGGATGTATGTTTGTGTTTTATTTTTATAGTTATATATACTGAAGATGGCATTTAATTTCGTTGTATGAGGTGCAATGACAATAAACTAAACTAAACTAAAATCAACAGTACAGTTTGGCTAGATCCCTCCTGAAGCTAAACTTCAGGACTCCTCAGCCAAGGAGAAGAATCAAAGGAGAAAGACACAATGGGACCCATTGAGATAGATGCCATTTGTCACAACATCTTTTCTTCGCACATGTGAAAAAGATGTTTTAGTTACTGCTGGCTGGGCACATATACCCATAAATCCATTTTACATGTATTTCATGCTTCTATCTTTCAATAATAGCTTTCAAAAGAAGTTTCCCCTATGCCAGCATTTAAAACAATGTTAGAATCCTTACAGTCTGAGTCACCAACATTCATTCATTGGTGCACTTTTAGCCCCAATCTTAAGATTCTGGGCACAAGAACTAACTACAAGCAAACCTAAGTGTAAGCAGAAGGGGGAAAAAGATGGTTACTCAAAATCAACAAAAGTTGTTTTTATCCCAAGCCAACAACTGCTGAAAAAAAAAATACTGCAAACTCAGAGAGTGGCAGTGGCCAGGAAAGTTTTCAGTAACAGGCTGAGGAGCTGCAGTCCTTCTTAGAGAAATTCAACCTTGTCTCAATTATCTATGCAGTAGTGACAATGAAGCTACTATATATTACTATTAAGGGCTGTGTTAAGACATTTATATATAAGCTATATAATTTGCCAATTTGTACATATCCAATTCACATTTCTTATAATAAGAAGGAATGTCTCCAAGCTTCATTCAGCATACGGATGCATTCTTCCCCTTTCCTCAAAAGCCATAACTGATGGCAACTTCAAACGGAGGCCCCAGAAGTGTGGTTCTGCTTTCCTTATGAGAAAATGTTTGGTAAACTTTAGCTTTAAAAAAAAGGCAAGTCATCAGAGACATCATCAAGCATGACATGGAGGAAATGTAATGGTATATGGGAGTGATCTTGAGATATGGGGGATGAACCACAGTCAGAGCAAGGGTCAAATAAGAGGCAGCTTAGCCCACAGCAAGAATGTGGGCATGGCAAACATGTCAGGAGGGACCCTCCCTAGCTTCTTGGCTTGTGAAGGCAATGGGGGAAGAAATATACTTTCAGACTTGCAAGATTCTGTTAAAGTAAAAATAGTTCATCTTGGCATGCTTCTTGTCTGAACTACCTCTAGGACTGACAGAAAGTGAATAGGGAGAAATTTCTATCCCTCTCTCAAAGCACTAGGATCAGAGGTTATATTGGATGGCTCTAAAAGGGGTTAGATAAATTCATAGAATACAGTTCTAGCAAGAACTATTAGTTCTGAATCATACCAGTTATGGAACTAAAGTTAAACATCCAGAGGCACCTAGTTGGCTAGTGTAAAAAAATGGATGAAGTCAAGCTTAGCTTACTCCAGAAGAATTACCCTAATGTTCATATATTTCTTTTTCTGAAGTTTCATACTCTTGAATAAATAAGGAAACGACAAAATCCAAGAGTTCCTTTAAACACTGATTTTCAGGGAAGAAATCCTTCTAACTATTCTTGATACACTGAAATTATTTGTAGAAGACAGCTATTGCCCCAGAAGTGGTTGAAGATTGGGTTTAGTGCTGCTTGCGTTGAAGGTTAGTTAGATAGATGATAGACAGACAGACCTGTTTAGGAGATGGTTGTTTTTTCTCCTCCTTCTAGTCATTGTTGATATCTGATGACTACCTGGATACTCCTTGCAGTTCCTGCAGCTTCTTGGCAAGATTTCAGAAGTGGTTTACCGTTATCTCTTTCTTAGGGCTGAGAGAGAGAGTGACTCCAGTCACCAATCTGGCTTGTACCTGAGGCAGGAATAGGCTCACAGTCTCCTGGTTTTTAACTTGTGTCTTAACCACTACACTTAGCTGACTCTAACTGCATGAATAGGGACACATATTTTCCCAAGTACATGAATGAGGACATTTTTATTTTATAAATAGCTGCTGGGAGCAGACACATTAAATCTGGTTATGTAAAACATGAGAAGGATGAATTTATCTCATAGACATGCAAAGGATATTTGCACTGTTGATTCCACTTCCAACATCTTGGCTTTTTATACATACACACACACAAACACAAAGGGGGGGGGAGAGAAAGAGAGAGTATTGACCATGTGTAAGATATAAGTAAAGTAATGTTTTCTAAATCCTTTCCAAAAACTTGAATGTACACCAAACAATTTTATCTCTCAAAGGAGAACATTCCACAGATTGGAAAGACACAAATTAATGGATTGCCGTATATTTGCAAATGAGGTTGCCTTCATAAAGGCCTCTCCTGCAAATGTTTAGAAGCTGGAAAAGCTTGTAATGAAACAAGTAATACCACAAGACTTGGTAAAGCTATGCACCATTTAAAGCTTTGAAAGTTAAAACTAAGTGTTTAACTTTGCATATAAAAAAACCTTATCGATTATCAACCAAACACTATATAACTTTTATATTAGATACTTACTACTGAATTATATAGAAACTTAGCTAATACATGATGTTCTTTTATATTTATTTTCTGTCATTTGCCCTTGAGAAGAACTAGATCAGCTTCACCTGTGCTCAGTTACCTTTATAAGAACGTCAGACAAACTTAACAACTTACAATATATGTTTGGCCATCTGGTTTTTCAGCCAGTGTCAAAAAAGCTTATGTGGACTCAAGCTTACTCTGACCTAAAAAGGGGAAACTGTCAATATGCTTGGGGAAATATGCTTCATGAGATTTGCAACAAGCAAATTGGCATTGACAGCAATGAATTATTAAAATACTGGTAAAAGCAAGAGCAGCAAGAATTGTTCACTTGTGATCTCACTTGGGTTGGGCTGCTCTTCAAAATTCTGTCTGAGCATTTGAAAATGAAGATTATTCAGCCTGACAAAGCAGGAGAAGATTGTTTTAAAAATCTCTAAATGCTTCCAGCTAAGCCATTCCAATTGTGAAAAGTATGGTTAACATGGACATTACATAGAACTGTTAAGATCAAGGCAAACTCTGGAGGACCAGAGAGGAAATCCTCTCCCAGAACTGCTTGAAGACTGGTCAGGTTTGCAAAACAAAAACCACAAATCCCCACAAACGATCTCCTAAAAAGCACAGAGTAACTGTCCACAATATCACATTGCTTATTTGATAATGATAAGAATGGAAGAGCTGTCAAAAGAAAACCATTTCTCCAACCTCACCACAAAAGTATGCAAAAGAAAACCCTTAATAAACCTGAAATGTTTTAGAACAAAGTGCTTAGGACTGACCTAACAATTATTGAAATATTCAGTTACAGCTACATATACACAAGATACATTTGGAGAAAGAGGTGTGAAGCATTTGAACATTTAGAGGAGAATTTTTTATTGGCCAAGTGTGATTGAACACACAAGGAATTTGTCTTTGGTGTATTTGCTCTCAGTGTACGTAAGGAGAATAAAAGACATTCTTCAAGAATAAAAAGATACAACACTTAGTGATAGTCAAGGTTACTAATAAGGTATCAAATTGTACTAGGAAAAAAGTAAAAGCAATATAAATTGAAAGATACAAGCAACATGGTTATAGTAATAAGTGGGAAGAGATAGACACTAGTAAGGAAGAGAAGAATAATAGAAGAATAATTTGTTAATTGTTTAGCAGGAAAAGCAAGGGTAAAAGAATGAATACATTCAAAATATATATCAACAGGTACCCCTGTGTCTCTCTGAATATGTAGTAATGGCTCAGTAATTTTAAGCCATACGCTTCTTTGCTGTCTGACTACAATGATTCTACATAGAACTTCATTATCCATCCTTGGATAAATTTTCAGGCAAGGAATGAGTTTTATTTACCACTCCTTCTTTCAGAAAAGGACTCAAAAATATTCTCCCATGTTGCTGACTGTTGTACCACCTGGGTATTTATCTGTACACCATCTATTAAATTACAATATTTTATTTTATCCAAAGTCTCATTTATTTTTGATCATGTTATCCATACGATTATGCATGCGGATATAGGCAACAACCCCACTACTGGATCTTGTATTGTGCCTGACCATATGTTGGTGATAAGCAATTTGATTTAACTAGATACCAACATACCCTCAAAATAGATCAGAGACTACTTTTCTATTAACATTTACATGCTTTAAAATTTATATTTGAGACATACTTAGTAAATGCGCTGCTAAGGTTACAAATTAATTCACTTGCTCTGAATTTTAATCTAGAGTTTTTTATTAGTGAGCACAAACTTTGGAGTGAGTTTGAAGAGATATTAACCTAGTCAACCATTTTAGACTAAACCACCATTTACCATTGTAAGTAAAAAGCTGCTCTTTGTAACATTGCTTTTTGACAGGTATCTTAATCTGAAATTGATCAAATCCATCTCCATTTAGTGTTCCTTCTGATTCATCAGTATATTCAAGCCTGCTGGTAATTTTTTAAAACTAGTTAAAATGCAAGCCCTGTTTCAATTCAAATCTCTCTGAATCTGCATAATTAAAACCTTTAATTAGGGAACTGTTTACACAGAAGGGAAAAATTGCTTTTTATAGAACTAAGTCTCTTCTCAATACAGATGAGCTCATAAAAATCAGCTATTAATTTTGTGAGAACTACTTGCCATTTCATCATCTGAAAGAATATATTTGTGAATTAAAACTGTAATTATAGCAACAGTTGAACTTACCTCATTTTTCATGAAAATGGATTTAGGGAAACACCTACATTTTTCTGTCATGTTGTTTGAACTTATATATTGGGAAATCCAGTGCAGCACTTCATCAATTCACCTAGTTTTTTTTTTCCATAACACAAAACACGTCTGTTTACAGATTAGACATTCTTAATGGCAATTTTGAGTTATATTGATTTTCTTCTGTCCATTCACAAAGATCAAAAACCAAACTAAAGATAATGGCTGTGTTGACAATTAAATAAAGTGAATAGAAATATTCAGGAATAGGGAAGAATTCATGGAAATGTATCTTCTTCTTCTTCTTCTGAGTAATATTGCTTAAATCATTTCTAGAAGACTTCATTTTATTTAGTAAGCATATTGAAATACTTCAATAAAAATTATATGTATGAAGACAAATTTGCTAATGAACTAATAACTGGAGCATTAATTTTGGTTTAAAATTCTAACTTGCCTCATATCAGTAATTAAACATAACTAAGTATTGTCTATTTGGACTGCTGGTAACTCCAGTGCCTCAGGCAAAAGTCTAATCCTTTATGTTTAAGCCGAAAATGCCAATGCTCAACACGGAGATGTGAATATTGGTATGCAAAGCATCACTTCTGGCACTGGATTATTTTCATTCATTTGGAAAGATAAAATTCGTATCAGTAGGAAGAGTTAGCTCTTAGTTAATGACAGTAATTGGGATCAGAATTTCTGGTACGAAGGATAAAATTGTAAAGCGCAACATTGTGTAACCAGATCACTTAGTGCAGGGGTGTCAAACTCGCGGCGTCATGTTGTCGTCATGTGATGTATCATGACTTCTCCCTTTCGCTAAACCGGGGGTGGGGGTGGCCAGCATTGACGCATCCAGCCCATGGGCCATGAGTTTGACACCCCCGATTTAGTGAGTGTTATAACTTCCTATAATTTCCTGCTGGCTTCCAACTAGCAACGGAAACTGGTAGAAAGTTGCAAGTCCCAGGTAGCTTGCAAGCAGTCCAGTGGGCAGGTAAGTGGCTACTGGCTGCATGAGGGGCTAGTGAGGCATGGCACAAGCATGACAGGACATGGGGTGGCCACTGAAGCATGGGTAAGGGTGCATGAAGGCAAGCACAGTGGAAATGCAGATAATAGCTGGTTCAGGGTGTGCATGGGTGAATGGTGTACAAGCACATCAAAGTTTGCGTTAGCTGTGGCAGGGTGTGTAAGGAACTAGCGAGGCACAGCATAATGCGGTGGAGCTTGGGCTGGTTGCTTATATATGGAGGGTGCATAGCAGTGATGAAATCCAAATTTTTTTACTACTGGTTCTGTGGGCATGGCTTGATGGGCGTGGTTTGATGGGTGTGGCAGGGGAAGGATACTGCAAAATCTCCATTCCCACCCCACTCCAGGGGAAGGATACTGCAAACTCCCCATTCCCTCCCCACTCCTGGGGGAAGGATATTGCAGAATTTCCATTCGCACCCCACTCTGTGGCCAGCCAGAGGTGGTATTTGCTGGTTCTCCAAACTACTCAAAATTTCCGCTACCGGTTCTCCAGAACCTGTCAAAACTTGCTGGATTTCACCCCTGGTGCATAGTGGTGTTGATTGTTAGAAATAAAATTGTTGGCCTATTTATTACTTAGATAGTAAGGTAACCCACGCTTCTTTAAAGTTAAAAATAGCAAGTTAAAAATTGCTATCTTACCACTATGATTTTTACTTGGAAGAATATTTTTGACTAATGGCCTAATCTTATTGGAATCATATTCTACAGCTGTACATTTTTAAGCAACCAAATGAAATATAAACTCCAAATGAAGTTTCTAGGCATAACTGCAAATCAATATTAAAATAAATTTAAGACATTCAGTTTGATCAAAAGGCTGTTGGAATTGAGCCAATGGAACAGAGCCCAGTTTTCTTAATAGTTTTGGATCAGTTATATTTTTTCAGCATTACCAATTTTGAAAGAACCACCACCATAACTATAAGAGCAAATACAGTTCACTTGAGAATCATGGCATTAGGAAAGTTTGTACTGTTTAAATGTACTCTGTTTCTCCGAAAATATGACCTACCCTGAAAGTAAGTCCTAGCTTGATTTTTACATGTTGTCAAATATAAGCCCTACTCCCAAAATAAGCCCTAATTATGATCCCACCCACTCCAAAGTGCACGGGTAAAAATTAAACTAGGATGGGGATGGGGCGGTGGAGTTGCCCTACTATTTACCTTTGGACAGTTGTAGCAGGCCTCGCACACTCCGACACCTGCCTCACCAGCCTATTTCTTCTGTAGCTGACAAGGCCGGCAAGGCTTTCCTGAAGACCTCTGTAACTGATAACAAAACTCCGGATTGATCTGGAGCTATGTTATCAGCTCCAGGGGCCTTCAGGAAAATCTTGCCGGCCACAGAAGAAGTAGTTCCTGAAGGACTCTGACACTGAAAAGGAGGCCGGGGCTGATGTGTGCAAGTGAGGTTAGTCAGTGGATGATATCCTCCCCAAATAAG
The DNA here is from genome assembly GCF_059756535.1 of Pantherophis guttatus. Taxonomy (NCBI): domain Eukaryota; kingdom Metazoa; phylum Chordata; class Lepidosauria; order Squamata; family Colubridae; genus Pantherophis; species Pantherophis guttatus. The sequence goes on from NC_142067.1 coordinate 27,258,758, forward strand.
ACCTGGTGCCTTTTTTGGTGGTAAAAAAAAAATATAAGACAGGGTTTTATTTTCAGGGAAGCATGGTACTATACTTCAATTATCAGTTATAGGGCATAAAAAGGTGGGAAAATTGAAATATTTTGTTTCCTTTCTTATTTCTACGAGACCGCCTTCTGCCACCAACAGCCTCCCACCGACCAGTTCGCTCCCACAGAGAGGGACTCCTCAGGGTGCCGTTGGCCAAGTTATGTTGGCTAGCAACACCCAGGAGGAGAGCCTTCTCTGTGGCAGCTCCTGCCCTCTGGAATGAATTGCCCCCGGATATTCGTAACATCTCTGATCTCCGGGTTTTTCGCTGTGCCCTCAAGACCCTACTGTTTCAACAGGCGGGGCTGTCAAATTGAATGATTTTAAATTGGGTTTTAATTTTGGGTTTTAAAATTCGGCCAAAACTATTTAATGATTTTAATTAATTTTAACTAGGATATTGTATATTTGTATATTTGTATTTTAATTCTGGCTATACACCGCCCTGAGTCCTTCGGGAGAATGGACGGTATATAAATAAAATTATTATTATTATTATTATTATTATTATTATTATTATTATTATTATTATTATTATTATTATTTTATAGATGAAAACAAGGTTTGCTGCTGGGAAAGGTATCTTAATATTATAATAACTAAGTTTAATATATAATGAGACTTTATATTTTTCAAATAATTTTACAGTATATAACATCATTTGAAATTAGTTTTTAAAATAAGGTTCCTTTCCATTTATTAATCCTGGATATATAAATTTCTGAAACAATGAAACAAAGTAAAAGTCTTATTATTAGCAAACTACTTAATTCTGCAAAATAGATACATAGTCAAGCACTTTCCCTTTGAAGATATTGCTCCTCAGGCTTCTTATGCATAAATTTTACATTGGGTCTCCAATTAAAGCCAGACATAACTCTATCCTAACTGCTAGGAATGCAAAGTCATAAATATTGCAGATACAAACTTTTATTAAGTAAGATAAATCTCTGTGATCAAAATATCACTTTCCATCTGCCTAGACGACAATTAAGAGCAGAAAACTATATTTCTTCTGTGTATTCAAAGAAATTTTCTAGATAGTAGTTAAAAATTGTTTATTAACTACAGTACTGCTGATCTGACATTAAAATGATTAGATGTCCATACATCAAATGAACTTCAAGTCTACTAGTACAGCAGTCTGTAAAAATGATCCAGCAATTTTGGAGTAATAAAGACAGGGAAATCTTCTGGAAATTTACATACAGGGATCAAATTGTCTATAGTATTAGCATTAGTGTTGTTAAATATACTGAGACAATATATTTATGTATGCCATTTTTTGTTAGGCTTCTAAAGTTCTGAATCCTTCTAAACAAACATTGTTTCTCTTCTGCTTTCTATACAAAATTTTCAAGTGCAGTTTAATATTAAGGCAATTTTTGCTTTTTATTTATTTACCATTAAGTAATTTTCTAAAATATTAAGACTTTTAGATAAGATGCAAGCATTCAGTCTCTTCTTCCATTTTCAGCAGATTTTCCCACAGCTGATATTGTATAAATTTTATTAGAAAAAATGGTAACTAAGCAAGTGCTGAATTAGTGGAATGGCATAATACAACAGACCCTTGCATACTTCCTTCTTTGTAATGAAAAAAAAAGAAAAGAAACAAAAGCACCACAGTCCAGTAAGTCACTTAATATTTCAACTATTTAAAGATTCACAATTCCTAAAACCAAGAATTACAAATGTTGGAAATTAACCATGCTCAAACTAGCAGTTATGAAGATATTCAAAATCAAGATCTAGATTTATAGTTTAAACGTTAACTACAATTGGGGAGAGGTGAAGAGACAGATCAAAAAGGATTTAATTTTCTAAACACTTGCCTAAAAATAGATTCTAAGCTAAATTAAACCGAAACACTTTTTCTTCCTTGCCCTCACTTCAAGATCAATTAACGCATGCTTGCTTGATCTACTACAATACTGTAACAAAGTTAGAGGGCAATTTAGAAGAGTTTCCAGAATACAAACTTAAGAGACTAGGACACTAAGGCAATAAAATATTGTTGTAATCAAGAGTCAGTGTGTGCACTACATTCAAGATGAAGCATACAATGCAAACTTCTAAACATCTTTTAATTAAAGGAAGCATGTGTGGGCTTCCAATTCTCATTAGAGCTTTCACTGCTTTGGAGTTACGTCTCTTACTAGCTGATTTTAAAAGAGGTTCCTTACTCCCAGCCTCACACAAACATACAAACAAAAATTAGCTTCCATTGCCAGGGCTGTGAGGGAGGGAATGGTTCAAAATTCCTTCCCTCCCAGTTCAAAATTCAGAAACTGGGATTTGGCTCTCATATACCCTGTTTCCCCAAAAATAAGACATTCCCTGATAATAAGCCCAATTGGGCTTTTGAGCGTATGCACTAAAATAAGCCTCCCCCCGAAAATAAGCCCTCCCTGAAAATATTTAAACTCAGAGCTGGAAATCAGGTAAGATGGCAAGAGGAGTCCCATCTTGCTCCACGTGCCCCAAAATAATAAGACCTCCCCAAAAATAAGGCCAAGCGCTAATTTTGGGGTTCAAAAAAATATAAGACAGGGTCTTATTTTCGGGGAAACACGGTACATCAAATACATGATCTTTTTATTTGAATGTATTTGATACATATAAGATCCAAATTTCACAATATGTAATTAACTTGTTCCCTAGCTTATTGTAGGGCCAGTTTTAAGAAGCCAAAACCACAAAGATTCCCAGCCAACAGAAGCTTTATAATGAAGCTTCCATATCTTCTAGAAGAAACGTTTTTTTATTTTCTTTTATTTATCTGAGATGTTGAAAAATCAAGGCAGCTTTAAATGATCATTCTTCTTTAGAGTTGGCTTTTTCCTATATCTTGTTCAGAAGTTTGAAGAAGAAAAGATTATCAGCTATATCAAAGATGGCAGAATGTTCAAGAAGAATGACGAAAGCTGAAGTGTCATTAAATTTTGATATTTATTCCCAATTTATTTGGTTTTGCTACAAATCAGCTGCCATATTCTTTTCCTGAAAGTCTTCATTTCAGTGCTAACTGGACTATTGTCAAGCAAACAGAGTCTGAAGCATAACTGTCAAAACCTATTTGTGTGTAAGGACATAGTTGCAAAATATCAATACCAGTAGTGGGTTCCACTTACCTTCGCTACCGGTTCGGAGATGTAAGCGCATGCGGGGCGCTTCTGCACATGAGCAGAGCGTCCATGATGACATCTGGGTGGGTGGGTGGAGCGTCCCGCCATCACCACTACCAGTTCGCCCAGTAGAACCGGTAGAAGCCCACCACTGATCAATACAGATAATAGAAAATTAAGGCAAATGTATTTGTATACTGAAAGATTTATTCTTCCCCAGAGGCTAGCTTGATGTCAGTATTTCATACTGAGGGGGTCACATTCAAAATAGCTTCTTCAACTTTATTGGAACAGTGTAATGATGCTGCATATGTTAAGTGTTAGGCATCTAGGCCAAGGGAGCTATAAAATTATCTGATCATACCAATTATTCCTTATTGTTGTGGTCAAACTGCACTAACTTTTTCCCTACTCTAAACCATAGCAAATATTAAAATATACAAGGCCTAGAAAGCACAAAGTCAGATATTTGTGTTAATATAGGCTCCCTCAAGTCAAACTCAGTTTCAGGTGACCACATAGATATCTCCATTTTGTTTTGTTGGCCGCAGTAGACAAGTGTGTTGTCATCACTATCTTCTAAAATTTACTTTAGATTTCAAATACTAACCAGAGACTGATAAATGGTTATTTTTAAAAGGAAATAGTTGGCATATGCAATGTTGACCCAGTCTTTTTAATAATTTTACATTTTCCTTACTTTTAAATCTAACCTACCATAACAAAGTCAATTCAGATGTAATAGATTATAAATTATAAATGGATTTAATCTTAATTGTGCAATAACAATCATATGTGCTGGCATCAAGTTTATAGTTTTCCCATGCAAAGTTATAGAAAGCAATATTGATTTAATTGTGAAGCATAACTTCAATGAACCAAAGCAATATTAGAATTGATTCCTAGCAAACATTATTATATTCCAAAAAAAGCATTATATCTGATCTCAGTGTAACCTAGGTCTCACTTGAGTAAGTTAAATATTGAATTTAAATACAGGATTCACATGTTTTAGAATTGTCAATCTCCCCTCAGGCTGCATGCAACACAATCTCCAGCACACATTACTGTCTTATACAAATCCAGCCAATGGCTCCTTGACATGTATCAGATCAGTCAAAACTCCTCAATGCTTATTTACCAAGCAAATAACAGAAAATAGGCTTATACCCTATCAAAAATGTTCTAAACGTTTTACATTTTTAATCAGATTTTACTCGTGGCAACTACTTGCATAAGAACATAGAATCTTCTCAGCAATATTTACATAAATAGTTTGTCGTTGAGTCTTCCTATAAGTGGAATGTGTGAGTTGTCAAGGTCATGCAGTTGGTTTTCTGCCTAAAGCAGAAACCGAACTTCTCTGCTCATTGTCTGACATCTTAACCATTAGGCCAAATTGGCTCTCTTTTGCCTTTGAGTCAAATTTGACTCTTAGCAACTTCAAGGACAAGTGCATTCAGACTGCTAGACAACTTTTTCAGAAGCAATATGCCTCTGCCTTCTTCCGAGAGCTAAGTGTGTGACTGGTCAGTCACTCAGCAAGCTTCCATACCTAAGTTAGAATTACAATTCCTTTACCACTAGAGCAGGGGTGTCAAACTCATGGTCTGTGGGCCAATTGCATCACATGCTGGTCACTCCATCCCTAGTATAGCAAAGGGGGGGGGAAAGTCCCGATACGTCACGTGACGACATGAGTTTGACACTCCTGCACTAGAGTAAACCAGGTCTTATATTCCATGGTAGAAGCTATAGACCACAATTCAAAAAAAACATTCTATATATAATTTTTCTCTGAGAAATCAGATTATCTCATACATCATCCCCTTTCTGCCCTGTTATACCGAATACAGAATTTCAGTCCACTGTGGAAAATCTCTATGAAATTCATCAATTTGGCAGAGTTTCATTTTCACAATTTTTACACTTGAAATTTCTAGGGGCGTAATTGTTATTTGAATATAGGCTTTTGGATATATTTGTTTAATTGGGGCAATTGAGTAATATTAAAATCTTCCATTATTTAATAGTGCCAAGAACCAAACCGTTGGGTAGCAGGAGCAACCTTGCAATCCTTTGTGCTGCAAAATCTAGTTCCTTAGCAACCACTGAAGACAACTGTGTTACCAAGGAAATCTGTAAGACATTTATCAAATGTAGAAGAAAAAAGCAACAGCATAGAAAACCACACCTGCAGACTTCTAACCTCTTTTTTTTTTTTGCATGCAGCTTAATTATTCTCATCTATTAACAAAAATCATGTTGGGTCAATGAAAGATATTTTTGACCTATTAAAAGTTTTATTTTATAATAAACATCCTCTAATATTAAAATTACACATAAACACAGATTTTGCCTCTTCCAGCATCTGAACTCAGTGCAGCTTTAGATGTGATTTAACAAGCCCAACAACTTTAAGGTGCATGGACTCCAACTCCCAGAATTCTTTAGCTAGCAGTTGAAGTCCAAGTTTCTTAAAGCTGCTGACATAGAGAAACAGTGCCTTAAAAAGACTTTGCCATATTTAATACAATTTCTGGCTTCTAACAGGCAATCTCTCCCTATATTTGAAAGCCCCTTCTTAGTTTCCAGTTATGAGTTATGAAAATTACCAACACATGGCAATGTAGTGATATAGAAAAATGTTAACTCTTTTCTACCATGCAGGGCCACCTGGATCTTTGCAACCTAAAGATATTAAAATGTTAATACGATGATTTTTTTAAAAAAAGTAACCTTTCACTACTGCTCCCTATAACAAAAGAATTCATCTCATGTTAATTTGGCCTGCAGCCATTGTTGTCCTTTTAGGCAAGAATATATATACACACATACTGTATATATGTCCAATGTGTCCAAAGATTCAATGCCTTATTGAAAAATTCTGTCAAGCTTTTCTGAGTTCTGTTGCTGAAAGTATACAAATAAGGGCTTCAATAGTATAATGCATATTATGCTTTAGGCGTAGCATATGTGTAGTTGGATTATGAGGAAGGCTGAACGCCAAAGAATTGAGGCCTTTGAACTATGATGCTGGAGAAGACTCCTGTGAGTCCCTTGGGCTGCAAGCCGATCAAACCAGTCAGTGCTAGAAGAGATCCATCCTGACTGCTCTTTAGAAGGACAGATTCTGAAGATGAAACTCAAATACTTTGTCCATTTAAAAATAAAGACAGTTCACAGAACTTTTCATCAAGGAAACTGGGAATATTTTTGCCTATTTTCTCAGTATCTGGAAATCTGAAAACCTTCTAGAACAGGGGTGTCAAACTTGTGTCATCACAGCATCATCACATGATGTATCATGACTTTTCCCCCCTTTGCTAAACCATTTGACAGTCCTGTTCTAGAATGTGAAGTAAGGCCAGGGGAAGAGGGAGTTGGAGACAAATTTGCAGAAATTCAAGCATGGATCCAAGCCATTGGATTACCATAAAAAGTCAATCTCCTTTCTTAAATGGAGAACCCTGGACTGTGGACAAGCTATCCAGAACAAGCATAACAAATGGTGAATGGAGCATACCTATTACCTCTTGTGTCTTAAAAGCCATGGTTTCATGGTTAATGTAAATCAAGCTACCTTCACTGTTTTTCACATGCATATTTGCCTGTAGCCATTTAGTCTAAACTTATCTCAATAAATGGTTTGGTAGGAAAAATAAAGTACTGATAATCATGCTGCTTTTTTTACGGAAGCATTGCAGAGGAAGCCAAATCACAACAAAATTGGTAAGGCATTCCTAGATCACATTAAAGTTCAAACTTTTCACCAAGTTAGTAAAAGCAGCAGTATCAAGCTGACATTGTAAAACTGCCCTTTAATTGACTCCATCTCTTAGCAATTTTCATGCCAGATTGCTTTCAACAACTATGTCCAAGCCATGCTGACTCCGAGAATACAAATCTCCAAGGAAGCACAAATCACATACATTTGAATTCTAGCTTCAGAGCTGACTAGGCATTTCTAGCTATATTTTAAATGCATTCCTTCCTGAAGATAGTTTTCTGGACTCTTCTAGAAATTTTCTAGCATTTTACCAGAAAAAAATGATGTTGACATAAGAAATATCTCTAAAAAACATGGATGTAACAGTTGAAGTGAATGATAATCCATTTTGTATAGGAAGTTGGATGAAATCATCGCTCTTCTGTACAGGGCTTAATCTCCTTCACTATCTGAAGTTATTGCTCTGGATGCTGAAGTGCTCTTAAACATTAAGTTGCAAACGCAGCAGACTGTCATATCAGATTTACTCACATGTGGACTCACCTAGCAGCTGACATTTTTTCCTTAGTGATTTATATAATGTTTTCAATATGCATCTCTTTTAAATAAAGTTTGGAAATTAAAATGTTGCAAAATGCTTCTTTTCAAATTTTAAAGGACAGAATGTCTCTTCTGAAGGAGACATGTTGGCTGACATCTCATTTCTAAGTCAGTTACAGGGAATGTTATTTATTTTAACCTCTAACGGGCCTGGAAAATTGACAAATGAACCTCTATTTCAAATTCTATCTTGCAAAGATGGTCGTCTTTAGAAATAGGATCTTTTTCTTCACATTCTCAACAGTGTAAAATGCATTCATAACCTCTCTTACTTAGCCACGTTTTGGATGACTAAATTTGATTCTTGTTTTAGTGGCTACTTTTTAAAAAAGTCTTCTGTTCCTCTTCTGTTTTCCTATATTTTCCCTAAATTATATTTTAACTTAAAAAAAAATAAGAAGACTTCTATAGCCAAAATGTAACCAATGGCCTTGCATAAGCTAACTTTACATACTAGGTTTTTTGAGAGAAAATTGACAAGTAATCTACTTTTTCTTTAAATCAAACAGAAATTAGAGCTTTCTCTAAGAATTTCTCAGAGATTGCAACAAAATTATAAAGAGTTTGGGTACATCTCATTTTCAGCAATAGAACAGGCCATTAGTACTGTTGGAAGTCTACAATCATCATTACAAGCAAACTGGAAGCAAAGGAACTTTAATCTTTTTAAGATCAGAAAAGGCCCCAAGAAGTGTCCTCTTGGCTGCATTCTGCACCAGCTAGAGTTTCCAAATCCTCTTCAAGGATAACCCTAGGTAGATCATGTTGCAATAGTCCAAGCGTGAGATGACCAGAGTTTAAGTGACTGACTGCAGGGACTCTTCATCCAGGGAAGAGTGCAACTGGTACACAACACGACATTGGACAAAGACTCTCCTAGCCACATTTTCTACTTGCTCTTCAAGTATTCTTCATATAGCTCTTATTCCCCATTTCATCTGTGAAGTGCTAAAATGTTCTTGGTATAAATGACCCTTTTCTTCCACTATGTAGGACACTTCAGTATCATTCAGTGTGGTTCAGTTTTTTGCAGAAATTTCTGTTTATTGGGACACCATGAACTATTTAAAACAAATCACTGAATTAATTTTGATCTGCATTTTGAAATGCTATGTGATAGTGCAACTTAGATTTGATTATACCAGGGAAAATGAGGAATTTATCCTTACAATTCACATATTCTAAATATGAATACTGCTGAATTCAAGAAAATTGTCTTCTTTCTGACTGCACTTATATAAAACTACAGTATGTTAAAAGAGAGAGTAACAAGATTTCTTTGGCTTTTGATAGCATTCATAGAACTGTATTTTGGCTGTAACAACATTGTCTCTGGCCATTGTCATTATTCCCAAAGTTGGGAAGAATGTTAGGGCAGTTTCATGAAAATTTTTGCCCCATCTTATTAATTGTAGGGCATGGTTTATTATAGTATATATAATCATGGTCTTAAGTCTTGAGCCGAAACATTTCACTACCAAATTGACTTTACTTGTAAAGGATCCATTCAAATGTTAGCACAATGCATAGAATGACACAGCTCTTCACCAATCCCACATATTCCCATATGACCCGTTATCTGTTATGAAAGCCAGTTTGGTGTAGTGGTTAATGCATCAGGCTAGAAACTGGGAGACAGTGAATTACAGTCCCACCTTGGGCACGAAGTCAGCTAGGTGACTTGGGCCAGTCACTTTCTCTCATTCCTGGGAAGGAGGCATTGGCAAACCACTTCTGAAAAATCTTGTCAAGAAAACTGTAAGGAACTGCAGAAACTTATCCAGGCAGTCTCTGAGAATTGGACAAGATTGAATGATAGGAAACAAATTATTTATTATATATAGCATTGATTATGCGACATCAAGTTAACTCAACTTTTAGGACTCTTAGCAGCTGTTGCCACTGTAAATCAGTCCATCCAACTTGCTGCTGGTCATCCACTAATGGTTTGGAAAGAACCACCATGTGGTTCTTTCCAAATACCAAGTCAAATGGTATTTGTATGATACATATATGCAAACCAGCCCTAATAGAATGTAGAAAAGAAAAGAGACTTTCCCAATATCATTTACAGCAGAGATAAGGCAACCTGAAACCAATTAATTACATTCAGCCCATAAACTCTTTTTGTAGCCTTTGGATCTTTCCACCAAAGCTCATTAGGGAATTTTTCCTTTTCTTAAGAGAATAAAAAATAAAATACTGTAAATATATTAAGCTTCATCTGTTTTTTTTTTAAAAAACCACTACCTCTAAAACCAAGATGTTGAGTCCTCTCTCATAATATTTCCACCTTGGCTGCTGCTGTCCTTGGAAGTTATTTTTTTTAAATTGTGGCTTTAGATATAAAACATTACCTCCCTTTGTCCCTTTATCTATTATTTTCCAATAAACATGTTGTTCCATCAAAAGGGAAACTAAATCAGATTTGGATTCCAGTAATGACATAGAAATCTTATTACTGCCTAAATCAGAATGCTTCTCCATCTAGACCAGGGGTGAAATGGTCCCGGTTCGGACCAGATCGCCCAATCCGGTAGCGATGGAGGCGGGTGGTTCGGAGAACCGGTAGCAAAAATCCCTGCCATCCCCCCATGCGCAGCTGAGCCGCACAATCATCAGAGGCTTTTTTTTTTTTACTTTAAAAGCATTTTTTCTACAACCTCTAGGGCAAAAAATGCTTTTAAATGTAAAAAAAAAAGCCTCTGATGATCACCTGGCTCAGCTGGGATCGTCAAAGGCTTTTAAAAGAAAAAACCCTTTTTTTCTTTTAAATGCCTCTGACGATCCCAGCTGAATTGCCTGATTGGCTGAGGCTTTTTTAAAAAGCCTCTGCCGATCAGGCAACTCAGCTGGGATCATCAGAGCCTTTTGAAAGGATTTTTTAACAACCTCTTCGCCAAAGAGGTTGTAGAAAAAATGGTTTTAAAAGTAAAAAATAAATAGCCACGCCCACCCAGTCACATTACCTCCACACACACACACACCATGCCCACAGAACCGGTAGTAACAAATTTTAGATTTCACCACTGATCTAGACTAGGGGTGTCAAACTTACGGCCCGTGAGCTGGATGCATCACATGCTGGTCCCACCCCCACCCGATTTAGTGAAGGGAGGAAAAGTCCCAATACATCACATGACGCCGCTGTGGTGGTGGAGTTTGACACCCCTCATCTAGACCAATACAATTTCCTCTAACTAGCCTTATCTCCAGGTCTCCCTTGCTGAATTATTATTTCAGCTGTTAATGTCAAATGGTTTAAATTGCTTGCATTCAAAGTATCTCCTTTAATGTTTGGTCTTTCACCAATACAGTTCAAATATTGTTCTGATTTTTAAAAAAGCAGTGCTGGAAGAAAAACAGGAAAGAAGCTATCTTGCACTTACTGTTTCTCTTTTTTGTGCTTAATATTTGATCAATGTGTTAAACAGCAATGAGATATAATTTAGTATGCTTATCTATTTAATAATATTGAGAGTACCAATAGACTACAGACACCTTACAATTTCCTTTAATGCTTACCAAGTCGTAGGACTGCTCCATATATGAGCTGAAAGCATAGAGACAGAGATGCAATTCTGTACTTCATGAACAAATGTCTTTTCAAACTGATTTGCACTATTCATTATAAAATCTTTCCTTTGTAACCAACACTATTCACATCAAGACATATGGACAAGTTGAGTATAACCTCCAGAGTCTAGACTGTATTACTTCAAAGCACTGTCCAGAGTGCTGATTTTGAAATTTTGTTCATAATTTAGCATTTATATATTTTACCTGGTTATACACTAACTTTCCCAACCTGGTGGCTATTTTTCACTAAAATGTGATCTATGATAATCTTAGCTATTATTATAGCTAATATATAGACAATATTAGCTATTGTGCTAATAGTGCACAATAGCTTGCCAGATTGTTTAAACACAACACAAAACTCTTGTTACCGGCTAAGCCATATCCAGGACTTAATTATTGGAAGGATCACTTTTTATATTATAGGGAATTTATAACCCATCTTTCAATTTAGAAAGACATCATGTTAAGCCTTTATCAGCATAGAAAAGCACCACAATGAACAAATGCCTTTCTTCCAAGGTCATCTCACTTACCTGAAGTTCAAAGAGAATAAGTTTTTTAGACCACCATGTTGTGTAACAGAATGTTATGCTCAATAAGGGACATATTTTGCCAATGTGTTTTCTTTTTTTGTTTTTAAAGAATGCTTTATTCATGATTCATGCCTGCAGCTGTCCTTTTTCTGTCCTACTGCAGGAAGTTAACTCAGCATATAGGGTAGCTTTACATTTTGCCTTTAGTCACCTTATTTTTAAAATCCCCTTTTCTCTGCAACACCCACCACACCCACTATACATGGTACAAGGAAAAGACTTCTATTGGCATAAAAAACATGGATTTTTTAAAAGTATGTTTTTACAACCTGTGTAGATTTTGAGATTCGGGAAATAAAACAACTGAGGAACAGAAACAGAGAAATTGTCATATATCAGACCTAGTTCACCCTATCCTAAACTTTAAAAAAAAGTAATTTATATGCTAGAGTTCACATAGAGTTCACTCCACTAGATCTTTGCTAGATTAGTTGACCATAGATTTTGTTCTTTTCCCATCATCTTGAACTATGTGGTTGCTGCCTTGAGAGTTTTGTCCTAAAGGACAGTTGACTCTTTTGATTCTAAAGAACTATTCACAATTAAAAAAGATAAGCTATTTATGGGTACATTTGTAAAGCAGTTCACATATATAATCTGAAAGAACCCTGATTTGTTATTTCTGGTTTGAAACGTTAGCCATATGTGTCTGTAGATTAATCAATAATGCCATCTCCTCTTTTAATCAAAAGCATGACTTACTACTCCATTATTGGCCTTGGGGTCCTTCCAGTCTGTCAGCTTTAAGAAAAATGACTGCTTAACTCAAGTTGAAAAGACAATTAAAACAATTCAGACTGAGTTTGATTTTCCATTTGCTTGATGGAATATCTTGATATTATGCCCTGAAGCCTCAAAGGCAATACTTCCAAGCTGTGGTACTTAACAGAAAAATCAGATTCTTCATAAACAAAGAATTATGGATGTCAGAGCACCAAAATGTTCTATGGGATTCTGATGTATTCTGTTTCTTGTCCTATCATTTTTTAACTTCACGACCTGTTGAAAGTCCACATTAAATCTTAGAAGCCAGTATTTCACACCGATTTGAATGTTTATTTCAAATTTCAAATTCAAATTTCAAGGCTATGGTAAAATTTACTGAAATTGTATTATTTAGTCTACAGATTCTGTTGTCAATTGGTTAGCAATGATATTAAATTGTTTAACTTTAAAGTTTAGATGAGAGATGGGAACAGTAGAAAAGGATCTTTTAATGATTTTTGACATTTACAAGTTCTAGAACTGAAATGAAAGATGCTTTATGACCTCAGAGTATTGATATAGCTAACCATATTATTTTAACTGAATAATTGAGGATCAGATCAAAGAGGTAAGAAGTGCAAACTGCCTGTATCTTTTTTGGTGACCCTAGAATCCAACTAGGAGGATGGCAAAATGTTTGAGCATGTTTAAGAATCATAAAAAATAAAGAATAAGAATAAAATATTTAAAGAAAAAATGCTTCTGCCCATTTTTCAGTAGCTCATCCCTCAGTAAGCCATGTGACACCCAGTGCAACTCAAATTAATGGAAGTTACATACCCCTGGCTTGGTAACTTATATGTGCATTGAAAACTCAGAAGACATAAGGCCAATTATTAATCAGTCATAATCAAACAGGTACTGCCAAAGCACTATAGAGGTCTCCTCGGGATCTGAATAACACTTATGAGTGAAAATCTCAAGAAGAGGAAATGTTTTGGCCTTGCTCAATAATACTATTGCTGTGATGGTGAACCTTTTCGGCACTGAGTGCTGAAAAGGTTGTGCAGAAACTTTGCATGCACGGGCGCACGCTTCTCAGGGCTGCACTTCAGAAAAGCCAAACTTCTGGATTCTAGAGTGCATGCATGTCTGACAATCAGCTGGCCAGTGCACATGCGCAGGCCGGTTTTCGGCACTGTCACACACGCACGAAGGGATCATGCTCTGGAAAAGCTGAACTTCTGGGTTCTGGCATGCATGCGCACCTGACAATCAGCTGGCCTGTGCACATGCACACACCTGTTTTTGGCACTGCTGCACATGCGAAGAACAGCTGATCACCACATGTGCATGCACATCAGAAACCTGGAAGACAAACAGGCAAGGCCGCATGTGCCGGGCGACATGGCTTCGTGTGCCACTTTGGGCACGCGTGCCATTGGTTCGCCCTCATGGTACTATTGAGTCCTTGAATTTTTAATTTGTGCTGATTTTATATTAATTTGTTCAAGTGGAAAGCTGTCTTATTACTATGCTTGCTAAGCCACACCAGCTATAATATTGGTTTTTCGTGGATTTTCTGGACCATGTTTCCATAGAGTTTCAGATATGGAGTTGTGAATGAAACAAATCTATTTTAGGGCCAAACCATCACAAATCTGGAAAGCCCCCTCAGAGGAAAATAAGAGGACATAAGTATGGTGTTGCCCACAGTGAGGCTGCAAGGATTATGGAGAATGTTGGGATGAGAACAGAAGAACCAGCCTCAAACTGCTGCTGCCAGATCCATTTTCTTGGTTAGACATCTTATTTTGAATGTTACTTTGACTTCTGGATTTGGACTGCTGAGGTTCCAAAGCAGTGTTTCTCAGTCTTGGAAACTTGAAGATGTGTGGATGGCTGGCTAAGGAATTCTGGAAGTTGAAGTCCATAAAATCAGTAATAGAGAAAAATGTGGTTGAGATGCAAATATTTTTAGAACTCTTCAAAATGAATATATATTTTGCACATATTGCCAGGGACACAAAGGAATGGATTGTTGTTCTTGTAAAGGTTGTGAATGGTTAACAGAAAACTTCATTTACTGCAATATAATGCAGCAAAGGGCATGGAAGTATTACACTACAAACTTTATTCTCAGATTTGTATTTAAAAGCAGATTACTTCTACAGGCGTTTTATTCTTTGCTCCTCATAAAACAAAAGTACATTTTCTACCAAGAACATTTTAAGGTATCTAAATCCAATCTAGGAAATCTGCAATATGGCATTGCAGTTGTTCCAGGGATTTTCAAGATTTGTGCAAGAACCAGATGTAGAAATTTAACTATATGCAGAAGTGGAACAACTTTTTGGATTTATTATGGGTTTCTTCTTCATGCACTGTATGAAAAGCTAGGGCCTGCGGGTGGGGGGGGGACATTTTATGCAAGACATAAAATGATTCTGGCCAAGAATGTAGAACATCAGTTACTTCATCCAGATAAAAATTATTGACTTTCTGTATGAATACATACAAGCTGACCAAACAGTTACTCCAGCTAAGGATAAAATCACTGCCTAAATTTTCCGCTTGATAAGTGCCTTTGTCTACTCACCAAACATAGCAATCTCTGTTAAAGACAAAGAGATGTAACTTTCTCCCATTCCTTTGCCTGCTACAATTAAGAGCCTATTATTTCAGCAGGACATAATAAAGAAGTAAGGTAATTATGTCCCATGAGAAATGTTTTGCAGCTCAAGCAGGCAAAATATTTGAAAGGTTTGGAAAACTAAGCTCTTGACTTTGATCTAAATTTATTTCCTGGGGGGTGGGGATGAAATTGACTATCCTGTAGCTACAAGTCCTGCTTATTTCTCATGGAGTTCCGGTTGAATGCAACTTTGCATGAACTGCCTTTCTACACAGTGCTTATGAACTTATGGACCACTAGGGACAACAGATGTAGAGTTAGCAAAGCGACTTTGCATTTCAATCTCCTCTTTCGGCTACTTTGCATGTTTGTATACAGCATGTCTCCTATTGGATAGATAAATACTTTTAGGACTTTCATCCCTTCCTTTGCCACTCACTTCTTCACTCACTTCTTCTGTCTCTGACCTTTGCAGTTCAGATTTTCACTTAAGTGATTTTTTTCCTCCACAAATGGAGAAGAGCACAGAGTAGGCTCTCAGCTGTAGAAAGATTTAAGTTATTCAAGTGTTACTTTCATGCAAACATCAGCCTCAAGAAAGCTTTATTTAAAAACGGACAGTTTTCTAAAACTTTAAAACTTATGCTCCTAATTTTAGTGGTTTTCTCTACATGGTTCTGTTATGATAATGTTATTTTATTTACATATTACCAGGTATTTTGGGGATAAGAAGCACTAGTTTAGTAACCCCCAAATCTATGTTCCTATTGTAATGTTTTATTTGATAGCTGAAAGAATGATCTTACCTGTTTCCCATCCAGTGTGTAAAGACGCTTAACTACTCCTGAATCAAGTTTGATGGCATCAGTAATATCGGTGAGAACCTGCTCAAATGAATGTGCTGTTTTTTTGTTAAGCAGAATCCGAACTGCTTTGCGTGGCTTCACACCACTCCTGATGATTGTGACCAGTTTAGGTCTAATGAAATCCTTGTTCTCCTTTGAATCTGAAGGGCTTCCTTTGGCCGTGGCTAGAGAGGGCACTGAACGGGAAGTTGAGGTGGTCTTAACATTTACGGACCAATTAGGATTTACATTCTTTGTGTACTCCAGCTTCTTAAAAGGCTCTATTGAACCACACACATAGCTCTCTCCTGAAAAAAAGAGACAAAAGGATGGGTGGGTAGAAAGAATTACAAATCGGGCATATACAGTTCTTTCTATAATCATTCAAGTCACTTCCTAAAGATTGACAGTGAAGACATATTACTATTCTACAATAGTGGCCAAAATTGTGGCAACCTTTTGGGGAAAGTGTATTTTTGAGGTTTGATGGCTAATAACACCACTTTTTGTTTTGGAGTTTCAAGATAATCATATTCCACTGCTGGAATGGCTTGGGAATAGCTCAGACCTTAACCCAATTGAAAATCTATGGAGCCGACTAAAGAAACTTGTTAGCCAGAAGCAACCCAGCAATAAAACCCAGTTAATAGAAGCAATCATTCAATCTTGGTTTCACATTATAACAGCTGCAGAACTAAAAGACTTGGTTCACTCCATGGGAAGATGTTGTAAGGACATAATTCATGCTAAAGGTTACCCAACTAAGTATTAATTGACATGGTGATAATTTTTGTATAGCTCGTTTTTTCTATGGTGATAATTTTTGTATAGCTCGTTTTTTCTACGTGTTTCCCTTTTCTTCTTTATACTGTAACTGCTATTCTAATAGCAAATCCTTCATAAAAGTTATTGCATTACATTCTTGATTAAATTATCTTTCCATTGATATATAATTTTATGGTAGTACTCCCAAAAAAAGTGGTGTCATTAGCTAATTTTAGAAAATACACTTTCCCCAAAAGGTTTCCACAATTTTGGCCACTACTGTAAAGTCTTTACTTATCAGATTTGGGGAAATGCGGTCTACTTGCACAATAAACTACACTTTGCCTAATCATGAATAAAACACACTTGTCATATTCACACAATTCTTAAGCCAATATGCAATAGACCACCTAACAGCTTAGTTTGTTGCATTAATTCAGTCATTTTCTAGAAAAGTTGGACATTTTGAAAAAGAAAATGTAGAAATTACAATAGATGGATATTATATCAGTACTGTGGGTGGGAGGGGCAGATATGGCGGGAGCAGGGGGCCATATCATGTTATGGGAGTGCGCACTCGCTGTCTTCGAGCGGTGGCGCGCTCCGGCCTCCAATGCTCCTCTCATTCCCCAGGTTGCACAGACCCTCAGGCCCTGGGCCTTTGGCTGATGCTATACAACGCCAGGTCCGTGGTGAGAGGCTACTGGTGGCGCCTTCTGCCACCAGTAGCCTCTCACCGACCAGTACACTCCCATAGAGAGGGGCTCCTCAGGGTGCCGTCAGCCAAACAGTGTCGACTGGCGGCCCCCAGGCGGAGAGCCTTCTCTGTGGGGGCACCCACCATCTGGAACGAGCTCCCCCCGGAGATACGGAGGATCCCGGATCTGCGCGCTTTCCACCATGCCATTAAAACATTTCTATTCCAGCAGGCCGGCCTGGCCTAACCTCTCTTTTAAACTGTTTTTAAAATTTTTAAAATTTTTAAATTTTAAATTTGTCTTATGAATTTGGGGTGTTTTAAATTTGTTTTCCGGGCCAATTATTTAATTGTATTTTAATGGTTTTTTAACATTTGTACTATATGTATTTTATTTGGCTGTTCACCGCCCTGAGTCCTTCGGGAGTAGGGCGGTATACAAATTCAATAAATAATAATAATAATAAATAATAGTCAAAAGTTATGGAATCCCACTATTTGTGAGCAGAAAATCCTGAAATGACTTTAGAGATCATATTGCCAGGTGCAAACAAGCAGGTTCATGGCCGAAGAGTTCAATTAGTTGTTTACTGCTCAAGCTTATAACACAGGAATCTTCTCAGACTGATAGTTTGCACCTAGGTAAGACTAGATAAGGTTCAACAGCTATTCAAGGGGGATCAGACTTTGCCGTCTTGTGTGCCCATGCAGGGAATCTAGGCTAATTCCCCATTTGACTCCTCCCTCTGGCTCAACCAGTTTCTCTTCCACACATATATACATATACAGGTCCGAAAAAGAAATTCTAACATTTCTAGCATTTCTAGCATTTGTCTGATAGGAGGCAAATTGGAGGCAGATAGATAAAAAGACTGGAGCTACTGTTACTTATAATTTCTGTTGTAAAATTGCCTACAATGTTTGATGAAGAGAATCAATCTGCTTAGGAAACACATCCTTTAATGGAAAGAAAGCTTTAGCCCCAATGCATTTACAAGAAAACAGACATTTTAACAGCTCTTTTTCTGTAGTAGAATCTGAAGATTCTTTTTAGAGTACTTTGTTCTGGAAAAAATATAGTATATCTTAAGGCCCAAAAGGCAAAGCACAGTAACGATTTGCAAATGATTAAACAGGACATATTCTCTTTAATCTACATTGCCATGTAATATTTTTAGTATCAACCACAAGGTCAGAAACCACAAAGTGTTCTTTCCTCGTATGCTGTTCCAAACTTCATTAATGTTCAAGGGCTTTATTTTGGGGGTAAAAATGTTTCCTAAACGATGTGGTATTGATACCCTGCAGTGCTCTTCAAAGCAATTAAATTGCACACTAGTGGCACATCTTATTTTATCTCACTAAATGAAATTGTTTGCTATCACTAGATATGACAATACAATGGCTGAATTTAGGCTTCTTTTCAACACTTCTCAAAGTCTCCAAAAGGAAGGATTATTTTTAATATTTGCTTTTAATATTAGTGCTCAAGTGACCAAACAGCAGCCATTGGAAAAGGAATATAAATCTATTCTAAAATATCTGCTGGGTAGCCACCTATGGCTAAATCACTGTAGATTCCTAAAATCCAACAATTGCTCTGACAGACTTAAGATTCTCTGACAGTACGTGATGGATCAGCTGCAGAAAGAATCAGGCATTGTTTTTAAAGCAGATATAATTATCCCAGGGGGGAAATGCTCCCGGTTTGGCCAAACTGGTAGTGATGGCAGCTGGTGGTTTGGAGAACCGGTAGCGATGGCGGTGTGAGGCTCCACCCACCCGCCTGGTTGTCGTTACTTCCTGGTTTTAACCAGGAAGTAACCTGTTTTTTACCCTCTGCACATTAACCCCTGCCTTTGTGCCTGCCAAGGGCCAAGCCTTATAGATCTTTGGAAGTCAACCTCTGAATAGCACCTAGGAGCAAAATGCATGTGTTAGAATTTTCAGCATGTGGGTTTTCACCTCCAATCAAGATAAAATCAATGTAGGATATAGGAAACAGATAAATTGGTTGTCTGATAAGTTGGTATTGATAAATTGGTTATCAATACATATCTTATTTTATGATAACACTACTTTCTATTTATTAATAACGACATACCCATAAAAGATAAAAATATACATTGTATGTTGCAGTACATTTCATACAGGCAATAAATATACAATGAGTTTAATATTTTAACAGCTGAAAATTCACTTTAAGGAGAGGGATCTTGGAGCCCTATTAGACAGTCACTTACATATGAGCCAGCAATCTGCTACACCCACTAAAAAAGCCAATGCAATTCTAGGCTGCATTAACAGAGGGATAGAATCAAGACTATGTGATGTATTAGTATCATTTTATAAGGCCTTGGTAAGACCACACTTGGAATACTACATCCAGTTGTGGTCACCACAATATGCGAAAGATGCTGAGACTCTGGAAAGAGTGCAGAGAAGAACAACAAATATGATTAGGGGTTGGAGGCTAAAACAGTTGCAGGAATTGGATATGTCTAGTAAAAAGAAAAACTAGGGGTGACATGATAGCAGAGTTCCAATATTTGGGGGGCTGCCGCAAAGAAGAGAGAGTCAAGTTGTTTTCCAAAGCAGCAGAAGGCAAGACAAGAAGCAATAGATGGAAACTAACCAAAGAGAGAAGCAATCTAGAACTAAGGAGAAAATTCCTGACAATGAGAACAACCAACCAATGGAACAGCTTGCCTTCAAAAGTTGTGGGTGCTCCGTCACTGGAAGCTTTTAAGGAGAGATTGTGCAGTCATTTGTCTGCAATGGTATAGAGCAGGGATGGCTAACCTTTTTGCCATTGTGTGCCAAAAATGGGGGGAGCATGGGTGGGTCACGCACGTGCGTGCCCACACCCATAATTCTATGCACCCCACAAAATGGGGGGAGCATGGGGGGGTCGTGCATGTGCGTGCCCACACCCATAATTCTATGTGCAACCCCCCGCACCTCACCAGTTTTGGCACTCGGTGGCACAGTGGGCCTGGTAGGCCTGGGGTTTTTTGCCCTCCCCAGGCTCGAGAGACTTTCTAGGAGCCTGGGGAGGGTGAAAACAACCTTCTTCACCCCCCATCCTCTAGAGGCCCTCCGGAGGTCGGAAATGGCCCGTTTGCCAACTTCCGGTGGGCCCAGAAGGTCTGAAAATCAGATGGCCAGTGCATGCATGCGTGCCAGAGCTGAGCTCACTGCCCACCAATATGGCTCCGTGTGCCACCTGTGGTACGCGTGCCATAGGTTTGCCATCATGGGTATAGAGTCTCCTGCTTGAGCAGGGGGGTTGGACTAGAAGACCTCCAAGGCCCCTCTAATTCTGATGATGCCCCATGTTCTATGTATATACATAGAATAAATAACCCATGAATAGATTTCTAATTTGCAGAAACTGTTCTTTAAATCACAGTACATTTAATTAATATCTAACATTAACTCTTCATACACTTCCTTTTGCATATTTAAAAGATTAATATTGAAAAGGTTAACAGAACTTTGGCAGGGAAAAAAGACAAGCAAAAGAGAGAGAGAGACCTAAAACTATGTTTAAGTGACCAGGGACAAAAGGTAATGTCCTAAAAAGTTGCTGACGAAAAAGGGTGTGTTGTGAGAGACACTATTCTGTGAGTAATCTGAATAATTGCTTCCTAAAAATAGGAGCAATAAATGGCAGCCAGTATCCAAGGAGCAAGCTCACAACACAAATAAGCAGGGAAGGGTAATTGCAGTCTACCAGTGCAGAGAGGGGGGTTATTGCTTAAATATTTTTAACTCTCAGTAAACAATGTAAATTTAGCTAATCTGAGAATGATACAAAAAGAAATAAACTCTTGCCTGCTTAAACAGAGGTTAACAGAGCATGAGGATGGATGGATGGAGAGAGGATAGACAGACAGACAGACAGACTATACAAGAGAATAGAGTATACACAACTAGCTTTCAAGAAGGCAAAAAGAAATCACAATAGTAGTGATTCACTATTATAAAGAACAGAGACAAATGTATATTAGCCAGATCTACCAGCTCATGCAGATTATTGTCTGACACAAACATGGATTAGGGGTGAAACAAAAGTATTTCCAATTCCGATTAAATCCATCGTTAATTGCCACCTCCTGCTAATCTCTGTGGGAACTAATGAAATGGCTGACAACAGCTGTAACATATATCATTTGAAAGTCTAGGAAGTTCTAAAATCTTGATGTTTAATTTTTCCAAACCATAGAATTGTATTTATCTAGATAAAGATATAATACGGTACTACAGATGACTGACTGACGGGATATTTGGTTACTGAAATCAAGGTCTGAATTACGCATTTGGTTACTGAAATCAAGGTCTGAATTAGTAGACTGCTGGTAAAAATGTGTTTGGCATTTATTAAGCATGGTGAGTTGGATCAGAAGGGCTTAAACTGAATTTGTGAAGTTGGAGGCAAAAATCATGACTAATAAATCTTGGATACAAAATCTCAGACAGGAAGAAAATGGAAATATCGTTATAATAACAACTTGCTGAACCATATAGTGAAAGATCATAAGGTTCATTGGCTGTGGTTTCAAACCATCCTAATCTTCGGAGTATGAAAAATAAAGGTGAATGTGAACTGTTGGTACAAGAACACAAACTTGGTTTAATGACAAAACAGAATTGCATTTAACTGTTGAATATAAGTAACAGCTAACATTTATAGCAAGAGAGTTGTTCCAATGTGTCCTATAATCTGAGTCTAGAAATTAAATCAAAGATAGATTTGAAGCCTACGAACGCTATAAATTCATGTTATTCCTGACCCTAATATCTTCTTATTGCTCACTCTATCAAACCAATCTAATAATTTCCAAGTCTAGTACAGGGTTTACTGATAATACCTAGTAACTTATTTGGTGTATAACTAGATCAGTTTGTCCCTTTTTAAAAAATGGAATAATTACATGCTCACCTCTTTATAGATATTAGTCATAAGCTCTACAGTATATGTTCAAAAAGGAATAGAAAAGTTGGGAGCACACCATTTAATATTAAATTCAAGAGGTATAAAATCTCAAATGACGCTTTCCCTGTATTTTGACTGTATTATGAAGTTAGTTGTTTCTGAATAGCTAGGACGCAATGGAATACTAAAAATGGCTCCATTGAGGAGACTGTAAGTCAATGGTCTGCTACAGATTTTAGAGCCATGGGAGCCAAAGAAAAGCTATCTTTGCCCAAACTGCAGTCTGAAGCCTTCAAAAGAACATTGAGTTTGCATATTTCCTTTCTTAATTGCTGCTTGAAATTGCTTATTAGTGAAATTTTGTACATTAGGAACTTTTTTTTAAAAAAAAAGCAAATTTCATTATACTAGATAAATTTCCTTCTATCTTTGGTGAAATAATTTTATGTAAATTTAAGGAATTTTAAAAATTCTTATTTTGGAATAAACAGCAAAAGCATGCTTGAAACTTTAGTTTTGGAAAGTTATAAACAGAGTAAAGTGCCTTATTTTTGAGAAATAGGATCTCAAAATTAATTACAAGAATTGTTCCTGTGGTTTGTTTAAAATTCTATAAAACATAGATGAAGATTTTGAAACTAATTTTCCCATGGGAAAATGTTGAGTAGAAAAAAACATTAGAAAGAACTCTGAATTTGAGCACTTAGAAAGAACCAGAAAAATACTAATGATTATTGTTAAAAGAAAAGAGACTAATACACAATGAAGCAAAATATGGAAGAATTTATGGAAACAATGCAATCAGAAGTTATTTTTAAGGCTGCCTGCTATCATAAAAATGTAAAATTAAAAATGCTCATTTACAATTATATGGAAAAAGATACAGCAATGGATTTACAAATTAAACTGACTGATGTCCTAGTTATTAAAAGGGACATATAATCAGAAGAATGAGGTGAATGTCTTTCTTACTTTGGATTTACAAAAGATGTGTTAAACAAATGAAGAGATTTGTTGAGAAGTGAAAAGAAATCAACTGTGGGACATTTTAAACAGATTAAATATCAAGATTCTTAAAAACAAAAGGAAAAAATGTAAAGTTGGCTTATTTGATCAAGATTAAAATATAGGTGTTGCTGTTTTTGTAGCTCTTAATGGACATCCGCTGATTAGGGTAGAATGACAAGATTTTAATATTTGTTTATGCATAAGAGATAAAATATAGGAAGGGATTTTTTTGTGGGAGCATCAGAGAAAGTGAAAAGTTATTGAAATTTTTTCTATTTGTCCAGTTAAAAAGCAGTCATTTCATTATGCATCTTCATTTTTTATTTTTCCTGTATTTTTTAGTTTGCATTAGTTTGTCTCTGTATCTGTAAACTTTTATTAAAATATTATTTTTAAAAATGAGGTTAGTACTTTATGAAAGTACTGAATTATGAACTGAATCTAGCAGGACATCTGGATGAGACCTAGATCCTGATATACAGTACAGTAAGAGTTAACTGCAAAAATGTAGTAGAAACATGACTCTTAAAACAGCAGCTGATAACTTGATTTATCCTAGTCTCTGAATCATTTTAGACTGCTTCTAATGGGTACTAGAAAGCCATAGAATTTCTCCATGTAGCACCTATGATTTGCCCTTGCAAAGTCTCTACTAAATGTTTTTTTATCCTTTCCAGATTTTAAACTGTTTTTGCTTCTGCAGATGAAATGTTAATGTACAGGGATGTCCACTACTTAGTTTTTATTACTTGTTTTATAAATTCCCTTTAGCCCTTACACATTTACAGTTAAACCTGTATTTTGATTTAATTATTGAAACTCAGGCTTTGCTGTGAAAGTGTTAAATAGATCCTGCAAAAAGTGGATTAATAATTGCTAAAATATTGGAGACAGATTAATTGCCTCTTAGGATATGAGAAGAAATTAAGGAATTATTAGGAAAATCCTTAAGAAAGGATCATCGTTAGTTTTTCACCAAACTGGAAGAAAAATCTAAGTTCAGTCTTCAAACTCTAATCTGAATTGGATGAAAAGGTGGAGGGAATTCTTAACAAGCATGTAGATGGGTACAAAAGTGGGTACAGCAACTAACAGTTTAGAAAACAAATACAATTTAAAACATCCTTGCTATGCAAAAGAAATGAACTGAAAATAACAAAATGAAATTTAACTGAATCAGATGTAAAGCTCTTGACTTAAGAAACAAATTAAATAGGCAAGGTATAGGAAAATGGCTAGCTAATAGCTTTTGTGAAAAAGATCTTGGAATACTAAATGCTTACAAACTGAGTATTGTGAAAAAGGACAAATGAAATTTTAGGTTAAATAAAAAGAATATTCTTTCCAAATCCCAGAAAATAATACTTCCACTTTATTTTGCTTTGGTTATTCCAAGGGTGAAATCCAGCAGGTTCTGACAGGTTATGGAGAACCGGTAGTGGAATTTTGAGCAGTTCAGAGAACCAGTAGCAGAAATTTTAAGTAGTTTGGAGAACTGGCAAATATCACTTCTGGCTGGCCCCAGAATGGGGTGGGAATGGAGATTTTGCAATATCCTTCCCCCAGAAGTGGGAGGGAATGGAGATTTTGCAGTATCCTTCCTTTGCCACGCCCACCAAGCCACTCACACTCACCAAGCCACGCCCACAGAACTGGTAGTAAAAAAAATTGTATTTCATCACCTATTCCATAGAATAGGTTCAGAGAATAACATGAGGACGACTAATGAATAGAATCAAATTTCCAAGAAGAAAAGCGTAAGAATTTGAAATGTTAAACCTTGAAAAGAGAAGCTTTAAATCAATTGTAACTTTATTTATTTGTTCAGGAATGATAATTGTCCAAAAATATCCAGGGAAGAATGATTTAATGTCCACTCATTAAATATATTAGTTTAGATAGAATATTGTTTACAAGATCTATACAAATCAGAAATAAAGATATTGTATGCTTTTACTCTGCCATGGGATTTTTACAAAATCAGGTAAATAGCCAGATTAATAGACCACCTTAATGAAACCAACAACTGGGCAAAAAAATTGCCATTAAAACCTATGAAGCAATAAGTCATATAGGCATATATAGTCATATAGAAAGAAGATCCAGGAAATTACTATTTGAATCATGTACAGTACATGTTAGTACCGTGTTTCTCCAAAAATAAGATCCTGTCTTATATTTTTTGAACCTTGAAATAAGTGCTTGGCCTAATTGCCATGCACTCAAAATCCCAATTGGTTTATTATCAGGGGATGTCTTATTTTGGGGGAAACAGGCTATTACTAAACTGAAATTTCAGATTTAATGCCCAATGAAGTTGTTATAAACAGAGATCGTATCACCTTCTAGGAGTTGATGAATTATAGTCTCCATGAATATGGAAAAGGTAGTCCTTGACTTACAACAGTTCATTTAATGACTGTTCAAAGTTACAAGGGCATTGAAAAAAAGTGACTTATGACCATTTTTCATACTTACAACCATTGCAGAATCCCCATGATCACATGATTAAAATTCAGATGCTTAGCATGGTTTAGCATATTTATGATAGTTGCAGTGACCTAGGGTCATGTGTGACCTTTTGGCAAGCAAAGTCAATGGGGAATCCAGATTCACTTAACCACCATGTTAACTAACTTAACTGCAGGGATTCACTTAATAGCTGTGGCAAGAAAAGTCGTAAAATGGGGCAAACTCACTTAACAAATGTTTCACTTAGCAACATAAATTTTGGGCTCAATTGTGGTCATGGTCACCTCAGTGGTGAAATGTAAAATTTGTTACTACCAGTTCTGTGGGTGTGGCTTGGGGGGGGGTAATATGACTGTGTGGGCGTGGCCAACTTTTTTTTTTTACTTTTAAAACCATTTTTTAAATTAAAATTTTTTAAAAAATGCTTTTAAAAGCCTCTGACGACCACAGGTGACTTGCCTGATCGGCAGAGGCTTTTCTTTTTTTTAAAAGCCTCTGACGATCCCAGCTGACTTGCCTGATGGGCAGAGGCTTTGTTTTTACTTTTAAAAGCATTTTTTTCGGCCGAAGAGGTTGTAGAAAAAATGCGTTTAAAAATAAAATAAAAAGCCTCTGATGATTGCGCGGCTCAGCTGGGCATGGGGGAGGGAGGGATTTTTGCTACCGGTTCTCCGAACCACCCGCCACCATTGCTACCGGATCGGGTGATCTGGTCCGAACCAGGAGCATTTCACCCCTGGTCCACCTGTATCAGCATGCCTAATAACAAATGCTGCTTGAAGCTGAGGTTTAGCCATTTCTGGAGTCAGAGGCTTCCAACTCTGTTTTAAAATATACAACTAGACAAACAAAAATCTTATATCAACTTAGAAATAAATTCTGCTCCTGTTTAAAACTTTATTCCCAACTGCTCTATGTAAGAAGTTTAGAAATTGCATAGGCAATAAGAAAAATCCACAAATAACTTCTGTATAACCAAAATAGGAGAGGCTTCCTTGTTAAATGTAATTATAGAAACTGCCATATATCCGGTATCTGAATTCATAAGTTAGGTATCTTTATGTTTAAAAAAAAGGAAGGTAACATAGGGTGTTTAAAAAATAGCTATCATGGAAGAATCAACTATTCACAATATGACTGCCATGGTGTTTCCTGATCCCTCAAATTATTAATTTGTGTAAGCAAGAGAGCATTTTTCCATACAAAGCATTCAGCTGCAGCTACACAGCATTTTCATTTTCAAATAGAGTCCATGGGAATTATTTTGAAAATAATAATATTGAAAGCCAGAGCTTACTTGTGTAGCTGCTACCCATCTATTTATTCCTTTGGAGAAAGAGAAAATCAGGTGGGACAGGAAACAGAGCCAGTGTTAGACTTGTTCATAAATATCATTTTATGTGGAAAAACTCCTTGCACTATGACTCATTTGCTGCTGTTTCCTCCAATATAGAGCAAAATGAGGCCCAAAAGGGTACAGAAGCTGTACACGTAATACTCACTACTATACCATAATTCCTCTTATATCTGATATAAGCACATTAATGTTCTTATCAATGTGGCTAAAACAATACCCCGTCCCCCATATAAAGGCAGAAAAATTCAGCAAACCTAAGAACCTTTAGGTCTGTTGAACCTTCTCCCAAGTGAAGGAGTATTAAAAAACAAAAAGGAGTGCAATGCTCAGTAACCCCAAAAGATTGCTGTCCTGAGACCAAAGGAGGGATGAAATGGAGACTCGTGAAGGAGATCGTGAACAGAATAATGGACAATTTACACAGGAACATTGCATCCCTTGCTTAAAAACTGACCTTCCACAAGTTGGTCTAAAGTGGTGATCTTCTTTGCTCCATCAATAGTGTAGATGGTTCTCACACCCTGGGGCAGATTGACGTTATCAGACAAAGTTCGGGTCAGGTCAGCCAGCAAGGCTTCATAAGATCTAAAGCGATCAGGAGATATGGCATATACAATCCCTTTGAAATATCGGTCCCCATTGCGATAGAAACGGACTTTTTTGGCTTTCTTCTCAGAGCTGAGGGTTTGGAGGGTGCGGGTTCGATAGAAACTGCAATGGGCACTATGGGTTGGGCTAGGGAGCCCATTCACCCGTGACCCTCGGCTGTACCGCTGTGCTTTGTCACGCTCATCAAAGTGTTCCAACTCCATATCTCTCCCAAAGGACATTTTTAGAGTTAATCTGGAAAAGGGGGAGAAAGAACAAAGGAGAAGCTTATCAATACAGCTATAATGAAATAATTGCTTTATTAACACAGGATAGCAAGGACTTTTCTATAACCACAGAATCTCTCCAATTCTTTCAAGAATGCTAGCAAAGAGAACCAGTGGCTAACAATAACTACTTTAGTTTTTTGGTGATCTTTTCCTCCCACTAGATACGAGTTAAAGACAACAATTTTTCTTGACTTTTTAAATAATCTATTTTTCTTCCTCCATACAACCTAATCTTTTCTCCATTACCTTTTATATTAGTATCTGAGATTATTATTAAATAGGATTTTATTTTAAAAATCTAATTGAAGGACACAAATTCCTCATTCTGTTGGGCTTATCCAGCTAATGTGATCTTGTAACATAATCAATGCACAGTTTTAATTCCAGTGATGCAGTGACTAGGTTTCTTCAAGGTAATTATTTGGTTAGCAGGAATATTAATAGGTGGTCACTTTTTTGGACTTCAAAGTAATCTTTCATAAATTAAAAAGTGAAAGTCACCTAGAAGTTGGTACATCCGGTTACTGTGATCAGTTAAGCTTGTGTAGCAAAACACAAGCCAGCAAAAAGGTTAGGACCATTTTGAGGACTCTCAAAATTTCCCGGTCAGCATGGCTATTGCTGAGAACTATGAGAATTAAAGTCCAAATGTCTATCAGGAACAGAGCTGGGGGAATCCTACCCTATACATTGTGCAGTTTTAAAATGTTGCAGTATTAATTCCTATCTCACTAATACCCAGAAGTACAATGTAGCGCTAAAAAATATCAACATCACACAATCGGGTCTCAAAATAATCCACTACACTAGTGTTCCATTCTTTTCTAAAACTTCTTTTAAAATCTGTGTTCTTTCCCATCCTGTTACACTCCATTTCTACTACAAAATGATTTTCCTTCTCCACTGAGAAGGCTACACTGCCCAATCTATTATGCATGGATAAATTTAGCATGCCAAGCTTCTGCCACTTGATCAGAATAAACATACCGAATTACAATACTGTTATTTAAATGCTGAATTTCCTGTTAGTATAATAGTCCATTAAAACGAATGACATTTTTTTCCTATACAAACCCAACTGGATAAAGCAAGGTGCCTAACACAATCTACCATCAACTCAACAGAAGCAATCATTTGCTTTCCCTTTACTGTAATTCTATTACATTGGGATTGTATTGAAGCCAAAAATGTCTTACTCAAAAATAAATTCCATGAATGAGACTTACTCATTCCCAGAATAGTATGTAACGGACTACTTCTATATTAGATTATTGAGGCTTAATATAGATAACTTCTAGGGACATTTTTATTTAGTTGTCTTAGTGCAGAACAGGGACTAGGTACACACATCAACTTGAGTGGCTACTAATTCAAAAGGCTTCCAATGGAGAATTGGTAACCTGGAGGCTTTTCCTGGACTCGCAGTTCCTGACTGAACAACAGGTGGAATCTGTGACAGCACAACTTTTGCGTCGATTCAGTTGCTGGTCTAGTTGTGGCGTTCACGAGAACAAAAATTTTTGAGGATAGCCAAACCTTGTCTATCTTCATCATCCTGAACATGGATTTCTGTCATTCATTTGGCATGCTGCTAATTTTAAAGACCCATCTGCAGCTGCCAAATATCCTGATTGGAGATGTGTGGTATTGTCACATGACACCACATTTAGAAGAAATTGATTAAATCAGGTTATTGCCTATATGGCTTGGAACTGGAGTATCTCTCAGACCACCGCCCAAACAATTTCTGCTTACCTAACTTGGGTGAACAGAGAGTGCCTTCCCCCCACTTATCAAGAGGTGAATTGGAAAGGGTGTTTTCTGGAGGGCATCTCCTCCTACAGAATAACTCATCCAAGGTAAAGGCATATCTTTTATACGTTATAGATTATATCTTTCATGACATTCTGTAGATCTGTACAAAACCGGTTTTTTGGAGGGCCTTTGGTGCCTATCCAAATTTTAGCCCCCTGGTTTTGGCACAGTATTTTTATTATTTTGTGATGTCAATCTCTCGCTATATTAATGTATTACCACTTTTATTTGTACTCAGTTTACAACCTTCAGGGTTAAGTAGTATATCACAATTATATATGTAAACTTCCTATACAGGGAGTTTTCTTTGTGCTCTTGGTCAATCTCATTTAGTAGCTAGGTTCAAACAATACATGAGCCATGATTTATTGAATGAAGCATAATTGTTTGTCAAAGCTACACAAACTATATTATGAGTTAGCACTTTGTCTGCATCAGGACATTATGATCTTATAAGTGTCTCCGTCCTGATTCCAGACAAGAGTCTTCAATATGCAGGGTTCAGCCTGGGAAGTTTTTATACAAAGCGTCACTACCATGACCCTGAACAACAGTGAGAAAATATTGACAAGCAAACATATCCTGCAGCATAGTGTCTATTCTTAGTTCACTGCAGAATGATTAATAGGACAAGACTGCAATTCTAAACATATTTACTAAGAAAGAACAGTTTTATAAGTAAACACATATAATGTCAATGCTACTTTTGGAAGAAATAGAAAAGGCAATAGCACTTAGATTTATACAGTACACCCCTCCACAGCACTCTCTGAATAGTTTACAATGTCAGCATATTGACCCCAACAATCTGAGTCTTCATTTCACCCAGCTCAAAAGGATGGAAGGCTGAGTCAACATTGAGCCTGTCAGGATCAAACTCCTGGCTGTGGGCAGTGTTTGCCTGCAATACTACTCTCTAACCCCTGCACCACCATATCATTTATTTGTTTATATCAAATATAGAAAGGAGCATGGTGGCTCGTGTGGCTAGGATTCTGGGTAGGAGATTAGAAAGCCCACGTTTGAGACTGAGTGCTGCTGTGAGGGTGTGTGTGTGCTCCTGTCCTTCGCTCTAGCTGCTGCCAGGGACATGAAAGGAGTCCCCAATTGGGCATCTCCCAGGCAACAGTGATGTCACTGGCTAATCCTTTCAACCCAGAAGCATCTCAGTCCTTCTGACATGAGTGCTATGTTATCAAATTTAGAGATTGCCCATCTCACTCACAGAGTGACTCATACCATGCTTATCTACTTGTATGAATTTTTATATCATGCTTATATGAATTTTTCAAACTCATATTTTTCTCTTATTGAATAGAAAAACATTCAAACATGCATGTTATGAAATGTTATAAAATATGTATATTCAACATGGCAGTGTCATGAAGAAAAAGCTTAGAATTCAATTCTATTCTATGCATAAATTGGCCTTGGATTCACTACAGCCTATTTCCAAATCAACAGGTAGAAAGTGAGGCTAGTAAATGCAAAAATTGCACCAAAGATATGTACATCTAGTTTGAAAGTGGTTTATCATTCTACTTTGCAATAAAAATAAGAAAAAAATTTGCAGATAAGGTCTCCTACTAATAATTAGGCAACCGTTAAATGGATGAATGGAAAAGGCAGAAAAATAGAACATACAGAATTTCAAAATATTTGTCCCAAAAAAAATCTCATTTCAGCAACATCTATTTTCAGGCACTTTATAATTATAGTTAAAACTATAGGTTTTCCTATCTTCCACATGTAGAAATTATAACCCAATTTTACTTTTAACTTTAGGTGAGAACCCAACTTAAACCCAATCACACCTTTTTTTCCCATCATACATTAAAAATATAGCAGAAACATACCATTAGATAAAATCACTGTGTAATTTGCTTCAGCTTAGCATTATATAAAGCCAGAAATTGTAATTTATAAAGCATGGCTTAGTGCTGTGTTAAATCAGCCAGTTGTAACTTATTCAATGGATGAAAGCTACAAAAAACATAAGTAACTTAATACAATGTGCAAATTATGCCATTTACTTCTCTCACAATACACATAAGCTGCATATACAAAGGTCTGGATGTGCACAGTTATTTATCATTGTGTACATCCATGGTCCACTTCTGAAGAGTGAACAAAACTATCATTGCACCAAACTGGCTCTCTTGACAATTACTCCTTGAAAATGTATCAGTAGGAACTAAAGCGGAAAAATTCCCTGTTGCTGATTTCCAGTAGTAGCATGGCATATAAAGAGCACTTTTAGCCACCAGGATACTTACTCCAGATATGACACTAGGGAATGTCCATCTATTATTCTCAATGCATTGCCCTAAAAAAACATGCAATCTGGAGTTCCTGCTAGACTCATGGCTAGAACCTTTGACTAGCTTTGGTGTATTTACTAGTTGTTGCCATTCTTGCAGCAGAAGGGACTGAAGACACTGGCTCATGCCCTTGTCATCTTTCAGACTATGCAATTTGCTCTATTTTGTGATGCTCTTAAAACCTTCAATTGGCACAGAATGTATCTACTTACTTGCTGGTCAATGCTAACTGGTTCTTGCACCTATTCTGCAAGAGCTGCACTGGTTGTATTGGGCTTTCTGGCCTAATTCATAGTGTAATGCTGGCTGTTACTTATAAAACTGATATTCTTGCTACCTTTGGGATCATCTTCTCCAAGTAGAATCTGTCCACCTTATATTATCTAGCTAGGAGACAATGCTATAGGTACTGTCCCTCAAGAGAAGGGGTTAGAATTTGTCATTCTGCGTTCTGCGCACAGTCACTCATGCCCTTGTTACCTCCCGGTTGGACTATTGTAATGCTCTCTACATGGGGCTCCCCTTGAAGAGCACTCGGAGGCTCCAACTGGTCCAGAATGCAGCCGCGCGGGTGGTTATGGGTGCAACCCGTTGCGCCCACGTGACACCCCTCCTGTGCGAGCTGCACTGGCTCCCAGTGGTCTTCCGGGTGCGATTCAAGGTGTTGGTCACCACCTTTAAAGCGCTCCATGGCACAGGACCAGGGTACCTTCGAGACGTCTTCTGCCACCAGTAGCCTCCCACCGGCCAGTCCGCTCCCACAGAGAGGGTCTCCTCAGGGTGCCATCGGCCAAGTCGGCTGGCGACACCCAGGGGGAGGAAGCAATTGAAGGCCTTCCATTTTTGCTGGATTTTGTGGGATAGGGAGTTTGGAAGAGCACACCAGATTTTTAAAGATTCTTTAAAAAAATATGGCCATCTTTAATATATGACTGTAAATCATCTAGAATCATTTGAATAGGCTACATGTAACTAATCATAAATATGTGTTATGGGAGTCGAAGAGTTCCCAACTAACATGGCAAATGGCCTCCTAAGTTGATGGGACTAGTATTCCATAATTGGTGTTACTGACTAGGAGTTCTAGATATTACGTGGAAATCAGTTTAAAAAGATTGTTTAGCTAGGGAACATAGCTCTCCAAATGTTATTAAATCATAACTCCAATGTTCAATCACTATGCCAACGAAACTAGTTCAATATTATTTTGAGGGCCACACATTCTTCATCTGTTTTATCATCTTTTTAAGTCTGATTAAAAGAACTCAATACAATTGCTACCAATAAACCCAAGATTATGATATCTTCAAATTCAGCTTGACTCCCAGAGGTTCCAGCCATGTAGTTTTCTTGGCAGCATTGTGAGAATAGGGCATTTTTCCAACTTTCTACTCTAGATTCAAAACTAAAACCTTTAGAGAGAACAGCAAGGCTGGAATTACAGATCATACCAATCTATAAACCATGGTTTATATATCATAATGTCTGGGTTCAAGCAAGATGGTAAATCACGGTATGAGTTAATGTACCATGTTAAGTCAGCCAAACACCATTTAGAAGTCTTGTCCTTTTACAATTGGCAGTTCATGTTGACTTAATGTGAATGTACTATTATCTTGAATTAGGCAATGAGCTATACATACTAGTACACTGGGATTCTCTATTTTTAGTTTCAAAAGTAAAACTACAATTTGAAGTCCTATCTAATCAAAGATGATAATGAGATGTAATAATAACTATGACGCAGCAGATCTGTTGTGTCTGGAGACTGAAGGGCCAGGTAAAGCCAAAGTCAAACCAGTAGTATTTTCAAATTCCGATTCAGATTATATAGAATACATATAACATTAGAAAAGCATTACAACTCTCATTTCAAGCTATAGTGCTGAAAATGTATTCTCCAAATCAAATAAAACTGAAGATTAATATTTCAGACTAATTACAGATCTGAAAAGATCATAAAAGTTATAGGGGGGAAGTCTTCTCTTTAGTATGAATCGTATCATTCAGTAGGAACTCCTAAAATGGAATCAGGATACCATTCTGCCATATCACACCTATTCATTCCTAAGATCCTGTGCATCACACGAGAAGACAAGCAACAATCCCGAATGTTCTTAAACCAGAGTTAGAACCAAAGACTTGGGCAAATTTAATCCCAAAAATAGCATTTAAAGCCAACAGGGTTTTTTAAAAAATAAATTTTTCATGTGATTTATCAGTCTTCATACCGATCACAGGTTACTGAACACACCCTGTAGAGTCTGGTACCCACCGTTCACACTCCATACAATCTATTACAGACAGATTTCACACCCTGCAAATGTGGGTGGGTGATTTCATAAATCTATCAAATGCAAACCCAAATAAATGACACAGATCAGCAACAAATCGTTCAGAGACACGGAACAATAGACAGGCATTCAAAAAACCCACATCTTCAGTTATATAACAGCATTTTTGTTTTATTTAAGGCACCCTTTAAAATGTGGCGCAAAGGCTTTAAATATAGACTAGGAAGACACGTGGACCACCTAGATTCAGGGAGAGATAATACGTTTTCCTGCTAATTAATTGGAGAAAAAAAAATATATTTTTGTACTCTCTTTTTTAAAAAAGTGTCATTATTTGCCACCATGTTACCAGATGGGACACGTTTTCCTTGTTTCTGCCTGCTCATTTCTAAAACACGCTGCAGCTATCCATGCCTAGCCTAAGTCTCCTCCCGTCAAGCTTCAGATAGGTGCAGGCACATTTTTTTTCAGCTGAATATCTTCTACAGTATCCATTCCCAGACGAAGCAATTTAAAACTGGGAATGTCTCTTCTATGGATTCAACCCCTTTGCTTCCCACAGGACCGATCCACACAATGAAATCTTCCCCTCTTTGACACAGAGGAAACCACCATCACTAACCCTCCATCTCTTTGCTTTTAAACCACCCAACCTAAAATGGTGCTAAAATTACACAGCACCCCCTCCACACTGCGGGAGGCAGGGGGAAAGAGCCCCAACCCCAGCAACCCCCTCTAAAAGCCTCGTTCTTCCAAGACACGCATCCTTAAACAATGGGGACAGGTATGCGAAACACCCACGCACGTTTTCCATACCCAAAACCTCTGCCTGGCGTTACGAGCATGAAGTTAAGGTGGAAGGAAAACCCACCCCGATTTCTGGCTGCCTTCTGCTAGGAACGGGGCGGGGAACCGCTTTGAAACTACCGCAAACGCTTACCTGTGCCTTGGAAATTTCAAGTCGTGGTCCTCTCGCCACTGCAAGCAATGGGACTTGTTTGCTGCAAAGGGGGTGGGTACCTCAAAAGACAAAGCCCAGATTCCACTGCCACCAGCAGTCCTGTGCTACCCGGCTACTTAGCTTGGCAAGTGAGGCTGCTTAACTGCCTTTGGCTTTGTTGTGCGACTCCGCCTGTCTCCTTTCTCCGCCGGCTGAATTTGCTGCTGAGCCTTTCCTACAGCTGCTTCGCCTTTCTTCTCCTGCCGCTGACGGGAGCGATTTGCATTAGCCCGTCCCTCCTGAAATGCGGTTCTTCACACCAGGCTGGGCAAATCTAGCACGCTGCATCTGCCAGAGGGCGGTGCCTGCGCCTCCGCCCTGATTCTCCCCGCTTCTCCTCGGGAGGAAATAGAGACCCCCCCCCGAGGAACCGGGAACGCGGTAAACGTTTTCCCCACCCGCTTCCCGCCCAATTGGGCCCTCTACATCATAATCGGGTTCCTGTTTGTTCAGAAGGGATTCCATTTAAATAAAACAGGTCTCACTTACTCCTAAGTAAGTGGACATTAAACCGCTACCTGCTCTTCTCTTCAAGCCTTACTTAAGGAGACGTTAACCCATGGTTAGTTTAATCATAGTTTATGCGACCCAGCTTTCTAGGTTTGCATGAGACATGGAACCAAGAAGCCCAAGGTTGGGTTAGAAAACATGCTAAGCTGTCACATACTTGGGTAGTTTGTGGTTTATTATGCTTGTGCAAAGATACTGTGTTTTACTACCATAACTATTTATTTATTTATTTATTTATTGGTTCAATTATTATGCCGCCCTTCTCCGGAGGTAGGGCGGCTTACAATGTGTTAATTAATAGCCTTCATACTTTTGTATATACCTGCTTAGTAGGGCTTTCGGGGGGGGCCACCCCAAGCGGTGTTCTTTTTCTTTTTCTTTTATACAAAGTCAGTTTATTGCCCCCTCAAACCGGGTCCTCATTTTACCTACCTCGAAAGGATGGAAGGCTGAGTCAACCTTGAGCCTGGTGAGATTTGAACTTGCAGTAATTGCAGACAGCTGGTGTTACTTAACAGTACTTTAGTCTGCTGCACCACCAAGGCTTTAGGCCATGATTTATGTATTCTTCACTTGCTCTTTTCCATATTACAGAATGCCAGCCTGCTTCAAAATACAGAGAATCGTTGGGAAAGAAGGCAACCTATCCAACAAACATTTCATGGTTTGTGACATCTAGTGGGAGAGTGAAGACACAAAGTGGGTAAATTCTTTGAATTGAATAATGTGTAATCTTTGAATAGCCCCCAACTTGTTCCAGTAAGATTAAAGAGAAAGACAAGACTCAGTTGTCAAGCTTGACTCTTAAAGTCTGGATGGACATATCTATTAGTTTTATTTTGGAAAACATGAAAGTGTTCACCATTGTCTTCAAGAACTTTTGGTTGCGCCCGCCCCCCCAATTTATAGACCAGTTTGTAGACTGGGTGTCTACAGCCCTACTGGTGTGGCCCTCTGGGCTGGTCCTTTTTTCAGGACCAACCCAGATCAACTAGATGCTGCCATCTAGTGTGATAAGCGAATAGTATCAAGTCCTGATTTAACTTTTTTTTTTTTACAGTCTATAAGATAAATAATTTGAATGTAAAGCAGAGATAATGTGAGCTTTAGGATTCCACTGAATGTGCAATTTTTGCTCCAATAAGAATTTAGTTCACAAAAAGGAAACTTGCCCAGAAATTTGAAAACAAGACAGATATGGGGTCTAAGCAGGGGTGAAATCCAGCAGGTTCTGACAGGTTCTGGGGAACCGGTAGCAGAAATTTTGAGCATTTCGGAGAACTGGTAGCGGAAATTTTGAGTAGTTCGGAGAACCGGCAAATACCATCTCTGGCTGGCCCCAGAGTGGAGTGGGAATGGAGATTTTGCAATATCCTTCCCCCAGGAGTGGGGAGGGAATGGGGATTTTGCAGTATCCTTCCCCTGGAGTTGGGTGGGAATGGAGATTTAGCAGTATCCTTCCCCTGAGTGGGGTGGGAATGGAGTTTTTGCAGTATCCTTCCCCTGGAGTGGGGTGGGAATGGAGATTTAGCAGTATCCTTCCTCTGAGTGGGGTGGGAATGGAGTTTTTGCAGTATCCTTCCCCTGCCACGCCTACCAAGCCACAACCACCAAGCCACACCACGCCCACCAAGCCACGCCCACAGAACCAGTAGTAAAAAAATTTGGATTTCACCACTAGGTCTAAGCCCCTAAACTCATTTCTCCCAGCATTTATCAAATTATCACAGCTATGATACCTCATAGTTCTGCTGCATACATTCCACTTATTTTAGAGATAAATTAGACTAGGTATACAGGTAATCCTCCACTTACAACAGTTCATTTAGTGACCATTCAAAATTACGACCGTGGTGAAAAAAGTGACTTATGACTGTTTTTCACATTTATCACCATTGAAGCATTCCCATTGTCATATGATCAAAATTCAGGTACTTGGCAATTGTTCATGCTTATGACAGTTGCAGTATCATAGGGTCACGCGATCAGCTTTTGCAATCTTTTGACAAATCAAGTCAATCAATCAATCAGAATAGAGCTGGAAGGGACCTTGAAAGTCTTCTAGTCCAGTTCCCTCAAGCTCTTGAAGGCAAGCTCTTCCACTGGTTAATTGTCCTCTCTGTTAGGAAGTTTTTCCTTCATTCCAGGTTGCTTCTCTCCTTGATTAGTTTCCATCCATTGTTTCTTGTCCTGCCCTCTGGTGCTTTTGAACCCCTCCTCTTCGTTGCAGCCTCTCAAATAAATTGAACCCCTCCTCTTCGTTGCAGCTTCTCAAATACTGGAATACTGCTATCATGTCCCACCAGTCCTTCTTTCCCTATACTAGCCAAACCCAAATCCTGCCACTGTTCTTGTTATGTTTTAGTCTCCAGGCCTTTAATCATCTTAGTTGCTCTTCTTTGAAAAAAGTGCAAAGTCTCAACATCTTTTTTTGTACTGTGGTGACCAAAACTGGATGCAACATTCCAGGTGTGGCCTTACTAAGGCTTTATAAAGTGGTACTAATACTTCACATGATTTTGGTTCTATGCCTCTGTTTATACAACCAAGGATTGTATTAGCATTTTTGGCTACTGCCACACATTGCTGACTCATGTTTAAGTGATTGTCCACTAGGACTCCAAGGTCCCTCTCACGGTTACTGTTTTTGAGCCAGGTTTCGCCTAATCTGTACATTTGTACATTTGGAAGCCAGATTCACTTAACCATGTCACTAATGTAATAAACTGCAATGGTTCACTTAACTATTGTGGCAGGAAAGGTTGTAAAATGGGGCAGAACTCACTTAACAAATGTCTCACTTAGCAACATAAATTTTGGGCTAAATTGTGATCTTAAGTCGAGGACTACCTGTATATTCCTTATTATCCCATCCTGCCTCTAGTTTATTTATTTTCCACCTTCATTGTTTTTACAAATAACTCAAGACAGCAAATATATCCAACGTATCTTCCTCCTCCTATTTCTCCTACAATAACAAGTTGTGAAGTGAGTTGAGCTGAGAGAGAATGACTGGCCTAAAGTCAGCCAGCTGGCTTTCACAGCTAAGGCAAGATTTGAAAATGAAATATAGCAATTTAATCCAAAATCTGGCTGTGTTGAAGGTGGTTAGGGAAACCTAATCCCTAACTTCAGATGCTCATTTTTTAAAATAGTGCTGATTAAATGTTTAAATCATAGACTTTTATGTGTGACTTTTTCTTAAAGGGAGCGCTGGGGCAAGGATTCTATTTTACAGATAGAGATATCTAGCTTGTCTTTTCTGCTGATGCAATTAAAAAGAGTTAGCAATTTCTCCCTTATTTCCTTATACCAATGATGGCGAACCTATGGCACATGTGCCAGAAGTGGCATGCAGATCCATCTCTCCCATTGCCCATTGCTCTCCTGGATTCCTGCCAGCTGGTCTTTGCATGCGTGGGAGTGCTAGAAACCGGAAGAGCAGTTCCCCAGCGCGCATGTGCACACCAGGAGGCTGAGCTGCTGGTTTCCTGTGTACACATGCGTGCATGCCAGCTGGCCTTCGCATGTGCGGGAGTGCTGGAAACCGGAAGACCAGATGATGAGTGTGCATGTGCATGCCGGAAACATGTGCGCTGGGGAATTGCTCTTCCGGTTCTACTCCTCCCACGTGCGCTCCTGTTTCAGCACTCGGTGTCGAAAAGGTTTGCCAACACTGCCTTATACACTCAATCTGCACATCACTTAAAGACCTACCAATATTGTATGTATGTACTTTCATTAGTTTGAGTCTTGTTTATTGTATTGTGCGAACCAAGCCTATTTGACTAGATCATCATACAGTGTATTGTTCAAACCCTGACAATAGGTTAATTCAGTATCCATGTTTCAGGGGTGGGTTCTAAAAATTTTTTACTACCGGTTCTGTAAGTGTGGCTTATTTTGTGGGTGTGGCTTGATGGTCACGTGACAATTCTTTAGGATTTAGCAGAGGTACTGGTCTACCAGGCTTTTAACTGCTTGCAGAGCTGAGTCTACTTAATTGTTTTTGGAGGCACTAGTCTACTCATTCGTTTTTGGAGGCACCGGTCTACCACCACACTGCCTTTTAACACTGATCAGCTGTAGGGCGGCCCTTTGAAGCCCCAGGGCAAGAGTTTAAACAGTTTTTTTCCTTCTAGCCGATCAGCTAGGACTTAGGAGGCAGCAATAGATTGGGGATGGGACCAAATAAAAGGTAAGAATAACGCAGGAGGGCCCAGCTCCCGAACAAAGAGAACCGGTTCGGTGACGTCATATCGTTACCGCTACCAGCTCAGCCGAACCGGGCCGAACCGGGAGGAACCCATGACTGCCATGTTTATGATCTCTGAATGCAGCCACTGGGGTCTTCCTGCTTTCTCCTATCAAGATGCTCTGCAATCATTTTAGCCCCTTCTGTGGCTTTCTCTAGTCCTCTATAATAATGAGAGTATAATGGGAGTAAGATTCAGGGATTAGGCTGACACCACAAAGAGAGGGGAAAACAAATTGAAACCCAGTTTGAATGAGTTCTGTTCCTCAGGGTCAGGATCTTATGGCCCTTTAAATGTTGTTGTGGATGCCAGTAATGAAAATTTCAGTCCAAGCATAGTTTGTGCTCAGAGTTTGGCTGGAAAAAGAAATCCTTTCTTTCACTTTCTAATCCTACCCCCGAGTATTGTGACCAGTTTGAACGCTTGGAGTCTGGGAAGAACTAGAAGAGAGGTGTCTGGAAAGGGAGGAAAAACAAAAGCAGCAATGTGTGGTTCCAAGTAAGCTCCTCCCCTTTTGTATTTACAAGGAGACAGAAGTTATAGAGTAATGCTTCCTTTCATTTCAGCAAAAGATTCTGCCTTGAAAGTCCTTCCCTAAGAAATAACAATTTTATTCTGGACCCATATGAGACCACGAACCAGAAGCAGAAAGTTTACTGCAATTTTCTCTCATGGGAGATATTTTTAATCTTTTCCACCCCAATGTTTTATAGAAATCTTCAAGAAATACTCTTTTGATTCCAATTTATATTAATACTTGTTTAGTTTTCTTAAAATGGCAAGTACTTACAATTTTATAGAATCGATTTTATAGCTGGCTTAGCTGAGTGTGTTTTATGCGGCTGGTTTACATTTAATGCTGTCACTGTGTGACTATTTCCCTGAAGGGCAGCATCTGTGAAAGAGTTTTGAAAGAAAATGCTGTGGATTATATATATATAGATATGTGGCTTTCCTAAATTAT
The DNA here is from genome assembly GCF_059756535.1 of Pantherophis guttatus. Lineage (NCBI taxonomy): Eukaryota > Metazoa > Chordata > Lepidosauria > Squamata > Colubridae > Pantherophis > Pantherophis guttatus. Next base: position 27,299,921 of record NC_142067.1, read on the forward strand.
GCAGGACACGTTGATTTCATACGTTGGTATAAAGAACTCGAGCTAGAATGGGTATGGAGGAAAGGCTTCCAGGGCTTGGACCACCTTTGTTCTGGCTGTCTACTCTTTTAACAGCTGCTGAATAAATGAACATTGTTTTATGTAGCAGACAGCTATTCTGTATCCAAAATGCAGATCTAAAGCTTTGAGAGTGCTTCTTTTTCCCCTAGTTCCGTTGACAGAATTTTGGCATGTCTGTTTTCCTTATGGATCTCCTTCCTTGTTCTCTTCTTTTTATTGTAAAAGTTTGAAGAAGAATTGTCACATTACACAGAATGACCGCATAAATCAGGAGAAATATTGGCTTGCCTTTGGATGCTAAATTTTATAAAGCCAGGAATTGAAACAATAATGGCAGAAGAAAGAAAACAGACGTATCCCTAACCAAACAAGTGGATAATTTTCAGCAACTTCTAAGACCAAGCAAAGGGTTCTCTTTCTTGGAGAAATAAATTCAGCAGGAGCCTTTGTCAGAAAATACATTCCTTGGATGTAAGAAATATGTTGAAAGAGTAATTAGCTGAAGGTCTCATTACAAGCCATCTTGAATGGGTTTAGCCCAATTAAATGAATGGTAGTGGACATTACATTTGTTTCTTGGGCTAACCAAAAATACAGGTTGGATAAAATAATAAATAAAGGGTTTATTAAGAAATAGGATGGGAAAGCTTCACTGCTTCTTAAACTACATCTTGAGGAGAGAAGGAATCGGAAGTTCATTTGACTCTTAAAGCGATATTCATTTAGAAGCAAATAACAGTGACTGATCCCATCATGTATCTCTTACCAATAAGTGCAAGTAGATGTTGCAATCTCCAATATTCACTCACTCTCTTGTTAAAATATACACATATTGGCTACGTCTCTTACTATAAGTCAAAGCACAACTTGTGTGAACTTAGTCACTTGTGACTTCCTTGGTATTCTATGGCTTAACAAAGCACATATTAGCATAATGTATTAATCCACGAACATGATACCAATTATATAAATACTAGACTATATTTTACAGTGATGGTTTGCTTATTGGTTTGTTGAATTAACAAGGGGCTTCAGGGATATTTAGCATAGTAATATTTCACAATATAGTGCCAAAGCTTTCTGGTATGTCAACAGCCAGAACTCCAAGCTGGGAGGCAGATGGATGGGGTGGTGGCAATAATTTTATGAGAAACCCTGGCTGTGATTGATGAGTGGTGGCAACAATCTTAAGAGAGATCTTGGATGGGATCAAATTCTCTGCTCCCTATGTATCTAGAATGTACGTGTTTCTATTTGAAATTGAACTCTAAACGTGTTTGGTGTGCTGCTAGTATATTGCTCTCGGTAGCTGGATGTCTTTGTGAGCTTCTGCACCTTATAATCAAATTGATTTTGGATGCCCAGCCAACATTCAGCACCTTAATTATTAGTGATGTTAACCTCCATTCTCTTAGCATGAGTTCTGAAATAGTTAGGAGTTCATGGCTTTCATGACACAGGTAGTCCTCTCAGAGTTTATATCTGGCCAAACACCCAAGTTATCAAATGTTAAATCTAGTTGATTAGTTGGTTCATGGTTTCAAAACCGAGAACATTTTTATTTCATGGTTGGTTCACTTTCTGGTTAAAGTTCTCTCTAAAAGGGTTCAGATTAGTTAGGATTATCTGTACAACGTATCTAATTGGTCCAAGTCATTTCCTACAAGCACTTGGATAGTTTTTCAAGCAATTTACAGGGCAGTTTCTCCATACACTGGTTAGTTCTAGAATTCACAGATAAATGGGGGCTTAGTCTGTGAGGAGGGTTATTTAACCTAGCTTGCTCTTTGTTACTTACAATTTTACAGAAAAATCCTTCTTTTTTTTGGATTTCATTTTTACTATTGTAGAGTGCCACTTAATTGGAATTGATTTTGGAAATGTAGATTTCATCTGCATTGCAACAATTTTTTTCCCTTTTTAATATCCTTATTAAATGTGGAAATTCAACTACTACAGCCACATAATAGCAGAATGGATGCATTTATTAGTGCTAATCACAACCAAATATGTCAAATAAATTTGGTGATACAACAATAACAACAAAAGATCTATCTGAAGCGAGATGAATCTATTCAACGCACACACTGCTTACATTGAGTGAAGAAAGTTGGAAGGATATATTCTCATTTAGGATAGAGTTTAGCAATGGGCAATGTAAATTAAAGACTTATTTTGGTTCTTGCTGTTGCATTTTTCATGCTTCTCTAAATATTTTATGAACCAATTTATACTAAAACAAATTTAATTCAAAATTTTAAGATAGTTTAATATGCTATTTATATGGTTCCCCTGAATCTTTCAGGAACTTTGAAATGCTGAAGAATGGTTTTCTTTTAACACTGAGCTTAACTGTCATGACTACAGTATTATATCAGAGTAAGAGTTGAATTCTAAGAAATAATATTCCAGACCATTTGTTTTAACTAAATGACAGACTCTTTGTAAGCCATTTAAACTGTCTGACATCTTATTTGCAAACTAAGTTGCAGTATTCTTTAGTACATACTTTATTGTTTGAGTTTTTAGAATGAGAGTATAAAACATGTATAAAACAGAATACATGTATTTGTAAAAATAACCTCTACTATTAATCTTCCCATCTTCTCATCGTTCCCATCACCCGTCTCCTTCCACTTATGACTGTATGACTGTAACTTTGTTGCTTGTATTCTTACAATTTATATTGATATTGTTTCCTGATTGCTTATTTGTACCCTATGACTATCATTAAGTGTTGTACGTTATGATTCTTGATTAACATATCTTTTCTTTTATGTACACTGAGAGCATCTGCACCAAGACAAATTGTGTGTCCAATTACACTTGGCCAATAAAAACTTTTATTCTATTCTATTCTAAAGTTGTGTTATTTTTAAACTAGGAGTTGTTTATGATTTTTGTAATTATTTCTTTAAGTAAAAAGGTAGTTTCTCTGAATTTTTTCAAATAATATATTTGCCCTGTTATGGCACATTCTCAATACAAAAGTTGGGGAGAACCTATTTTAAAAAGAATATTTAGGAGTAGTATAACCCTTCAAACCAAAAGGTTAAAGTGGTGAATAAAATAAGTAACAAAGTAAAAAATTGATTTCCGTATAAACCTTTTCTTGTTTTCTCTGATCTCAAATCTAGTAATCAAAGATAGTATTAGCGATGTATTGCTCTTAAATGTTTATTTGCAGAAAAGCTACCAGTATAAAGTAAATCCAATTATTTTAGGATAAAAGCTGTTGCTTATTCAAAGTACAATCTCTTCTTAGATTATTTTCTCATAATAAAATAGCAGAAAAGTTTTATAAACATAGCTACATTAAGTCTGTTACTACCTTTAAAGGGAGAAAAGAATACCAAATTTAACCAAAACATTTTAAATAATGTCTAGTATCAAATACATAAAGCTGTTGAAAACTGATGTAACTTGCCCCTCGTATAAAAGGCCATGAGTACATTATTTGTTAAAAAACTCTTTAATCTAGAAGTATAGCAGGTTGTGCTGCAGAAAGAAGACGAGGGTCCCCAGACTTCTTGGACCAGTAGGGATGTTCTGAAAGCATATGGATGCAGAGGTGGGTTTCAGCAGGTTCTGACCAGTTCTGGAGAACCGGTAGCAGACATTTTGAGCAGTTCGGAAAACTGGTAGTAAAAATTCTGACTGGCCCCGCCCCCATCTATTCTCTGCCTCCCAAGTCCCAGCTGATCCGGAGGAAATGGGGATTTTGCAGTAACCTTCCCCTGGAGTGGGGAGGGAATGAAGATTTTACAGTATCCTTCCACCACGCCCACCAAGCCATGCCACGCCCACCAAGCCACACCCACAGGACTGGTAGTAAAAAATTTGAAACCCACCACTATATAGATGCATTCACAAAAATTGTTTATTTCTTCAATTTAAAAGTGAGTGTGGTTGTGTAGAGGGAGGGGAAGACCTGCTTATACAGAACATGGCTGCCATCATGGCTTTTATTAAATGTTTACAAACCTATTCTAAGTGGATGGAGAACTTTTGGCTCTCTAGGTGTTGTTGAAGTGCAGCTTATAACAACTGACTGGTGACAAATTTACTTACAGGTTTTTTGTTTTTTTTAAAAAAAATGATTAGGCAATAATAAACCTACTTGAAACCAGCAGCATAAAATGCTAGTAAATAAATATTGCCCACTTTGGTAAATAACAAAAGACATAAAAGTTAAATGCTTATTAAAATGATTTGCTGCATACACAAATCAGTTGGATTTTAAAATTAAACTTTATGATTCTAGGATGCATCAAAAATAATAAATTGCAGGAATAACTAAAGTGGACATTTTACACAAAGAAGGCAGAAAGTTTAAAAAGAGAAGTAAAAAAGGACAGGGAAACTGACAGAAAAGAGAATAAGGCAAGATGATCCATGTCAAAGTTACAGGAACACTATGGATCAAGGTCTACTGACCAGTGTCAAACCCTTGAATTGAACTGTTTGGGGGTGGGGGGGAACCCAGATCTTCACTTCCATCTGGAAAGATAAACATTACCGTTTCTGTAGGCACATTTTAGACTGTTACGGCTTTTCTTTGTATTTACAATTGTAGGTGAGAATTGCGCTGTATATAGTAGCATTGTGGACTAATGCATTATAATTAATAAAATGGAATTGTGTCCCTTTCCTTTTCAAAATCAAATTACCTGGTCCTACGTACACGGTCTATTAAACCATGGTAAACAATTGTGCTGACAAAGCATCAACTCTTACCAATTTATGCTGGCAACAGCTCACGACAGACACTATATACATGAGGATACAGAACAAATGGCAGAACACAGCTCACTTTCACTGATTTCTGAAACTAAGGAACTTGGGTCCCAATGAATGCTGGGAATTCCAGGTTTTTGAGAAGGTAATTGGATTTAAAAAGGAAAACATAGTAAAAAACATGGCAAATGTTTTTAGCTATTTTTATGTTTTCCCTATTTTGTACGCGGCCCAGAGTCCATTGGCATTCAGAGGCCAATAAATTTAAATAAATAAGCAGTTTCCATAAATCTGTCCTAAAAACTACATAAGAACATTTACAAACAATTAAGTTCAAGCTGTGAGATCTTCTCATTACTTTCAGGGTTTAACATCATATAGTAGAAGACTATGAACTTGAATTATTATTGTGACTACAGTTGCCTTAATGAAGTGTTGAGCTTAGAACAAGAAGAGTTGGGTTCAAAGCCCAACTCAAGTATCACATTAATTGGATGACTTGGGCCAGCCATTCAGTCTAATCAAAGGACAATTGGGAGGATAAGAGGCAAACAGAAGAACAGCAAGGTCCTGTATGGAAGGAAAGGATGAAAGCATAACCAAAGTTATTCTGCAAATATTAACAAGAGAAGAATAATGTTCCAGATAAAAGCTCAGCTGGTCGATTTATTTAGCGGCATGCATTATGTTGAAGTATAAAAGTGAAAAAAAGAATATTCAAGCTCACAAAAGATAGAATATTAACCATTGTTACTGAGAGAATTGAGGCTTGTAGTCCTTTTACATAAAGTTCTGCAAAATGTTATATTATTGGAATCAATTTAATTAGGGATGTGGGAGATAATGAATTATTCTAAAATACCCATAATAGTTAGATGGGAGAGAAGTAACTAACTGTCCTATCCGGTAGACAGACCCAATAATTCTGCTATTTAATATGTGATTTCATGCTTTTAGAAACACTGCTCCTTCACATATCAGTTTGCCAGTTAGAAGAAATGCTAAATCCCATGTGAGTTTTTATAGTAATTTTGGGGGCTGATTCACTGAAAACTTACTTCTCACCTTCTGATCTCTGACAGCATTGGACACTAAAGCAAATAGCCTTCTAAGATGCAGTGCTAACAATGGACTATTAGTTTCTCTTTCCCTGCTGCTACGCACATGTGCACATTCATTTATTTTGATCCTATTCTCTTGATGCATACAGAGCATCCACTTGAACTTTAAATATCTTTTCTTCTAAAATCAAGCAGGATAAAAGAGGTTCAACGATAAAACGTAACTGTACAATCCAAGCTAATTCAGTATGAACGACAAGAACATGACATTCAATTCATGGTGCTAAAATTACCGTGTTTGATTCTAAACCTCAAAAAGCATCCACTCCAAAATTGCACTCCATCCCCACCCTCAGTGCTGCTATTAACAGAATGGAGGGAGGAGCTGTGTGTGTGGCTGGCTGGCATTGCAAGCAGGATGCAGAAGGCTCCCTTTCTAAAAACTGCAATCTGTGGGTGGGTGGCTTCACCCATGTGAAGAAATTGGGATCAGGAGAGGACTGGTGAATGCATAAAGCTAATTGAAATTACCTGTGCTGCTCCAAGAGCGAAAATAAAAAGCCTTGCAAATGGACTACTACTTAAATATAGTAGCATTCAGTGACTGGGTTCACATATTGTGCTGTTTTTGCAATGGGTTGTTAAATAAATGATGTTACATAAACAAGCTTGTTTGGGTTTATCTTAGCATTTCATGTAAGCCATGTTAGAGGTTGAAACATCTGTTTCCTACACATGAGCATTGCTGACTGCAAGAATTTGTCCTGAGCAATTCTTAATGAAGCAGGTTTTAGAATTATAACAGAAAGAATATTTATTTAAGGAAATACATTGCAGTGTTGGCAAAACCTAGGATCTGGCTATATTCTACCAAAATAATCCAGGGGCAGGTTCTGCATGCATTTTTGTTTAAGAAGAAAGAAATGGCATCAGATTTGACAAAAAGCAATCATAATTAGGGGACACAAGAGGGGACACAAGGTACACTTAACACATTACTGTTTTCAGTAGTCATGTAATGTTGACCAGTTCAATTACATATGGATCTTCAACCTCCCTATTCACTGGCTTGTTAATCTCCAACTCCCATTGTGTCTTAAAAAGGTTTTGTGTTGATCTCTGGGTCAATATATCCATCTGCCAGGATTTCTTAGTTCTCTTGAACACTTCTAAAATAGTGGTACTTGGGTCTATCTAGATGTACTTTTTTCCACTTGAATATATCCTTGATTGACCCTAGGCCAGATTGGCATGACTCATCTATCTCGAAGCTCATTAAAACTTTTATGTAGACACCTAGCTTTTTATGCCTTTTAGACATTTGATTAGGAGCGTCTTCAAATATTGTGGTTGCTGCTTGCCTGGATATAGGGAACTCCAAGGCAGACAGGAAACCAAAACTATGAGTAGCAATACTTACCTTACAGTAATAGAATTTTGCCAAGTCTGAGCACTGCTTTTCCCCTGCCACTACTTTCCAAAGAACTAGAGAGGATATTTTCTGAGACACTTTGCCCAGCCCCATTCCTCCTTTGTACTCAAATTTCATTAATCAGACTGCTGTCTGGGCAGCAGCTCTTCCTTCTGCCTCCAAGGTTATTTTTACAGCCTATTCTGTTTTCTTTCTCCATCTCATCACAATATGCAATACTATACAATAGTATGTATGGCAGGATCATGTATTTCTTGAAGTATTGTTCAGTGTCATGAATGAAGGCAAATATACGTGTCCCAGAATAATGTTGCAGGATCCAATCTGGGTTGGTTACCAGGACCCGAAGTTTAGTCTTCTCAGCTTTCGGACACATGCAGGAAGCTATCTTCAGGGAATTTCTCTCCAGCAGTGTCCAACTGTAATAAGCCGTCTGGGTCAAGTCAGGCCTTCTCTCTGAGGTACTTTGGTTCTGCGATAACTTGCACCTAGGGATGAACAACTACTGGACAACTGCCATATTTTTCGGAGTATAAGACTGTTAAGGATATTGTTGTGTTAATCAACCAGCAGAGCGTAGAGCACAGGGAAACGGTGCTGAGAGCGATGAATAAAATACATACAAACTGGTTTATCAAAGTTTTTACTTTGTAGTGAAAAACAATCTCATGGTCTTTAAACAATCCAAGTCTTTGCCAGTCAAATCAGTCCAGTGATACAAAAGTCTTCTTACCATACAAAACAGCAGTAGATAATAAATAGCAGAACATTTATGCTGGTAACAGGTCACGATGGTAGCATATCCACCCACAATGGTAGCATATCCACACACGATAGTAGCATATCATCAATGACTACATTTCAGTTCCCTTCTTAAATACATTTACAACAGAGCTTATCCAATCAGGATACAATGACTCAGCAGTACTTATTAAAGTCATAGAATACATATTCATTTAAAGTCATAGAACACATATATTGTCCATATATTGCCTGGACAACCTGTTAGGCATACACCATATCCTAACATTGATGCACCTTTTTACCCCCAAAAAGAGAGTGAATATCTGGGCACATTTTATAGTCCAAATGTAGCCCCACTCAGCCTCTGAAACGGAGGTTTCAGAGGCTGAAAAAAAAGCAAGGCGCAGAGTTCACAACCAATGAACCTGTTGCTAAAGTTCACCAGGGAACAGCTGATTGGGGGTATTCCGGGAGGCCGAGCCATCCCCAATCAGCTTTTTTCTTATTCCCCCCCCAAAAAACTAAGGTGCGTCTTATACTCCGGTGTGTCTTAATAGTCTGAAAAATATGGTAGATCTCTTTTCTGCCACCACCCCTTTCTTATAAACCAGTTATCCTATTCTTACCAGCCCTCTGGGAAACCAGAAGAGGATTGAAAGGAAAATCATCGCCCCATCCTGATCTAGATAAATATAGAATTGACATTATGAGATTGAATTATTCAGTATTGGCAATATATCAGGTATTTTAGAAGCTGTTGAAACATAGGCTCCATATTGAGCTGCCAAAATTTATTTTAACTGGATATACCTACATTTTTGTGTTGATGCTAAAGAAACTTGTTTACAGCTGCTGAAAAAAATATCATTAAACAATAATTGATCTAGTGTAAATTATACTCTTTTGCACCTATTGTTTCCAGTAAAAACGTTCATCACACAATAATCTAGGGTTTAGCACATAGCTATCCACATCCATGTGCTCTATGCATGGATGCCCAAGAAGAAAGCCAGAAGAAAGTTACCTCAAGTTAGCAATCTTTTAGAGAAAGAGTGGCCAGAGTGATATGGGGATAAGAGAGTAAATAGTTAATTATCTATCTATGCTGTATTGTCCCCTTGTGGTCAGTAGTTAGATAAGGAGTCTGCACCACTGGATTTGGACGTACAACGAACATAATTCTTGTGTTTTATAAATCATGGCTTGTGATGATTCGTATCAAAGCAGATCATAATTTGTACAAGTCAAGGCTAAAACAAACTAAGGATTAGCAGTGTGTAAGCTTACGTCCCTATTATACTTACCTAGATTCTCCCCCCCAAAAAATTTTTTCACATTGTTTTAAAGAGCTAGAGATAACGTGTATATTCACAATTGCTTTTTGCATATAGCAGTAGCATTTAGACTTATATACCGCTCCATAGTGCTTTACATTTTTTAAAGTTTTTTTTAAATTTTAGACAAACATATAATACATAATCAATCATTCAATGTATTATCTGAGTACATCTTTTGTGTCTTCTTCTTACTCCTCCGATATTTATCATCTTAATATTATTGTTTCATTTATTATAACATTTCTCCCACATTTCTTGCTTTTCTATTAATACATTTATCTATCTTCTTTCTCCTCTTTCTTCTTCGCTTATTTCATTACAACACTGCCCTATTATATCTCATCTCTAACCAATGGTAAAATTGTCCCCATATCTTAAAGTATTCTGATTCCTCTCTTTCTTTAATAGTCAAAGTCAATCTATTCATTTCTGCACAATCCAATATTTTCTTAATTATTTCTCCCTCTGTAGGGATTTTCTGCTTTCCATCTTTGCGCAAATACTATCCTCTCTGCAGTTATTACATGTATAATCAAATATATATTTTCTTTACTAAATTTCTCTGGTAAGATACCCAATAGGAACAGTTCAGGTTTTAAACCTATATGTTGTTGTATCATTTCTTCTAACTATGTTTTAATTTTAATCCAATAATTTCTCGCTTCTGGACATGTCCACCACATATATGATCCTGGTGTCTGATGGCATTTCCAACATTTAGCTGATTTATCTTTAAACATTTTTGCCACGTTTTCAGGTGGCATGTATCATCTGTAAAACATTTTATATTGATTCTCCTTATATGCTGTGGACATTGTTAATTTATAATTCCTTTCCCATAGGAGCTGCCATTTATCTAACTCAATTGAATATCCAAAAATTTTTATCCAAGCTATCATTGTTTCTTTTATTTGTTCTTCTTCTAATTCAATACTAAATGATTATATTTTTTTTAAAAAAATTATCTGTTCCTGTCTCTTATCCAGTTGTCATTTCTAGATAAAAACCATAGTATTAGCATCTTTTTAATATCTTGTTTGTATTTGCATATGAGTATACCAGTCCATCTCAATCCCAATTGTTTTAAAGAGCTAAAGATAACGTGTATATTCACAATTGCTTTTTGCATATAGCAGTAGCATTTAGACTTATATACCGCTCCATAGTGTTTTACATTTTTATGGATTTCTATTTCTAGAATTCCTAGTAATGGCCATATTGGCTAGGGAATTTTGAGCTTACATTTGTACTTCAGGAGGGCCCCATCATTTGCGATAGCTGGCTTAGAGAATGTGAAATACAGTCATGAGGAAGTTTACTTCATCCCTCGGTGCTTATGATAAATTTATGAAACAGGAGTCCATTTCTTAGCTCTGCCCAGTATTCTGAGTTTCTTGAAATATATACCTTATTTCTAAGAAAAACGATATTGTTGCCATCTATTTCTTTCTAAGGATGCATAAGTAATTTCGATGGCCATAAGGAAAACAAAGCCAGATTTCTTTAACCTAAATGTCAGTAGTGTTAAAAGAAATGACTGAGCACTTCATTAATCTAAGAGTTTATTGTACATTATTGGTTGGGATGGGTTTAGAAAATGATCCAGGAATGCCTCAGTATGAGGAGCATTACTGATTACAGTTAACATCAATAGCTGTTTCAGCAACAATTCCTGGAAAATCTGAACGTAACAGCTTGGGCTGTATAGCTTCCCAAGACAGTTCTGCTAACTTCATAAGAAATGGAAAGGGAAAAATATGCTCTGGACACAATTTCTATGTAGTCATAAAAGAACGTTTACTTCCAGCACAATTCTCTGTATGTTTATTCATCCAAGAGCGAACAAACCAGCTCAGGTTTTAGGACAATGCGTGACCCATTAAGATATTTTTTAATTCATATTTATATGCCGCCCTTCTCCCGAAGGACTCAGGGCGGCTCACAATAAAAAACAACAAACAATAATTAATGGTAAAATAATCCAATTAAAATCCCCAATGGTTAAAACTAAAAAACTCCCAGCAGATCAGGAGATTTGGTGAAAAAACCATGTCTTCAGGCCACCGCAGAAAGAGCGGAGGTCCGGGGCCGTCCAGAGCTCAGTGGGTAATTCATTCCAGAGGGTTGGTGCGGCCACAGAGAATGCCCTCATCCTGGGCGCCACCAGCCGACATTGTCTGGCCGATGGCACCCGAAGGAGGGCAGCCCTATGTGAACGCACTGGGCGGTGGGAGGCTGGTAGGAGGTGATCCTGCAAGTACCCCAGGCCCATGCCATGTAAGGTATAGTAAGATAGTCCCTTTCACAAATAAGAAATCTTATTTTAAAAGAAATGAGTTTTTAAAATTCAATAAACTGTTAGAGGGATTGTTTTGTTTGACTTAACATGATGAATAGGTTCAGTTATTGTAAATTGTAAAGCATGGCTTATGACTCATACATGAATTAAATCGGTGTAATCAGTGAGAATTTTGTTCTGTAATATTTTTAATATAACTTGAGATTTGTAAGTTAAAAGGAGCTAGGAACTATTGCAAAACCTTCCACAAATAACTGTTTTTTATTCCATAATTCCATATTGATCAAATTTCTTCTGTTTTGTTCTTGCTTTTCAGAATTCTTTAATGAAGGACTGGCTACCAAACAGAAACATCACAATGGTTGGATTCACACATATCCAAACATATGCCATATGTTTTTTAAGGCACATAGCACTGGATGATCCAGGGCTTGATTTATTTAGCATGATATCCAGATAGAAACTCATTGTCTTCCTCATCAAATGTCTGTTGCAGAGGCAAGTAAAAATGATATGGCTTCTCATTTTGATTCCAAATAAGAACCAACCAGAATACTGATTCTGCACACATGATCAAAGAAATTTTAGAGTTGTTTAGTCATTCACACTCTGGAGTACTTAGTTGGGCAAGGCATATCTGCCTTATTTTCAAAGGCAAGAGCAAATAGCGCGAACCAGATGAGTCCATTTTCAAAACAAGGAACAGGAAGAAATGACCCCAGTGCCCCCCCACAAAAGAGTGGTTTCAAGACAAATATACCGTGCAGACTGGACACACTGAACTGGAAGAATGTAAACTTTGCTTTTACTATAAATAAGGCCGGCATTCAATTCACAGAAATTGTTGACATTCTTTCATAGTGGCTCCGCTGCCTTTTCTATAATAAAACTACTTTTCAAAAGCTTGTTTATCTCAGAATTCCTGTTGTGCGTGCATCCACTTCAGCCAGTTGAAAGAAGGCAAACTACAGTGTGGAATACAGACTCATAAACACTTCTATAGCTTCTTGCATTTCAACAAGAAATGAGGCTAATTGTACATGACACCATAAGCCATAAAGTAGCTTGTTTGCTTTTGGATTAGAATGATGTATTAGATCTGGGTGATGTATTAAAGGCCAGACCCAATACGTTTACAATCCACTAGAATGCTTCCTAACATTGTTCCCATATGTAGAAAGTATATCTTGAGACTATGCCATAAGAATTTCTCTTTGAGGGGTCCTTGGTGTTTTCTGAGCTTGGTCGTTTTCTTGCAAATGTTTCATTAAACAAATTAGGTAACATCACCAGTGCTAGTCCTGTGTTTGAGTTGAGGAACCTTTAAAATACTATTTTAAAATAACATTTTGTGTTTACTGTAATTGCAAGTGGCAAAATAAACAATAAAAGGAGAAATTCTAGAATAAGCAATCAGAGTTTCAGTTTTGGAAGATGCTTCACTCCTGCTGTTTTTTTAATTGGTCCCTTCTTTGGGTCCAGTATTCTTTGATTTCTTGGAATATTACACTTTCTCCTAAAATATAAAAAAAATAGAAGAAAATTCAGAAAACACATTCACTTGCTAGTTGCTATAGAAACGTGGCATTTTGTGATAATTGTTATACCACTACTAGATAGCAGGGCTGTAGCAAAATGGCCAACCTCATTTGCAGATGGCAAAAAATATGGAACATTTATTTTTTAAGAAGGGAGACAAGACCAGATTTTGGCTGGTTTTGAAAGAGATTCATACCCTTTTACAATAACAGCAATCTCCTCTTAAAGAAATCTTTTAACATGGCTGCCTTCAACGACAGCAGAAGCATGTATTCTTTTCCGCCCTGACACATTTTTACCATTTTATCTAAGACCGGATTGGATCAGACCAATGTTTTATTCAAAACCGTACAATAATGTCAGCTATGCAATACAGGATTTATTTTTGGAGGGAAGCACTTTAGCACTACACCTGGACAATAAGATTTCCTTCTATCGTAACTTAAAATAGGTCACACTAAGCTATAATGAAATCATTTGATTTGAGCTTACTGTAATGTGTGAATCCAGACTATTATGGCTTAGCACACAGAAGTGAGACTGTGATTGCTTGTCAAATAATCCTTGGTTATAACAAACTGTGTCTTAGTATGAAGTGAGAATCAAGGCAGTAAAAAGAGAGTGCTTTTAATTGCCTCCAGCAAGACCTTAGAAGGCATGGATTTTTTTAAAAAGTCAAGTATTGTCTGGAGAAAATATTCTCCCATATTCTGTATTGTTGCACATAAGATACCCATATTCTGAGCTCTTTCCAAGAAATCATGCTGCTTGTTAGAAAACTATTTGAGCCTATCAGCATATTGCATTATTTCCCATTTAGAAGCTTGCCTTTAGATTTGACATTCAAATTTTTTTTAGAAAAAAAACAGCCTACCACAGATTTGCAGAAGAGAATAAGAGTCAAAATGACGATCATAAAAAATAGGTGGTACCTTGATCACACTGTAGTAGCCAATATCTTGACTGTTTAATCATACTCTACGGACACCCTTGTTACGATAATATTTGAAACAATTGATTTCTACATCCTAAAGATTTTTTTGCTCATATATACAGCTGCAATAAATACTGATGTCCAGATAGTTCTTAATAAAGTGCTTTATAGGTCCCTAAATAAAAATATTACATTGATCTCCCAATTTTGTGAAAAGGATGTTTACAAAATAATAATATAATGTAAGCTGTTTGAATTGTGTTTGCTATTTTACTATAAATACACTAGTACATTTAGTTGGAAATGCCCAAAAAACTGACCAAAAAAAGTCTTAATCTGTGTCTAGCCACGCTTTTAAATTGTAGCAGATGAGACAGCTAGATTTGATTTTCAAAATGGGACACATAATTCTAGTTCTAAGGATAATCATGAATGCAATAATTATTTGCTTTGAGCAGATCACAGAAATACCACACTCCAAAAGTCTTACATTCTAAACCCCTCAAAATAGGTTGGCTCTTTTCATGATGAATATTTAATAATAGAGAAATAGACTACTTTTTGAGATACCTATATAATTAAAAGACTAAGTCTGACTTTTACAAACCTACATAAAGTAATTAGGAGGTGGAGTAGTGCCATCTTAAAATTATCCACATTATTATATAAAAGGGATTTGTGCCAGCTCTATGATGTTAAAGATAAGGTAGGAACTAATGTCTCTAAAAAGTGGGAAGCTGGAATAGGATTAAAGATGATAATTCATTATTTCTGTTTTTGTTATCAGCTGTTTTAAAGTAAAAATGTAAGCTTGAATTTAGCATCATGTCTGCAGACCCATAAAGCCATTTTTGTCTTGCACTAAATTTTAATTAAATACATAAAATTGTCTTTTATTTTATTTCATAATTTTTCAAAACCATGTTATTTGAATGGTATTCTCAAGTTTTACTGCGTGCGTACTAATAAAATGGGGGCATTAGGATTGAAAAGTAATACATAAGCCAAGTATACAGTAACAGTAACAGAGTTGGAAGGGACCTTGGAGGTCATCTAGTCAACCCCCTGCTCACGCAGGAAACCTATACTAGGGCTTCGAACCACCGAACTGCCGACCTTTCTGATAGACAAGCACAGTGTCTTAGCCACTGAGCCACCTAGTCAGGAAATATACACTATATTAAGCTGTGTTTTTCAAATTATGGACTGTTGAATAAAACAAAACTGAGCTTATTTATTTACTTCAAGTTTACTTTGCATCTTTAACACTTAAAGATGTATGTATGATGTTTTTCCTAACTTTATATCCACAACAATATCCCATTATAACTGGCTTAAGAAATTACAACTCATTCCAATGACCTTTAGACAGGACTTTGAATCTGATCTCCTTTGGTCCATGGTTAACCATAGGTAACGATAACCAAAACAAAACAATTCACTTTCTAGCTTCATGTGCTATGTGAACAGCATTAGGTAATTTACAAAATAGACCGGGCTAAGAGGAAGAATCCGGCCCAAGGTCAAGGGACATTTTGGGGATGTGTCACCCTGCTATTAGTCCAAAATCTTAGCATGAGTAATAGAGCCATTAAAGCATTAATTAAAACTATTTACCTCAGAACTTGGTTCTCCCTCTTCATTTCAACTGCATCTATTTTCTGTTTCTCTAATGGTTTTAGAGATCCTGATATCTGCAAAAGTCAATATATATTAAGCCCTACTCTTCATAAACTTTCCTCCCCAATACCATATCCATATAATTTGCATCTCTAATGGTTTGGAATTACAAGGGTTAAAAAATATGGTCAACAGTCAAGGAGAAGCAAAGCCATAATATCTGGATAGAATGCTTGGTTTGTAAAGGCTGCTCTAAAAACATAGTAGGCATACTTCATTAGTATTTGAACTATGATCCAAAAATTGCATTAAAATATGTGGCACATAGCTCATTTTATAATCATTGCAGGATATTACTTAGGACTAGCCCCAATCATTAACCTGGAAGTAGAAGATAATGAGGGCCATAGAGCAAGAGGAGATAACAACTTAAATTGCCAATATGGGTTTGGATTCTACACAATGGCCTATGCTACTTTCATGAAAGACTACTGGGAAGAGTTGGGATACATCTTATTAAAATAAAGAGAGTGTTTGGCAGGGGCTCACCAAAATGTCAGGAGTAAAGTGCCAAATTGAAACATAGCCAAGGACCAGGGCCAAAAAATAAGAACACAAAGAGAGAAGCACTAGATGAGGATCAGTTCTGTTTGCAACATTATAACAGACTGGCACTCAAAATCTCAGAAATTTATATACCAATGAACAGAATTTAGGAAATACTAGAGAACTAGCAATCCTAACTTAAGAAAACAAATTTGATGTCACAGACATTACTGAAACTTGATGCGATGACACCAATGATTGGCACAAAGTTAGTTTATTCAAACCGAATAGACCCAATAACAGGGAGTAAGTATACTGCGCTCTACGTAAATAAAAATATCATTGCACATTCTGCAATCAGTTGAAAGGATACTGTTGAAAGATCTGTTTAAGAGTAAATGAGGAATAACTGCTATAGACCATCTAGGCAAGTTCAGCAACAGAAACACCTATGTAAGCTACTCTAACAGCACCTACTTCTATTGAAAATAGAGAGCAAAACGATTTCCTTTTAAAACAGAACACACAAACATAGAAAGAAAAAGAATGAAAAGGAACCTATTTAGATCTCAATAGCAATCAGCTATTAATCCAGTTTCCAATGCTCAGGCATTAGAATCTTCACAGATTAAACTAAATGCTTTCAGTTAAGTGTTTACTGAATGCAGAAGTTAAAAAGAGAAGATGTCCATAGACCAGATACAGTAATTGATTTCACCCCTTTTCTTTTCACTCTGCAATGTATATACATTTATTACAAAATCCAAATGCACTAAGAGCTAGTTTTACAAATGGAAATGTTTTTCAGCAAATGCACCTCATTCTATAAGACAAGAGATAATTATACAGAGTGAACCATTTGCCTGCTGGTTTAAATACATGGATTCATGGCTAATTGCAGCCTTCTTCCTAGACTTGTACATGATGAAAAGAATAGCAGTTGTATAATAGGGGTAAAATACAGTATCTTTATTTTCTTTTAACACTATTTAAAGAACACTTTCTTTGAGACAATAGAAGACAAAGTATATCTTCTTTATTACACAATAACATACATAGAGGTACACACACATGTGCATGGACATTGTATTACTCAGAGGCTTACTGATTCATGAGGAAAAATATTATTAGACTATAGGTCTATAATTTTGAACAATAAGAAGACATTCCAATTACAAGAAAAACTTAAAAACTGCTATTTATTTGTTTTCTCATAAAACAGAAAACTTTAAACCTATCTCTAGACTACTCTGGTTGGCACATTGAACAATTCTAGCTACATAAAGGGTTTGAAAATGTGATTAAAGTGCAGCCACACATCAGCTTGATATTGAAGAAATTTGGCACAAAACAAAATTGCATGTTGGACTTCAGATATTAATTTCAGTATTAGTAGAGAACAGATATTTCCAGTAAGAACCAGAGACTTGGGAATATTGGTTGAAAGGATTATCTACTGCTCCTTGTTAATACAATTTAAAATACTCTATAATCAATATCTACAACCCACACTCATAGTAATGTGTAGGTGGTGTTGTAAATATGAGAGATACGGGATCATTGCAAATAAGAACCTCAAACAAGCGAAACGGGGAAGCATGAAAAATTAAGTTGAGCTGTATAATAGATTGAACATGTTTTCTTTTAGGGTAAAAAGGTAAATGTAAAGATTCCCCTCGCACATATGTGCTAGTCATTCCCAACTCTAGGGGGCGGTGCTCATCTCCGTTTCAAAGCCAAAGAGCCAGTGCTGTCTGAAGATGTCTTCGTGGTCATATGGCAAGCATGACTAAATACCAAAACTACACGGAATGCTGTTACCTTCCCACCAAAGGTGGTCCCTATTTTTCTACTTGCATTTTTACGTGCTTTCGAACCATTAGGTTGGCAGAAGCTGGAACAAGTAACGGGAGCTCACTCCGTTACATGGCACTAGGGATTTGAACCGCTGAACTGCCGACCTTTCGATTGACAAGCTAAGCATCTTAGCCACTGAGCCACCCTTCTCTTTTAGGGTACAAAACTACTAATAAAAAAATCTTTTCTAAAGATTTTTTAAAATCCAGTGGTACTTGTTTCCTGAACTTACCTGCCTTTGAAAAATTTGATACACTGTGAAAGTCAATTTCTTTCCATAGTTAAATTGATAGGCTTGTATTAAGCAGCAACAACAAATGACATCATGGTGTTACAATAATTAGGGTTGACGTGTTACGAATCTTCTCCAGCTCAGGACCTGGTTATCTATGGATCATCTATTCCCCCAAATCATTGCCCATCTATCAAGACTTGGAAGAAAGAGCTATCTCCAGAGCCTGATCTTTTGTAGGGATCTTGGGTTCAGGTCCTCTTATTCACTGAGCCACCCCTCTAGAACAGCATTGTCCCTGACATCAGATAGATTCCACTTCTTTTGGCTTTTTCAGTAAATCTTTATAGAATAAGAGGGCTTGTATTTGTCATTCCTCCAGTGGGTAAATCTCTTACATACAAGTATTTATGCTGATACAGCTTTCATCTTATTAAAGGTCTATAAACTGCTCAGAATTGGTTATGTTTGAAATAGCATATAAATGGAATATAAAGTATGGTGTTAGTCAAGACAAGAAAGTCACCTTGCTCCCTGTATTCATTTTTCCAGAGAAAATTACTATCAGCTCAGTTCAACACTAGGAACATAGATTAGGACTTTAACAGACAAAAACAGTACTGATAAACAAGATCCCTGGGAGATAAAGGAATCGATCAATAACAATTTTGTTGAAAGTACATGGCCTTAATCTAGTGTATCATGCATCCTATCATGCACCCTATTTTTATAAAGGAAGCCCTACTGGTTCTTTATAAACTTTTAGATTCAAATGGAGATTATTCTTAAAAATGGAATTTAATTATTGTTCTCACTTTCAACCACCCTTCTTTTTAAAAAACATTAAATATATTTATATATTTTATAAATTTTAATAAAATGTGCTAGTCTGAAAAGATTCCTCCTGGTTTTGGGCTACTGTAGCCTAACAATGCCTTGTCATATGATATCTTAGAACGCGTTTGCATCTCTATGTAAAGCAATTTTAGTCCTATTATGTGGAAAAATAGTGCAAGTTCCACCAAGGACTTTTGCAAAGCAAAGTGGAAAGATGAAGCAAGAAAATAATACTTATAATTCCGTTTTGGACGTTTAAAAATAGGCCCCAAACATTGAATTTGTACATTTTTTAAAAAACAGAAAGTTACATCCAAAGTGACTTATGAATGAACATACAGTATACGTAAATACCATGGATTGGCGATAGGTAAGATAGGTTAATTTATTCTTACTTGTAAACTGAAGCAAAACTCTCAACAAAATTACATTTATAGGTTCATTAAATAGTTTATCTTCCACAACATAGTGCTCTTGTACAGATGTAATGCTTCCACTAATTTTAATAGGCTTGGGAAAGGAAAAACCAGGGGCAGGAGAATAATGAGCAATGAAATTTATGACTGTACAAGTAATATACTTTAATACAATACACAGTTTAGTTAAGAGTTAAGGATCAGTAACATCATATATCCAATTTTTAAGTTTATAAGGGCAGAAAGAAAATGGCAAGACTGATTAACATCTCCCTCCAGCTAGTCTAGCTGAGTCAGCTTTGCAGAATTTTCTGGCCAAGAGGTGAATCAGCTTAAAATAGACAAGGAAAGTCCAGAAAGAAAAAAGTAATGATTGGTTTAGGACAAAATATTTTCTTATCATCCTACAGAGATATTTAGACTTACTTGTGTGATCATTGCTAAGTATGCACGGCGTTCATCATTGGCTTTATGGTAAGCCTAAATTCCAAAAGAAGAAATAAGGGAATAAAACAGAAAATTAGAGAATAGGCATAGTCCAGGATGCATATGTACCCTGTTTTCCCGAAAATAAGACATCCCCTGATTATAAGCCCAATCGGGCTTTTGAGCGCATGTGCTAAAATAAGCCTCCCCCCGAAAATAAGCCCTCCTTGAAAATATTTAAACACAGAGCTGAAAATCAGGTAAGATGGCAAGAGGAGCTCCATCATGCTCCACGTGCCCCAAAACAATAAGACCTCCCCAAAAATAAGGCCAAGCGCTTATTTCGGGGTTCAAAATATATATATATAAGACAGGCTTATAAAACAGGGAAACACGGTATATATAGTGACTGAATTATTTTCATCAGTATAACAGGCGACCATGAAGCACCTTAAGATGGATATATTTTATAAGAACTATGGTAAATACAGACCTTTGCCTCTTGATCCAGTTTAAGTTCATACTCCTTCAGTTGGTTCTGGAGACTTTTCTTCTCCTCTTCCAGTTTTTTAAGAAACTGATTTAAAGAATCCTGACATTAAATATGTAAATAAAATAAAATACATCATGTTGTTAGTTTTACTGCTATTCTGTTACCTATTAGCAATTTAGAACTGACTGCATGCCTTAAACCCAATTATAAGCTATAATTTCAAAGTGTCTTATTTACTTGCCCAAACAACTGCAGAGGCATACAACAGGATTGGTTTGGGGCTACTTTTAATTTTCTCTAGAAATTTCTCATACATACAAACACACACACACACACACATATACATGCATTAATAAATCCATTAACTCCTTATTGAAGACAATACAACTATGGAATTTTATATCTTTGTTCCTTGTTCAACAACAACATGTTCATGCAAAAACTTGCCTTGGCTTTTTGATTTTTCAGAATTCAGGAAATTCTGTTTTATTTAAATTATGGTTTGACAACAATGATCTGAAACAAAATTCTGTAACATCTCTAAAATGTAGTTTAGAGATTTACACACCTACCCACACAAAACTCAAATCTGTGAAAAAGCAGTATACAAGCTTGATTATAACCAGTTTGTTTTGCAAACAGTTAAACAGAAGGAACTACTGCCCTTCTGACTGTATTCACTATAGACACTATGATCACATTTTACCATTATAGAAATAAAGGAGTGTATATCTACTCAGAAATAAGTACCACTGAGTTCACTAATACCTATTTCCAAGAAAACATATGGGAATAGGCTCTACTGAATACAGAAGGATTTATTTCAAAGTCAATAGGCATTCTAAATCTCAGCAGAAAGTTTATTGCACAACCCTTCACAATTTCAGTGTTACATATGAAATGAACATAGAATATAAATTACTTATGAGTTTATACTTTATATGAAAGAAATCTCTATAGCTGAACCTTCAAGGTAACAAAATAGTTAAAACTCACAAAATAGAATTTATAGTGATGTAGATAGAAATGACATATTACTTAAAAAGATGCTGACATATTGCAATAAATCCCCCAATGATTTAGAGGTTAGGAAGCTGACACCAGAGCCACAGTTTTCAAGAGTTTTCCTACTATTTACAGCAAGATGGTAATTTTAATCCTCTAGAATAAGGAAGTAATATACATCATGAAAATATACAAAGCTATTTTTTTGTTCATAATAAACTGAAATCTCAAAGGGAGGGGAGGGGAGAGAAGATACTGTTTTAATATGGGCTGGCAACACTAATGCCACTTGAGGGAAGCTCTGACCTCCAAAATTTTAAAAAGTATTTCTTAAATGAATTAAACATGGTGAGAAGCACAAGAGATTTTGAAAAGATGCATGATAACATCATGAATTTCTGACCATTTTACTTACAGCTGTTAAATAAAGTCAAAACAAACTTAATGGGCCAGAAGCTAAACTAATACGCTTCAATATTTTAGGGTTGACAAATTATAGTGCTCTACCTCACGAATACTCTGAAACAATGCCCAGAATGGTTAGCAAATCCGCATTTTTATTAATTGAGAGATCTGGAAAATGACCGCGAAAGGACTGTTTAATATTCAGAGGTCTAACAATTGCAACACTTATTTTCTAAAGAAAACCAGATTTTTAAAAAACCTCAGAGATACCAATGCAGAGAGCCATTGTTAACAAAGACGCACCATCGGGTATTCAGCTAAACCTGATGCAACCTAATCTAGGTATAAAAAAAAACAAAAGGAATTAAAACAAGATTTGAGAAACTGACATTAAGAGAATCTGTTCTTTTGGAGCAATATGGAGAGAAAGCTAAGAGTTGAGATGAAAATCCAACCACAACAGGGATACACAGTTTTTCTTTCTTTCTTTCTTTCTTTCTTTCTTTCTTTCTTTCTTTCTTTCTTTCTTTCTTTCTTTCTTTCTTTCTTTCTTTCTTTCTTTCTTTCTTTCTTTCCTTCCTTCCTTCCTTCCATCCATCCTAGAAACCACCCATTCTCCTTCAGAGGGACTCTGAGTGATGTACAAGTAAATGCTAAAACATAAAAACTGTATATAAATTCTAAAAAGTGGCAAAAATAATCAAAATTTAATATTAAATTGGGGGATCCTTCAGGGTGCTAACCAGTCCCATGGTTGCATGCTCCTCTGTGAGCCCCAAGCAAGACAACAGTGCCATGTTTTCAAACCTTTCCAAAAGGAGAGTTGGGGGTCCATTCCCACCTCGGGGGGGGGAGAGAATATTCCAAAGGACAGGGCAATAGCGGGGCAACTGCAAAGAAGGGTCTCTTCCTAGACCCGCCTGTTGTAATTCTTTAATTGTTGGGATCAGCAACATACCTTCCCTTTAGGCACCCTCAGAATTTTGAGTGTGTGTTATAACAGGCTCACTAAATGTCTGCTATAATAGGCCTAGACCAGGGGTGTCAAACTCGCGGCCGGCGGCCCGGATGCGTCACACGCTGGCCACTCCCACCCCTATTTTAGTGAAGGGGGGGAAAAGTCACGATATGTCACATGACGACAATGTGATGATGCGTATGACATCCCTGGCCTAGACAGTCACAAAACATCAGAAAGCAAATTGGCGAGATTGCTCTCAACCACCTTTTTCAAGTATTCTCTATCATCTTAACAAATAGTTTTATTTTTGGATATGAAGCACATTTTCAACAGTTTGCCTGATTTTCAGGGTGCTTACTTTCAGAATTGTCTTGGTAATATTTCTGAGCTCAGAGAATTGTTGTGAGAGGCAGCAAATGCTATTGCTGTTTTTGTCAGTTATTAATCTTTCCACTACACTGATGCCCCCCACCCCTTCCTGCCTGCATTTCATCATCTGAAAAGCCCTTAAGATTTACAGGAATCCAGGAAGATGTAGAGAGAACATTCTCTCATACAAACACACTGTTGGCAACCTTTTACTAAATCGATGTCCAAATATTACCTTCCACCCACAACATTTCATCAAAATTATCTTCTCCTCTGAAAGAACTTTGAAAGCAAATTCTTTTTCATCGAATGAAATGAAAATTGATAGAAAAAAATGAAAGCAAATTTTTCTACAGGGAACTATTCCAAATACAGCACAGAACACAGTATATACTTAATTACAAATAATGAGTTTATGTGGAGCCCAGAGACATCCTTGTAAATAAAGATTACATTTCAAGCTGGTGCTTCACTTTGCACATACTGGCTTCCTTTTTAATAATTAAAAGAATCTAATAAATAAATAAGGTGGGACAAGGATTCTGGCAGATGATGCTAAGCTCATGTTGTCCATGAGTATTGCACTGGGACTTAAAATCTGGAGACACAGCACTGTGTCTATCTGTAAAAAATGTAGTGAATGGAATGTTAAATATGATAGAATACTATAGGACTGTCTTAATTTACAGTGATTTAAATACAGACATATCAAAGATGGTGTTAAGGCTTAAAGATGGCAAATAGAACCAACATTGGGATAGTTGTTGTATAAACCCTGAGGATTTTCAATTTCAAAGCTAGGAAAAGTCTTAGAAGGACAAGAGGGAAAGACGTAAAATTGGCAGTTTCTAAATTTGATTATTTTATTTATTTGTAACAACAGAGCAATTTTTCTGCTGTGCTGGCTGGCTGGTCATACACAGAGAGCTTGATTTCTGTATTCTGCAGACAGATTACGTGTATATTTTTTCTACTTATTAAACATATTCCTATGCTGCCACAATTCAAACTTTTGTTCAGTTGACACAGAAAATGTACAAAATAAAGCATACCCCATTTAAAAAAAGCACCACAACTTTACAAGAGAATACAAAGAAGGCAACATCAATTCAAATCAGAGGAAAACTGATTTGATTTCTAAATAAATCTTATTTAGAAGATTTATATGTTTTCTTCCCCATTTTCAAAAAAAGCATCTCATTTATCAGTTATCAGGTTATCAAATCTTCTGCAGTTAGTTTTAGTTCCTGAATGCAGGGTTCAGGTTCTGAAACCAGAGATTTATACTTGCCAGATTTGAAGTCTCACAGTTCATAACTGGGAACTATGCAATTAATAGTGTTAACCACTAAAATGTTCTGACCTTAGTTACAGGTTTATGTTTACAACATGACTGAATAGGATTTCATCATTTCATTTCTGCAGTGTAGGATGCTTAATAAATGTTCAGCAATGAATGAAGTTTCTTATGAAACATCACACAGCTGGGCAAGACCAAAGAAAAAAGAACTACTGTGATTTCAGTAAGTTTTCTTTAATGCTTGTTTGAGATAAATAAAGAAATCTTGGAAATTCTAATAGAAGTTTTTCATTTGCAACGAGTTAATTAAGACAGATTCTCTGAATCTGTTGAAATACTTCTTCCCAGATTATTCCCACTTGGCCTGAATTATCTTTTCTCTCTTCCACTCCATTCCTAGCTTTTGCCCAGTCTCTCACACTTCTACTTTTTAAACCCATACAGCAGGGGTTCTAAACCGGGTAGATTAAGATCAATACATTTCAGGGGATCCACAAACTTTTAATGAGGAAAAAAAAATATATACAACTTTATATTCATTACCTACTGACATTTAATTTTAGAGTATCCTGGTGTACTTTGATAAAAGCTTGTATTTGCCTTGTAAAGCAAACCGTGGAAGCTTTAATACCATTTGCAACAACATATATATGAGCATAATTGGCCTCTATGTATTTTACTGTATGCATCAGGGGTGAAATTCAAAATTTTTCCCTACTGGTTCTGTGGGCGCGGCTTGGTGGGCGTGGAAGGATATTGTAAAATCTCCATTCCCACCCCACTCTGGGGCCAGCCAGAGGTGGTATTTGCCAGTTCTCCGAACTACTCAAAATTTCCGCTACCAGTTCTCCACAACCTGTTAGAACCTGCTGGATTTCACCCGATTTGAATACATTTTTCTGGGAAGACATCTAAAGGTCTTACATGACATGAAAAGGTTAAGAAGGCCAGACTATCAATAGGACCCTTTTTCCCATGGTTTCTACTCATCCTGCCGGATCTAGTACAGAAAGCAACGGTCCAGGTCCCTCTGATTAAATAATGTCACCTTGTTGGACCCTGGAATGGAGTTTTCTATGTGGAAGACTCTGTCATATGGAACAGCATTTCCTAGAGGTCCAATGGTCTTGACTCTGTTAGCCTTTTGTAAGACTCTGAAGACTTGGCTGTTTCTCCAAGCATTTGGGCCAGGAGTGCCTATTATTGATTTGATTTTATGATTGGAAGGCATCATTTACTTCAGGCAATCAGGGCTATTGTTTTTAACTACCAAGTTTTTAATCTTTGTACATAAGAGTCACTGCTTTGAGAGGGACAGCTATATAAATTATTTAATAAATCAATAAATAATAAATAACCCTGCCATACAGTAATTATATTCTTAATGCAGTAATTATACTCTTAATAATGCACTATATTTCACAACTGGCAATATAAGCACCATTTTGTAATTAATTATAGTCAGCATTGCCCCTAGAATTCAAAATACAATTTAAAGAATCCTCCATATATGACTGCAAAATTGACTTTCATGTTTGGGGAGGGGAAAAAAAGCTACAATAAAATTGTGAAAGCACAATTTTATTTCATTTGACATGTCATGTGAAATAAAATGTAAATGTCAGAAATGGAACAATGTCCCTTCCTTACATATGAATAGACAATCAGTTTGATACTAGGGCCAATATTACTTCTATCATGTCAGCACTTAGATATTCAAGGTATTATATATTAGGCATTCTAAATGAAAAGAAAGGAATAGAGATGCTGGAATTTTGCCACCAAAACGAAAAGAAATATTATTTAAATTTATAATAAGGTTTATTATTCATTTAATAATTGTTATGAGAAAGTTTGTTTACTGTATTTATTTAGAATGATGTATGGTAGTAATTGAATTGTGGAAGGTTTTGTGTGAATATGAAATATGAAATACAGGGTAGTTAATGAATGTAGCAAGTGTTTTATATGATGAATGTAAAGTTTGTTGAGAATACATAATATGCTTAGAATAGAGATTAGGATATGGATATGTGATGTTCATGTGATTTTTAAATGCAGATGTTCCTAAACCTTTTGCTGTTAACACCTACCTTTAGTGTAATCTTAATGTACACAATTCGCCTAAAACTCCAAAATGAACCAAAATGAATAATGAAAACAATGCAATATAGGCATATTTATTAAATAAGATGTTTTTCATGCCTCCACTTGACTCTGTCTGCTTCTCTCCAAAGGAGCTATAGCAGTGGTGAAATCAATTTTTTTTTATTACTGGTTCTGTGGGCATGGCAGGGGAAGGATATTGCAAAATCTCCATTCCCACCCCACTCTGGGACCAGCCAGAGATGGTATGTGCCAGTTCTCTGAACTACTCAAAATTTTCACTACTGGTTCTCTGAACTACTCAAAATTTCCCGGTGAAAATTTTCACTACCGGTTCTCCAGAACATGTCAGAACCTGATGGATTTCACTCCTGAGCTATAGGTAGTCCTCAGTTTATGACTAATCGCTTAGCAACTGTTTGAAGTGCCAACATATTCACCTAGGTGGTACTGAAGGTGGTACTGGATTCAAAGTTTGAATGGCTGCCCTCCCCCTTGCGGTCACATGACCACACTTTGGGCACTTGACAACTGGAATATTCATATTCATTTGCAACACCCCACAATCACATATTACAACAGTTTTGCCAAAACCCGGCATTTACTTCCTGGTTTTCAGCAAAACCTCACCCACAGTGAACCAATGGTTCATTTTATAACCACAGTATGCACTTAACAACCACAGCAGTTGCTTTATGACTGCAGCATTTGCTTTACAACCACTACAAAAAAGGTCATAAAATACAACTGTCACAAGTTATGACTGTGATGGGCAGCCTCCATAACTAGAAGACTTCCTATAAACCTCATAATTTGTGAAACCTGGTTTAATGGATATATAAGGAGTGTTTGTAGTGGCATTAAAAGTGGTTTGGTGGACACATAAATGTGTGTGTACTTTTCAAGTGAAGGTTAGACACAGTATATGTGCAATGACGATTCTGGATCTGAAAATAGATGTAACAAAGAGCAACGTGGTTGTGTTTGACAGGGAAAATGAAATTAACAATAGCAAAATATATATACATGGTGAAAAATCAATATAAATAGATGAAATTTTATTTCTTGGCAGAACATTTATTAAAGATGGGGAAATGGATGGATAAATGCTAAGATATGCAAATGCTGATAGAAAAATAATCATAATGTATGTGAGAAATCAATGAATTTTGAAAGAAATGAAAATGAATATGTAGACAAGCATGCTTCTGTGCACTTTGTTTTGGAAATGGGAGCCAGGTTTATGAGGAAAAACCACAGAAGTTGGATGCAATGAGAAACTGATACTTGAGAAGTATGTTCAGTCAAACGAGCAATATAGTCAAAGGTGTATGGATTTTGAATCAATGTGGCTTAAATGTCAAATTAAATGCTCGGCACAAAATAAATGTTGATTTGTCACACAGAAAGAATAAAATGAGGATTAAACTATACAAAACAAATATAGGAAGAATGAATGGGTAAGGTAAACCAGGAAGACCATGGTTAGTTGAATTGACAAGATGCTCAAAAAGAATAGGGAAGTTTAAAGAACAAGAGGTAATATATTAAGGGGTGTATGCAGGGGTGAAATCTACTTACCTTCCGTACCGGTTCGGAAGTGCTTGCTTCGCTCACGTGTGTCATGTGCACGCGCGCACCTTCTGTGCATGCGCAAAACCTTCTGGTTAAAAAAACATTACTTCACCTTCTGTGCATGTGCAGAAGGTAAAAAACATTACTTCCTACCTGGGCGGCGATTGCTACTGGATCGCCGAACCATAGGGAAAAATCGCTACTGGATCAGGCAATCCAGGAGCATTTCACCCCTGGGTGTATGATCATGATGCAAGCAAGGAGGATTGGGCCGGTATATTTGGTGGACCATCTGCAGCCAGCAACAATTTCCCATCGCCTGGTGCGCTCTCACAGGGAGGGCCTATTCAGGGTGCCGTCGGCCAGACAATGTCGGCTGGCGACCCCCAGGGAGAGAGCTTTCTCTGTAGGCACACCCACCCTTTGGAATCAACTCCCTCTGGAGCTCTGGGTGGCCTCCGACCTTCGCTCCTTCCGCCGTGGGCTGAAAATGTGGCTATTCCATCTAGCCACCCTAGACTGAGGGGTTTTTTAATAGAATTTAATGGGGTTTTATTGTATTTTTTGTTAATTTTATCATGAACTTTGTTTTTAACGGTTTGTTTGTTTTTGTTTATTGTTGTAAGCCGCCCTGAGTCCTGCGGAGATAGGGTGGCATATAAGTCCAATTAAATAAATAAATAAATTTGCAAAGATAGAAAGGAATGGAGCAATATAGTGAATAGTGGCGTAAAATAGATTTAGCTACATTTCCTTTCCTTAACTCATGCCTACATTCCTACGGCTTACTATTTAATATTCCTTTTTTGTAATTTGCATAATGTTCCTTATTCCAAAAGAAGACAACATGCTGGCTATGTATGTATGTATGTAAAAAGGGAGTTTCTCTAAATATGAAACTTGAAAATAGAATAGGCATAGTACAGCTAATAGAAAAGTATTTCAAAACCCATGACTTTCACCAAGACCTGCGGGGCAGAGGAATGTTTAATGTTGCCCAACTTGATCGTGGCCAACCTGTCAAAGAGACAAAAGACTCCTCTAAAGCCTGGTACATACCGATATATATTGTAAATACAATGTGCCCCCTGGTGGATTACATAAGCTTTACAAAAAAAGTAGAATTCTATATTAAGCAGTATCTTTATTGCGTCAATGAAGGTTTATAAACAGCATTCAAAAATTCAGTACCAAGCAAAACATTAAATACCCAGGAACAAAATCATGATGGGGAAATGCTGCATCTGTTCAAATCACGTTTGCCTATGGTTTACAGTCTTAGATGAAGAGTGGGAAAAGGCTGAAAAAGATGCCAGATGCCAAGCCGTTTAGATGCCAGAAAGAGTATTCAATGCAGCTTAACTGCTTCTATAACAAAATGACTATATTCAACACATAAACAGAACACTGTTTATTACTTTAGCCTTGGAGTTCTTGTCACTTATTCTTGAAGCAAAGTCTTATTTGGCATATTGAGGCATATATCTGCTCAGCGAGGCTTCAAATAGTTTCCCCCAGCACAAATATGACACAAGAGAAAGTGGACTTAGAAATCCTGTTTATTATATGATCTCAGAAATGGAATGCAGAATGAATAATTGTTTTTAAAAAAACCCTATTGGCTAATGAGACAACGAAGGTATTCAGGAAAGGTAAATTGAAGTTTGCTATCTCATACTTAAGGTGAAAAATAAGGAAATAATGTTATTTTTCCTAATGATTCAATGAAAAATACAGAGCCTTTGTATTGTGTAGGGAATGCCAGTCTGCAGACTTAATCTAGCCAATAGTGGTATCCAATCAAGACTACCCCGTTTGCATATACCTTGTTCCTTCTAACAAAACTCTACACCCTATTTCAAAACCCTCCCCCACATATAATTTAAAGAATATTGC
The DNA here is from genome assembly GCF_059756535.1 of Pantherophis guttatus. NCBI lineage: Eukaryota > Metazoa > Chordata > Lepidosauria > Squamata > Colubridae > Pantherophis > Pantherophis guttatus. Next base: position 27,330,108 of record NC_142067.1, read on the forward strand.
TGAAGAGAGTCTTTTAACAGATACGTCAGACAGCACACTGCCTACAAAGTGGCCAACACCTGTGCTGCTATTGTCCTGTCCCTTTAAGTCAGGGGTCTCCAAACTTGGCAACTTTTAAGAGTTCTGGACTTCAGAATTCCTCAGCCAGCAAAGCAAAGCTGGCTGAGGAATTCTGGGAGTTGAAGTCCACAAATCTTAAAGTTGCCAAGTTTGGAGACCCATGCTTTAAGTCCTCACCCTAGGCAGGCACAACAATTGTTGGCTATAAAAGCTGAACAAAGAGGCAGCTGGGAGTGGTGGGGTTTGGAAAAGATGGAAGGAGGCATGTGTGTTTCTAAAGCAGATATAAAGAGATACTGTTCTCTAGCAGTAAGACTCATTAGATGTAGTAGCTGGAGGAACAGTAGAAGGTGCAACAGAAGAGGGAAAGAATGAAGTAGTGAGCAGTATTAGCCTTTGAGTGCATGTGTGTTGCCTAAGGACCTGTGTGATTGTTTTAGTTCTTTTCGGTTTTGAAGCCCACTTACTTGGGTATAAGTAAAAAAAAAAAACCACCTGTGGTCAGATACACGGAGATTACCCAGTTAATTTGTTTGAAATCTAATTGTCAGTTTATAATCAGTCTAAAAACATTGAATGAATAGGGTATGGACGTAAGCTTAAATGAGTAGTATCAGCAAGGACTGGGCTATTATTATCTTAGTCATTCTCCTCCTTGAAATCCAGATTCTATACAAAGGATTTATGAGATCTAGCCTTATAGAAAGCAATAAATTACGGTAATATTTATATCATACACCCAACTTCTCCAGCAATTTTTGATAAGAATGTTTTGAAGATGGTGCTATTGAAATAGTGTCCATAAAAACAATGCAATACTTCGTTTATATACCAGTCTTTCTCTATTGTTTTACTATTAGCAACATGTTGTAAAAGATTAGTTTGCTCTGCTACAAATTTAATTCCTAAAGAACATTTTACACATTTCCCGCAATCTTTCTTAATTATAGCAACATTTATAGTGCAACAAAGCATGCTTCAAAGGATTGCAATATGACTGCTTGATAATTAGTCTCTATAAAATAAAACATATGGGGCATGAAATAACTTTCCCATTAGATCTAGTTCACAGCAAGAAAGGCCTTGAATTGCCCTTGATACTAGCACAAAGCGGTGCCACCATCCAACCTGAACAAGCAAATCAAATTCTGCATATCTATTATGCCTATCAGTTCTTTTCCATTGACTTGAACCATACTTCTAGATTCCTACTCGGTTACACTTTTAGAAGAAAACAAGCTGAAAGGATGTCCTTAGAAATAAAAGTTTACTTAAGAATCAACAGCCTAAAACACAGGGGAAAAAATATTCAAAAATATGCTGCTTTCTTAGAGTAAACAGAAATCATGACCTTTTGCAATCTGCTTCCTTATTTATCATCCAAGAATTTTCATTACCATTAAAGAATTGTATGCTTAACCCAATGGTGCCTTAAGTGCATTCATTTTTGTTTAAACAAAGAATATTGCCTTTTGCAGGTAAAATATCTGTGGGAATACCCAAGATAGTTTTTATGAAAGCAAGTTGTCACACTGTGAAAGCAAACTACTTGAAACTTAATCTGGCCATTTCCAAAATAACAAACAGATAGAAACTGTCTCTGTCCCATAAAAGAGTCACTTGTAGTTTTTTACAAAGAAGGGCAGGGAAAAAAAACTTAAGAATTTCAGTATTGTTTGCAGTATAAGTAGAACTAATATTTGAATTACAACAATTGCTGCAATTCTTTTGCAATGGCTTCTCAATTTTTCTATAATCAGAAAGTCTTGTGTTCTTGAATGCATGTTTATCTGTTCCACTCCATATTGCTGGGAAGATATCCAGCATATTTGGACATTATGAGAAAACCGAAATGTGGGGGAACCAACTTCTGTAGAAAGTTTATTCTGATGCCATGATTCTACTATAAGTATGAATAATAGTAAGTAACAATTAAATAATTTCCTTCAGTTATAAAATTATTCACACAAGAAACCTGAAGAACTTTCAGAAAGTTTTAAAAGAAAAGTGTTGAGTTTTTAAAAAAATGTTTGTGTCCAGTACAAAACAAACACAACTCAGGAATATTTAAATGAGTTCTGAGGGGTTGGAAGTGGTGTTCTGAAACCTTTAAAAGTCTCAGAAAAGCCTCAATCTATCCAGAAAAGACTTTCAGGTTCTCCAATTAAACAATGAGATATGGGAAAGTTTTTGATTGAAATTTCTACTTATGCATAAAATATTCTACATATGGAACAGACAGTATCCAGTAGTACATGTGCAGACTGAAACATACATGTTTGGTTTGGTTTAGATCTACACCTCCCTCAAATACAAATATATTGGATAGAAGTATTCTGAGATGAGAGACAGCATGGATGATGCTATGTCATAGTGATTAAACAGAGGTAAGCAGAAGACATGCTTTGGGAAAATCAGTGGAGAGGTAGCTACAAAGAAGGAAGGGACTTGGAAGTGGGAAAAAGGTAGATGGATCAGTCAAGTGGACCATGCTTAAATTCAAATGTGGCAGTAAATAGGTAAGCCACTGGAAGGATTGGTTGGAGGACTGGTGCATAGCCCCTACTCATCCATAAAACATCTCTTGAGTTCAGACAAAACCCAGAACAAACAAAACATTCCATGTTTCAATATGACCAAACTTTGCCCCTCCTCAAATAGTTTGACCAGACTTTCAATTTGCTACATGTTTCTTTTGTGCATGGAACAGAATGTATTTTCTGGTTCATGTACTTCTCTATAACAACCCTACAAAAACTATTTATCTGCCTTCACTTTTAACGTACAAACACACGAATGTATATTCTAAACCTTTCCTCTGCAAGCATTGTTACTGTCTTTTCTATAATTCTGTTTGTCTACTGAGCATATTGATCACAGTAATGACTATACCATAAAGAGCAATGAAACATTTTGAAAACACACAGTAAATATGGGTCCTTTGGGCCTTGATGGAAGCTTATTGTGGTATCATAATTACTTCATTCACTTGGCTCCCTTCTGGAATTTTCTAAATCCTTGAAGACCTGTAATATTCCTGAGGTCTGGAGTTTGAATGAGCCTACCAATGTGATTTTTAATATGACTGTTGTATGCACTTGGCTGGATTGTCCTTAGATACCATTATCTATTTAGTTATTCTTTTTGCATTCTTTTGTTGGTTTTTAATGTCATGATGTTCCAGTACAATAACAGCTGAAGAGATATAAATGAAATAGTAACAAGCTGGGAAAATATAATGCGATTGATTTGACTGACTGACTAATACTAAAAATTAAGATGAGTCAGAAAACTGACAGCCTCAAATCATGATATGGTCTAAGAAATATTTATGCTTATCTGTATATTTACTTACTGGATGCATTTGTTCGAAGGAGCGAATAGAAGCCAGTTTGTCTAAAAAGAAGAAAAATAAATAAGCCGCTGATAAACAATATGCAAATATTGAAAATCTTTGTCAAAATTATCATGACAAAATAATAACAAGACCTATACCTGTTGGGTTGCCACCAAGATGCTCCATCTTTCCTCGGAGAAATTCAATCTGCCCTTCTAGTTTTTTGTTCAATTCTACTTGGGTTTCATATCTGGTTTTCCATTCACTGTCTTAAACAAAAACAAACTGTTATATTTACTGCTGATTATTTCAGCAGGTCACAATACTTCCAATATTATAACTATAAATTTTTGCATCTAAGAGAAGAAAAGATAAGTATCTATTTATATAGATAGATGGGGTATTTGCAGGATCACCTCCTATCAGCCTCCCACCGCCCAGTGAGCTCACATAGGGCTGCCCTCCTCCGGGTCCCCTCGGCCAGACAGTGTCGGCTGGCGGTCCCCAGGATGAGGGTGTTCTCTGTGGTCGCACCGACCCTCTGGAATGGGTTGCCCACCGGGCTCCGGACGGCCCCCGACCTCCGCACCTTCTGCGCCGACCTAAAGACATGGCTCTTTCAGCAACTTCCCTGATCTGCCGTGGATTTTAACTTGGGGATTTGGGGATTTTAAATTGGTTTTTAATATTATTTAATTTTTATCTATTGTTGGGTTGTTTTATTGTTGTGAGCCGCCCCAAGTCCTACGGGAGAAGGGCGGCATATAAATCTGACAAACAAACAAACAAACAAACAAACAAACAAATAAATAAAATATGTTAAAATCTGAACACACTAAAATATCTTTTAAAAATTTGCTAAAATTCTTTTTTTTTTTTATTTGATTTATATGCCGCCCTTCTCCGGAGACTCAGGGCGGCTTACAGTGCATTCAGCAATAGCCTTCATACTTTTGTATATTTATACAAAGTCAGCTTATTGCCCCCACAAACTGGGTCCTCATTTAACCTACCTTAGAAAGGATGGAAGGCTGAGTCAACCTTGAGCCTTGGAGAGATTCGAACCAGCAGTAAATTGCAGGCAGCTGTGTTAATAACAGGGTGCTTTAAACCACTGTAGTACCAAGGCTCTTTTCTGTAACTTAAAAAATAATGCTAACTAAATCTGTATCACGACAGGAGAGAATGAAAGACCTGAAGAAGGAACAGCCTCCTCCTTTTACTCATAAATGGATAAACTTGACTCCCCTGATACTGAGAAGAACTTTCAAGCCCACTGATGAAACTCATATTTTAGCTGAACATCTCAGTTCTATCCTGGTAATGCAGGAAAGAAACAAACAAACACTGGTTTGTTTCTTTCAAGCTTAATAATTTGGTATGTTTAGCTTAATATTATTAACCTATGTTATACTCTTATATAAGATAGCTTCACAAGTCCCCATTCCTATCACTTGTATTCTATTTATGGCAGTTGTCTTTATAAAGGCCATGAAAATCTTTTGCTTTGCTCTTTCCTTAACAAAGGTGTCAATATATCCATTTATATGCAGCCATGATCAAAGCCAGTTGTTCCCTTAACAGGCTATCTGCCTCTCTTGGAGGCTCGAAGAACTGTAGAAGGACAAAGAACCATGGAAGGCAAATGCTGTGGATTATATCCAAAAACTGCTTGGGAGCAAGATATGCCAGTGAAAGAACACAGAAGGTTGATAAACTCAAATTCTGCAAATAGTGGAATAGAGATCAGGCTAATTGTCATGTTCATAGAATAAATAGCAGCACAATATCACATTACTCTTCTCCATCTGCCCATTTGATTCCCTTCATGATGAGACACTGTTAGATGAATAGGAATGTCCAATAAGTAGAAGTGGGATATAAATCGGGAGCTGCAATCTGAGATCACATGATTAATTGAGTCCCTGTACTGTAGTGGAAAATGTGGCCTAGAAACAGCTGTGAAGTTTCCAGAGCAGATGGTAGCCTCTTACATGGAATAAAATGAGTCATCTTTGTAAACAGATACACTATCACTAGAATGGTTGTAAAACCATAACACTTCTGGGAGAACAGTAATCAATTCCAGAGAAAACGTGTCCCATAATGCAGCAGGAAAAGGAAGCACTAGAGCAAACAAACCATCTTAGCTAGGATAGCCTTGGCCCAATGTCTGGCAGACAAAATCTTTTGGATTAATTTGGAGTACCTGCTTCTTGGAGGTGGTGTTTTCTGCCTTGAATGAGGTGGTGGTATGCCCGCATCTCAAGATGTTTTCGCTGAACCTGACTATCCTGGATAATTGTAATTATTATTTAATAATTAATAATTAGTAATTATTAGTGGCCAAAGCCCACTGTAACAACATCGCCAAAAAGGCATTAAGAGTTGTAAGGCTAATCTTGCGTAGCTTCTTCTCTGGTAATATTACACTACTAACCAGAGCATACAAAACATTTGCTAGACCAATTCTTGAATACAGCTCATCTGTCTGGAACCTGCACTACATATCGGACATTAATACTATTTATTATTTATTTATTTATTTATTTATTTATTTATTTATTTATTTATTTATTTATTTATTTATTTATTTATTTATTTATTTATTTTTCATATTTGTATACCGCCCTACTCCCGAAGGACTCAGGGCGGTGAACAACCATAATAAATACAAATACATATAGAAGTTAAAAACTATTAAGAAACAGATTAAGTAATTTAGGCTCAAAGATTAAAAAACATCCAAATTTATCTAAAGAGGTTTAAAACCCAATTTAAAAGCCAGTTTAAAAGCCAATTAAAAAGGGAGAGTTAGGCCAGACCAGCTTGTTGGAATAGAAATGTTTTCAGAGCACGGCGGAATATGCGTAAGTCTTGGATGTTTCTTAACTCCGGGGGAAGCCCGTTCCAGATGGTAGGTGCCCCCACAGAAAAGGCTCTCCCCCTGGGGGCCGTCAGTCGACATTGTTTGGCCGACGGCACCCTGAGGAGTCCCTCTCTATGGGAGCGAACTGGTCGGTGAGAGGCTATTGGTGGCAGGAGGCGGTCTCGTAAGTACCCTGGTCCTGAGCCATGGAGCGTTCTAAAGATAGTAACCAAAACCTTGAAGCGCACCCGGAAGACCACTGGGAGCCAGTGCAGCTCGCGCAGGAGGGGGGTTACATGAGAGCGCCACATTGCTCCCATTACCACCCGCATGGCCGCATTCTGGACCAGTTGGAGCCTTCGGGTGCTTCTCAAGGGGAGCCCCATGTAGAGAGCATTACAATAATCCAGGCGTGAGGTGACAAGGGCGTGAGTGACCGTGCGTAACGAGTCCCGATCCAGAAAGGGATGCAACTGGCGAATCAGGCGAACCTGATAAAAAGTCCTCCACTCCTTGATTGAGCGCGTCCAGAAATATTTCACAAAAAGAGTCCTCCACTCCTCTGCTTGCAACAAAATACCTTATGCCACCAGACTTGAAATTCTGGGTTTAGAAAATTTAGAACTACACCACCTTCGGTATGACCTAAGCATAGCTCATAAAATCATCTGCTACAATGTCCTACCTGTCAATGACTACTTCAGCTTCAACCACAATACACGAGCACACAATAGATACAAACTTAAAGTGAACTGCTCCAGACTCGATTGCAGAAAATATGACTTCAGTAACAGAGTTGTTAATGCCTGGAATGCACTACCAGACTCTGTGGTCTCATCCCCAAACCCCCAAAACTTTAACCTAAGACTGTCTACTGTTGACCTCACCCCATTCCTAAGAGGTCTGTAAAGGGCATGCATAAGAGCACCAGCGTACCTACCGTCCCTGTCCTAATGTTCCCTTTAATTGTATTCATTTTATGTATTCAATTCATGCTTATACTTATATATATTATCTAATATGTACTTGACAAAATAAAATAAAATAAAAATTCAGACTCCAACTTTTACTTTCCGAGAAAAATTGTTGAGAAAATGATAAAGGCTGCAGCATCAGAGGATCCTAGAAGATACAGATTATTTAAATCCTTTTCCATCTGGTTTCAGATTGGGGCATAGTACTAAATTGGCACTGGCCATGTTTGTTAATGATTTCTGAAAATAGAGGATGGGGGGGGGTAGTGCAACTATCCTAGTTCTACTTGATCTCTTGATAGATTTCAATACTATTTAGCATAGTATTCTTCTGGAATGCCTGTGGGATTATGAATGAGGGTTAAGGTGTCCCAGTCTTCTCTTCTTTCCCTATGGTCAGATCCAGTTGATATTGGTAGGACAGGGACAGACTGATCAGAGGCCCTTCTTGTATGGAGCAGCTCAAACTCACTGATATCACTTCTGATAAACATCTGCCTGATGTTATTAGATGAGGTCATTCATTGGTTTAGGATCTGGTCTCATCAGTATGCTGATGATACCCAGTTATGTATCCCAATCCCAGGTAATGCTGTCAAGATCTTGCCCTGGTGGTTGGAGAAGTCAGAACTGGATTAGGCCCAATTCTGATAAGACTTTGGACCTTCCCTCTTCTCCCACTGGTCTGGAGTGATTCCATCCTAGGTTCTGAATGGGACTGTACTGCCTTCTTTGCGTGGTGATGATGATATCCATTCAGCTGTGTCTGAGTATTGGCAATTCTATGGGCCTGGTCTCCCCACATCTTCCAATCTCGCACTACTTCTTTGAGTTTTTCTATGCTCTGGCTGGTGTTAGCTTTGATATTCTTTGGGATTGGTGCATAATTGAGGGGTTTTTCTGAACTCACAGCTCCTTTTCAAGCAGGTGGCAGGTTCAGGTAAAGTAAAGATAGTAGGAAAATAGCCCAAGATTTGCTAAAGGTAGTTTACAATGCTGAGAGGGAGAAAAGTCCCAGTGAATATTGTGACTAGGTGTTTGTAGCCAATCTTTCTCCAAAGCTGTAGGAACATGTATAAATACATGCAATAATTTTTGTGGTGATTTATTCTTTGATTGGAGGGATCTACCATCAATTATCTTTACTTGCATAGAAAGACAAATTGTTCAACAATAGCTTTATCAATGAAATTAATACTTGCCCCCTAAGCTCAAATGAACTAAGGGTTGCATTTCTGAGGTGTGGGGATGCAAAGACCATGGAGATAATAAAATGTACTCAGTGTCAGACACTGGAAGACTCCTTAAGTTTTGGGGGATGGGGGGGACAGAATGTTGTTTGAGGGGATTGTAAAGTTTCCCAAAATCAAGATATTAAAAGCAATTTGTAACTTTACTCATGAGATGACCCAACATTTCACAGGTGCAATGACACTTTTCATATTGTTCAGCTATTTGTGCCTCAACTCTGTCAGATTGACCATCTCTTACCACACAATGTTGGAATTGCTCTTCCAGAGTCTCTGGCATACTTTCTTTCACTAATTCATCTCTTAGACTAACCATCCTGAAACTGGTGGATTATGGAAAAATTATAATGGACATTACTGACATTCAACTGAAAATGTTATGTACTTCAGCATCCTTCTTGTCCTAATTTATAACTTTCCCAATCACAGTTGCTTTTCTAAAGGCAGCTTTCAACTTCTGCTTAAAATCTTGAGTGGTCTAGCATGATATTGTTGCTTTCAGTGAGTAGAACTACCCATGTGTCTGCTGCTCCTTTCAAAAGCCTGAGAAAGAATGCCACCTTTGTCTAATTTCTAGAGAACTTGCTGACCGCACTGCCACAAACAATTCACCCTTGTGTGAAAGTTAGGAATTGGACACAACTTTCCCCAAATTCTCCAGCAGGATTCCAGAATGGAATTTAATTGAAAATGCAGTAATCCATAAGTCTTCATGGCTGAGGTAAATCTTGGCCCAAATACTGTGCTTAACTGCATCACAGCATTTTGTAATATTTAGCTACTATATATGCTGCAACCACTACAATACTTGCTCTGCCAACAAAAGCTAAGTCCAGAATTCAGGATCCAATGCCTTTCTGGTGAAACAGTAAAGTGGCTTTCAAGATAGTGTTAAACCCTGCAAGGCTGAAAACTCAGGAAACAAAACTATTTAATTTTTGGAAAAATATGTACTGCTAGTAGGATAATGAAACAAGATTTTGGAAGCCCATCAAAGCAATTCCTCTGCTCATCACACCAACACACCTAGAAGGTAGTGAGTTACAGGAAGCTGAATCATGGTACCCAGATCATATGTAATTCTAAATGCAGAAATAGGAAGCTTTTGGGAGTAGGACAGTGGTGGGTTTCAAATTTTTTTACTACCAGTTGTATGGGTGTGGCTTGGTGGGCATGGCGGGGAAGGATACTGTAAAATCTCCATTCCCTTCCCACTCCATACCTATTTCCTCCCGATCAGCTGGGACTTGGGATGCAGAGAATAAATAGGGGTGGGACCAATCAGAATTTTTACTACCAGTTCTCCGAACTACTCAAAATTTCCGCTACCAGTTCTCCAGAACTGGTCAGAACCTGCTGAAACCTACCCCTGGACTAGGAGTATTTTTGAAGATAGAGACCATGTGATTGCTACCATGGGAGAACTGCCTCTTCAAAAAGCCAATACCAATGGAATTTTTATGGGGTACAAAGGTATTGATATAAATAAATATGACGGATGAAGGCAAATATATATGTCCCAAGATAATGTTTCAGGATCCAACCTGGATTGGTCACCTGGACCAGAAATTTAGTCTTCTGAATTTTCAGATTCATGCTGGACTTCATCCTCAAGGAACTTCTCTCTCACCAGAATGTGTGCTTTGGGCTATTCTATGCGTAGTATTTATGTGATGCCTGGTTGTGTGTGGCTTTTTAGTTGTTGATTGAGGTGTTGATGGCCAGTTATTGGCTGTTGTTTCCTTGTGCTGCCAAATCCTTAGCTCCAAAGTACCTGATAAGCTGGTGGTAGATCAGCACTCCTGTTGACTGAACCCGTTGCCCAGCCTTCAATCATTTTCCTGCCTATTTTTGTATCTGCTTGGCTAATAATTTTCGTACCTGAAAAATTGAATGTATGTGTCGAGTGTCAAAAGCCCCTTAACAACACATCACCTTGATGGATGGTATTGAAGACCATGAAGGGGATCCGGAGAATACTGAAGGATTCCAGCAACAAAACATGGTGGAGGGGGGTGTTGCGTTAGGACACCATGTACACTAATAGTGGGTGATGGACGGAAGGCAAGAAGAGGGAGGTTGGAATGAGAACGTAAATCAGCTGCTGAAGAGATAATAGTGCGGAGGGGAATGACATCCTATGTCTGCGACGAGTATGAACGGAACAAGCGGCAGCTTTGATTGTGATAGCTGTGAGAAATCATTGCCTGCTTAATGATAGTTAACTGTATCCACACCCTATAAAACAGTACAGGCGGAGAGCTAGGGCATCTCTGACTTTGTTTTGCTTAGCAGCTCAATCTCTACTGTACGCTGCTGTGTTGCCTCCATTAAACCGGGTTTTGGAACGAATCCTCCTTTTCGTGTGTGCATGTTCGTTTGCGCCCGGTGAAGCACTGGCGGCTCCAGAGGGGCTGAGAGTATGTCCTTGTTCATCGCAATGTCAAGCTACCAATGAGTTCGGGTGTAGGACAGACGAGGGAGCAAGCTAACTACCAGATTGCAAGAACACAAGTGAGTAGTCAGATGAAGAAACCTTAATATCTCACCAGAAGACCAATCACTCTGTCCAAACTAACATATAGGTTGTTATAGGGGTAGAATACCATTTTGAGAATCTGAATGAAAAGTGGAGGTAAAGAGCAACTAAATAGTTCAATAAATAAATCACTTTTTATTATCACTTTTTATTATTGAAATTGATTAGGAAAGATGAATTCGGTTTTCTGATTTGTTCCAGGATCCAGGATATCAAAGTCAGTCTTTTGACCAATAGACAAAGTTTCCCCAAAGAGACTAGTTTTTATGCTATCATGGTTAGGAGAGAGAAAAATGAACAAGAAAGAACCTTCCTTTCATTAATACACCAGCCTTCAGAAGTGTGAGCTAATAATAGCAATAGCAATAGCACTTAGATTTATATACCACTTCACAGTGTTTTACAGCCCTATGTAAGCAGTTTACAGAGTCAGCATATTGCCCCCAACAATCTGGTCCTCATTTTACCAACCTCGGAAGGGTGGAAGACTGAGTCAACCTTGAGCCTGGTGAGATTCGAACTGCCAAATTGCTGACAGCCGGCAGTCAGCAGAAGTAGCCTGCAGTACTGCATTCTAACCACTGTGCCACCATGGCTCATGATAATGCTATTGAAGCTGTGTGGTTTATTTACAGAAGTTCTGTCATATAAAAAAAGATCATATTTCTGTGCTCTAGACCATACATGCATTTGTGTTGGAAGCACTGAGGCGCTTCCGGATTAAAAATTAGCTGGTGCCATCACTAATGTCAAGGAAATACCTTGTTGGGGGCTTTTTTCACGTCCTGTTAATGTGCCCAAAAGAGTGGTGCCTATCTATCTACTCGCGATTACTCACTTTCAAGCTGCTAGATCAGCAGGAGCTAGAGCCCGCCTCATCACACAGCAGCACTCAGGTCTCGAACGCGGGCTTACTGATTGTCAACCCAGTATCCTAATCACGTGAGCCACTGTGCACCTTGCTCTAGAGCAGGGGTCGGCAACCTTAAACACTCAAAGAGCCACAAAGGTCCTAACCAGAAGTCCCCTGTTCAATTCTGGAGCCGACCAGAAGTATGGTTCCCCTATCATAGTGTCTCCTTCTCCTCCTCCTTTTTCCTCTACCTGTCCTAACCAAAAGCCCTATCAATTGTAGAGCCAACCCACGACAGGGAGCCACAGCAGAGGGATGGAAGAGCCACATGCGGCCCTAGAGCTGCAGGTTGTCGACCCCTGCTCTAGAGCATGAAGAAATGTAACAGTTGACAGTTACATAAACATATATCAAATCTTTTATTTTTAATTCACAGGTAGCTTGAAAACTCTTATTTTAGCTCAGGTCAAATGTAATCTCTTACCTTCATCATCAGGTCTGTTAAGTCTTTTCTCTAGTTCTGCTACTGTATTGTTCATTTCAAATATGGAGAGTTCTAACATTTCTCTACATTAAAGAAAAAGCATGTATGGCAATTACAAATCCCAATGGTCAATGAAAATAATATAAATGTTTGTAATATAAATTCTTTACATCATATCTCCAGGATTCTATAATACTTATAAAAGTACCATCAGATACTCTCTCAAGACTAATTAAAGTCTATAAAATTGTGAGCAGATGTCATGACAAACATATTTCCCCCCAGCATTTGTTGGATACAGAGATTCAGTATTAAGCTAGTTAAACAGATGGATGATCTGAATTGGTGCTACTATGCAAAATGACATTTAAACTCTGCAGATGACCAAACAAAGGGTTCCAGAGCTTTTATCCCCAGAATTGTGTCCTAATATATTACTCATGTTCTATTATGGTCTTTAAAATACATTTGACAATGAAGTGAGAAATAACAATATCTCCATGCCTAGCCAGGACTATTAAGAGCATTTTTAAAAGGCCTTTCAATACTTCTCTTTAATGTTCTGAATCTGATGATTCAGAACAGTACCCAAAGCAGAAAAGCGGAGAACCATTCATATATACATCACTATTCTTGTCTGCTAAGTAGAAGGCTCAAGAAAAAAAAGTCACAGGAAATTACCTGTCACAACAATGATAAAGGGACTTACAGGGATGAATCAGCCTCTCCCTCAAGGCTGCAGTGAAGACTTCTAAAATACTGGTATATTCAAATCCATCCTTGATCTGATCTAATTGTATTCCTTCCCATGGCTTGCAACAGTTGTGAAAACAAAAACTAGCTCTGTCATTGCAAATATTTCTCCACATGCACTTTCCCTTTGCCAAGATGTTGCCAGCATAGTATAAAGATATCTTAAAGCTTTCTTTGCTCCGGTCTGAATTGTGTGCATCCTATTAGCATCTGACTAGATAGTATGGGGAAAAAAATTGGTCTAGATCAGAGGCCCCCAACCTTTTCGACACCAGGGATCAGTTCTGTGGAGAGAGGTTTTTCTGTGGATTGGAGGGGTCGTGGTTTCACATGCTGCCTGCATCCCACAGATGGGGCTTCACTTGTTTGCGTGGCCCAGTTTCTGTCATGCTGCGGCCCGGTACCGGTCCATGGACTGGGGGTTGGGGACTCCTGGTCTAGATGAGGCAATATCTAATCAAACATAGATCTCATGATATGGCCCAGGTAGCTAAGACTAGTTCCTTAGCAGCTAAGGAGAGGGAAAAGTTAATATGTCCATACATCACTTACAGCTAAAATCTATAGTGAGCCACAGGTGGTGAATAAGTGAAGTACAGCTTTTTATATTTTTAAAAAATCCAATAAAACATTAAAACACATTATAGCTGTAACACTGAGATTTATTGGAAGAGAAGAGAGCCTCAGCCTTTTTTCTCAGTACAACTTAAAGCAACTGTCCCAGATTCCTGTTTGACGGTTGCCATTAACTAGCAGCAATCTGCTCTCCACTGCTGAATTGTAGGCTGATCAGCAGGGCATGAGAAAAAGAGGGAAGGTGGCATGCCTCTCTCTCCAACCACAGCTGAAGGCCCTAGCTGGGCTCCCGCTATTATTTTAGCATACATAGGTCTAGTTTTCAAAATTAGATGAAAAGATTGTAATCAGACAGCGACTTATCCATGGCATTTTCCCCCTCTTCCCAAGACTTTTATGAAATAGCCTCATATACAGATTGCAGGCTAGTTAAGAGCCATACAACAACTATCCATCTTCCATTTTATTATGTTCCATAAATTTAATATACATGTGTAGCTTAAGTCCAGTCGTTAAGATACACCATGGCTGTAAATATATTCAGGTAATGCAGGTACATAACATTCAGAAAGTCCCAAATTCAAACCATTTTTGTTTTTTGCTATAAATTCAAGAACAGTTCTTAGCCGTACTACAGGGCTCTGGTAATCGAAATAAAACAACGAAGCTTTTATAAAGTGTCCTAACTTTTAACTTTGACTGCAACCTATTTAGTGTCAGCAACTTTTTAAAAAACGTTATTCTGCACGTATAGCTGCAGCTCTAGGAGAGAACTCTTCCAGAATGGGTAAGTGCATAGGGCGTGGCAATGAAAACAAAAAAAACATCTCTTCCCATTCGAATAATGCAGTTTTCTCTGGCATCCTTTTGGGTTGGCATCAGCCCCCATTCCCCCCACTCCACCCCACCCCACCCCACCCTTTCCGGGTGTTTATGCGTCATCCGCATTCAGACATCTGCGGCGCTGCTGGCGAGAGGACTCACTTCATGTGCTTCTCTTGAGTCAGCTCTAGCTCTACGCCTGCGAAGTCTAGCTCTTGGCTGGGAGCGCCTCCTTCCCCCATGGCTTCCGACACACGCAGAGAGAGCGCTGCCCCCGCGCGTCCTCATTGCCTTGGAGAGCACGCAGGAGAGGCGCGGGGAAAGGCGGGGAAGAGCGACAAGCGCCGGTCACGTGGCAGGGATTTTCGAACACTCCCGTCTCCCGCGACGACACAATGCTGAGCTCCCGCCCTGGCGCCGAAGAAAGGGATGATATGGGGGAGGGGGGGATCTCTCGTTTCTTGGGAAGGGCAAAGGGCGCGCGACCGGGTTTTGCGGCCCTGCGGGGGCGGGGGCGCTTCTAGAGCAGGGGTCTCCATCATTGGCAACTTTAAGCCTTTGCTGGCTGGGGAATTCTGGGAGTTGAAGTCCACAAGACTTAAAGCTGCCCACTTAGAAGACCTCTGCCTTAACCATTACACAAAACTGGGTTCTTATCAGTCCTGCCATGCTTTAAAGTACAACCTTTTTGGGCACAGGGTCTTGTGTTTCAGCCTGGCCTCCTGCTCTTCAGCGGGAGTTTTCCATACTGTGATGGGGGAAAAAGCACTAAGGCACAAAACTTAATTTCAGTTGCAGTCACAGAAGCAACAGATCAGCAGGTAAGGGAGATTCATACGCAACCATCACCTAGCCCAGGGGTCTCCAAACTTGGCAACTTTTAAGACTTGAGGACTTAAACTCCCAAAGTTTGTCAGCAAAGCTGGCTGAGGAACTCTGGGAGTTGAAGTCCACAAGTCTTAAAGTTGCCAAGTTTGGAGACCCCGGAGTCCTAGCCCAAGGTAGAGTTGGATCTCAATTCCCATAATCTGCTAGCCACTAAAGTCAGTTAACATCCAAAACACCCAGAGGGGATCATATATTATGATTATGATATTGATATGATGATTATATATTAAGCTTTGCTGGCTGGGGAATTCTGGGAGTTCAAGTCCTCCAGGCTTAAAGTTGCCAAGGTTGGAGACCCCTGCTCTAGAGTGTCCATTACAAGGGCTCGGTACTATCTTGACGACTTCCTACAGTATCTATATGTGCACATGATGATAGAAATACTTGTTTAGCTCTGATAGCTTCAGGAAAGGAAGGTATGAGCAGATAGTACAGGTCAACAATAGCCATCCTTCTTTATAAGATATCCATCATGACCATCTGACAAAAATTTAAAAATAAAACCATTAAAAGAAATTAAAAATAAAATAAAAACAAGGAGGGAAGGGCAGACTCTATGGACCACTAGGTCTTTTTCTGCCATCAGTTTCTGTTTCTTAAGATGGCCTTCTGAACCAAGATAATTCAGCTATATTACAACAAATTCTTGCCCACCAACCTGGTGTAATGAAAAGCAAGCCTTGTTTTCTGCAGCTGTCTTGTCAATGAAGACATCAAGCAGTTTCATTAGTAGTCATTTGGTATGGATAACATCCAGATACCGAATTTCCTTATTTTTATCAAATGCTAAACGTAGAATCACTACTAAAGATCCCTATTTGGCACAAGATGTTTTTCAAACTGAATACCCAAAGATTATTGCTATTTTGCACTTACACTTTGCACATGTTCATTGCTTTTGCTCCATTTTTTAAAAACCTGGCAAGAGTAACTTAACAGGGATCTTACTGCCTCTCAACTTATAATCATTGATTTGTTTATACTACATTCTTCATTTAGGGACACATTGACTAGTGGTCTTAAAACATGAGTGACCACTTGCAAATGCAATGCTAATAAATAAAAGTACTTTTGATCAATTTGTGCATTTCTAACCAAATTTGATGTATTTGACAACACATTCCAGAGTGATAGTAACGTTGACATAGCTGAAGAAGCAAAATTTAACTGAATGAAATGTCAGCAACCAGTGATCTTTGCAATATCTTTTCAATCATATGTTCATTTAGCTTTTTTGTTTAATTATTTAATGGAACTTGGTTATTAAACAAGGAGTGGATGTATTTAAATAAAAATGAAGATAGCCAAAATATGCATCTTAAGTTTATTTATAATTTTAAATTCATAAGTCATTTCAAGTGTTTAGCTCCTTAACCAGTGAACGTACTATCTTTTTGCTATACATTTGACCACCAGTATTAAATTCCATATCAATTTTAGAGGTTTAGAAGTAACCTCTAAAAGTTAGAAATTCTATATTAATAGCAACTGCTTTTTTCATATTAAAGAGAAGGAAATGTAAATGTCTAACAGAAAATGAATTTCATTCTCTTACAAGGCAAAAAGATATATTTCTGAATAATACAGACCTCTCAATAAAATAATTTATAATAAATGATTTTACAATAAATATTGAGTACAAAACTTTTTCTTCCTCCATAAATGGACCCTTACTTTTTTTAGCAGAAATCTTTTTTCATAGAATTCAACATCATATTTTGCCATCTATTCCAATTAAAACTAGAATTTCATAAAGCTGGTTTAAACTAAAGTGAATTAATAACAGTAATAGTGACAATATCAATCTTTGGTTTCTCTAGAATTGGAACTGACTTTGCTAGCTTAAGAATTTGCTAGCTTAATCAGTTGTTTATGTAATACAGTTCAAATATATATGCTACCTAATCAAATCAGGTACAGTTGAAATAACTTAAATAAGATTCAGGAAAAAAATTAAGTAGAAGTTGTTAAAACAGTACATATCAAACTAAATTCTAATACTCCATTTTACAACTTAAAAAGCAGCCATGTTTCCTTGTGCAAGTTAAGTGCTATTGCAAATTTAGTTTTCATTTAAATTGGCCTTTTGCAACCTGATGTTCTCTAGATGTGCTAAAGTACCATGTTAGATAGAAGTTGGTTTCACACGTGGAAAGCGCTGGGTTGAAAGAGGCTGCAATACTGGAATTATGGGAAGAGAAATAATTTTTAGAAAGGGTTAATCTTCAAGTTTGATAAATTAAGTCCAGACGTTGAAGATTATAAAAATACCAAATCTGTTAATTCATTTCATTTAAATATATATTAAGGCTTTTGGCAATTCAGTTGCATGGATTTATTGTTCATCTTTTTTTTCTCTCTTTTGTAGAGCTTTATTTTCATCTTTTTCGGTAATCTTATAATCATCCAGGACTGCGTGGCCTGTTTCCTTTGCAGTTTTCTTGACCATAGCTTTGATTCCAATATGGTCGATATTAAAAGCTGTTACACCAACATTAATGGCAGAACTCATAGCATTATTTGTAGCTTGGCCAGCATCATCCCCGTACCTAAGAAGGAAAATATAAGACTTAATTTTCAGCGCAGTACAATTAAGGAAAGCTGTTTTATACATACCCTGTTTCCCTGAAAATAAGGCATCCCCTGATAATAAACCCAATCAGGCTTTTGAGCGCATGCGCTGAAATAAGCCCTCCCCGAAAATATTTAACTGCATGCACAGACAGTCCCTGCCATTTCCTCTGGTTAGGGTTAGGGAAACACAGCTGGAAATCAGGTAAGACTGCAAGAGGAGCCCTGTCTTGCTCCACGCGCCCCAAAATAATAAGACCTCCCCGAAAATAAGGCCAAGCGCTTATTTTGGGGTTAAAAAATATAAGACAGGGTCTTATTTTCGGGGAAACACGGTATTCCCATGTGCTGCACATTGTTAATCATTAACTGGGGGAAAAAAAACCCTTACACTTAAGAATATAGGAATTGGCTTTCCAATTGCATTTGGAAAAAAAAAAGCCCAAAACAGTTCCTTTGCATAGAACTCCTGGGTGTGGTGGAGCTTTTTGGTGTGCCATGCCCCAGGAGCTTTTTGCAAACAAGCATTTTTGTGCATTGGGGCTGCTTTTGGCCCTTTTTTTTTTGCCACAGCCAGCCCAGCAGCCAGGCCAGACATGACTCATCAACAGCAAGAGGAACATGAAGGGCACCTAGGATAGTGGAGCACATAGCAACAAGGGTCTTGGAGTGCAAGGTGTCAAGGGAAACTGTGGCTACGTGGCTGTAGCTTTCCAGGTGTGCAGTTCTGGGGTTGCTTGCCGCCCCACAAAGCAGGATGCATGGCAGCCAAATGGCAGAAATGGAGGAGGGGAGATAGGCAGGTGCGGGAAGTTGGGAACAATCCGTTACCTTACTAAGACTAAGGGCTGGTAGGAATCAAGCCTGGAATGGCTTAATTTTAGGGATGGGGACTCACTTAACAAACCATGATTCTGTTAATAATGGCAACCGGGATGACAGGATTGCAATCACAAAGTGATCCCATCATGTGATATTTGCTTTATGACCGCAATTGTTTTAACAATGGAAAATTCTGTCCCAGTTGTGGTTGTAAATTAAGGATTACCTGTACAACAGAATGTAGGCAATAACAGTTCTATTTCGGATATAGGTTTATCCTTTGTTCACTTGATTTATTTTAAATATGTATGAGATCTATTTAGAACATGATGGCTTTAATTTTTTTTTTTTGTAAAAATGACTACTCTTGTGACTTAGTTAAATAAATAAATTTAAGATATAGGTATATTATTTTAATCTTTAACTGTTATGTTTCATGATAAACAAAAACATTATATGTAAGCGTTTTCATTTCCTGGTTGATCATGCTGGAACATATTACCCTATTTTCTATAGAAATATTTAAAATAATGCAAATTCGAATAATGTGATCATTTCATAGGATTAAATGTACAAATCAAGACCTATCTGTACTGAAAAAATGAGACTACCTCACATAATTTGTCACACACAGCCTATCAGATATATTTTCCTAGTGAGCTAATAAACTAAATCTGTTAATATACCCAAAGAGCAACAATAACCCTTTCCAATTTGATGCCTGTGAAATGATGCAACTTTAAAGCTGGTGGAGTATTACCAACATTGAATTCAAGTGCGCATGAGATTATAGGTGTCCATGGGGCTGTCGGGGGGGGGGGATGGACGATGCTGAAACATGTTGCAGTGCCAACCATGTGACCTACATACATGCACCTCCCTTTGGGGTACAGCATGAAAGCCTACAAGCTGTAAGCCTAAAAATACTTTGTCATGTTCATGTCTTTGCAGTTATATTGCATGTTTGTGATTGTTCCCTAAAGCCAATGGAAGCATATGACTTATCTTGCCCAATTTAAAAAATGAGACAAGTCACAATAGGCTTGTGTTTGGGTGGGAGACCATCAGAAAAGCCCTTGGTTGTTAAGTTAGACTGTGAGGTTCAAAATACACTCCAGAAGGCAATGCAACCATTTGCGTTGCTGAATTGTTGGTAAGAAAATGATAGGAATGTGTCCATCTAGTCATCGGGAATCCAGCCTAACTCTAGGGAATTGTCTTTCCACTTTAAAGCAGCTGCACAGCTGGAGGTGAGTGGCAGGCAAGCAAGCAAAACCAAACACACACCCACACCCCGCCCTGTGGAAAAATTGTCTTCTACGAAACTGATCCCCAGTGCCAAAAAGGTAGAAGACTGCTGCTCTACAACATATTACGTAAAAAGGCTGGACTAAAGGATTGTTGTTTTGGTCCATGTTACTTCTGGCATTGCAGGGAAGAAAAATTTGGGGACAGGGACTATTGAATAGAAAGATTCTTCGGCAACAAAGCCTTTTTTACTTATCTCTTATTTCTATATAATTGAGAAAACTATGTATTTATATCACAATAATGTACAATTAAGCAGTAGACAAAAAGTACTTTTATGCAATTGTTATTCCCTAACAGTGATTTATGCAGAAGAGGAAAAAAACTTACTTGAACCTGACTGTCTTTACTGTCTCTGTAGATACATTTTTAGCAATGCATTTTGCGGCACATTCCAAACCCTGCCATATTGTTGAAAACCCTGCAAAAATAATTAGAATCAGAAGATAACTAATATATAAACAATTAGCTTAATATGCATTGACAGATAATTATTTAATTTGGTTACCTTGAACTCCACTTGCTGCTACAACTAGAGCACCATCCAAAGTTGATTTTCCATCTTTGTCTTTCTTAAGGGATTCTGGAACCAGTTTGCTTCCGTGTTTCTTCACATGAGGGGCTAACTCTCTGCCAACACAACTTGCCACAGAACAAACACCTTCAACTAAAACAGAAAGCACTATTGAAGGTGACATTTTTTTATAGATACTTGGTCCATTCTATACTCTGTTCAATCAAGCCTTATAAACACATTTTGTCTGACATTTCTTCCAATGATTTTATTTCTCAGAAGCAGCAATAGAAATGGTAACATTTCATCCTTTTTATATGATGCTTTTATATTGTATAAACCACCTTGAGTCGCCATAGACGAGTAGGTGGCAATATAATTTTTTTTAAATAAATAAAAAAAATCAACAGATATTCATCACCTTAGATTCATAATGCAACCCAGATAACTTAGGCTTCTGATATCAGGGATATCATCTATCTTAAGAAGGCATTTTCAGTAGAAAAGTAGAGTTTAAATATTTTAAATAAATAAATGTCTAGCAGCATATTAAACAGTTTGATTTTAAACAATTGCAGTTTAACTAGTTTCATTATGTACAGATATCATGTAGTTGATGACAAGACCAAGTCACAGTCAAAATAGACTGAATTATTTGAACTGCTCAGAGCTGCTTATAATATAAGTGACTTTAACTTCTACCAATATGTGCACCGATTATGAATTATAGAAGTTGAAGCTCAATACATCTAGAGAACACCAGGGAAAGGAAGGTTAGTCAACATAATTTGGACTATAACAAATTGAGGGCAAGTTTTCTTAGATGAAAAATCATAGATTACTAGAAGCTATGCTGAAGTTTAGCACTTCTGTCAATAGAGCAAATTATTTGAAAATTGATGGCAAGATTTTACTATATAATAGATTGTTTTCCCCATATTAAACTATGATGTTTAATCATGTTTGGTTAAAAGTCACAGTTGACCATGTATATACACTTCCATAAACTATAAGCAAGTGTACAAAAGTGCATACTGTCAAAGTTTCTTTTGAGCCTATAAAACCCTCCAGACTGGGTAGGTTTATGGATTAAAGGGCAAATTTCCAGCAGCTCAAGCTTTTTTTCACACCCAAAGAACATCCTGCTCAAAATTAGGGACCTGGCCCTACCTACTCCACATAGTATGGAGTACAACAAACTGATCACAACATTTATTTGAGGAGAAGAATGAATATGTGCTAAAATATGCCTAGTGATATATTTGTAAGCAAGCATAAAATGGTTTGAAAGAATTATTGAGATTAAAAATGTCTAATTTCTCAGTGAACGCTCCCTTGATAGCAACATGGTAATCACCTATGGTCCAATGCTCTGAGCTCTTTACTTTTTTCTTAATATTTATAAAAAGGACAAAAAAAATCTGAAACTACAAAACATAAACTATAGTATAGACCATGCTAAGCAACTCAGGACTTTCCCAAGGAAACTGGATTTCCATGTCTTACCCAAGAACTGACTGACTTTGACTGCTCCCCCTGTAGCTTGCCTTGCCACATGCAGTCCCTTTGCTACAGTTGGGTTGACCTCCAAAGGTTTTTCTTCTGGGTGAATGTGTTCTCTTAATTTAGAGGCTCCTTTATGGATTGCTTTTCCAGTATATTCTGCTCCTTTGACCAGACCCCAGCTCAACCAGGATGCTCCTTTATGGAAATATATCAAACAATGTTTATGAAGTACGGTAATATTATCAAGAATTAGCCCTCAGGACAAAATTTTGTTATTGTTAACTCTAAAATCAAAGCTTTTATTATTTATTCAAATTGCAATATTAGGAGATTCATATAGCCAGAAGACTTCCCCCACATGGTCTAAGGCCAGTCAAGAAATTTCTCTCTGAAATGAAAATAGACATGGGATCGCTTCTAAGTCATGGTATATAATTGGTGAATCAGTGTCTCCTAGACGTCTGACAGAGTTGAATATTTTCTAAATGAATATCTTGGTTTAGATTACCATTTGATTTTTAGTCACTGAACGGTCAGGGAATTATTTTGGTTCACGGGTAGCCCTCGACTTACAACCACAACTGAGCCCAAATTTTTTGTTGCCAAGTAAACTATTTGTTAAGTGAGTTTTGCCCCATTTTATGACCTTTTGCGCCACAGTTAAGTGAATCACTACAGT
The DNA here is from genome assembly GCF_059756535.1 of Pantherophis guttatus. Taxonomy (NCBI): domain Eukaryota; kingdom Metazoa; phylum Chordata; class Lepidosauria; order Squamata; family Colubridae; genus Pantherophis; species Pantherophis guttatus. Next base: position 27,352,913 of record NC_142067.1, read on the forward strand.
TGTTAATAACCCAATTGTTAAGTGAATGTGGCTTCCCCATTGACTTTGCTTGTCAGAAGGTCACCAAAGAGATCATCACGTGATCCCAGAACACTGCAACCGTCATAAATATGAGCCAGTTACCAAGCATCCGAATTTTGATCGCATGACTATGGGGACACTGCAATTGTCGTAAGTATGAAAAACTGTCATAAACCACTTTGAACAGTCACTAAATGAACTGTTGTAAGTCGAGGACTACCTGTACTTGTTTTAAAAGAATTTTTATTGCCTCTCTGAAAATATTTTAAGATTCAGATTTTAAAACAAGAACTTATCATTACAGGTAGTTCTCAGTTAACATTGGTAATTGGGATCAGAATTTCCATTACTAAGTATTGCAGTTATAAAACATGATGTCACATGACTACATTGCTTAGCGAAATAAGCCCAGAAGACTTTGGCTGGTGTGCAAACAGAGACTCTGGGCGGAGCACAAGAGATGCCCTGGTTGCACCAGTATGAAAGAAGACCATGCCCAGTACAGCAGTGGTAGGTGATGCGGCAAAGGTGGGTAAGGCCAGGTTGTGAAGGTAGCTGGCAGCAGCTGGTAGGTGGGTAGCCAAAAGGTCATAAATGCAGGTGGGTCTGAATTTTGTTCATGTGACCACAGGGGTGCTGCAACAGCTAGAACTATCGGTACTGGTTGTAAGTCCCTTACTACAGCACTGTTGTAACTGAGTGATTGCTGAACAAATGGATGTTAAGGGAAGACTACCTCTGCTAACTCCCTTTCTGCCTCAGAGCCACACTAGTATCTTAAATTCAAACCTGGCTTTCAACTAATGAAAATTAGCCTATGTCAATTTTTAGGGAAGGTGTTCATGTTACACACTAATTTTCCTTCAGCCAAATCTTTAAGCAATTAAAGAAAGCAGTTGTAACCTATGTTTTCAAATCCATTAAAATAAATATTATTATCAAATGATAGATATTTTCACCATCTAGATGTCACTCTGGAACTGAAGTGCGAAACTGGAAGCCAACTATTTTTAAATATATCTATTGATTTTTTAAAAAACCATCTTTGCACTAATGTAACTAATAATAAACACAAATTACGTTTGGCTGCAATTTCTGTTTACAGAACTTTAGTTAACATGGTTTTACTAAAAATTGGATTTACTCAACTGTTTATTAGCTATCATGGTTTTAGTCATAAATTTTATATTGGCATAATAGCAAGAGATAAATTAAGCATCAATGCAGATTTACTCAAGTTAATACCATACAGATGCACAGATATTATAACTTCCATAAGACCAAGCCATACTTGGAAATTTGCAACATATAGCATCTAAAGTCTGGTGCTTTCTTCAAAGTCTGAGAGTACCTGATAAGATGCCATGAGCTATTTTCTCACTCCAGTCAGGTAATTCACGATCTCTCTCTTCAGGCACTGGTTGAATACGTACAATTTGACCAAGGTTGATCACATCACTTGAAGCTTCAGCAGGCTAATATGTGAAATTAATATCCACAAAAATACAAACAACAGAAGACAAAGAAAAACAGTTATATATTAAATTAGCTAAAAATCATGTCATCCTACAGAGAATTTACTTTGTGACCAAAACATTTTCTGATTTGCAATATGTATTATTATACATTTTAGAATATTATTGAATTTGACAAAGTATTGCATAACAGACTTGCATATTCTTAATTGAGCATTATCCTTTGAAATTTTGTAAACTCCTCATTGATAATATGCTTAAATATTCTTTAAAAAAAATATTTCTCAGAGTTGCTAGACAGCTACACTGCATTCTTGATTACATAATTCTACATTATCATGATTAGGAATTTTACTTAAAATGTTTTTATATAACATGCTGATAAAGTCAAAACAAAGTAAAATTCTGGAATTTAAAACCCAATAGATCTGATAATTAGATCAGGGAAAGACATTCTACACAAAGGGATTCCCTCTAGAAATCTTGATTTGGAAGGTTACCAAATTATTTATTACTTCCTATCTATTTTGCTCTGATGGACCCTATATCTAACCACCTTATTCAACACGTTTAATGGAAAGGATTGTTGGAAGTTCTAGTTCAATAACTTCTGGAGGTTCACCTATTCTCCAGCTTTGTTTTAATTAATTTTAATTGAGAGCCTTTAAAATAGCATATCTTGTATTTGTTTACTAATTGCTTTACACTTACTTGTACTTCATTAGGTACAATAGAAAGGTTATATAGAAAGTATTCTTTCAGTTTAGAAAAAAAGCCCACTATTATTTCATTCAGTGCTCTTATTTGCCCTTAAAATTGCAATCCGTTCAAAACTGAAAGATTATATTCTGGGTTTTCCCCACCCCACCCCCAGAGCAAGAATAAGAAGGGTGAATGAACTTCTATGTGTTCTGCCCTCACAAACAAAATAAAAGCATGCATTCTATTTATTCTGGGTTTTTCTCACACTGGCACAGCCAGGAATAGGACAAATACAATCATGTGATAGTTAGATGGCACCTTTTGTCAGTTACCAGCTGTACATTTTGGATTAAGAACTAGACATCAATAATAAAAATGTCTAAGTAAATTAATTTCAAGAAATTAATTATCTAGGTAAATTAATTTCAAGGTTAAGAAGGTGAGATAAAATGTGGAACCATTATCACTGCTATAATCAATTAAGTCTCCAAAGATGCTACATTATTTTGGCATTATTTGGCATCATCAATATCTCATTAATGAGTATACTGTATGCATCACAATGCAAACTCTATATAGAACATTTATCTTGTACATTCATTAAATAATTGCACATTCACAGAATATGGCTATTTAATAAATGCTGGATTGACATCATTCTCTATGGATCATTATTAGTTAGCATATATGTTTACTGGTTAAAAATGGCCTGTAGGGAACAGGAATGAAATGTAAGTAACTACTCTATATTAATTATTAATCCTCAGTAAATTCACTAAATGATTAGTGTGAAACAGAAAGAAATATTTGGTAAGCCAGAACAGTGTTTTCTTATGCCACAAAGGTGTAGCTGAAAAGGTATATTGTTTTTAAAAACATTTTATTAGTTGGTCATTCAGAATTTATAAGATTAATTATAGTATTCTTTTTTATTTCATAAATATTATAGTAACTGAAAAATAATGTAATATTGAATCTGATAATAAATAGTTTGAAAATTGAATTATCTGACCAGGACTGCTAATGGCTAAAATTTACAATATAATTTTTAAAAATATAAAAGTGGACATTTTTCCAGAATTGTCCACTGAATCTTATCAAAAAGAATTGCCAATCCATTTTCTATATGTTTTTTTTAAAAAAAACTAGAGCTGCTTTTAATATGAATCATTGCATGAAACTGGTTTAAGAAATTCACACAATATGCTAAGCTAAAAATAAATATCTATATTTAAATATAACATAATTTGTGAATTAGGCTCGTAATCTACACTCTTAAACAGCAAAGAATGGAAGAGGAAGCAGGCATAAAACTTCACGGATATGTCTGAGAAGATTGCAGTATTGTACACTGTAAAAAAACAAGGACTGATGACCTCAGGTCATATATCATGATAAACCATACATGATTTATAACTTAGAACTCTCTATGATCTTGGCAACTGACTTACTCAACATATTCATCAGAAGTTGATGAACAAACTGGGCCTATTAGGATTTAATACCCCTTTATGTAATTGGATACTTGATTTCCTTATTGATAGGCCCCAATTTATGCAAGTTGGAAGAAAAGTTTCCAACTCCATCTCCTTGAGTACAGGTTCCCCACAGGGCTGTGTCTTGAGTCCGCTACTGTTAACGACTGCTGTGCCAAATCTGCTACAAATCATATTGTGAAGTATGCAGATGATACTGCAGTGTTGGGTCTTATCCAGGACGACAATGAAGATGCGTTTAGGGAAGAGGTGAAGGCTCTGGTGGACTGGTGCAATAAAAGTAACCTGGTTCTAAATGTTAATAAAACAAAGGAGATCATCGTAGATTTTAGAAAGAGCCGGCATGGTCATACTCCACTCAGTATCAAGGATGCAGCTGTAGAGATGGTTGACAGTATTAAGTATCTGGGGGTGCAGATAACTAACAATCTGAACTAGTCTCTCCACCTTAGTGAAGCTTGCAAACCAGCATCCGCATTTCCTGCATCAGATGAGGAGAGCACATCTTTCTTCTTCTGTCCTGGCCACTTTTTACAGAGGCACGATTGAGAGCGTTTTAACAAACTGCATCATTGTTTGGTTTGGTGGCTGCAGTGCCTCAGAGAGAAAGTCCATTCAGAGATTGCTAAAGACAGCTGAAATTATAAGAAGCTTGCTTCCTGTCATTCAGAATACTACTTATAAGCTCTATGTGCTTAGAGCTCAAAGCATTGTTAGAGACCCCATACACCCACTTCACGGTCTGTTTCTGTTGCTCTGCTCTGGGAGGAGGTTTAGAAGTATTTCTAGGAGGACTACCAGATTTTGTAACAGCTTTGTCCCCTATGCCATCCGTCTGGTAAACTTGCAAGATTCATTTCTCTTGTTATATGCTGTACATGTATACATCCGAACTAGACTGTTGTTTCTCTGTGTCATATAATATATGTGGGTATATGCATAATTTTGTATTTATTTATTTTGTCATGTTTATGTAGTATATATTAGAGGAAGAGATCCTTTGAGAGCTGTATGCAACAAAATTTCATTTTAATGTACGCCGATTAGTATACATTCAAAGTGACAATAAAGTTATTCTAAGTCTAAGTCTATCAAGGTTAAAAATCTTTTTATGTTTGGGTTTACATATTGTATATAATATTTTATCAGTCAATATTAATTGTGCCACCTCTCCATAAGTTTTATTATAATATTTAAAATTAGATACAGTTTGGATTCACTGAAAGTGTCTCTGCTATATTCTTTCTAGCAATTTAGGTCCATCTCATTATTTCCAACATCCAACTGTTCTATTCAAATGTTGTCCAGTTCTATTATCAGGATCTTTTAGCATATGTTTTTCTAAACATGGCAAGCACACACTGATTGCCAAACCAGCATCCTCCAAATCCCCATTTTTTTACATATATCTAATATTTATTGGTTCAATAAAATTGGTTCACAAAGTAACTTTTTTGGTGACATATATGTTCTACAATAGATAAATACTGCACATTGCAAAACCAAGGCTATTTGTAAAACTTTGCCACCACCATTAAATCATAATCCTCAAAGTTACCTTAGTTCCAAGATCTGATATCTGTTTTAACATATCCTCAAAAAGTTCTTTGTAAGACCTTTGGCATTCTGATGGAAACCCTACTCCCTCACGGGATCTTGGAGCCTGCAGTACCATATCAAGGACATCAACAGTTTGAAGGCTCAACAAAGAATCCATTCTGCATTCTTTCACAGAAACAGCATAATTCCCTTACAAAATTATCCTTTTAAAATGAGATGCATGCAAGTGAATTCAGACTAATAAAGATCTCAACTTGTGTTTATACTATGAGATCAAGAAAAATTCAGATTTTAGAACCAGAATAATATCCAAGGTGAATAATAAGCAAATAAAAGTTAAATAGAGAAGAAAAAATAAACTGTAATTAAACCATTGTTTACTATTAAACAATAGATTTCCAAATGTCTACAAAGGAGAATGTAGTTTCATATTTAAAGATTATCATTTTACTCAATAAGGTGTGACAATAATTATCTGCTATTATATACATATTAGATGACCATCTCTTCTATTACCATCAGCTAAATTTTCTACCATCCTAGCACTTCTAATTTTTGTTTTCATTTCATGAATGGGTTAAATAAATTAGATCTTCATAATCTTATACTGAAATATCTGGTTTAAAAGGATGTTCTTTTAAAATATCTGTAACATATTTTGCTTACTGTTTGCAACTGGTCAAGTATTCCCATCATTTTTGTTGTAATAGTGTCTTCCTGAATCTACCCGAAGGAGTTTTTTTTGGATGAGGGAAGAGGAAAACATAAATAATTTAATTATGCAAAATGCATAATTTCTGGTATCTTACTATAATTAAATCCCATAACCAAAATCAATACAAGGCCAATGATTTTAAAAGGCTGCAACAGATGTTTTAAAATGTCAAATTATAGAATAGAACCAATACTCTTCCACAATATAGCTGTATTTTATTAGAAATCACTTTGTCATGTTCGTGTCAACTGGGCTGCTATAGAATTGAGATAAGTATACAGAGATGCCTGTCCAATAACACATATGCTGGGTGATATGAGCAGAAATTCCAGTGCACTGGAATTTCTGTCAATGACTGCATGAAATAAGTGTTTTACCTGTATTCTAAGGTCAGTCATCTGTTTCAATAGATCTTCAAATAGTTCTCGGTCAGCGATTGGAAGTTCTGAAGACAACACTACTCCTACATAGGATCCTGATACCTGTGCCATCATATCAGGGAACATATAGACTCCAGTCCTGCATGAGAGAACAGGAGACTGGCTGCACATAAGAGGATATATCCAGTCACAAACCTGGAAAGCGAGAAAGCCAAATAGATTGAGTATTTAATGAACAAAATACAAAGACATTCATTGTTTAATTTTAAAAAATCAATATAATAAATAAATCTGATACTTTCATGGGTCCTTTTTTAGAAGGTTTTTGTTGAAGGGGACCAAGAATTACATTTATAAGGCTATTTTCAGAACTATAGGTGTATAGCTTTCAGTGTATGAAATGGTCCCAAAGAACTTAACCAGTTATAATTATCCCCAAATATTGCCTTCAGCATTTAATTATATACATAACCTTCTATGTAACTGATATAGACTGTCTTAATATATAGGCAGGCTTTTCTAGCAGAGGCTTAACAAAAAGCTAGCATTGTATGATAATGTTTTTTGTTAAAGCCAGTGAAATGTATATACAGTACATAGTCTAGGGTTACAGGGTAGCAGTCTGGTTCATATCAAGTCATATTAAGTAGCCCTTGAGATGACACATATGGTTTAACAGTAGCTCTCCAGCACTTCCTCAATATACATGGAAAGCTGACTTCAGCGTTGACTTACAGCTAACTAAACAGATTTTTCATGGCTTCTGAAGGATTGACATTCCTTACCTTAGAATGTCTGATGAAGATGGAAGTTCAAAGTAAAACATATACTGAATGCAGTTCACAGGTTGTAAAGAATGGGGCAAATTTATCAATGACAATTAAATAGCAAGTCAAGATAAAGATAAACCTCAACATAAGTAATAGATTCAGTTGTAGGTATGGGGTTCATGAATGCTTATTAGCCTGCACACTAAGTTTGCTTTGGCCTTTACTACTACCTTACTTAAAAAACACACCTTAGGAAACACGTCTCTATGTGGAACATCCAAAAAGTCTTTGAATGAATATAGTTTGAAAACAATTATTTCCTAAAGCACAAGTAGAACATCTTTGGCCTCCCAAAAACTGCTGGCATTTCCTCAAGGCTTCCTATCTAATACCTTGGGAAGACTGTAAGTACAAAGAGAACAGGCATTACCTGAAGGAAAGCAGGAGGACGATTGTGGGCGGTTGCAGCATCTGTATCCAAAAACTTTACAATGCGAAGATATCCAGGATATGAGGGAGCACTAACTTGTCCATCAGGGGTGACATAGAAAATCTGCACACCATGGGGAATGAGGATTAATTCATCAGCATCTACTCCAAAATTATCAACGGGAGGTGGCTGAGTACATTTTTTATAGTAATCCTCTCCAACAGATGAGAATTCCCCAGACTCTGTCCCATAAGACACAGTATAGTGGCCATCAGTGGCCTCTGGAGTATAAGCAGGAGGTGCTTCATTGGGCATTGAAGTTGATGGACTCACTGCAGCCATTTGCCCTTGGCTTGTAGATCCAATATTTCCATGGCTTGAAAGTGGTTGAGGGGGTGATGTCAATGAACTGGGCACAAGAGGCTTCTCAGGCTTTTCTTTAGATGGAATTGTTGGATATAATTTGGGCATCTCTATATTGGAGCTAATGGTAGTGATATTTACTTGGGAATTTTCATCTAGAAGTCTCAAACGAGCAGTAACATTTTCTAAAGTTTCTCTCATCTTTTGCTGCATTTGCCTAACAGGTATAGCATGGCTCTTGGTGCCTTCAAGACCTTCTGATGGAATACGAACTCCTTTGCTTAAGTGGGTAAGCCCCTGCCTATAATAATTCTTTGCTGCTTCTATTTGACCCAATTCATCTGCATTCAATGCTTTATTAATATACACAAAAGCTTTCTTGTACTCATCTTCAATTGCTCTTGCATTTTCATTTTCTTGCATAGCTGAATCCTGACCTGGCTCCATTATTGCACACTGAAACATAGAATAAATTAAGTGGAAACATTGAACAGAAGCGAATACATTAGTGGAAGGTATCTAAATCCAAATGTTAAAGTGAAATCAGCTATACACACACATACACACAGAATGTTTATGTTAGATGACATCTTAAAAGGACATCAAATGATATTTTTATTAAATAGTTTTCTTTGTCTTTGAGTCTGGAGAATCTGGAGTCCTTCAGATATTGCTCAAATTTAATAATCCAGCCATCAGGATCAAAGGTGACAGATTCAAAAACATTACTCAGCAACATTTGGAGAGCTATAAGATCTGTATTCCTGATCTGCAGCATCATTGATTTAATAAATGTATAGCAGGGATATCAAACTCAATTTCATTGAGGGCTGCATCAGGGCTATGGTTGACCTCGGGGGGGGGGGACTGGGTGGGTGTGGCCAGTTTGACACCACTCCCCAAACTGCTGGTATGTTTCCTCTTTGCACTGGGTAGACCGGCCCGAAGCAACCTGGGTAGACTGGGCCGAAGTGATGTGGGTAGACTGGTCAAAGCGATGCGAGTTGGCCCCTTACATTTTCCAGGACAGCCTTGCGGGCTGGATCCAACCACATCGCGGGCCTGTGGGCCTTGAGTTTGACATGCCTGATGTATATGTTGCCTTAATCTTAACAGTAACTCTAAGCATCTTGCAAAGCCTAAACAATTAGGATTTAAACAATGAATGTCTGAGCATTTGCTTTTTCAGCAACTCTTCCAAACTAACAGACTTTTTAACAGCAGTCCTTGCCAATGTCAATAGAAAATTATACACTTCAACATCCTGTCATCTGGAATTCCAGCTTCCGGATAAGCCTAGTTCAAAAATACATTAATTATGAATATCAAATTAGCTTCTGATTAAAGGAAAAGGAAGTGCTCATTAACTACATCTGAATCAAAGTAAGCCAACTATAATCTTCCAATATGGTCAGTTTTAGATACCTCCAAAAATTTAGTCTTAGATATTATCTAAAGATGATTTATATAATGTGACAGACACAACTGATATAATTATAGGAAGATTGAATTTAAAAGTAAAGATAATTGTCGATGCAGAAAATTATAAAATATTATATAATGTTGTTATTTATATTTTGTATTTTACCGTTTGGTGTATGTGTATGTTCTTTTTTTCTTTTTTCATTTTTGTTGTTGTCTTTTTCTATTATGTTTTTGGTTTTAAAATCACTAATCTTAGTTATCTCCTTTACAGTCAAGTGAAATCATAGTCACTATCCGTGACTATGTCTCATTTGCCCATCACTCCTGGATAATTACTGTTATTGGATGGTATGGAAACTCAATGCAATTACATAAATGGTTCATACCTGTTTAATTATTTTTACTGAATAAATCACATAATCAAATTATGTTCAGATAATATACTAAACCTGGAAATAGACAGTATAATTGTGCATACAGCCAAAAATGACTGCTCTTCAGTATCATATGACATTATCCATTACGTTAAAAGTCACAATTTCTGGGGTTCTTTATGGATACTACCAAATGCTTCCAGAGGTCAATATAGCCATGAGGTCAACATAAGCCAATATTTTTGCTTATAAGTCACAAAAGCTGATTTTACATATTGTATTGTGGATTAATTCTGATTTAGACATTCTGAGCTTAAATCTCATCTAATAAATGAGTTATTTCAAAATGTATCATAGTATGACTGGTGCAATGAAAACATTTCCTAGAAATAATAGTTAAGTTTGTTGTCTTTTGGAACAAAAAATGCCTCTGACTACAGTCTCAATTCAACATTCTGACAACAGCAAACATCAGCAATGCACTTAAGGAAGGAAATATCCTAGTCATGATGTTATGTATAATTTAACTAACTTCAGATTCAAGTTACGAAGTTCTGCCTCAGCTATCAGTATTCTAATCTATGAGAATCTACAATCAATAGACGGAATGGCTTGAGCTAGAGCAGATAATATACCATAGTTTACCTGACTACTCCCGGATCCTACATACTGTGTGCAGAATTGTCTGTGTTTACACAACATCTGAAACCATGACTTATAAATTAATGAGCCAAAACCAGATCATGGTTTAGCAAAAAGACCATACTAAAACTATGTGACTTATTCTGGTTTAGCAAATTGTACAAATAGGGCCATTACAATTTGCTTATGTTCCATGATGGAATCATTCTGGGTTCACATCACTAGCTTTGCAAGATATTTTATCAGTTTATTGCTGTGTAGGGGCTATTTAGATTGTTACAGTTCATTTCTGCACATACTAAATAAGAGCATGTTCTGCTACCCACAATTTATGGAGCGCTGGCATGAGTACATTCTCCCAGTTCTGCTTTATTCTGAGAATTATACAATGTAAAAGCTAGAACAACTCTTAAGAGATTATTTAGGACCTAAATAAATTTTAGGTCAATCTTCTGGCCGCTAGTGAGCAACTAAGGTTAAACAAATAATGACTTGCCTATGATTAACCCAATTTCAACAAGAGCTAGGTCTACAATCTAATATGAAATATAGTATGTCCGCGTATGATCTAAAGTTTTTCACTTGGAAGTCTGAAAGAGCGCATACTCTTGAAATACTTTGCACAATTCACCTAGACGTAAGCACCCCTTATGCACAATTCACCTAGACGTAAACAACCCCTGTGCACAATTCACCTAGACATAAGGACCCCCTGTGCACAACAATTCACCTAGACGTAAGCAACCCCTGTGCACAATTCACCTAGACGTAAGCACTCCCTGTGCACAACAATTCACCTAGACGTAAGTATCCCCTGTGCACAATTCACCTAGACATAAGTACCCCCTATGCACAATTCACCTAGACATAAGTGCTGCTGAACGGTGTGGGAACCAGCTGGTAAATGTTACTGGTTTGTACTTAAAACACCATTGAAGGAAACCAGATAAACAGAGTTGGAAGGGACCTTGTAGGTCATCTAGTCCAACCCCGTGCCCAAGCAGGAGACCCTACTACACCATTTCTGACAGATGTCAATCCAGCCTCTTCTTGAAAGCTTTAGCCCAGATTTAATAGATAAGCAGAACACATTCAGAGAATCAAACTCCATAGTAGTTACTTGAATGCATCCATTAATAATAATAATAATAATAATAATAATAATAATAATAATAATAATAATAATAATAATAATAATAATAATAATAATAATAATAAAAAGCGACGCAACCTTCTTCCAACGCTGGGAAGTGAGGTTTCAGACTTCAACGCTATTTTGAATTATTCAATACTCACGACTTGCGTCACCGGCCAAGGAACGAAGTCAAAACCTCCCTTAAGTCCAGACCAGAGCAACCCACGAGCGGGTTTGTTTTTTTTTTCGCGAGGCTCGACTTTTTAGATTGACAGTCTTCTTCCTGCCAAGCCTGCACCCACCGCAGGGCCTCTACGCGTCTGCAGTCCACAGGTCACTTCCAGCACCGCAACAGGGCATCACGGCTGAACCGAAAGAACCGGGGAGGGGACGGCAGGACGTCGCGAGTGGCTAATGAAACTTTCACCCGGGTCAACAACGCTCGTCGTCAACACTTCTCCCGCCGACCGTCTCCGTCCCCCGCCTTCCCCTTTTCACTCACCCCCACAACTCCCCCGGGCTCTTTGCCGCAGAAACACCTGTCCAATTAACCCTCCGCGGCTGCTTCAGTTGTTGGGGCCGCGGCCCATGCGGCGTCACGTGAGCGGCTGCCGTCAGCCGCCAGTCACCAGACCGGCCTTTTCCTCAAAGCCAGAATCTTCTGGTTCGCTTCGGTCCCTTTTTGGCCGCCAGGAGGAGCTGCCGCCCGTCCTCCTAGAAACCGGCGCCCGCTTTCTCTTCTAATTATACCGTAATTCTTGTAAAACAGAGGTGGGCAACTATGGCCCTTTTATGACTTGTGGACTTCAGTTCCCAGAATTCCTGAGGTAACATGGCTGGCTCAGGAATTCTGGGAGTTGAAGTCCACAAGTCATAAAAGGGCCATAGTTGCCCATCTCTGTAATGTAAAACACTAGTGGTCTTTCCGCTTTTGTTTAAAGTTATGGGTTTTTTTCGGAAAAGGAATGGAGTCAAACAATTGAGAAGATTGTAACAGTAACAGAGTTGGAAGGGACTCTTGGAGGTCATCTAGTCCAACCCCCTGCACACGCAGGAGACCTGTACTAGGCATTCAAACCGCTGACCTTTCTGATCGACAAGCTCAGTGTCATGGTGGTATCCTTTCGCTTTTGAAACGCTGGGAATTGTACTTATAAGGAAAGTGTCCTATTTACCCCTTTTAAAATATTTATTTATTTATTTATTTATTTAATTTGTCAACAAGTACAAGGAAACAAGTATTAGTAGAGGCATAGACATGGAGACATGACAAAATTTGGCACAAATAAATGGATATAAATAAGCAAAACACAGCCATAAACACATAAAATGAGTACATATGAATGGGGACAGTAGGACAGGGACGGTAGGCACGCTGGTACGATATGATCATAATCATAATATATGATCCCCTCCAGGTGTTTTGGAAGTTAACTGCTTTTACTGTCTGGCAGACTATGGGAATTGAGATCCAACACTATCTTGGGCTAGAACTCAGGGGTCTCCAAACTTGGCAACTTTAAGACTTGTGGACTTCAACTCCCAGAATTCTCTAGCCAGCATAGCTGGCTGATGGCTGGAGAATTCTGGGAGTTGAAGTCCACAAGTCTTAAAGCTGCCAAATTTGAAGACCTCTGCCTTAACCATTACACCTAACTGGTTCTTATCAATCCTGCCATGCTTTAAAGTACAACCTTTTTAAGCACAGGGTCTTGTGTTTCAGCCTGGCCTCCTGCTCTTCAGCGGGAGTTTTCCATACTGTGATGGGGGGAAAAAGCACTAAGGCACAAAACTCTGGAAGTTGAAATCCACAAGTCTTAAAGTCTTAAAGTTGCCAAGTTTGGAGACCCCTGGGCTAGGTGATGGTTGTATATGAATCTCCCTTACCAGCTGTTCTGTTGCTTCTGTGACTGCAACTGAAATTAGTTTTGTGCATTGTGGGAGTTGAAGTCCACAAGTCTTAAAGCTGCCAAGTTTGGGGACCCCTGGGTTAAGGCATTAGAGTAAAAATTGGGAGACTGAGTTCTAGTCCTGCCTTAGGCACAAAACCAGCTGAACTTTGGCCAGTCACTTTCTCTCATTTGAACAGAAGAAGAAAAAAAGTATTGTGAAAAGCTGTGATAGTTTTGTTTTAAGGAAATGAAATTGCTGCCAGCATATGGCAAATTTTAGAAGGACACAATTATGCGGTGATTATATATGAGGGAGTCTTATGGGAAATACACTCTGATGGGCCTCCAGTAAGCCAGTTTGATGGCAAAGACAGGAAGCAATACTAGTCAGCTCAGAATAATCAGCATTTTAATTTTCTTATAATACACCAGAGGTATGCTAGAATAGGAGCCTTGTGATATATTAGAAGTGTAATTAAACCCAATTTGGGAGTGCTAAACAGAATTTTTGAAGTTTGCTTTGTTCACAAAATTTTAACGAGTTCAAGTTTAATTTCATAACAAAATGCTTTACATGTTGAATTTCCGCTTGTCAAGCACTTAAAGCAGTAAAAAAAAAATCCCTCTATAATGATTTTTTATACAGAATGTATCAAAAAGAGATGTAACACTGTTAGAAGAATTATCCTTCTGGGTTCAGTTCCAAGTGGGGAAAAAAGACACTGGAAACATGGAGACTGCTTGGAAAGATGGTTTAATGGTAGACAGGATCACATGGTTTGAGTTTCTGAACAGAAAAGGGGCAGAGATGCTGCGAGTCCCCGGGTTTTATTCCTCTCTGGCTTTGAACTTGTGTTAGTTTCTGTTGCTAGATGGGTCCTATTGTGTTGGAGATGATAGTCCATTTATAGAGATTGAGTTTCTGCCTCTGGTCCATTGACAAAGGGTGGGGGACAAGAAGGTGAGAGCTGCTTTGTCTTTTAAAACATGCTTCTCCATTTCTCATCCAGGGAAACATAATATTCTGCCTTTTTAATATTTAAAATTGTAATAATTGAGATACTATTAATTGTATATTGTGTTGACAGCAGAAATGGTTAAGTTGTGGTTTGGAGGAATATATGGGGGAAATTATTTGGTTTATTATTATTGGTAAATATAATTAATTGATTTGTAAGCAATTGGATTGCATGGAAATAATTGGAATATTCATGTTCATATTGATTAATATACAAAAAAGATAGTTATATTACTAATTGATTTATATTAAAATGTTGAATTTGTATTAAACAATTGTATTACATAATTACATAATTAACCAATGTGAGGATGGATATAAAAATAGATGACAATGGAAAGGGGTATAATATAGAATAGAAGGGGAAAATTGAATTTGATTAAGATTAGAGATGAGGATGAAGGGTAATATTGTTTTTTTAAAAAAATAGATGAGGAATAAATATGGCAAAAAGGAAATATAGAAATTGTAAATTTAATTGAAATGACTAAACACTGTTTAAATTTGTGAACCAGCCAAATATTCTGTTCAAAGAAAATACATTGTATGTTTGTATGTGTGTTTCTAATTATTGCTATTTATTCATATTTGTTCTCTTTTATTCTTTAAAGTTTAACAATTCATTCTTTATCTTAATATCTTTATATTTGTTTGGGGTTGGCTTTCTTCCCTTTCATCTTTTTTATTGTACAGCAATCTTTCTCCTCAAACCTACCACCTCTCTCTTTTCTTTCCTTCTTACTTTCTCTTCCCCCACCCTCTTCTTCTCCTCCCTACTTCCTCTTCCTTTCTCCTTCTCCTCCTCTCTTCCTCCCTCTCTTACCCTCACTCCTACTCTAATTTCCCTTCCCTTCCTTCATCCCTCTCTATTGCTGTATCCTTTTATGCATATGGACTACTCAGAGGGCTGAAAAAGTTATTTTTGACTGGTCCTCACACTTTTGACCAGTCCTCGAACTTACGACTGTCCTCACATTTTACATTTTTGCCCTATCTTGTCATCATGGTGAAGAGAAGCAGTTGTGAAATGAGTGACATGGTTGTTAAGAATGCTGCACGGGCATAAATGTGAGACCAGTTGGTTTTAAAGGACCTTGCAGAGTGCTCTGTAAGGAGTTTTAGAAGATTTTAAGCTAGGATTTTAATCAGAATTTAAAACATTTTAACTAACTTATTTAATATGACGCGGGAAAACACCCGAGATTTTAATTTTTTGCATATATATATATATATATATATAATTAATTTGTATGCCGCCCTATCTCCGAGGACTCAGGGTGGCTCACGATGGCAATCGACCAAGCGACTGTTAAAAACAACAAATATACACGAAAGAATAAAAGTTTTTTTTTTAAATTTAAAATATACTACCCCATCAGTCCAGGCCTTTCTTCATATGTTTTAGTCTCCAGGCCTTTAATCATCTTAGTTGCTCTTCTCTGAACTTTTTCCAAAGTCTCGTTGACTTTCGAAAAAATGTAGAGAAGAACAACTTAGCAATTCTTAAGTAATCTCTAATAATTAGAGCAACTCTAATTGACCTCCTTGAAGTGTTCCCATCGGCTGCTCAGTTTTGGGCTTTTTTGGTCCAGTTGGCTCTTGAAAAACGGGGGGGGGGGGTAGAATCACCTTTGGGATAATCATGACTTGGATGACTGAGAATCTCCATAGACGTTCAGCTCTTTAGCTTTTTGGGGTAACTATTAAAGGAGGTGTTAGCTGCCTGCTGATTTTAAGAATGGCTTTATTAAGCCAAAGTTTAGATAAAATGATTTAGATGGACGAGCTCTGGTTGAAGCTAATTCATGGCTCGCTTGTAAAAAGATCTTAACTTAGTTTGCTATTAAAATTAATGGGCCAGGCCCTCTCCTGTGAAGACAACCAGAGGATTGATTTTTCCCAAACTTCAGGTCCAGGTCAAATCCAAGCCATTGTTTGTGACATCACTTGCTCCTCTGAATCTCATTGGCTGGAGGACCATGGCCAACTGTCAACATTTCCAGCAGTGTTGGCTATTCTGGATGGCAGCACTGCCAAGATCAGGTTCAAAATACCTGGATCCGAAGAAAAGCGACTGCAAAATTGTTTTATTTAGTATTTATTTATATACGGGGCGAAGCTAGAAAAGTGGGGTTCAACACTACACTAGAGAAGTGGTCATACCTGCTTCAGTAGCAATCTCCACACTTGGGACTGAATCTCACCAACTACAATGGCAAAGGTACACACCTCCATAAGGGGTTGGGAGTCAACCGGCTAACAATAACGTACACTAAGAAACATCTGTAAGAGTTAGGAGCCAAAAATTGGCTTCAGGATATCCCAGTTTGAAGGCCACGTTGACCCCAAAGATAGAAATTGATCTGGCTCAATGATTTGAGGAAGTTAACCTAAAAAGATCAACTTCATTGACCAGCAATGAAGGAGGGGAAATGGAGGGTTTGGAAGATTAGTTTTACCTTTAGGGTTATCTGTTGACTGCTTTTTTTAAATATATAGCAAACAGAGGTTGGGTTCATTGGATTGCTAGATAAACAAATTTCCACATCAGACATTTTTTAATGTGACATAGTGTTTGTATCAAATATAGATGGGAAAATTTATAATTTAAATTTAAATAAACATATACATGTCTACAGTATATTTAGACATGTTTTGTAAGGGGAGGAAAACACATCAGATAATTCTGATATACATTTATCAGCATTGTCTGGATTTCCTATGTTTAACGTCAGTGTGGATGATATATTCGCTATTCGTTATCCTTTTATTTGTGCACAAGGTTTTTTTAAATTTTTATTATTAGTCTCTGATGGTTGTTAGTTTGTTTTTCCTTTTTCTTTATTTTGTATTTTAATTTGGGGGGAAAAAATCTTTAAAACTCTTGTACATTAATTAGAAACAAAACTAGAAGCTCTGGTATCCTGTCAAAGTTCTTTCCCAAAGAACTTACCTTGAACTATTTCTTTTTATATTTTATTTATTAGATTTTTAATCCCACCTTTATTAGGAAATGAAATATCTAATGCAGGGGTGTCAAACACAAGGCCCCTGGGCTGGATCCAGCCCATGATGTGGTTTGATCCAGCCCACAGGGGCGTCCTAGAAAATGTAAAGGGGCAGCCCACGTCGCTTCAGCCCGGTCTACCTACGTTGCTTCGGCCCGGTCTACTCATTGCAAAGAGGAAATATTGAGCCTGTGTGGCTTCGGCCTGGTCTACCCTAACATGCCAGCAGTTGGGGGAGTGGTATCAAGCTGGCCACGCCCACCCAGTCAGCCACACCCAGTGAGTGGCGTCAAGCTGGCCATGCCCACTCAGTTGGCCACACCCACCCAGCTGCCCACGCCTGTATGCCTCCCCCCGAGGTTAACCACAGCCCTGATGTGTCCCTCAATGAAATTGAGTTTGACACCCCAATCTAATGCTTCTTCCTCCTCCAATTTTCCCCACCACAACAACCCTATGAGGTGGATAGGGCTGAAAGAGAGAGAGAGAAAGGAAATGCATCAAAGCAGTTTAGCAAATTCACCCCCCCCACCCCCAGGACTGAGGAGAGGGTGTGATTGTGTCTCTCCATTTCTCAAATAGCCCAGCATCCTGAAAACAACTCGGAAGCAAACAGAACCCCTGGAAGACCTCTCAGCAACCCAAAAAAGTCTCCGTCTCCAGATAGAAGAACTGAGGGGGACTTTAGCCTGCTTGGACTCTGAGAACAAGATGTTCCTCAAAGATAAGGAATGCATCAAAGAGCAGCAGAAATCTCTCCGGAACACAATGGATTACCTTAAGTCCACCATAGAACACTTGCAGATAACTGTGGAGGACATCAGAGAAAGGTTGGACCAGGCCAACACGGTGATCCAAGATTTAGCGCTGCAGAACAAGTCTTTGGTGAAAGCCAACGAAGACCTCAACCAGGAAATGCATGCCGTCACCAGCCAGGTGGCCGTCTTCAGAGACGACAAGCCTGCCCAAGAGGATAACCTCAAGGAGATGCGGAACCTTCCGTCGGAGGTTCAAAAGTACCTGCGTAACCTGGAGGATAAACTGGCTAAGATGGAGCACAGCTACCACGTGGAGAGGATCCATTCCAGCCAACTGAAGGAGAAAGTCACAAATCTTCAGACAGTCAGAGAAAACAGTAGGAAGCGCATCAAAGACCTGCAGAACCAACAGGACCTCTGTGTGCAGCAGGCCTCCTTGGTGAGGCTGGACCAGGAAAACCAGTTGCCAACGGGCACCCTGATGCACGAACAAGTGGAGGCCAGGCTGATGGGGGACAAGTCAAAGGAAAGGAAGGCTCTGCATTGGTTATGGACAGCAGCCAAAATTCTGATGATGTTCTTGTTTGGCTGCTCTCTATTCCTTGGCCTTGTCTTGGCGTACACATACTTTTTAAATCCGCTGTTCATCTCTGACACACTTTTGGTGCTCCTGAGTGACCAGAGTATTGACAGACTTGTCCACCATTTCTCCCCTTATCTCGACTGGAGAAATGACGCCCTTTTACCGTTTTGACAAGCAAAAGGAATCCTGGGTTGTATATTTGAAGAACCTTCATATATGTATATATGTGTGTGTGCATGTGTATGTATCTATTTATAGTTGTATATATGACTCTGCTTTTTTCTATTGTTTCATTTCCTTCTATTAGCTTTTGCTTAGTTAAAGGAAGTCAAAAATAAAAAAAATAATAATGAATCCTGCATGTTTTCCTTGTGCAACTTTCCTAGCAGGGCAGAAAATATGCTCAAGAGCAAGTCCTGGTGAGCAAACCTGGTTCTCATAGGATCTGGTTAGAACAAAAACTCTTCTCCCTTTTTGTCCAGTTGAATGAAGGCACAACGTGCTGCTAGCCCTTGCTCGTTCTCTTCTAGTATGCTCTGTTGCATGCTGAAGACTTTGGTTGATTGTGAAGGATGTGCCTTATTTGTTTTGTCTCCTGTTTTGTTAATGTGCCGGCAACTCCATATCTGTCAGACCTGCCCCATCTTAAACTCTTAAATGGAAATAATCCTTGGCTCCATTTGTTGAGAAGGGTATATAGTTTTATTAGAAGTCAAGCCAGTGGTGAAATCCGGCCGGATCGATCTGGCTCGCACGAACCGGTAGCGCCAGTGGTGGGAGGTTCTTCCCATCCGCCAGGATGTCATTATGTCCCGTTTTTGACGCTCTGCGCATGCGCAGAAGGCTATTTGCATGCACAGAAGAGGTGCACGCATGTGCTCTCCTACGCTCCCATTCCTGAACCAGTAGCGAAGGTAAGTGGATTTCACTGCTGAGTCAAGTGTATCACAGTAATGCAAAGTCAGATCTGAGAATCGCACGTCAAAATCCCTAAATTCAACTTTTCCCCACCTTAGCTACATCCCACTACTTATCCCCAGGCAACGAATGAGGTTCAGGCAAGATGTTTTCCTAACAGAGAGTTCAGGCACAGTTTGGTATGCAGCTGGTATGCCTCTTGACCTTGAAGCAGCATCTGGAGGAGACCCCAAGGTTTCTCTGTTACATTTCTCCATTCCCCAGAGTTCATGGCGGTCTGTCAGTGAATAGTAGCGAAGCACACACAATCATAAAGTGGCAGCTGACAACAACATCATTTATAGTTGAAATGGAATTTTGCGAGATACCAGTTTTAATGGGGACTAGGTATTTGGAGAATTTTGGCAAGTCTGGTTCAATCTCTGTACTGATCTGACCTGGAAATACTTGCCAATATCCACCCTGGCAATCAGAAATATCTGCAGGGCATGGTTAAAAAAAATCAAGATGGCAGTGTAATCGAAGCTCCATCTATTTCAAGGTTCAATTCACTTTTGACGCTCTCATCCACAATAATCTGAGTCACCTTTCCGTTTTGGACATTTGACTGTACAAATGGCTGTAGGGTTTTTTTGGTTTTTTTTTTTTTTACATATTCTGAATAATGTGTTTTGAGGGTAGATATTCATAAGACTTCCAGCCCTGTGTACAGGATGTCAGGTTTTTAAATAATTTATAGAGTTTTCTGTCCTTTTATCAGCTGTTATCCAATAACTCACATGGTTAAGTAGCATAGCTTTATTCATTTTCTGACCCGATGGAATTGTTGAGCCTTACTGTCAAATTTTATGGTTTATTTTGGAGATATTTATTAATTAATCAGCTTGTCCATTTAAACAGCCAAATTTGCAAGCAATGCAATAGTTGTTATACTTGTCGTTATACAACTGATGCATAGACAGGATTTGATTGAATGAATAGGATTATCATTATCATCATGATTATACTCAGCTATTGCCTTTTTGTCTTGCTTGTTTAGCATTAATTGTTCCAAGGCAAAAATTAACTATTACTAAGCTTAAATGTTTAGAAGAGTAAATCAATACATATTACCTAATAGAATAAACCACTTTTCACTACCTGACTCCGTTGTTACATCCTCTAACCCTCACAGCTTCAACCTTAAACTGTCTACCATGGACCTCACCCCATTCCTAAGAAGTCCATAAAGGGGGCGTGCATAAGCGCACCAGCGTGCCTATCGTCCCTGTCCTACTGTCCCCATTTATTTGTACTCATTTCCTGTGTTCATGTCCATGTTTATACTTATATCTGTTATCTTGTACATGTTTGACAAACTAAATAAATAAAAATAAAATAAATTCAATAGTAGGTAAAGACTGAGCACTACTACGATTTGGGGAAGAATGAAGACCTAAGAAAATGCGCGATCCAAAGACCACAGGATTTCCTTATAAATCAATTCTACAGTACAGTAGAACCTCTGGTCACGAACGCTTCTGACCACAACCAAATCGGGTTCCGACCCAAAAATTCACTTTTTTTTTTCGTGGCTGATTTCCCCATCCGCACCATTTTTTTTTTTTTTTGTAAGCACCAAATTTCCAAAATTAGGTTCGGGTCATGACCAAATCGGGTTGCGACCAAAGTTATGGAACGAATTATGGTCGTGACCAGAGGTCCTACTGTATATATACCACCAGGAGGCACCACGAGACTGGGTTTGTCCTTGTTGGGACTCATAAGACCGTCAGGAGAATGAAAATGGTCATCTGATGATGGAAGATAACATACAGGATATATTTTGCATAAAATATATATAATTTCCCTGGAGCGGGTGGTAGAAGTCATTTAAAAACATATATATGCATATTGACATAATATAATATCTGCATCTCTCTCTGGTTGACAGCTTAAGGGAAGAAGAATTGTATATAGCCTTCTGATAAGAACAATATCACTTACATACTGCTTCATATTGTTTTAGAGCCCTCTCTAAGTGGTTTATAGAGTCAGCATATTGCCCCCAACAATCTGGGTCCTCATTTCACCGACCTCGGAAGGATGGAAGGCTGAGTCAACCTTGTGCTGGTCAGGATCGAACTCCTGGCAATGGGCAGAGTTTGCCTGCAGTACTGCATTCTAACCACTGCTCCACCACGGGTCTTATAAAAAGTTTAGATATTCCTTCGTGCAACTAGTGAGTACAGGTAGTCCTTGACTTACGACTCCAATTGAGCCCAAGACTTCCATTGCTAAGCAAGACAGTTGCCCCATTTTACACCTTTTTGTCACAGTAGTTAAATGAATCACCATCACTGCCCTATACCATTTCAGACAAATAGTTGTCCAATCTCTTCTTAAAAACTCCCAGTGTTGGAGAATTCACAACTTCTGGAGGCAAGTTGTTCCACTGATTAATTGTTCTAACTGTCAGGAAATCTCTTCTTTTTAGTTCTAGGTTGCTTCTCTCCTAATGGGTGGATTAGTTTCCACCCATTGCTTCTTGTCCTGCCCTCGGGTGCTTTGGAGAATAGCTTGACTCCCTCTTCTTTGTGGCAGCCCCTGAGATAACACTACTATCATGTCATTTGATTGATATGGCATAAGATCCCTACCTTAGCAGAGGGTTGGACTAGAAGACCTCCAAGGTCCCTTCTTGCTCTATGAGTCTATGATATCTAAGACTGGATTCACATCCCCAGTGAGACTTGGTTTAGGGGCCAAGTCCGGAGCACAGGGTGTGGGACAGAATCAGTCGTCTGGCTTTGTTAATGATTCTTAAACCACTTGCAAGAATTATATCATTACAGCCCATATGAAATGCCTTATAATGATTTAATGATAGGGGAAGCTTCATTTCAGAGAAAGGCACCAGGCAATTATAAATTATGTCATCCTTGCGGAATCTTTGCACAGTATAAAAAAAAGGTCTGGTTTGTGCACTTTTAAAAAGGTAGCGTTGCGTTTTCAAAACTGACATCACAAGCAGGGGTGAGCTGCTGAGGGTTCGGGAGAACCTCTAACTAAGATTATGTGCAGTTCGGAGAACCCCCAAATCAGTGGTGGATTTCAAAATTTTTTACTACCGGTTCTGTGGGTGTGGCTTATTTTGTGGGTGTGGCTTGGGGGTTATGTGACTAGGTGGGCGTGGCTAGCTGGTCAGAGTCATTTCTGGAAGGTCCTCACACTTACAACCAGTCCTCGCACTTACGACCCGACTCATTTGTTTGCTTTTAACACTGATCAGCTGTAGGGCGGCCCTTTGAAGCCCCGGCGGCAAGAGTTTAAACAGGTTTTTTCCCTCTAGTCATCAGCTGGGACTCAGGAGGCAGCAATAGATTGGGGGTGGGACCAAATAAAAGGTAAGAATAACGTGGGGGGGTGGGAGGGCGGGGGGAAGAACTGGTTCGGTGACATCATATCATCACCGCTACCGGCTGGGATGAACCGGACCGAACCAGGAGGAACCCACCACTGATCTGAACCTTTTGGCCAAAATAAAGCTTTTTCTGATTTTGAAATTCATCTCTTATTTTTCTGCGACAGTGGGAGGGCGCAACCTCATAAGTATTGTGATGTGCCTGTAGCTTAAAGCTTCATTTGTGGTCAAGACCGGTGAAAATTTGCTCCTTTCTGATCTAGTCAATATTTGTGTATAGGAGTTAGGAACTCTGCCAGGGAAAAGCATAAAATTATGCCTTTGTAAATAAATTCTAAGTAAACCTAGAACTAATTTCCTGACAGTGAGAGCAATAAATCAGTGAAATGGTTTGCCTCCAGAAATTGTGGGTGGCTCCATCACTGGAGGCTTTAAAGAAGAGACTGGACAGCCATTTGTCTGAAATGGTATAGGGTTTCCTGCTTGAGCAGCGGGTTCGACTAGAACAGGGGTCCCCAACAGTGGTAGGTTTCAAATGTTTTTACTACCAGTTCTGTGGGCGTGGCTTGGTGGGCGTCGCATGTCTTGGTGGGCATGGCTTGGTGGGCGTAGAAGGGGAAGGATACTGCAAAATCCCCATTTCCTCCCCATCAGCTGGGATTTGGGAGGCAGAGAATAGATGGGGGCGGGGCTAGTCAGAGGTCGTATTTACCGGTCCTCCGAACTACTCAAAATTTCCTCTACCGGTTCTCCAGAACTGGTCAAAACCTGCTGAATACCACCTCTGACCTACAACCATCTGAAGTCCTGCTGTTGAATTTACACCTGACACTCTTGTCTCAGACGATCCCCTATAAGTCAATAGAGTTACTTGTTTTATTCATTGACTCTTAAATTCTTGTTTTTTTCTTCACACAGAAAACAAAAAACTATGATTTAAGCCCCGCCTAAGACTCTTATCACAAACTATACTGTTGTAAGGAGCATCTCTTGTGCCTTTCAGAGACCTCAACTGGACCTGGTTTATTTTTTGTTTTGTTTTTTACACCAAGATCACCAATTATGTTAGAAGGATAATTTTCTTCGTAATATATCTTCCAACCTTGCTGCTTTATCCCCCAAATTTGCAGCTGACAGTATGCTGGACTATATTTTTTGCTGTATATTGTCCTTCCAACACCAAACTGTCCTCGAAACAGACGGATATCTGGACCCTTATTTCTTTTCTCTATATAGATAATGTTTCTTGTGTATCTCCAAGGCAACTTTTTGTTGGAAATATGACTCATATTTCGACTTGATGACTTACAACCTAGACCCAGAGTGGAAAACTATGGCCCCCTTTACAACCTGTAGACTTCAACTCCCAGAATTGAATTCAACTGCCATGCTGGTCTAGGAATTCTGGAAGTTGAAGTCCACAGATCATAAAAGGACCATAGTTGCTTACCCCTGATCCACAGAAACCCCTAAAGATGGTTGGTATTGGATGTGTAGAACTATTCCTGAGCCAGCCATCTTTAGGGGTTTGTCTAGATCAGAGGTGGGCAACTATGGCCCCTTTACAACCTGTGGACTTCAGCTCCCAGAATTGAATTCAACTGCCATACTGGTCTAAGAATTCTGGGAGTTGAAGTCCACAGGTCATAAAAGGACCATAGTTGCTTACCCCTGATCTACAGAAACCCCTAAAGATGGTTGGTATTGGATGTGTAGGACTATTCCTGAGCCAGCCATCTTTAGGAGTTTGTCTAGGTCAGAGGTGGGCAACTATGGCCCCTTTACAACCTGTGAACTCCAATTCCCAGAATCCCTGTTAGCATGATAGAGCTGGCTTGTAACAAAGCCTACACAAAGCGATTCAGATGGACTAGATTTGGTTGAAGTTAATGCATGTCTCACTTGCAAAAACCTGTTTAATAATTTACTAATGAATTAAAGGGCCAGGCCCTGATGTGTAGGATGTTGTTGTTTTTTTCCAAACTCCATGTCGAAGCCAAAGCAGCCATTCTTAATGACATCATGGGCTTCTCCTAACCTCATTGGCTGGAGGTTGCCATGGCAAATGTCAACATTTCTAGCACTGTTGATTCTTTTAGACAGCAGCACTGCAAGACCCAGTTCAAAATACCTGGATTGGAAGAAAAGCGACTCCAAAATTATTTTATTTAGTATTTATTTAAAAAGGGGAGCAAGATCAGAAAAAGCAGACAATGTCATTGGAGGATCTCTCAGCAAACAATAGGAATCTCTGTCTCCAAGTAGAGGAGCTGAGAGAGAACATAGCCAGCTTGGACTCCGAGAACCAGGAGTTTCTCCAAGACAAGGAATACATCAAAGAGCAGCATAAGTGTCTTCGGGAGACAGTGAATCACCTTAAGTCCTCCATGGAACACCTGCAGAAAACTGTGGAGACATCAGAGAAAGTTTGGATCACGTCAACATGGCGATCCACGAATTAGCGCTGCAGAACAAGTCTTTGGTGAAAGCCAACAATGACCTCAACCAGGAAATGCACGAGGTCACCAGCCAAGTGGCCGTCTTCAAAAACGACAAACCTACCCATGAGAATGACCTCAAGGAGATGCGGAACCTTCCGTCAGAGGTTCACAAGTACCTGCGTAACCTGGAGGATAAACTGTCCGAGATGGAGCACAACTACCGCGTGGAGAAAACCCAATCCGGCCAACTGAAGGAGAAAGTCACGGCTATTCAGAGAGCCAGAGAACACCTGAGGAACCGCATCAAAGACCTGCAGAAACAACAGGATCTCTGCGTGCAGCAGGCCACGTTTATGCGGCTGGACCAGGAGAACCAGGTGCCAACGGGCATCCTGATGCATGAACTTGTGGAAGCCAGGCTGGTGGGAGTGGCCCGGGACGGGTCAAAGGAAAGGAAGGTTCTGCGTTGGTTATGGGTGGCAGCCAAAATTCTGATGATGTTGCTGTTTGGCTGCTGTCTAATCCTTGGCCTTGTCTTGGCATACACTCACTTTTTTAATCCGTTGTTCATCTCTGAGACACTTGTGGTGCTCCTGAGTGACCAGAGCATTGAGAAACTTGTGCACCATTTCTCCCCGTATCTTGTACAGAGAAACGATGGCCTTTTACCATTTTGAGAAATGAAATTCTCTCTCTCTCTTCCTTGACTTACTCCCTAGGATGCAAGTAGAAGAGCATACCTGATAATTGAATTTGGTGGACAGCAAAAATGGATTCTGTGTCTTGGTCTCCAGGGTTGGAAACATATGATTAATCCATAGATATATGTATATAGATCTTTTTTCTATTGTTGGCCCTATCTTTTTTTTTTTTGTATTGTTTTGTTGTTTCTTCTTTTGGCTTTTGCTTAATTAAAGACCATCAAAAATAAACATTGTGTTTTCCTTCTACAGCATATCTCCAATCTCTGGCCGGCCCCCGAGTGGGGTGGGAATGGAGATTTTGCAATATCCTTCCCCCAGGAGTGGGGAGGGAATGGGGATTTTGCTGTATCCTTCCCCTGCCAGGCCCCACCAAGCCACGCCCACCAAACCATACCACGTCCACCAAGCCACGCCCACAGAAAAAAATTTGGATTTCACCACTGGTGGGCGGGGCTACATTCTATGTATAAGACACACCCAAATTTTCACCCTCTTTTCGGGGGGGAAAGTGCGCCTTATACTCCGAAAAATAAGGTACATACCACATCACAGTGCTTTACAGCCCTCTCTAAGAGGTTTACAGAGTCAGCCTATTGCCCCCCAGCAATCTGGGTCAAATGCTTTATTGGAAGGGTGCAAGAGAGACAGAGAGGTGGGTTGAAGCTGGGGGTGGCAGATAAGTGAAAAATAGTGTGGAAAAAATGGGTTCTTTATTAAACCCAAAGTCCCAACCCAGAGGGTTATGGAAAAAAAGCAAGAGAAGGCAGCATTTGATCTATTGCTTAAGGCAGAGGTGTTAAAATGGCGGCCTGTGGGCTGGATGCATCATACGTAGGCCATACCCACCCCAGCTCCGCGAAGGGAAAAATCGTCGTGAAACATCATGTGATGGCAACATGATGCCGCGAGTTTGACCCTTGTGACTTAAAGTGCTGGCTTAGAAACCAGGAGACAGTGACTTCTAGTTCTGCATTAGGCATGAAAGCCAGGTGGACTTTGGACCAATTATCAGGAGGCTGGGAATTATAGTCCCACTTTAGGCATGAAAGCCAGTTGGGTGATCTTGGACCAGTCCTTCTCTCCCAGTCCAACCCACCTCATAGGGTTGTTCTTATGGGGACAATAGGGGAAGGAAGTTGTGACCCATAGGTGATATGACCCAGCTGAGCCCCTCTGCAAGTTGTGCCTGATTTTCATATAGGTTGTTCCTTGGGGTGGCCTTTTACCCTTTGCATACCAACCACCCTTGCAGCTCAGTTGTCCACGCATGCGCAAAGGCTTCTGCACATGCGCAGAGGCTTAAAATGTCGCAAAAAAGCGACATCATGATGTCCACGAGGGTGGGCGGAGCCTCCCGCAGCTGCTGCTACCAGTTCACCTGAGCCGGATAGAACCGGCTGAATTTCACCCCTGCTGCAACTCCATAAGGATGATGCCAGCAATCGGCATTGCAAAGGTTAAGAACCATCACAGCTTACCTGACACCGCCAGGTTGTCGGCTAGTACAGGAGCCAAGCTAATGGACAGGAACTCTGTCCCATAGAGATTAGGGATGGGAATGCAGCATTGGGCCACTTTCAGGGGGCTGGAAGGGTGTCCGATGTCCGTCAACACAACGAGGCCACCCGAGGAGAGACGGGCAATCAGTGGCGTCTCTCTAGAGCCAACTCCTGCACACCAGCTCAACCCCTCTGTCTGGGCCCAAAGGGTCCGAGCCTCCTCGAGAGCTCCCAGAATCCCCTGCTGTTGCTGGAAATCCACAAGGAACAGCTGCCCTTTGGCACCACACACCACAGCGGTGGCTTCATCCAAGAAGTCCAGACTGGCAGTAGCTTATCACATCTAGAGTGGGGGAAAGGAAGAAATAAAAATTTCCACAAGACTTCATTTCTATTATAAATAGTCCTCGACTTATGAACACAATTGGGACCTGAACTTCCTTTGTTCAGGAAAGTGCTTGTTCAGTGAGACACGCTCAATTTTACGATACTTTTTGCAATGGTTGTTAAACAAATTACTGCAATTGTTAAGCGAATCACATGGTCATTAAGCAAATCCATTGACTTTACTTGTCGGAAGCTGTCTGGCAAAGTCACAAAATGGCAATCACGTTACCCTGGGACACCACAAACTGTTATAAATACACACCAGCTGCCAAGCATCCAAATTTGGATTACGTGACTTTGGGGATGCTGCAATGGCCATAAGTGCAAAGAGCGGTTGTAGATCACTTTTTTCAGTGTCATTGTAACTTTGAATGATCGCTAAACAAACGGTTGTAAATTAAAAACTGCCTGTAGTTTCCAAAACATCACTTTTCTCCAAATTCTCTCCTTTTAGAAATCGTAGCTCAGCCTATTTCTCCTGGGTATTCTACTGGGTGCCTGGCTGAAATCATACTGGCATCAAGAAAAGTGCCAGCCTCTGGTACTACATATAAGGAAAACCTGTACAAAATGTTTTATAGGGGGCACTTACCACCGGCCAGATTAGCCAAAATGTTTAAAAACATATCCGCTAAATTTTGGAAATGTAATCAAACTCCGGGTACATATTATCACATGTGGTGGACATGTCCAAAAGCAAAAAAAAATTGGATGAAAATACATACGTGGTTAAAATGTTAAGGCAGCATACAGTTTATAAACCAGAATTATTTTTGTTAGCATATTACCAGAGAAATATGATAAAGGGAATGTATATATAATTTTACATGTTTTGACAGCAGCAAGAATTGTATTTGTGCAACACTGGAAAAACGAGGAAACACCCACAGAAGAAATAATTTAAAAAATACTAGACTGTGAAGAAATGGATAGACTAAGACTGAAGATAAAAGAAAAGGCACAAAATATTTTCGAACTTGGGACTTCTTTTACCAATGGTTAGATAATAGAGGTAGAAACTAGGAATTATGTAAACAAACTGACTCAGACAGTACGCTGTTCACTAAGCACTTATTGCATACAAAGAGAAAATATATAAATAAAATTTATTTTAAAAAAGAAGAAGGCAAAAGTGCCAGCTTCTGAGCACTGGTGAGCTGCACCTTTGTCTCTAAGTCAAGAATTATAAGAGGAAGATTAGAGGAAAAGCAATTTCTGTTTTGTGTGTGTGTGTCTTCAAAGGATGGCAAAGATGTCAGAAATATACAAACATCATCAAACCTCTGTATCATCAAAACAGAAGGGGGGGTTGGACTACATGATCTACAAGGTCCCTTCCAACTCTGTTAATCTGTAAAACTTTGTAAAACCCAGATATTCCTTCAAAATTCACAGAATTAGCATTGTTTGTGCCAGTGTGTCTCATAGTTAGCTGGGGAATTCTGGGACTTGAAGTCCACTCATTTTTGAATTTCTAACACTGGTTTATGCTAACAGTTGTGAGGAATTTACATTATGGAAAAGGACCCGGGGTGTCTTCTTTAGAAGAGCAACTAATTAAATTGTGGGAGCGAGAAAACTTTTCGTCCTTATCCCTGCAAACTGTGAGTGGGGTCTGGCCATCCTAAAGTTGAAACCCAGTTGGGAAGTAGAGTAGTTTTTTGGACGCAAACCTGTTTCATCTGCTTCGATTCGCCAGACCTGCAGTGTGCTGTCCAGTGGCCCACTGGTTACCAACAAGCTGAAAGCACAAATCAAGAAGAAACAGAGCAGTGAAAATAATTTCCACTCCATAACACAAAAGATCCACTTTAAGATGGGTGGATTTCAGCTCCCAAAATTCTGGAAGTTGAAGTCTACACATCTTAAATGTTTGTGAGGTTGAGAAATGCTGCTATAAAAAGGCTAAACTGAGTTGGTGGGTCAGGATGTTGGTGGGAATACAATAAAATACACCGTCCCACTAAGATCCAACGTGGGTTTTCCTTGGTTGCATATCTCTCAAAGCCATCCAAGCTTTAACAATCCTCAGATCTTGCGGCAATGAATTCCAAAGGTAATGATGCGGCAGAGAGTCACTACGGCCAATATTATTCAGAAACATGTGAACGTGGCAACGATTTCAGATTAACCTGAGCTTTGAGTTCAGAAAACAGTGGGAAAGCAACTTATCTGTTTTATAATGACTCACTTCCGTCCCATGAAACATGAGAATTTGGTGACCTTCTGAAGAGGCCCCAGAAAGATTTGACATGGTGTCTATTGAATTCACAGAGGGCCATGGAGATTCATGCTAGGTATCCTTGAACCAGGATGAGTATGAGGGAAAACAGATAAGACACACAGAAGGAATGTGCGATAATGAGGTAACCTTGGAGTCCTTATTTCTCTGTACGCTTTATCAAAACTTCTATGGAAATGTTTCTTTTTATGAAGACTACAACTCTTGCTTCAGATTAGTAACAGCAGAAGGCTGGGGAAGCACAGATAGTCCTCATCTTACAACCACAACTGAAACCAAAATTTCTGTTGCTAAATGAAAATATTTGTTAAGGGAATTCCCCCCCCCATTTTGCAATCTTTCTTGCCACAGTTGTTAAGTGAATCACTGCAGTTGTTCAGATAGTAACGCAGGTTGTTAAGTGAATCTGGCTTCCTCACTGCCTTTGCTTTTCAGAAGCTAGCAAAAGGTGCTCACACATGACCCTAGGACACTGCAACCGTCATAAACACGAGTCAATTGCCAAGCATCTGAATTTTAATCACGTGGTCATGAGGAGGTTGCAACAGTTGTATGTGTGAAAAACAATCCTAAATCACCTTTTTTATTACCATTGTAAGCTCGGTCACTAAATGAACTGTTATTTACCTGTAACTTTAGGCTTGCTGATTATGAATGTTCATGCTTACATCATCTATTACCTACCCTATTTCCCTGAAAATAAGACCTCCCCAGATAATAAACCCAATCAGGCTTTTGAGCGCATGCACTAAAATAAGCTCTCCCCTGAAAATAAGCCCTCCCTAAAAATATTTAAATGCACGCGCAGCTGGTCCCTGCCATTTCCTCTGGTTGCTTGCCATGCAAACAACATGAGGTGAGGAGGCGAGGCCGGGGGGGGGAGGGAGACGGGAAAATGCCCCCCCACGCCCTTACCTAATGGCCATTCCCGCAATCCTAGCCACCATACCCCTTCTGTCACGCTAATGGCCGCCGCAAAAACCATTAGTGAAGAAGAGGGAAGCGATAGCAGTGACGGGACATCCGATCACTGCAGCGTGGCCGCAGTGATGGCATGGTGCAAAGTCCTGGGAAGCATGGCTGGAAGCGTGTGCACAGTCTCAGGGGCAAACAGCTGATGACCGGCAGCAGCCATGAGGTGACAAGAGCTTATTTTGGGGGTCAAAAGAAAATAAGATCCTGTCTTATTTTCAGGGAAATACGGTATGTATATGTGTGAGTGTACCATTTTCTCCTCCTTTTCTGAAATATATCAATATGAGTGCATTCTTTTGTCCGTAGGAGTTCCTACAGTGCACAGTGTTAAATAAATACTATAGAAAGCCTTGATTATTGGTTTTTCGGGTCTCTGTTTGATTGTACATTAGTATCCTAATGAGGCCTGCAGTGGCGCAGTGGTTAGAATGCAGTACTGCAGGCTACTTCTGCTAACTGCCGGCTGCCTGCAATTTGGCAGTTCGAATCTCACCAGGCTCAAGGTTGACTCAGCCTTCCGTCCTTCCGAAGTGGGTAAAATGAGGACCCAGATTGTTGGGGCAATAGGCTGACTCTGTAAACTGCTTAGAGAGAGCTGTAAAAGCACTGTGAAGCGGTATATAAGTCTAAGTGCTATTGATATCCTGAATGCTTCAGAACCTAAAAATCACAGTCCCATCATCCACATCAAGGCCATGTGCAATGTGAGATACTCATCAGTGTATTCACAAAAGACCACCATAGCACTTTTACTTTAAGGACAAAAATGGAAGGATACTTCAATGGAGGAATAGTTGCAAAAGCTGATGGAGTTAACCGAAATGTGGCTAAATTAACCGCTTTGATCAAAGAAAATAAAAACACAAATACTTTTGTTTCTACTTGGAAACCACTTCTGGATTTTGTGCTTGAGGTGGGAAAAAATGAAACTTTGATTTTGGGTTTTACTGATTAGATAGATGTGTTGTTACAGAAATTGCTAGTTTATAAAGGTAACGGTAAAGTTTCCCCTCGCACATATGTGCTAGTCGTTCCTGACTCTAGGGAGCGGTGCTCATCTCTGTTTCAAAGCCGAAGAGCCAGTGCTGTCCGAAGACGTCTCCGTAGTCATGTGGCTGGCATGACTAAACGCCAAAGGCGCACGGAACGCTGTTACCTTCCCACCAAAGGTGGTCCCTATTTTTCTACTTGCATTTTTTTACGTGCTTTCGAACTGCTAGGTAGGAAGAAGCTGGGACAAGTAACGGGAGTTCACCCAGTTATGTAGCACTAGGGATTCGAACCGCTGAACTGCCAACCTTTCGATCGACAAGCTCAGAGTCTTAGCCACTGAGCCACCCTTGACTAGTTTATATTACTATGTAAAAGTAAAAAGTTGAGGTTCAGCGCAGGGGTAAAATCCAGGAGGTTCTGACAGGTTCTGGAGAACCGGTAGCGGAAATTTTGAGTAGTTCGGAGAACCGGCAAATACCACCTCTGGCTGGCCCCAGAGTGGGATGGGAATGGGGATTTTGCAATATCCTTCCCACAGGAATGGGGTGGGAATAGAGATTTTGCAGTATCCTTCCCCTGCCAAACTGGTCTCTGGAGTTATGCCCAAACTGGTCTCTGACAAGTAATGTCCATGAGGAGAGGTCCTTATACTCCATGGGGAGTATAAGACGCACCTTTCCCCCCCAAAAAAGAGGGTGAAAATCTGGGTGCGTCTTATACTCCAAATGTAGCACCGCCCAGCTTCTCAAATGGAGGTTTCAGAGGCTGAAAAAATAGAAGCTTCAGAAAAGAAGCCCCCAAACAGAGCTTCAGAAAAAAAGCCCCCAAACAGAGCTTCAGAAAAAAAGCCCCCAAACAGAGCTTCAGAAAAGAAGCCCTTTTCTGAAGTTTTTTTTAAAGCTTCACCTTTTCTGAAGATTTTTTAAGAAAAAATCTCTTTTCTTAAAGAGATATGCTTTAAATTAGAATTTTAAAAGGGGAGGCTGATGAACAATTTTTAAAAGAGGAGTTAAAGAGGGTGAGGGAGTTTTGAATCTTGTAGCAAGTTAGCATATTTTAGCTTATGTTTAGTTTAATGCTATACCCTGTTTTTGCTCTGGGAAGTCGGGGGTGGGGGTGGGGAGAGGGGGGTTGAAGTTTGTGTGGGGGTAAAATGGTTGTCTAATTTTTAATATAATTAAAAGATAGATTAAGGTATTAATAGAGAAGTAAGAAAAATGGGGGAAATGTTATAATAAAGGGAATGACAATATTAAGATATGATAAATATTGGAGGAGTAAAAAGAAGATTTAAAAGATGTATTCAGAAGATATATTGAATGATTGATTATGTATTATTTGTTTGTTTGTTTACAATATTAAGATATGATAAATATTGGAGGAGCAAAAAGGAGATTTAAAAGATGTATTCAGAAGACATTGAATGATTGATTATGTATTGTTTGTTTGTTTGTTTATAAAATAAAAAAAACTTTAAAAAAAAAAGAAAAGAAAAAAAAAGAAGCCCCCAAACAGAACTTCAGAGGCTTTTTTCCTGAAGCTCTGTTTCAGAGGCTTTCAGAGGCAGAAAAAAAAGCAAAAAAAAAAAAAAAAGCCATAGTATAATACTATGATGGCAAACCTATGACATGCGTGCCAGAGGTGGGACACAGCACCCTCTTAGATGGCATGCGAGCCATCGTCCCAGTTCAGCTCTGCTGCGCATGTGCGTGCACTTCCCGCTGGCCATCTGGTCTTCGGGTCTCTCTGCCGTGCATGTGCGGGGGGCAGGGCATGTGCAGGGAGCTGCATGTGCATGCATTTGGGAGCGGGGTACATGCACAGAAGAGCAGGGGGCATATGTGGGGGCCATGCGCACATGTGCGGTGGGAGTGGGGCACATGCAGGGGGCCACGCACGCATGCGCTGGAGTGGGGCACATGCATGGGGGCAGCACACACATTGCATTTTGGGGGTTCAGGCGAGCACGTGCGCATTTGAGTGTGCGTGCTTTTGGGCTCTCAGTCCGGAAAAGGTTAGCCATCACTAGTATAATACAATGAACATACAAATACAAAATGTACCAGTGTAGAGGACAAATAATAAGGACATTTCTTCTTTACAATACTTCACTTTTCAACAAAGAAAGCTTTTGTCAACAAAAGAACTAGTTTAAGAGTCATTCACGTGTATATCTGCATTCCAGAGAATCAATTACAATATCAGATTGCTCCAATTAATTACTGGGACAGTTGTACTGGAAATGAACTGATCATGGATGCATAGGTATTAGACAATCAGATATAGAATTTCTTATTTGACTTTTAAAGTGGGATGTCTCCTCCTGGCCTCCTAAGAAAACATAAAAAGGGCCATTTGCACCACACATTTCATAATTTAAACTTCTTACCATGTGATACAACTCAAGAAAACAAATATTATCTGAGTCAAAATCAGGCCATCAAATCTACTAGAATACCCTGAGTAATTGTTTCTTATTCTTCAGTAATCCTAAAGTGATTTGGACAGCAAATCTTGGTTTTAGAAGATTCCCAACATAATGGGCTATTCCACAATTGATCTCTGGATTTCTTAGTTTGTTTGTTTTACCCTTGCTAATCAAAATGGGAGCTAAATGAAAATGTACTTGTAGCATTCCTTTCTCGCATAATTGATGGAAGACCCAACCCCAATCAGGCTGCATATTTTTAAGTATCAGGAAATCCAAACAAAAACCAAAATACATTAACTTCAAAAGAAACCAAAGTTACCAGCCAAAATGGCCTCTCAGGACAGATCTGCATTTTTCAGATGTCTGTACCACCCAGAGACTTGATAAATAAACTTGATAAATAATATAAATAAATTTGATAAATAAATAAACTTGATAAATTCTAAAACTAAAATTCTATGGCATCTCCGGACCCCTACAAACAGACAACAAGTGGTCAAAAGAGGGAGTGCCCTATCAAATCCTGTACCTGTTAATAGCAGTGTCCCCCAAGGCAGCGTTCTAGGACCAACACTCTTCATACTATACATAAATGACCTTTGCGATCATATTATAAGCAACTATGTTCTCTTCGCCGATGATGTAAAACTATTTAACACCACCGACAATGCTGCTTTCTTTCAAAAAGAACTTGACTTTGTGTCGGAATGGTCAAACAATTGGCAACTCCAAATCTCAACCAACAAATGCTCTGTCTTACACATTGGTAAAAAGAATCAGAACACAAAATACAAGCTGAGTGAACACAACCTTGTAGATGACCCTCACTCTGTCAAGGACCTTGGAGTACTCATATCTAATGATCTAAGTGCCAAAGCCCACTGTAACAACATTGCCAAAAAGGCATTAAGAGTTGTAAGCCTAATCTTGCATAGCTTCTCCGGTATTATTACACTACTAACCAGAGCATACAAAATATTTGCTAGACCAATTTTTGAATACAGCTCATCTGTCTGGAACCTGCACTGCATATCGGACATAAATACAATTGAGAGAGTCCAGAGATATTTTACAAGAAAAGTCCTCCATTCCTCTAACCACAATAAAATACCTTATGGCACCAGACTCCAAATTTTGGGCTTAGACAATTTAGAACTACACCGACTTCGGTCTGACCTAAGCGTAGCACATAAAATTATCGGCCACAATGTCCTACTTGTCAATGACTACTTCAGCTTTAACCACAACAATACATGAGCACACAATAGATACAACTTAAAGTGAACCGCTCCAAACTCAACTGCAGAAAATACGACTTCA
Organism: Pantherophis guttatus; assembly: GCF_059756535.1. Lineage (NCBI taxonomy): Eukaryota > Metazoa > Chordata > Lepidosauria > Squamata > Colubridae > Pantherophis > Pantherophis guttatus. The sequence continues at coordinate 27,388,973 of NC_142067.1, forward strand.
GTAACAGAGTGGTCAATGCCTAGAATGCACTACTTGACTCTGTGGTTTCATCCCAACCCCCCCCCCAATTTTAACCTAAGACTGTCTACTGTTGACCTCACCCCATTCCTAAGAGGTCTGTAAGGGGTGTGCATAAGAGCACCAGCATGCCTATCGTCCCTGTCCTAATGTTCCCTTTATTTGTATTCATTTTATGTATTCAGTTCATGCTTATACTTATATATATTATCTAATACGTACTTGACAAATAAAATAAATAAATAAAATAAATAAATAAATAAGTAGCAGCAGATTGATGCATTGTACAAATGGATACAAGTGACACATGATGGGTTCAGGTAAATGTTCAATGACATTCTTGGCCCAGATGGCACAATATACATATACGTGATTTTCAGAAAAGTGGTTTTGAGTAGGCTTGTATGATAGTTTGGTTTCAGTTTTTAAAAGATGCTTTGGGATACATAAGGACATAAATGTATCAGTTATGTGTAATCTTTAAAGTATCTGCAGCTTTTCTCAGGATTACCTTTTACCTCCATGATCCAGAGAAAAGATGCAATTGCTTTAAAGAGTTGCAACCTAGTGCTACATTGGGACTTGTGTGTACTCCAAACCATCTTTTCTACATTATCTCCCAACCACTGAACAGCCCAGCTGATGAGCAGATAAAGGAGCATTTTAAACATTCCTACAAATCCTTCTTCTAACCTTTTCTCTCTCTCAGTGTGTTATTTTCCCCACAAGCATCTTATTTGAGAAAAAAAGTGGCTGGAATAAAAGGACTAAACCATATTCATTATTGGATCTGCCCAACAAATAGCATGCATTCTTCTTCCACTAGTACAATTCAAAATTCTTTTTTCTTTCATCATCAAAACCTTAGTTTCTGTAGAAATCATACTTTATTACAGCATAATGTATGTCAGTACGGATTCAAAAGTTCCCTGCCTGAGGGAAAACTCACATGGCATCTGCCCCCCTCAGCATCATCTACAGAAGGAGCAAAATCAGCAAGACGGAGGACAGAGTGCTGCTATGTAAAGTCTACTACTTTTGAACATATATGTGACATGACATGTACCAAAGAGGGAAGAATTATATCTTGACTCTCTGTCCATTACCTTGCCAATTCTGACACACATCTATCCTGGATACTGCTATGTACTTCTTTCTTTGATGGGCCAATACTTTCCAAAATCTTGTTTTATTGTTCAGACATGGATTTCTGGTTTTTGTCCCACCTTCTCCTAAATGAAGGCTAACTACTTGCCATACTATTTACAAGAAACATTTTTACCCTATACCTTTATTAAAAACCAGGTTTCTAAACATATCATATATTACATATATTTAATAAAAATAATACAAATAAGCATAGCAAATTAAAAGCATACAGCATTATCATGTATTTTTAGAAAATTAATATTGAAATTTAGAAATGTTATACCAGTACACCACTGGATGGCAGTCTTAACATTGCTCCTGAGTAAGACAAGGGGAGTAATTCCTAGATACTGTATGTGTAGGAAATGCGGTCAGATGTAATTTGAAACATCTCCAGCATATATTATTTATTACAATATAAAATAGAAGAGATTGTCAACAAAACTGTGCTTCACTTGAAATACATCAGATAACATAATCATTGATATCCTCTCCTTGTTTATCGTGTTGCTATTTGTATTTGAAGAAGGGCAAAATGCTGCTTCCCACTCTTTTGCAAGATAATTTGCAAAAACAAGTTGCACACAGCATGCATATCCATCATTTCTATCACTTTCCCAATTGTTACAGATGCATCAATTGGGCATTGATGCTCAAATCATATAATTTGCAACAAATAGAAAGCCTATGGAAATCACAGGTTTCTTGTGATAGAAAACAAATAATAGAGCAAAAAGAGGTAACTTGGAAAACTTGAAAGTCATAAAAATAGAGGCTAGCCCAAGACATGAAAATCAGACCAGTAGCAAAGCTTGGAAAATCAGAAACACCACTTTTATTTTATTATTGTAAGTTTTTTATGTAAGTATAGGACCTTAGTTACAATGGAGGGGCACAATGGCTCAACAGTTAAAGATGCTGATTATTGTAAGCTGGACAGCCCAAGTTTGGGACCCGTGCACCGTGCAACGGGATGAACTCCTGTTCCTGCCTCAGCTCCTGCCCACCTAGCAGCTTGAAAGCATGCAAATGCGAGTAGATTAATAGGTCCTACTTTATAGGAAGGTAACAGCATTCCATGTACCTCTGGCATATAGCCATGCTGGCCACCTGACCACGGAAAAGGTCTTTGGATAATGCTGGCTCTCTCACCCAAGAAATGGAGTTGACCACCATGCCCTTCAGCCGGACACCACTGGACAAGGAAACATATCTTTATAGTTACAATAGCAGTGTCATTGAAGGGAGAGATATGCATGTGCAAGAGCTTCATTTTATTGGTAGACAGACAGACAGATCTTTGATATTAACTTTGATGTGACCATTCAGTCAAATAAGCAATAATGCTTTTTAGTAAGACAGAGAAGGCACAGACTAAATTGCCAGATTTAGCTATTATGGAGGTGTGCTGCTGCCAGTTTCTATCAGTTCGCCTGAGACGGTTGTTCTGATTCTGCGTGGTTCGGAAAACCAGCAAATCGGACCACCGGCTGGCCCCACCCCCACCCATTTTCCAGGTCGTTTTCAGCCCAAATTGGTCTAAAAAAGGGCCTGAAAAGAGCCTGGAAAATGGCCTGAAAATAGCCCCCCAAAACACCGCAAAACAGGCCCTTTTGGGGCCATTTTCCTGGCCAAAATTGGCCCCAAAAATGACCTGAAAATGGACCACAAAAATGGCCTGAAAACAGCCCCAAAAAGCTGGCTGCAAGAGGAAGAGAAGTCAGGTGAGCTGGACCCAGACGTGTCCCGGGTCCCCTTGTCCCAGAAGCAGCAACCTCACACTCATCCCCTCTCTGCTAGCCCCCTTCTTCGCACAGGATCACCCAGCAATGGAGACGGAGAATTCTTAGAATTCTTAGAATGAATGAGCTAGAAGGGAGAATCTATTAAAATATTATTTACTTTCTTATAACCTAGGTTGTATCTTAGAATTTCTCTATTCCAGATCTACTAAGGGAACACCAGCTTTCTTAGAGTTAATCCAACAAGATTTTGAATGTGCTGGACGGAAGAACAGTTGGAAATTCCTAAAATAGAAATCTACAATCATTTCCCCTGTCTCATACATAAAAGGTTTATTGGAATGGAGATGGGGTTATGGCTGCAAAGTTTTGTCATTCGTATAGTTTTCTCATCTTTAACCTACTTCTCAACTCTTACACATCAAAATGAAAGAAAAAAGAAAAGAAAACTAGATCATATAAATATTTCCAACCATTTATTTAATCACTTTTCCCCTTAAACTGGTAAACAAGATTTTCAGTAATCCCACCATGTATTATTTACAGAGAAAAATACAGTTAGCTCAAACTTTATCAGTTACAAGGTATTGAATATGCTTTAAATATATAACTGGGTTTAAAAAAATGAATTAATCTTCACATTAGCATAATGAGATACTATAACTGTTGATAATTTCACCGTACTTTTTATACTGTAATGATGTTATTCCAAACACAATACTTCAAGTGCACCATTTCAACAATTTGAATATCCCACCAGTCCAAATATAAGCTCTAAATCCCATGGTGAGGTTTATTTCCTACTTCTTTTGAACACAATATATGTAGTACAACACCCTCCCCCAAAAAAGCACTCTCTTGAGGCAGAAAATGGTGATGAAACCAAAGTTGGTTTGGTTGTCCTTGTGTCTTGGAAAGAAACATTTGTGTGAGCTCGTAACTTTGAGCAATTTTTACTTTGGAGGAGAACTGTTCCCCATCGAGCAATGTTCCTGTGAAATCCTGGGCCAAATAACCTGGTTGTCCTTGCCATCTAAAATTTCACTACATAAGAAGCTCCAGTTGCGATTCAGTTGTAAGAGGGTCTGAATTCTACAGAAACACAATATAAATTTGGTTATCTTTGAATAAAATTAAAAACATTTATATTTAAAGCTGCAAGCCAATGAAGATATCAAATAGTTATGGTGTTATTAGAAGATAAGTTGTTCAGTAATTAACAAACTGAAAACAAAGAACTCGCCAGATTCAGGAGATAATCATATGTGGGTTTAAATACAAATTTTCTGATGTTGTAATGAAGATGTGCGACTAAACTCCAAGATCAGCCATTATCAGATGATTAGAAAATTCCCATTGCAACATCAGTTTTTAGAGAGAGATCCAGGGAAGAACAAGCAGGTAAGTATTGAATCTGGGTCATAAGTAGCAGAATAATGACAGAATAACAAGAGTTGGAAGGAACCTTGGAGGTCTTCTATTGCAACCCCTGTTCAGGAAGGAAACTCTATAACATTTAAAACAAATGGCTGTCCAATCTCTTCTTAAAAACCTCCAGTGTTGGAAACCCCCCCCCCCGCCCCAACTTCTGGAAGCAAGTCCTTCTACTGATTAATTGTTCTAACTGTCAGGAAATGTTTTCTTAGTTCTAGATTGGTTCTCTCCTTGATTAGTTTCCATCCGTTGCTTCTTGTCTTGCCTTCAGGTGCTTTGGATAATATCTTGACTCCCTCCTCTTTGTGGCAGCCCCTTAGATATTGGAACATTGCTATCATGTCATCCCTAATCCAGGGGTGGGTTCTACTTACCTTTACTACCAGTTTGCAAGGGGCCGCACATGTGCTCTTCTGCACATGTGCAGAAGCTTCTGATGACATCGCGGTCGGTGGGCGGAGCCTCCCACCGACCGCAATGTCATCAGAAGCTTCTGCACATGTGCAGAAGAGCACATTACTACCAGTTCTATAGAATCGGCGCGAACCGGAGGCGACCAACCACTGCCCTAGTCCTTCTTTTGATTAAATAGACATACCCAATTCCTGCAACCGTTCTTCATATGTTTTAGCCTCCAGTCCCTTAATTTTCTATATTGCTCTTCTCTGCACTCTTTCTAGAGTGTCAACATCTTTTTTATATTGTGGTGACCAAAACTGGGTGTAATATTCCAAATGTGGACTTACCAAGGCATTATAAAGTAGTACTAACACTTCACATTTCTATCAGAAAGAGATTCTATCCCTCTGTCAATGTAGCCCAGGACTGCATTGGCTTTTTTGGCAGCTGCAGCACACTTCTGGCCAGTGGTGAAATGTAAAATTTGTTACTACCGGTTCTGTGGGCGTGGCTGGTGGGGGATAATGTGACTGGGTGGGCGTGGCCAACTTTTTTTTCTTACTTTTAAAAAGTTTTACTCTTTGGCGGAAGAGATTGTAAAAAATGCTTTTAAAAGCCTCTGACGATCCCAGCTGAGCCACACGATGATTCCGCGGGTAGGCTGGGCATGGGGGAGGGCAGGGATTTTTGCTACTGGTTCTTCGAATCACCCGCTGCCATCCCTCCTGGATTGGGTAATCCGGTCCGAACCGGGAGCATTTCACGCCTGCTGCGGCTCATATTTAAGTAATTGTCCACTTGGACTCCAAGATCCCTCTTGCAGTTACTTCTATTGAGCCAGATACCATTTATTCTATTTCTGTGCATTTGATTTTTCTTGTCTAGGTGTAAAACCTTAGCATTATCAGAGTTCACTGTAACTTTGAAAGGTTGCTAAACCACCAGTCATAAGTTGAGAACTACTGTATATCTGGGCTGAATTCAGTGGTGGGTTGTTCCCGGTTCTGTCTGGTTCTATAGAACCGGTAGTAAAATCGGCAGGAGGCTCCGCCCACCCACCAGGACATCATAAATGATGATCTACGCACACCTGTTGCAAACCTATAGTAAAGGTAAGTAGAACCCACCCCTGGCTGAATTACCTGTTATCCTCGGGAATCCACCACCTCTCGCCTGAAGATCCACCTCCTCACAGGTGCCTTTGGAATGATATGGAAATATTAAGCAAGATACCCCAAGTTTAGAATGTTTTGGCTACAAACTCTTTTGCACATTTGCACATCTATTGACAGTCTTGCCAGAGTTGCAACAGTACAAGGAGTAGCTGCTTTTAAATCATTTCTTTTTATTGTGGTTTTATCAACATTTTGCATTATGTATCATATATATATATATATATATATATATATATATATATATATATATATATATATATATATATATATATATATATATATATATATATAATTTATATTTGCTGATAAAGAATTAAAGGGAGACTAGTATAGATCTAAATAGATATAAAATGGTTTGTTGTGAATGCGACTGCTTGAGGGCTCCTGGATTGGAGCTGAAAGGCGAAAGGGAAGCAGTATGCTCCCTCCCATATTGGGGTAGACCAGGTGCTTCGATAGAAAAACACTAAATATATGATTTTTTTGCAAGCTACTTTGAACATATTTTGTAGATGATTGTGAAATATAAAATAATAATATTGATCACTTCCACAGGGTTACATAACCATTACAGTTCAAACATTTAAGGACAGGCAAAGCTTTTCAAAGGAAGGATATTATACTGTCAGCCAAAAGCCATTAATGGGCAAGCTATTAAATGATGGCATATAAAACAAGAAATGAGCATGTGCTAATTAGTTCTGCTTGCATAATTCGGAAATGGAATCCTGATCTTGACTGTGAGTCAGAAAGGCATCATTTGCACTTATTTGGTGTATTTTAACAGTAACATTTATTTCCAATCATTTAAGTGGAACTCAAAGTGGAGCAGGGGTTGCAATAGAAGACCTCCAAGGTTCCTTCCAACTCTTTTTATTCTGCCATTATTCTGCTACCTTATGACCCAGATTCAATATTCCAACCATCATGTTTACTTTATGTCTGCCACATTCACTGAACAACCACCACAAAAAAAGGTTGTAAAAGGTCGAGCATTGTGACCTGCTTTGCAACCATCACAACTTACAACCAAAATTGTGGGTTCGATTTTGTGGTTGTAAGTCAAAGACTCCCAGTCTGACAGGAAGAGGGTGAGGAGACCCCCTTCCATAATAGTTCACAGAGTATATTGCAAATGCAGATAGCATAGGTAAGATTTTGTCTATAAGTGTGAAACAATAAAGAAGTCAGCTTGGGAGGTTTACCATGTGTTTTTTTTTTTATTTTGAGCCTGACAGCACAAAACCTTCAAAATATGTTCAAAAAATAAAATAATAATAATAATGGGGGGGGTCTAACGTGGAACATTTTTATCATAACTTATTATATATACTTTTTGTTGTCAAACCATATCCTAGCAAGTACAATAAGTATAGAACAGCCAGAAGCTAAGTTTACATATTACGCTAACCAAGCCTTAAGGAATAAATCTGTTTTACAACTTTTTCAGTGATGCTCTGAAGGAGTTAATGTGAGGCAATTCTATATTTTCCAAAGTTGAGGACATATTTTTCCTATATTATGTCAGACATTAATAATGTCTAAGAGGTCTGTTTTCTTTTGGAGACACATATAAAAGATGGAAGATTAATCTTCTAATTTAAACTACAGCTTGAGGCATTTGCTATAGGCTTAAATGATTGCTGAGAGGTAATTTATGATTCCCTGGGTTGGGCTCAAGAAACAATTCAAATTCCTAGATTTTATGCAACTTTAGTGGAGAATCAATAGCTCCACTGGTGGTATAAATTATTCTAGACATTTAGTAAACTGTTAGGCATGCAAAACACAATACATAGAGCATCAAAATCATTTATTCCAAGTTTTTTTTAAAAAAAAAACTTTATATCAAGTTATGTAGCCTATAAAATATAAAATCCATATAACTTGGAACATCTAGTATAGACAACTATTTTATCAAGAGATTTTGTATGTTATACAAAATATAAACCGCTCTATATTTCCACCAATGCCAGAGCAGTTAAGATATCAAGGTCAGCTATCTGTGCTGGAATACAGTATTTGTGTTGACTACATTCCCAGAAACCCATAAAGATTTTGAAGTGAATTGCAGGGAGGGAGGGTCTCTAATTGACTTGGCTATGCTGTGTGGCTGGAGCTCGCAGCTGAAGAACAGATTACATATAGTCCTCAGTTTACAACCATTCATTCAGTGACCATTTGAAGCTACTATGGCGTTGAATGAAAGGACTTATAACCAAAGTCCAAACTTACAACCATTGCAGTGCCCTCATGATGATGTGATCAAAATTTGGGTTAGGCTCTTGGCAGCCCAACCACAATTACAATCACAAGAGTTGTTTAATTCCTCCACCCCCAATTCTCCCCCATCTATGTCTGCACTTTGCTGCCCTAGCTGACCTTTGCCATCTTCTTTTTCTACTGCTGACAAGGTGTGTGTCAGGTTTCAATGTTGTCTCAAATAAAATAAATTGCATTTCCAAACAAATAGTCTTTGAAGAAATCTTTCATTTTATTAAGCACGACAACCTGTCCCCGATTGTGGCGTAGCCAACTCTGACTTCCTGACCCCAAACCTTCCCTTTCCATTCCCCAATTCTCTGTGTCTCATTGGCCCTCTTCCAAATCACTCTCCCCATATCTACTACTTCAGCTCCCAGGAATGTCCCCCCTCCCATCTCATCTCTTAGGGGATATCATCTTCAGGGAAAATAAGTAGGTGAGAAGTCAAGTGTCCTCTTGCCAGCTGCCCCCTCTTCTCCTTCTTATGTCAGCACTAGAGTAAATGCAGGTTGAAGTGCTGACAGTGTGCTTATCCTGCCCCTTTATGCCAAGAAGCCCCTTTGCCCAAAGCCAGCAAAAGCAAGTCTCATTGTGTGAAATTGGCAAAAGCAAACGCCTTTGCACCCTACTGCTGGCCTGAGCAGGGGCAGATGTTCCACATTCGCCGTGGATCTGGGGCTACTACTTTTGCGATGACCCAGGGTGTGGCACAAAGGCAACACAGCCAGAGAACCAGTATGAATCCTTTTAGTTGAACCAACTCTGCCCCCAAAGTCCCTTTTATGGCCTGGAGAAAAGCTCTCCCACAAACCTGCAGATACTCCAGTCCAAACGCTGTAAACAGAATGACTGTAATCAATCACTCCAGCAGGGCAAGATAATGAGTCCCTGTTTTGCCCCAGCTACGGACCCCAAAGAACGCATCACACACAAAATCTATACAAAGCTTATTTTACTCAAATAACTCAGTCTTTATCAACCATAGGCTGTTAATAAACTGTCTTAACAGCCTACCAGAATTCTAAGATAAGGTAATCACAGTCTTTGAGTTGGCAGAAAGCCCAGAAGCAATTTTGCAGAGTCCAGACACAAAGGAGAGTGAACTAGAGTTGTTCCCTACAGCTTGCTGCAATCAGCGTTTCTCCTTAAATAGGCTAAGGGAGTGGCCAATTAGCCCCAAGCCTTACTCTCGAGGAGACCTCCTCCTGAGGAGCCACTCCTGCCTTTTGGCAGCTATGTGTGCCCGTGCATTGAGAAGAGGCTCCTCCTCTTCATCCTCTTCACTTAAAGGAGCTTCTGGAGGTTCTGAAGGCCCTGGCTGAATCCCTGCCTCTGGCACCACATCTTCTCCAGCCTCCTCACTGTCCAACTCGAGCGCCAGCTGCACAGGCTGCTGGCGCAGCACCACACCAGCCTTGTCAGAATCAGCTACAATCTGCACAGGCCGCTGACGGGCCACAACAGTCCCAGATGGGAAGAATAATCCCAGCAAGACAAGATAGGCACAAAGTAGCACAGCAGTATTTATTTATTTATTTATTAATTGAATTTCTATACCGCCCTACTCCCGAAGGACTCAGGGCGGTGTACAGCCATGAAATAAAACACATAAATATACAAAATTTAAAATAAAATAAAATAAATTAAATAAATTTGGCTGAATTTATATCCATAATTTAATTTTAAATTACAATTAAAAATTTAAAATTTTCATTTAAAAGGGAGAAAATTTAGGCGAGGCCCGCTTGATGAAATAAAAGCGTCTTCAACTCGCGGCGGAAGGTGCGCAGATCCGGGATCCTCCGTATCTCTGGGGGGAGCTCATTCCAGATCGTCGGTGCCCCCACAGAGAAGGCTCTCCCCCTAGGGGCCGACAGCCGACATTGTTTGGCCGACGGCACCTGGAGGAGCCCCTCTCTGTGGGAGCGTACTGGTCGGTGGGAGGCTGTTGGTGGTAGTAGGCGGTCCCGTAGATAACCAGGTCCTAAGCCATGGAGTGCTTTAAAGGTGGTAACCAGAACCTTGAAGCGCACCCGGAAGACCACCGGGAGCCAGTGCAGCTCGCGCAGGAGAGGTGTTACATGGGAGCTCCATGTTGCTCCCATAACCATCCGCGCGGCGGCACTCTGCGCCAGTTGGAGCCTCCGGGTGCACCTCAAGGGGAGCCCCATGTAGAGAGCATTACAATAGTCCAGACGAGAGGTGACGAGGGCATGAGTGACTGTGTGTAACGAGTCCCGATCTAGAAAGGGACGTAACTGGCGAATCAGGCGAACCTGATGAAAAATCCTCCCGGTCACGGCCGTCAAGTGCTCTTCTAAAGACAGCCGTGAATCCAGGAGGACGCCCAAGTTACGAGCCCTTTCCGTGGGGGCCAATGATTCGCCCCCAATAGCCAGCGATGGCACCAGCTGACTATATCGGGACGTCGGAAACCACAGCCACTCGGTCTTGGATGGGTTGAGCCTGAGCCCGTTTCTCCCCATCCAGATCCGTACGGCCTCCAGGCACTGGGACATCACTTCAAGGGCATCGTTGGGGTGATCCGGGGTGGAGATGTACAGCTGAGTGTCGTCAGCGTACAGATGGTACTTCACCCCGAAACCACGGATGATCTCGCCCAGCGGCTTTACATAAATGTTGAACAGGAGGGGCGAGAGAACCGATCCCTGCGGCACCCCACATATAAGGGGCCTCGGGGTCGATCTCTGCCCCCCTGTCAACACAGACTGCGACCGGTCAGAGAGAAAGGAGGACAACCACCGTAAAACGGTGCCTCCCACCCCCAACCCTTCCAGCCGGTGCAGCATGATACCATGGTCGATGGTATCAAAAGCCGCTGAGAGGTCTAACAGGACCAGGACAGAGGAACAACCCCTGTCCCGAGCCCTCCAGAGATCATCAACCAACGCGACCAATGCCGTTTCCGTGCTGTACCCAGGTCTGAAGCCCGACTGGAACGGATCTAGATACGACGCTTCATCCAGGTACTGGGGTAGCTGTCGCGCAACCACACTCTCAACAACCTTCGCAACGAAGCAAAGGTTGGAGACTGGACGATAGTTAGCCAATACTGCCGGGTCCAGGGAAGGCTTCTTGAGGAGAGGCCTTACCACCGCCTCTTTCAGGGCGGCGGGGAAGACACCCTCACCCAACGAAGCATTTATAATCCCCTGGAGCCAGCCTCGCGTCACCTCCTGGGAAGCCAGCACTAACCAGGAGGGACACGGGTCCAACAAACATGTGGTCGCGTTCAATCTACCCAGAATCCTGTCCACGTCATCTGGGGTCACAGGATCAAACTCATCCCAGATAACAGTCTCAAAACCTGTCTCCATCACCCTCTCTGGATCTATCGCGTCAGAGTCCAGACCTGCCCGAATCTGAGTGATTTTGTCATACAGATACTGAACAAAATCCTCGGCTCTTCCCTCCAAGGGGTCCTCCCGCGCTTCCTGGTGGAGCAGGGAGCGGGTCACCCTAAACAGGGCGGCCGGGCGATTATCTGATGACGCAATAAGAGCAGCAAAATGAGAACACTTTGCTGCTTTTATCGCCACTAGGTAATTCCTAATATGAGATCTTACCAGTGTTCGGTCAGATTCAGAAAGACTAGCCCTCCAACAGCTCTCTAGGCGTCTTTTCCGGCGCTTCATCTCCCTCAGCTCCTCGGTGAACCAAGGAGCCAGGCGAGATCGGCACCGGGTCAGAGGCCGCAAAGGCACGACTCGATCCAGGGCTCCAGCCGCCGCCCTATCCCAGGCGGCAACTAGGTCCCCAGATGAGGCGTGAGCCAGAACCTCCGGGATTGGCCCAAGTTCCATCTGGAACCTATCAGGTTCCATCAGGCGCCTGGGGCGGTACCATCTTACCGGTTCCGCCTCCCTGCGGCGGGGTGCTGCGGTTCGAAGGTCAAGGCGAAGGAGCGAGTGATCTGACCATGACAAGGGCTCGATGACTAAATCCCCTATCTCGAGATCACTCAACCACTGTCCAGAGACAAAAACCAGGTCCAGTGTGTTTCCCCCAGTGTGCGTAGGGCCATGAATTAGTTGGGTCAGGTCCATGGCTGTCATGGAAGCCATGAACTCCCGAGCCACCTCAGACGCCTCACCCACGGATGGCAGGTTGAAATCCCCCATGACCATAAGTCTGGGAGTATCAACCGCCACCGCGGCAATAACGTTGAGTAGCTCGGGCAGGGCTGCCGCCACGTGGCAGGGAGCCAGGTACGTGATCAGCAAGCCCATCTGAACCCCATGGCCCCACTTCACAAGGAGGGACTCACAACCGGCTGTCTGAGGTACAGTGGTCTCCCTCGGCCTAAGGCCTTCTCTAATAATAACCGCTACTCCCCCGCCCCTCCCCTGCGACCTTGGCTGATGGAATGCGTGGAAACCTGGTGGGCACATTTCTACCAGAGGGACCCCTCCCTCTGGGCCCAACCAGGTCTCCGTAATACCTGCCAGGTCCGCTCCCCCCTCGTAAACAAGATCACAAATGAGGGGGGCTTTATTTACTACAGACCTGGCGTTGCACAACATCAAGCGAAGGCCCGGGCCCTGGAGATCTGAGCTACCTGGAGAACGGGTGGAGCCTTGGGGGCCGGAGCACTCTACCGCTTGAAGACAGCGGGTGCGTGCTCGCTTAACATGATATGGCCCCCTGCTCCCGCCATATCTACCTCTCCCACACACAGTACCGATGGTAGAAACGCAGTCTGGACCAGCTCGACCCCCTCCGGATCCCCCACCACCCCCGCCGAACGTCCTGGCCAAGCCCGATTCTCCCCCTAGTGGGTTATCCCCCAAACCCACAACCCTAATTCCAATCCCACCCCCTCCCCCCTCCCAGAACCCCTTAAAAGTTTAAACAAGGACAATTTTAAAAAACCCCGCAGCCCCCTCTTTGCAGCATGCCACCTCTCGGGACTCCAAAGCCCGTCATCGAGGTAGGCCCTCGATAGAATGGAGGGCCAAGCCTGCGAGAGGGGGGAGTCTCGCAGACCAAGAAGCTCCGCTGCTGAGTACATTAATCATAATGGGTGACACGACCATATCCTGAGGGTGTATATACAGGACCGAGGAGAAGGCAAAAAGATGGGAGAAATCTCAGAGACATATTTGCAGGACCAAGTCCCCTGTCCCCTCACAACAGAGGACATAGTCCAAAGGCAGGACGACCACAGTTCCAAGGGGGAAATAGATCCAACCACCCTCTCACGGTGGTTAGGTCAGCTGGACAGCCCCCTCTTGTGGTGGGGTGGCAGCAATGAGCCGATGCATGTAGACAGCGTCCAGGGGTCAGGTCCAAAAATCGCCCTCTCACAGCGTTTTGTCCAGTGGTAAAGACTGATGGTAAAGTCCCCTCGCTGGTAAAGTCCCCTCGCTGGTAAAGTGCATATATGTAGAAAGCTGGTAAAGTGCATATATGTAAAAAGCATCCCGGTTTAGCCCCCAGGGGCTCTGACACCTGGCCACCCTCTCACGGTGGTCAGGCAATGTCTGGCCCCCTCAGCCGACGGGATGCAGCCATGTACCCCCAGTCTCCCATTCAGGTGGAAAATAGCCCTCTCCAGAGTCAGGGGGGGGGTTCAGAATGGTAATAGAGCATAGCACCAATGAGTCCCACAGGCTGACAGTTGGTCCAGGTGGGCCCAGTTCTAACGAGGGAACGCTGGGGGAGAGAGAAATGGGGCAAAATGGGGCAGTTTTCTCGAGCCCCCAGCCCCCCCCCACAACCACAAATTGAGGCCTCCCAGGGCCCAGAAGATCACTCCGGGTCTTTTTCACCCCAACTGTGGTTGCAGGTCTCCCAGTCCTGTTGGTTTGTTGCCCCCCAGCTCCTTTTCCAAAGGGGGGGTCCCCAGCGCCGTCTGACGGTCAGCTTGCCTCCACAGCAACCGCCATCACCGCTGCCCCCGCGCCCATGTCGCCAGCCCCCGAAAGAGCCTGGCGACGTCCCAGAGATCTTCTTAAAGTAAACAGTCAGGAGAGAATGCCAGGAATGCAGGCTACAACTCTCAACACCAGATTAATTCAGTTTAATAAAGTGAATAAAGTAATCTGAAGTGAATTCAGATTAATAAAGTGTTTGTTCCTGACAAACGCCTCTCCCAACTGCCTCTCCTTTAAACTCCATCCCCAGATGTTCCTTATAAAGGGAATTGGGGCCCTTTCCTTCCTTGTAAGCCACGCAACCCATGTTGCTCTCTTCAGTGTTCTTCCCTGCGTGCCCTAGGATGAGGAGGGGCTGGGCCTTGGTCTTCATCTGAACCCCGTCTCCCTTGTTTTACCTCTCCCCTGCTTTGCCAGCCTGACTTCGCTCTTCTCCAGTTTCCTCCACAGCCAACGGAGCCACTCTCTCGCTCTCTGCCAGCTGTTTGTCTTCCATCTCCGATTCAGACTACGATGGCATGACAGTTTGCTTGTAAAACTTGTTATGAGATTTCCATTCTGTTGCAATGTAACCAGACTCTTAGGAGCTTACAAATAAGAGAAAACACTACATGGTGAATAAGAATGACAAAACATTACCGAAACCCATAAAACGTATGGGTCAGTGATGGGTTTCAAAAACTTTTACTACCGGTTCTATGGGCATGGCTTGGTGGGCGTGGCAGCGGAAGGATACTGTAAAATCTCCATTTCCTCCCGATCAGCTGGGATTGGGAGGCAGAGAATAGATGGGGGCGGGGCCAGTCAGAATTTTTACTACTGGTTCTCTGAACTACTCAAAATTTCTGCTACCAGTTCTCCAGAACTGGTCAGAACCTGCTGCAACCCAACTCTGGTATGGGCCGAAACAATCTATGTCAACCTGCCCTCCAGAAGAACTCTGTTTCTTCCAAGAGAGGAGCTTCTTTGATCTCTAGTGGAAGGCCATTCGAGACAGTCGGTGTTGCTTCCCCCAAAATGCCTCTTGAGCATCAGTCCCTTGCCCTACCAGAAATGGGGAACAGCCTATCATCAGGAAGAAGCAAAAAGGGCAGAGCTTACAGCACAACTCTACCTTTGTCATTTGTCCTCCACCTCAACCCTACCTCAGATGGCTCTGATGGGAAAGTATTAGGAAATCCAGGGCCAAAAGTCAGATGAGAAAACTTAAGCTGGTAAGGCATTTCTTCATTATTGCCAAAAAAAAAATTATACAGATGTGTCTAGGAACTTGACTTCATACAAAGGAGATTTTATCTCTAATGGCTTATTATGCAGATTGTTATCACTGCAGTGAACAGAGCCAGAAAACCATCCTTATCTCATGGGTAATTTATACACATAAACCTTTCCTGTTATTTTCTACTGGTTTGAAATGCAGTCTGGACACATGACAGAGTAATCAGATTATGTCATTGTAAAATCATATATTAAATATATTACTAGGGCCAGCGGGGAATGAGAAAGCTTTTGAGATCAGTTGTATGGTAGTTTTCCATTTGTTCCTCTAGAGCGCAGCTCAGAAAGGATGCCAGAAAAGGAGTAGAACAATCTACCAAATTGAATTTCTGGTTGCTGTTTGCATAGTAATCAGGAAAGCTTTTCCTTTTTACCTGATTTATACAAGATGCCAGGTTTGTTATCTAAAAAGCTCGGCCTAATTTACAACAATCGTTGTTGTTGTTGTTGTTATTGTTGTTGTTCCTTTCTTTTCCTTCTGTTTCTGTTTCTGTTTCTGGTTTGACAAACCAGAGAGTGCCCTGGTTTGTCACATTGACAGCCCTCAACTGTCCAGGAACTTTTGTTTGACCATCATTCCCATGTAAAGAGAGTGGTAGGTCTTGGCCCAGCCCAGATGGCCACTTACAGTATATTGCAACTACTGCTATGGCAGCTGGTAGCTTCTTCCATCTCCTGTAGGTCTCTTTTGCAGCCACAGTTGAAGATCAGACTTAGATTCTTCCGCAGCAATAGATGCAATTTCCTCTTTTGCTTTCACAACTTTTTGTTTAATGTTGGTGCACCCTAATCATCCAATGCTATTGCTGCTGGCTCCTCTGGTCACAGTTGTCTCTTGGCGCCAGGCTAATACATACTATGCATTGTGTGTATTATGCATTACAAATGGCATTGTGTCTTCGTCTGCATCTTACCATTGTTGTGCCAGAATTTTTATGCCACATTCCCCATGATTTTGCCATTATCTGGTTTCCAACTCACGAGAGTCTCCGCTTTAAATTGTCTTTAGTTTTCCCAATGGTAAAGAAGCATTTCTTCCATTATTCCAACACTATTGGAATATATATGACCTCGAGGTATATAAATCCTGTACTAGTTTTGTCCTCTAGTACTTTGGAGGGAGGTCAGCTGATTTCAGTGACTTAAAAGGGAAACACTAGAGGCAGGAGAGGAATTGAGAGTAAGTATAAATTCTGTGCAGACTACTGGTATGCAATCTGCTGGGATACTATGTTGATAGTTTTCTGCCAATGGATGGATAGTCAATGATACAAGTAGGATCCTGGGCTGCAATAGTTTAGATCAGGGGTCACCAACCTTTCGGACCTCAGGGACCACTAAATTCATAATTTTAAATCCCGCGGACCACTAATATGATCTGCCTAATGATGGGCTGGGTGGGTGTGGCTAGGTAGTCATGTGACTCGGTGGGCATGGCCAACTCAATGTCACTTGCATAGAGGGGCGCCTCGCCAGCCTCTACTCGCCCCTCCACTCCCAGCCACTCCTCACCTGCCCACCCAGCTCTTTAGGGCCCTAAAAGGAAGCAGTTGTTGGAGCTAAGCAGCCACCACGAGAAAGAGTTGGCAAAACAGCCCACTCAGTTCAAATTGGATCTGACTGAGAAGGAGGCTCAGCAGAAGCACCTCACTGAGGACTACGAGCATAGGCTTTCCAAGCAGAGGGAAGACCTGTGGGAGTGCAAGGCCAGGTACCAGTGCCTGGAGGCTCAGCGGGCTAAGATGGTCAGCCAATTCCAGGCCATGATGTATTCCAACTGGAACGAGGCCCTCCGGTACTTTGCCATCAGTGGCACTTCTCTCCAGCCTTCGTCCAAACCCCCGTACCAGGAGCTGAAGCAGACCCCGAGTCAGAATTTCTGCCCCCCTCCGACCCACATGAAAAGACCCCAAAGGGGGAGACTCTCTGCAGCAACACAAATATTCATTGCATGTATCCGGCCCAGGGTTTGTAGTTTGAGCACTCCTGATTTAGTGCAATATAAAAAATGCAAATAATTTTTTTGCGGACCACCAAAATGTTTTCACGGACCACTAGTGGTCCACAGACCACCAGTTGGTGACCGCTGGTTTAGATGACTGCTGGATGGAAGCAAATACTTAGGGTTTCTAAGATGCCATCTAGTGGAGGTTTGGCAAAAGGCCCATATATCTACAGCAGTGAAGCTCAGAGTCAGCTATTTCTATTTCTGTTTATGTTGAAGAATGCAGTTTCCAAATTGGGGACTCTTCTAAGATAAGAAGGGGAACGTGATGTCTTCTGAATTATTTGACCTTCCTATTATCCCAAGTCAATATAGACCACAATAATAGACTATGGGTGTTGTAGTCCAAAGTATCCTTCATAATCTAACACTTCCATGGCACTGGAGATTATGGGAGTAATCACTATGCAATTTCAGATCCATGGGTAACACAAGGTTTGTTTTAACAATGGTGTTTTAAATATTTGTTTGGTGGTTCATACATTGCCACTCTATGAACCACCACAACAACCAGTGGTGAAATGTAAAATTTGTTACTACCGGTTCTGTGGGCGTGGCTTGGTGGTGGTGGGGTAATGTGACTGGGTGGGCATGGCCAATTTTTTTTTTTTACTTTTTTAAAGCATTTTTTTACAACCTATTCCTGGTGAATAGGTTGTAAAAAAATGCTTTTAAAAGGTTAAAAAAAGGCTCTGACGATCACAGCTGTGGCACGCGATTGTCAGAGCCTTTTTTTAACCTTTTAAAAGCAGGAAGTAATGACACTCTGGTGGGTCGGGCGGAGCCTCACGCCGCCATCGCTACCGGTTCTCTGAACCACCTGCCACAATCGCTACCGGATTGCCCAATGTGGTCCAAACCAGGAACATTTTACCCCTGACAACAATCCATTTTATCTGATGATTTCCTTAGTAGCACTCTTCCTTAGGTCCTTAAATCCTCTGCTCAGAGAACACCAGTAATTTCAAGTGTGTTTTCTTTTGTACTGAGGACAATTCTCCTTTAAAATGAGCTTTCCTCTTGAATTTAGTTTTGAAAATTTATATTGAATGTATGATCTGTTTTTTAAATAACATTTGGGCAATTAACATTGTTTTTGCCTAGAAGGCATTAATGTTATCAAATCAAATCTTATTTGCCACCTTTGGGCCAGAAAGAATATCAGAATTTGGATTGTGACTTTTTTTCCAGCAAATGATTGTATGCAAATATTTGAGTCAGTTCAGAATGAACATTTAAAAAGATTCTTTGGGTAAACAGTGTCTCCTGAACAACTTTTATAACTGTAAACATTGTGAGTCAGTGATAGTCTATTTCCTCCAGGCAGAAGTGTTTATGTGTCATTACAAATTAATTTATTATTACCATAATCTGTTTCCAGCTTTGAATCTTTTATTTAGGATATAGAAGGAGTCACCTTGTTTTATTTTGCCGAATTTCTGGTCCGGGAAGAATTATGCAAGTATTTATTTGCATTATACATAACCCTTTGTCAAATGAATAACAAAGATTGCTAGCCAAAGTAAATTATAGGTTTTTATTTAAAGCATATATGTGTTTACCGTATGGAGATTCTTAAGCCTTTGCAAGTGATTTTTTAACTAAAGGAATTAATCATAATCACACCCAGCAAAGAGATTCCATAGAAATCCCAAAGATGATGGATGGATACATGGTTACACATTCATGGAAGCTTAGAGATTGCCTCTCCTCAAAGGAATGTAATTAAAACTTAATATTGGAACACAATGAAAACCAAATGAACCACTAAAAACAAAACAAAACTGAATTTCAGTTTATACTGAATAATAAAGTTGCCAGGAATCAGCTCCATCACATTTGTTGCTTCTTCGTTCTGATTGTTTGGGTTAGATTGGTCAAATGTTACTGTCAGTTCACCATGAAGGAATGTCCCCTCGTTTCCACACAATAACATGTGTGGAATAACATGATTACCAATTATAGGAGCATTTCAGTACATTTATATAACTAAAGGTGGTGTAATTCATTACTGAATCTAAGAGGTTTGTAGTATGGCAGATCACATGCTATATGACTTTGTTTATGAAATAAATGAAAGTAGCACCAAACTTTGGTTTATTCATTGATTCCAAGTCCTTTTATATATCAGCAGAATGCAGATAATAAAGTCCAAAAAAGGTGAATACGTTTTTATATAAGGAGGAGGAGAAGGCATACATTTGCAAGTGTAATAAACCCTTTGCAAATTTAGTTTTCTACAATTGTCTAGGGCCCAAAAATGATTGATTATATTTCCATTGAGGTTAACAACAAAGCAGATAAAGAGACATAAGCAATACTTAAGGCTTGAAAGTATCTTTCTCAAAAGCATAAGCGGCAATGAATGGTGCTGCAGTATTGGTTGACCTACCTTCAGATACAAGCAATCTAATTAAGGCATGTGCTTGATGAAACATTCACCCCATTAGGAATGAAAAATGTGTCATTACTATTACATTGGATTGCGAACAAGAACCAGATGGCTGAAATAGATGCAAAGATAACTTGTAACTGCAGTATTGTCTCTTCGGTTCTGTATTTGTTTTCACTTTCTGTTGATATTCAGGGATGAATTGGGAATCAAATGAGTCAGGGGTATGTAATCTATCCCCCCATAATTTGCCACGGCACTTTATCCATGGTTAACATTAAGACATGCATAGAGTTTCATACAAAAGCAATTTTGTTTACTTTCTACCAGCAATTGGTTGAATTAGCAATACATACTTTTACAGATAATTCAGCCCCCAAATGCATACTTTTAACGTTGGTTAATCTATCACCATGATGGCGAACCTATGTCATGCATGCCACAGGTGATAGGCAGAGCCCTCTCTGTGGGCATGCACGCCATCACCCCAGCTCAGCCAGATGGTCATTGGGTTTGCGACACGCGCATGCACACCGGCCAGGTGGTCATTGGGTTTCCGGCGCTCTGGCATGTGCGCCTTCTGGCTTGGGTACTCTGAGCCCAAAAGGTTCGCCATCACTGATCTATCACATTAAGCATGGTAAAAACTGTGCAATTTCTGATAATATTTTTGTGTCAAGTGATTAGTTTCTGTATATTTTTCCCAAGATATACACATAAGTAACATTTCTAAACCACAGTTTCTGGGCCTGTGTGTGTGTGTGAGTGTGAGTGGGAATCAATATATGGGGTTCTGATGGACCAGTCAAGTATCTTAACCTAGAAGTTATTGGAGAATTCTGGGAGTGGGAATCCACAGAATGCAAAGTTGCCAGAGTTAAAAAAAATAAAACAATCCACTGCTTATTAGATTTGGTTTACTCAACAGATGGGAAACTTCAGACATTGATTCATTTTTTTCACATACAATATATCTTGAAAGTCAAGTAAAGCATTCAGCTCTGCATTTGTCTTTAGCTTTTTCTGCTTTTGGGGAGTTACTAATGGGAGATGGCTGAACTAAAGAATAATATTTTTTTTTTAATTTGATTTATATGCTGCCCTTCTTCGGAGACTCAGGGCGGCTTACAGTGCGTTAAGCAATAGCCTTCATACTACCCGAGGCCTTCTCGGGTATATTGATACCCGAGAAGGCCTCCACCTCCAAAATTACAGAAGTTAGCTCAAGAGTGGAATGGAATGGAAAAATTCTATCCTGGTGCCTAGCATTACTTTATGTAGAAGAAGCTGTAGAAGGAAGTCTCTGAACTACAACATTTAAGGGTGTGGAAGAAGCCCAGACCATTTTAGGTCCTAGATAATGAGCTGTAAGAGTAATCATGAGGAATATGAGGAACAACTGCAATCAAGTCGATGATAAAACAAAAGAACATTGAGATTGAAGCAGAAACGTAATTTGACAAAACTTCTCAGATTTGACCCTCCCTAGTTCTACCGTAGACGAAAGGAAAGAGAGGGAGGCACATTCAGACTTATAAGATTCTACTACTGTATAACCTTATAGTAAAAATACCATTAGCATTGATAATCATGGTTTCATTGTCTGGTTTGTCTTGAAGGGCTGACACTGTATAAGAAATCAGGTTTTCATCTGTGCCCAAGTATGAATTACTAACTGGTATAGGAACTAGTGGGATGTGATCTTGTTTACTTGTCCATGTTAATAATGTAGCACAGAGACCACATGTTTTTTCAGTCTGAGGATTTTTGTGTGGAATGTAATAGGGACCTTTCTTTAAAGATATGCAGGCAAAAAAAGTGGTAGAACCAGGGCAAAAATAAAGTTCTAGCACTGGACTTTGTACTATAGAGGGGATACAAACATACAGAGAAAAGAAAATGAGAAAGCACCCTAGCATTTTATTGAATGCAATTTTATCTTCCATGTAATTATTATAATTATTCATACTCAAAATGTCAACATCATGGTTTTAAAACTAAAGCTACTATTTTCATGCAAATACTTATACAGTACCTGAAGGATATTGTGGCTATTATAGTTCTAAAAGTTAGATTAATTATAAAGTGTATCAATTTGAGGAACTATAGGCCAATAAATGATGAGATCTTGTACAAGTTAGAATCCATTAATTCTGAGTTCTAATGAGTGACAATCCTTCCAGACTAGACATAGCCAATCAGTCAAAAGGACTAATACTAAAAGGGTTATAAAAAGCTATTCCTTATGGGAAGACTTGATATAGACAGCTACATTTAACCTTGTTGCTGGTATCCTTACGATTTATATTGATATTATTTCCTGATTGCTTATTTGTACCCTATGACTATCATTAAGTGTTGTACGTTATGATTCTTGATGAACGTATCTTTTCTTTTATGTACACTGAGAGCATATGCACTGTTGTAAATCAGAGGTCCAGGCTTTTGCTCTGTTTCAAGATGTCTCCAAGATGTCTCTAAGATGTCTCTCCAGACTTCGTAGAGAACTTTATTTTTATACAGTTTTACACAAGCAGACAAAAGGTAGCACAGTAACAGTATTCTGATTGGATAGAAGTTATTCACCCCCCTCTCAAGTTGCCATCTTCTCTAGGTGAGCTTATATTAGATCATCCACATCCGAGCCAATTATGAAGTAATGCAGTAAGCAGAAAAGACCCACAGATCACCAGCCGGCAGTGTGCTGCTACAGCCTGGCACTGAGACCCTTGACCTACTGACCTACAATACACCAAGACAAATTCCTTGTGTGTCCAATCACACTTGGCCTATTCTATTCTATTCTATTCTATTCTATTCTATTCTATTCTATTCTATTCTATTCTATTCTATTCTATTCTATTCTATTCTATTCTATTCATTTATGCTATCCACCTCTAAACCTATATTCAGGAAGGATTTTTCTCTTAGACTAGATCTAACTTCAACGTTTACTTTTTGTAAAATTAATTATATATACACTGGTTCTATTCAGTGTAACAAAAATTAAAGGAGGCATTTCATTCATGTTCACACAAGCTGTAGCAGAAGAATCAGCGTAACTAGTCCAAATGACACCTGGCAAAATAATGATGTATCGAGCTATAAAGCAGAATCCAACTGTTTGGCTTGACATTTTATCAAGGACAAATTCTCATGAACAGCATGTATTTTGCATTAGTAAAAACCTAAACATTTTACCCTGGATTTTTATGTAATATAGCTTCTGTTATTTATATAAGTGCGTGTGAGAATAAGGGGAGGGGGGAAGACAGATCACAGATTGGAGTGATTGAATTAATTTTGCTATGATATAAAATATTTTAATTAAGGGATTAGGCAGAAATGGAATTTCAGTCTCTATTAAACGTAAAAGCTATATGAAATCAAGCCATCAGTTTGGCAAGGGTAAACAGAAGACCAGCAAAAAGATGATTTAAGAACTACATTTCTAAGATTGAACAAAGTAAAAAGTTAGGGACACTCCCCCCAACAAGTCAGGCTGCAAGTTATTAGAACTTGTCTTGAAATGTTTGTACTCAGTGTGGAAGATGGTATTTATAAATAGTCAATTACTCATAAAGTGTTCTCAGGTGGATGTAATTCATGACCCAGCTTGTAATTTCTAGCTTCTGACACTCCTTAGGGCTGTGTTACATGACACACTAAACTTTGACAGGAGGCTAATGAGACTTTGTGCATCATCATCTTAATTCCATCCCCATTGAGTGTGATGTTTAAGCAAGTTCTGAGGCTTATTGAGCGGGGTGGGAGTTTTTTATTCATGACTTTGAAATGTTGAGCGATAGTTAGCAAAGAAAAACCTCTTGCTGCAATTAGTAATCTTGTAAGTTTAATTAGATTTTTGTCCCATTGAATGAGGATTAATGCCAGAAGTGGAAAAAGTTGAACAAATATTACATCAGGAAATACAAATCAGGGAGCTATCCCTGCAGGTATATTTTGGTCTTAGAGAATTTGTGGTGTGAAAGCAAAAAATAGGCTTAAACTTAACTCTAGCAAGACAGAAAAGTCTTTCCCCTACTTTTTATTGTGTAATTATAAATCTTGACAAATTATATTATGTCCATAAAATGATATTTATATTATATAATCACAAATTCTTGACATCCTATTATTTGGATAACTTAGAGAATTGGAAATAAAGGAAAAATTCAGAAAAACTGCAGCTTTAACTATTCTGATCTTTGCTGGCATTGAAAAAAAAAGCTTATAATTCATTACTCTGACCCTTACTGCCAACTTTCTAAGGAATAATCTTATTTTTATTTCTCTAGAATACAGTTCACTTTTGTCTTTTTCTTTACCAAGTAAACGAAAGTATCTCTACCATCTTTCCTTATTGTCAAATGTCAGTTTGCTAAACCTGCTGGTGGACATAATGTAACTTTTTTTAAAAAAAAATTGATTTATATGCCGCCCTTCTCCGGAGACTCAGGGCGGCTTACAATGCGTTAAGCAATAAATAGCCTTCATACTTTTGTATATTTTTACAAAATCAGCTTATTGCCCCCACAAACTGGGTCCTCAATTTACCTACCTTAGAAAGGATGGAAGGCTGAGTCAACCTTGAGCCTGGCAAGATTCGAACTTACTAATTGCAGACAGCTGGAGTTAAATTACAATGCATTAGTCTGCTGAGCTATCCAGGCTCCTTTGGCTTTCTTAATTTTTAGCATTAATTCAAATGTTTCATTTTCATTATGACTCTTATAAGTCTTCTTTACTTCCAGGAGAGGTGGGTTTCAGCAGGTTCTGACCAGTTCTGGAGAACCAGTAGCCAAAATTTTGAGTAGTTCGGAGAACTGGTAGTAAAAATTCTGACTGGCCCCACCCCATCCCCATCTATTCTCTGCCTCCCAAGTCCCAGCTGATCAGGAGGAAATGGGGATTTTGCAGTAACCTTCCCCTGGAGTGGGGTGGGAATGGAGATTTTACAGTATCCTTCCCCTGCCACGCCCACCAAGCCATGCCATGCCCACCAAGCCACACCCACAGAACCGGGAGTAAAAATTTTTGAAACCCACCACTGACTTCCAGGTGACAAAATGGGGTAATCTATAAATATCAAATTGTTAGTGTTTCGAATTTCAGTATTGATTTCATCTCTTGTCTTTTCCAATTGTTTATTCTTATCTGGTATTTTCTGGTGTAAATGTGTATCCTTAGCTTACTCTCTTCCCTATTGTGAGCCATTTTTTTTTCTGTTGCTCTTCAATTATCAGCACTGTATTTTCAGTCAATTACTTAGTTTAAAGATTAGCCCTCCCTCCAATTCACATTGT
Source organism: Pantherophis guttatus (assembly GCF_059756535.1). Taxonomy (NCBI): domain Eukaryota; kingdom Metazoa; phylum Chordata; class Lepidosauria; order Squamata; family Colubridae; genus Pantherophis; species Pantherophis guttatus. Next base: position 27,414,033 of record NC_142067.1, read on the forward strand.
TTGTATGAATATTCGATAGGGTTTCACTGCAGCTGCTATTTCCCATTCTTCAAACCACCACAGACTTGGACAAAATTTTAATTACAAAGAAGAGCCTTGAAGATATCAAGCAAGGAGTCCTGAGAGGGAGCCCCTCTCCAAAAGAAGAGAGGGAAATCAGGGAAGGGGAATAATGAGATGCTTAAGGCTGAGCTGTATTAATTTTATGCTATAACCAACTGATTAGATTAGCAAATGTTTACTTCTTGCAGCTTTAAATCTGAAATTCAGTCACACTTTAAAATAGTTTTAAAAACATTGTCACCTGGGAATTGCTTGTAACGCAAGGAAATTAAACAGCAACATGTTTTCCTGATGGATCCTGCGTTTGTTTAAGAATTCAATGCTATGAAAGCTTCCGGAGCAATTCAATATGTTTATTCATTCTGTGGATTAAAAGACTATCAGTGCAATCCTAGGAGTTCGGTTAAACAGACCTTTAGGTAAGTATATACATAAGCATATGTAAATAATATACACATTATTTCTGCTTAAATTTCAGGTTAGATTCACTTCAACTGTACATATTAATGATCTACTTTAACAATACTTACATTTTAATCCTGTCTTTTCTCAAAGATGCTACAGATTGAGGATTGTATTCCACATGTCTGCTGCATTCTAGTGCAGTAGGAGTACCTAGATGTACCCTGGTGCCCAACAGTATTCTTGCCTCTGGAGGTAGACTCATAGATGTTGCTCAGATTCCTAAAGCTTTTAATTCCTGGGAACTATAACACTCGTGCCATGGGCAGTTATTTGGAACAAATCAGGAACTCACAACCACCTATGACTTGCACGCTTAGGACTTATTTGTTTTTGTACCAAGATAGTGAACTGTGATTGGTGAGGTGATTCCTTATATAGATGGATCATCACCTGGTCACCCTATACAGTTGGCATCATCCATCCACTGCAGGAACACAGGGCCAGTTCAGATGACTTTCCCATGGTGGGTTTTCTTTCTTTGATCCATTTGATATTATTTGGCAGTTATCATTTTGGCTCAAGACTGCTAATCATTTACTTAGATAAAACTGGCACCATAAGAGCAATCCCGACTTCTTACCCATTTACATTATGAGAATAAATTGAGATCATTTGTATCTTAACTTCCAAGCATGTTTTAGATCAGGATATTCTACCATGGATGAATGCCCAATGTTCATGTAGTGGAGAAAAACTCTAGTTCTATTAAACACACCTTTTATGTTGCCTTTATTGATTACAGGGCAGCCTTCCATTCAATTCCTCATGAAAGCCCATAGAGGAAGTTACTCAGAACATCCACTGATCTTCACTTTCTCAGGTTGATAATTCTGTTCTACCAGGATACTGCCATGCAGATTAGAGACTATTGCAGTGGTGACTTAACAACCCCATCCCTAGCTTCTAAGGTATCAAACAGGGCTGTAACCTTGCTCCTTTTTCAGTTTCTATATAAATGAGATATTGTGTCCTTTCTAACCAGAAGTTCACTCTCCAAGACCTTTCCACCTTCCCATTTCAATTATTTTGTGTACGGCTAATATGGCTATTTTATCCATTACACAAGTACCTTTCATAGATTCCTAGTTGCTTTTGTATAGAGCTGTTCTGAGAGTATTTCTTGAAATCAGGTATTCAAAAGCTGTGAGTATAACCTCAAAGAAAAGGAGGTAATGTTGCAGCTAAGACAATGCTCAGATAAGAGAAATCTAAGCCCAGAGCAGGAATGGAATTTGAGAAAGTATCTCTGACTTGAGTCTTTATAGTTATCTTTAGGATAAAAGTGGGGAGGACAAAGGTACATTCAGAGTTGCAAGAGATTGTTACTGTAACCCTACAATAAAGGTAGTTTTAGTATTCATGACTTTGATGTTCAAGCCTGGTCTATTTTGAAGGGCTGACATAAACCAAAGTTCTAGGGGATTTTTTTCAAGGATGCAGTTAAAGTCCCCTGTTAAATGGGAAATTAAATCAGTTGATCTAAGTTCCTTAGAGCTAGATGTCAACCTGATCTAAAGACCAATTGATCAGGTTAAGAACTTCAAGTATCTAAATATCCACTTCAACTCTTCACCCATTGGTATAATCAGTTGAGTGAAGTTTTTATTAGAACTCAAAAAGCTTCTAACACAATCTTAAAACATATCAGTTATCAAGGTAATACCAGTAATTAAGTTTCTGTAGCAATAATATTGTACAAAGTAAAGGTGTTGGGTCTATTGTTATATAGTGCACAACTTTGTGTTTATAAGGATGCCCCCACTTTAAAAGCTGTTTAGTCCCAGTTTCTGAAATCCAAACTTCATGTCATTCACTCAACTTCAAATGCTCTTTGTTCAGGTAGAATTTGGCTACATTTTTTCTTGGGATCCACCTGGGGTTTTGCTTGCCTCAGATTTTGGCTAAAACAAATATTTTGGGGCAGGCTAGGGCTAAGGTTAAATCAGTAAGCCATCACTCTTTGCATCATGCCTAGTGTCTAGCACTCATAAATCTCATTGGCAGAAATTTCAGTTATTTTTCTGATGAAGAAATTACAATCTCACTTCTGCAAGACCTAACTCTTGACTTCTGGTCGGGTGTTTGGAAGGTATGTTCTGTGTCTTTTAGGCTTGGTATCAGGTTTTAAGAAAGATGACTGGTTAGTGGAGGGATAGCTGTCTCTGAACCACAATGATTTCTGGGTTACTGCACTACAGTGAATTTATTAATAATGTAGTACAAATACAGCCAAAAGCAGTGGTGAAATGTAAAATTTGTTGCTACCAGTTCTATGGGCGTGACTTGGGGTTGGTGGTAATATGACTGAGTGGGCGTGGCCAACTTTTTTTTTTTTACTTTTAAAACCATTTTTTCTACCACCTCTTCAGCTGAAGGTTGTAAAAAAAATGCTTTTAAAGCCTCTGACGATCCCAGCTGACTTCCTTATCGGCAGAGGCTTTTTTTTCCTTTTAAAAACATTTTTTCTACAACCTCTTTGGCTGAAGAGGTTCTAGAAAAAATGCTTTTAAAAGCCTCTGATGATCCCAGCTGACTTCCTTATCGGCAGAGGCTTTTTTTTCCTTTTAAAAACATTTTTTCTACAACCTCTTTGGCTGAAGAGGTTCTAGAAAAAATGCTTTTAAAAGCCTCTGATGATCCCAGCTGAGTCGCGCAATCATCAGAGGCTTTTTTTTTAACTTTTAAAAGCATTTTTTAGGCCAAAGAGGTTGTAGAAAAAATGCTTTTAAAAATAAAAAAAAAAGCCTCTGATGATTGCACGGCTCAGCTGGGCAATGGGGGTGGGGGTGGGGGTGGGGGAGAGATTTTTGCTATCCCGCCTCCATCGCATCGGTCCGAACCGGGAGCATTTCATCCCTGGCCAAAAGATAACATTTCAAAGAACATTGGGGGGGGAAAAAGTCAACTTCAAATGCTCTTGTTCAACTAGAACAGTTATCACAGTCTCACAACAAACAATATTGGGTTTTCTTATTTGTAGTTTCCTTAAACCCTAGTTTGAAATCCGTGCTTGCAACTCGTTGTGTTGTTAATCTAGCAAATTACAATGTAATTTGAAAGCGATAGTATCCGAGTCTTTGTTGATGGACGTTTACGTGTGTGTGTGTGTGTGCGCGCGCAGGACTTGACTTAGTATCATCCCAGCCGTAATTGATCTGCCCAGCCCAGCCCAGCGCGTCTCTGAAACTCATCACAACAAGAAACAACAACAAAAGAATGAGAAATCACGAGGGGGGGGTGGGAGCCAACTCTCCGCAGACAATCCATCTGAAGTTTTATTATTTCGATTTTCCAACCGCGAGGAATTTCCATCCAGGGGGTAACGACGCCGCCGCGCGTCGAGAGAACGGGTGGGAACTCGCCGTCAGGCCAGGCAAAAAGTTTCTCCACCCGGCAGGAGGCGAGAGATCTCTATGGAGATCCCAGGTTGCCACGGGAGCTGCCCTCCGCATGCAAGCGGCAGAGCGGGCGGGCGGGCGACCGCCGGCTCTAACTGGCCGTTCCCAACAGACGCGGCCGGCTTGAAAGTAATTAGAGCGCACGCCGAAGGGCCGGCGGACGGGGCGGTACGGCGTCGTCGGGCGCTGATTGGCTTACCGGCTATATAGGCTGGGACGGGAGGCCGGCGGGGGCTGCGTTAAGTCCTTGTCTGGCTCCGTTGGTTTTTTTTCCCCCCTGCCTGGACTAAAGGAATCCTAAAGGCACGCCTTTCGCTACAGGTGGGGAGGAGAGGAGCGGGGAGCGGCGGGGTTATTGCAAGAAGAAATGGGTAACTTGTCGCAAGGTCCTTTTTTGGGGGGGGGGGTTGCTCCCGGCAGCGCTTCTTTTGGGGGTACAGCCGAGGGGCGATGGGGAAGGAAGGTTGGTTCAGCACTCGGAGCGAACCACTCCTTCTCCCACCCTGCCCGCCTTTTTAGTTTGCCTGGAGTTGGTAGTTCTAACAAATCGAGCCATCCTGAACTTTTCCCCCTTCTCTCTCTCTCTCTCTCTCTCTCTCTCTCTCTCTCTCTCCCTCCCCCTCTCTCTCCACCCCCCCCCCACCCCGGTCCTTAATGTGATGGGGGCTTGGGGAAAATTGTTCTGCTTTTTTTTTTTTATTTATTTGATTTATATGCCGCCCTTCTCCGGAGACTCAGGGCGGCTTACAATGCGTTAAGCAATAGCCTTCATACTTTTGTATATTTATACAAAGTCAGTTTATTGCCCCCACAATCTGGGTCCTCATTTTACCTACCTTAGAAAGGATGGAAGGCTGAGTCAACCTTGAGCCTGATGAGATTCGAACTTACAGTAATTGCAGACAGCTGGTGTTAATAAAATTAACAGAAATCATTTCTTCCAGAGCTCACCCATAACAGAAGATCATGTGGGGGGGGGGTTCCCCCCCCTTCAAACTCTTGTTCTGGGAGACTTAAATAAATGTTATTTTCCCCCATAGCAAGCTTGCGTGTCTCCCAATGTCTTAATTATCGGTAATAGTAACAGCGATTAAGTAGTAACAGCGACGGACTAGACGTGCCTTCTAGGTAACTAGCGTCTGGATTCATGCAGTTTTGTAACCATGATTTGGTAAATAAGCCCTATTGGCTCAGTGGGCTTATTTATACTAGATCGAAACACTGTGGCTTTGTGATGCATGAATATAGTCTGTGTATCATGGGATTTCGACTTGTTTTCTTGGAAGAGATTGACGGAGACTTGGTTTTATGGATGTAGCTATGTGTGCATAGCACACTGAACTGCAAGCTAGTCTACTATAGATTAATTTACTTAAGTGTGTGAACTGAGCCCATTTCCTCAGGTAATGGATTAGCATCTTGCAAACTCATACTATTGTGTTAATTGAATAGATTAGAGATACCACAAATATCTTACAGCTGTGTGTTCCCATAAGACCTTCAGCTACATTTGATTTATAAATCAAATTAAAAAAAAAAAAGACCTTCAGCTACATGCCCTTTCGGCCAATTGAAGTCCATAGCTTTCAAATGACAAAATTATCCTGGGGAACAGTGTTAATCCTATCATTGCCATCTTCTTTCAAAAGCTTACTGAATTTGAGGAAGATCATAGATGGGGAGGTATGCTAATACAGTTCTAATATTTGAAAACCAATGTATAGGCGGAGTGGGCAATTAGCTGAATGTCTGTTGATGTGCAGTTTCTCATTGTGAAGATAATGGGAGTGCTATGGAAACCCTGTGAAAATGTCACATGCTCGAAGATTTTCACTGATATGTGCTAAACCAAAGAGAGTAGCAAGTTGATTAAAAAACATAATTGATGATTTTTTTGGGTTTTTTTCCCCCCAGGATCAGCTGCTGATTTGCAGGAAATGTATCATAGCAACAAGGATGATGAGATGGTACAAGCTGGACTTCGGGGTGCTCTGCCACTTCCAGTTGTACCCCATGACAGTCAGAATTCCCAGCACAGAGTTATTCTTGGGGAGCTGAGAGAAAATGGACAGTGTCTAAGATCCTCTTCCCATGTAAGTTGGAAAGCATTTTGGATTAACCAGGTGTCTAGGTGTCTGAACAGAAGGGAAAAGTGTGGTGGCTCGGTGTTTCTTTTTTTAATCCTTAGAACTTTCCAAAATATATTCAGTTTCAGTTCTCAGGTTTGGAAGTCTTAACACAAGCAGATGATGTCAAGGTAGGAAAGCTTCCCTTAGCTCTGCAGGACCAGCTGAAGCTTTTGAATGCTTTTCAAGGACAAGCTGGGCATTGCAGTAGTGATCAGCAGACTACTAAGGCATGAGTGACCATGAGCAGTGCCTCCAAATCTATGAAAGGCTACAACTAGCACCCAAGATGTATTTGGGCAAAAGTTATCTTGGCCATGGCCCCCACTGCTTTTGAGCAGGAGCTGTGAGTCCAGGAGGATTTCCAAATTACACTCTGGGGAAAAGTAACCCTAGCCAGTTAACAATGGCAAATCCCAAGATATGGGGTACCCTAAAGCCCTCAGCTATTTAGTCTTGTCAGGTTTGAGCTGAATCTGCTTCATTTCCCAAGAATTGTCAAAGTACCTGCACACCACCACTTGGCCCAGGAGAGAGATGTACAATTGTATCATTAGCATTCTGATGACACTTGACCCTCTGCCAATGAAGGTCTTCTTCCAGCAGTTAAATGACAGGATTTTTTCCACCACCACCGAACCAGCCTTGGAAAGAAGAAAACCATTGAAAAACTCTGCCTCCCATTCCCATCCAGCCAGAAAAATACCATAAATGATGGTATTAAAAGCTGAGACTTCCAGAGGTCATCTACATGCATGATCAATGCCATCTTGGTACTACATCCTGACATGAAGCCCAAATATAATGAGTCCAGAGTCTGTTTCCTCCAGAAGGAAGCTATAGACCTACCACTTCTCAATAACCGTTCATCAAAAGAAAAAGTTTGAGACAGGATGAAAATTGTCCAGTACTTCATGTTCTAAACCGGCTACTTCTGATCTTGGGCTGTTGGAATCTGAGTTATGGGTCCCATCATAGCCATGCAGCGTGATCTATAGCCAATGATAAGAATTGTGGTCCATCAACACTTAATGACCAAGGCTGATCTGAATAATACTGCTTTCATTTTTTTTATACAGAACTATAAAAAGTAAAAGTATCTGGAAGTTGAGTCATGGCAACTGGACTTCTTTTCTGCTTGGTTTAAAATGTTTGCTGCTTATCCAAGTAGTTTCTTCAGTGTATTCTTTTTCAGGGAATTTCCATGATGAGAGCAGTATCTGGATCAGAAAATATGTTTCCTATGACTGGCAAATATCTAATGCCAACCTCTGTGTCATCCAAAAAAAGCTTTACTGTTTACATAGATAAAGTGGAGGAGAGAAGCAAAAATGATTTTATAGCTGCAGAAGAAGTGGAATATAGTATGTGTGAAACTGAGACCAGTACAATAAAACCTAACCTTCATCTACTGTTGAACTTAAGTACAGGTAACAAATCATTTAATTGGGAAAAGATGTTAACTTCTTGCGTTATATGTTGCCTCTTATGAAAGCAGCATTTGAATGTTAAGGAGCACTTTTTGAATATTTTGCTGGTCTAGTGTCTCCAATGTTGGTGGATAAGTCTCTGCAAAATGAAGATTATGAGGGTAACGAACTGGACATGAGTATTGATGAATATGCAGAAGATATTCATAATTATTTAAGAGATGCAGAAGTAAGTAAAAAAAGTAAACAGACTTGCTTTAGTTCTGTGTAATATTATCCTGTAGATAGTGTCTATGTAACACGTATACTGCATGAATTTCAATCTTCCTTTTTGACACTGTCTCTTAAACTTCATCTTGGAGAATGTTTCCTTATTGTTTATTATTCCTAGAAACTGCTTCCCATTCTATCTGAACAGCTTTAAAATTGATGATATTGATTTTGCATTCCATACTTGCTAAGAATGGCTACTAAAAGAGGATAGTTCTATTGTTGCATAGCTCTATATGCATTTGTGCACTGCTGTCTCTCTGCATATTTTAATTTCTATGACCACCTGCTTGTGACCACCTACTTATTCTGGGGGGAAGTAGTTTTGAGAGACAGTTCTTTATTTTACCACTATATATTCTTTACTCTCTTTTCCTTTTTCTGTACTATAAGGTAACGTATATCTTACAATTTAGGTAACATATATCTGACAAAACATTCTAATTAACAGAAGACAGTAACACTCTTATTTTCAAGACAGCAAAATGCTTCTGTGGCTGTGCTACAGATGGTTTCATGTTGTTTTGGATAGTTTTGGTTTAATATTAAAAGAACTCACTTTGGTGTACTCCTACACCAAAATGATTATAATATTTTCTGGACCTATATTGGGCATGAAACAGTGAGAAAACCTACCTTCCTTAAAACAAAGTAGGGAAGACTGTTAGGCTTAATCATAATTGCTTCCCAGAAGCCATCTTTGCCAAACTATTGTGTATCCTCCTGTTCTCGTATCATGATTGGCTCTGTTATCTTAAAGGCAACACTTATATATCTGCAGCTCTCCAAGAATATTGGTATACTACTTCCAAAATTTTCACTTGGTGTAATTACTGCCTCATTTTATCATTCAACTTACAAAACTTTTCAATATTTAGGGGAATCTATAATTTCAAAGTTAGTGGCAATTCTTTGAGCCATCCACATAAACAGCAAATCTATTGTCCATTTGGAGATTTCCAGAGAAGCACGCTAGCACTCCAAAATGCTTTTTAAATCTTAGCTCACTGGATCCATACATTGTTGCTAAAACAATTTATACCTTATGTGATATGTGGCACTTATTTTTGTGACTTTGCACCAACAATACAAAGATATAGGCGTTAGCAAACACTTTAGAGCAGTGGGTCTCAACCTTCCTAATACCGCGACCCTTTAATACAGTTCCTCATGTTGTGGTGACCCCCAACCATAAAATTATTCCTAAAACCATTGAAAATATGTGTTTTCCAATGATCTTAGGCGACCCCTGTGAAAGGGTTGTTTGATCCCCACAAGTTGAGAACCACTGCTTTAGAGGATGAAGTGGAATTTGACAAGTTGTAACAATGGAGGAACCAAGAAGAATTTCAACATGGACAAATGCAAACTCCTGCACTTGGGTAGAGAAAAATCAAAAGCTACACTGTAGGATGAGGGAATATTGGATATACCTACTTTTTATCTAGTGCATATAAAAACGTAATTGGTTACCTTGGTCACAAGCTAAATATGAACCAATTATATGAGGGAGCTTCAAAAAAAGCAAATGCAATCCTAGATTTCCAAATATACATAAAGAAGATCCTGTCAGTATCAAGAGAAGTCATCATTCCTCTCTTTTCTATGTTGATCAGATCACAACTAAAACACTAGGCCATCAACCCATTCTAGGAAGCATATTGGCAATCTGAAGGTGTCTTCATGAGAGCATCTAAAAATGATGAAAGGCCTGGAAGGAAAAAAAATTAAGGATTGATTGGAATAGCTTCCAAGAATGTTAAGTTTATCATGGACAAGATGAGATAGAATTATTCAGAGTGGTTCCAGAAGACACAGCAAGTAATAAGGGATTTAAATTACAAAGAAGGAAAAATGCCATAATGGTAAGGAGTGTTCAGCCATGGAACAGATTGACTTGGGAAGTGACAGACACTGTTAGTGGAGATATTTAGACAGAGGCTGGATGGTCATCTGTTGGGATTGCCGACATGGTAAATTTCTGCATTGGGCAGAGGACTGAACTACATAGATTTCTAAGGTTCTCTCCAACCTTTGTGTTCTATGATTGGTAGTTATAATAAACTATTTTAGATATAGTGGTTCAGAGATCCACAATTTTACCTCTCCCTAAACCAGCATTTTTGTTTTTTTCATTCAATCCAAAAGTCCTCAAGATCTGCCCCAAACGGAAGGGGAGATGGAGGACTAAACTTTTATTTCTTGCCCAATGGCTCCATCAGCCAGCATTCTTGGAACAACTTGGAACATTCATAGATAACTTTCCTGATAGAATATAGTCAGTATTCACACATTCTATTAGGTCACAGACTGTATACTGAGTGTCACAATTGTTGACATCTTGTAGCACATTAAACCAAAGCCAAGTCAAACATATTATGGCTTAGTGCAATATGTGTAGAAGATATATTCCCTTTGCTTATTCTAAAGCTAAACCCTTTGTATGTAGGTAAAATACAGGCCCAGACCATGCTACATGAGGAAGCAGCCAGATATAACTTCTGGGATGCGTGCCATCTTAGTAGATTGGCTAGCAGAAGTTGGTGAAGAATACAAGCTTCAGACAGAGACGTTGTACCTTGCTGTGAACTACTTGGACAGATTTCTTTCCTGCATGTCAGTCCTCAGAGGAAAATTGCAACTTGTAGGAACAGCAGCCATTCTCCTAGCTGCGTAAGTATGTTTATATAAAAGACAACCTGTGGCAGATGACTGTTCTTGGATAGCTTATCAAGGTGATAGAAATGGCTGAGAAAAAAATGCAATAAAGCATTAGTATGCTTCCAGTTTGGTCCCATATTTTTCCCAACCTCCATTTCCAGCTTTTATTGTTCTGCACCAAACAGTTTAAAACAAGAGTTTTAGAGGGGCTTGCAAGGGATACTTGTCTTTGTGTTCATGCATCAGAACATATAGTATATCCCTCTTATGAAAACATTTTGAAGATCTCAGCCTGTCTGGCAAGCAGGGAAGTTACAATCAGAGGTGGGATTCACTTACCTTCCCTACCAGTTTGCAAATGTGAGTGCACGCGTCCCCTCTACTTATGTGCACGGCCTTCCGCGCACCTTCGCGCATTACATCCGTGTGGGTGGGCGGAGCCTCCCGCAGTCGCCACTACTGGTTCGCCCGAACTGGACAGAACTGGCTGAATCCCACCTCTGGTTACATTCACAACACATCCTGCCCATCCTATCCTATGCTAGAGATAAAATCTGATATTGGATCCTCATTTTGGATCTGCACCCTAACTTGAACTTTACCTTACGTAAGCACATGTTGATGATTTTGACAAGTCCCCAGGGCAGGATTAAAAGAAAAGCTGTTTTGAATGCAGATTGGTTAGCAGGCATAGTTCCTAGTTCACTGTATCTTACATTTCTACAAATGCCTACAAGACATGGCAGACAAGTCTGTAAGAATTTGATATCAAATTCCCTAGTTTGTCTATTTTTATATAATCCCTTAATATTTGATAATATTAACTGACACATTAATGTATTTGTTATATAGACTACTTAGATATTAATACATTACAGAGTCATGCATAAATGTTTATAAGAAAATGTAAAAGTGAGTCATGAATAAAAAAAAACTTTTGAGGGGTAGGAGATGAGGTGAATGAGCTGAGTTGAGTGAGAGATTTTAGCTGGTATAAATGATTGGATGACAGTAGCTATAAGTGAATAAAGTACCAAACTAGGAAAGTTTAGCCAATCCTCAGCCTTAGAACTCAGTGGCTAACTTTGGGCCATTCACACACACAGCCCAACCTATCTTGTGGGGTTGTTGGTAGGAAAAAAATATGTTGGGGGAACTAATCACGTTGAGCTCCTATTTGAAAGGCAGGAATTAAATTAGTAAATGAATAAAAGTAAGATCTGCTCTGTAATGAAAATGTAGCTCAGGTACATTTTTATTTTACATTTTAAAGATTATGATGCTTACACCGAGTGGTCGTCATGGATTAACTGGATGAAAACACACTTGATATACAATGAATTTTTCTACACCTTTCTTTTTCCTAGGAAATATGAAGAAATCTATCCCCCAGAAGTAGAAGAATTTGTGTACATAACAGATGACACTTATTCCAAAAAGCAACTGTTGCGAATGGAACACCTGCTTCTTAAAGTACTTGCTTTTGATTTAACTGTGCCAACCATCAATCAGTTTCTCCTTCAATATTTACAAAGACACAGTGTAAGTCTTAAGACGGAGAACTTTGCGAGGGTAAGTTCTTTGCTTTATAGGTTATTCTTTGTTTTGTAAGCATTTAAAGGACATCTAGACCACAAAACAAATAGCCACCTATTTGCACTGTGATATCTGTTTTCAAGATATATATTAACCTGTTATGTTGAAATTACATTTTTAAAATACAAATTGATACTTCAGTGGAATTTCAATCTAGGTGTGGTGTATCTGATTAACAGAGTTCATCCAGGCTCTTCTAAAACAGGTGAAGTCTGTATTACTGAAAGGAGAGATTTGCAAAGGAGAGAGACAGAGCTATACATTTCTATTCAGTCTCAAAAGCCTTGGCTGTGAAAACTCTTCCCAAAATTGCTATTGAATCATGAACTCATCATGTTACAGAAGATAGAATTGTCACAAGGAACATATTACTACATTGAACTAATTTAATTTAAACTGAAATCAAATAGGATTTATTAGGATTTGAATTCAAACAAATCTAATTACAGTTTTAACCCTGTCCATTTATTGCATATTATTCCTAAAATGCCATTGGTCTTATTACAACATACTTTTTTTTTTTTAATTTGATTTATATGCCGCCCTTCTCCGAAGACTCAGGGCGGCTTACAATGTGCTCAGCAATAGCCTTCATCCTTTTGTATATTTATACAAAGTCAGCTTATTGCCCCCACAAACTGGGTCCTCATTTCACCTACCTTAGAAAGGATGGAAGGCTGAGTCAACCTTGAGCCTTGGTGAGATTCGAACCCTGCAGTAATTGCAGGCAGCTGGTCTTAATAAGCTTAATAACAGGGTGCCTTAAGCCCCTGTACTACCAAGGCTCTGGTACAATATATTTGTGCCTTGGGATAATTTGATAATTTGAAAGAAGTGGGACAGAACCAGAAGAGTGAGAATTGTCCTCATCTCTCTTCCCACCCCAGGGATAAGTGGGGATGGGATAAGAATACCATTTGCAAAACAACAACAACAACAAAAACCATAAATTCCTTGCAGGAGCCATTGAAGAGCAATATGAAATGATATCATTTAATAAAAGTACAAGCTGTCAAGGACAATACAGCTATGCAAATACAGAATTGGGCAAAGTTGAAAGGAAGTACTTCTTTTCCATAGTTTAAAAAGCAAATAGATCAGTATTACTTTGCTAATGATCATAAGCAAAGTGCAACAAAAGGATGGAAAAAGCTTGTTAATTTTTTCAGCTGAGCAGAAAAACCAGTGTAAATAGGCCAAACCATTAGTAATATTGATACCTTTCATCTTTCCTAATGTTCCTTTCTTTAAAAAAATATTCCGTTTTTTTAGTACATAGCAGAATTGAGTCTCCTTGAAGCAGACCCATTCCTGAAGTATCTGCCTTCACAAATGGCAGCAGCTGCTTATTGTCTAGCGAACTACACTGTGAATCGGCATTTCTGGGTAAACGTTTATTTTAATTTAAAGGGGCTTGAATATGTCTGGGCATTTTTCAAGAATGTTCTACAAAGGATAAGAAGGTTTCTTATGTTTTCTTTAGCAGCATGTTTTATTTTATTTTAGCAACTAGCTTCAGAAATGGCTACTTCAATGAAAAGATCAGTACTATGACAAAACAATTTCCAATGCTTGCTTTTTAGGCTATGCCTCTAAAAAGAATGTTTACAGATTTTAGCATGGGCTCAACAGCTGTTTATTTCAGCACCACAGGCTTTGTCCTGGCACCTTGCTCAGTATTTTATCTCAAACCGAGCAGATGTGAATTTGTCATTGCTGGAATGAGGTGGAGTAAAGCCTGTGAGTAGCAGTTTGCTCCAAAAACAGTCCTAGCGATACAACACTGTGTTGGGTTTCTTCAGTTTTATGAGAATGTTCCCATTATGTACAGCAAAGACCCTAAATTTCCTTCCAGATATATACTTTAAAAATCAAATTATAATGCTTAATGTAACGGAGAAAATTATTAAATATTGAGGAGTTATATGAATTGTATTTAATTATTTAATCCAATCAAGATTAGAAGTTAAATTTTTTGCTTACTACAAAAGCTGCCAAAACTGACAACATGGTAGGACATGACTGAAGTTTCATAATTATAAATGGGGTAAATAGTGTGAACTCTTCAAAACTGAGCAAAGCTTTTTGCCTATAGCTTGAATTGATGTCTTTCAGGATCCCTATATAATGTTTTAAGGTAAGGCTGCTGAGTTGTACAAAGTCTGTCCTAACTTAATAGCTGATTCAGCATAAGTTTCTTTCCAGGTCCTTTCTTGTCTCTCTGAATTTATTTGTAGTACTGAAGCTGTAACTCTGTCTTCTCATGAGCAGCCAGAAACTCTTGCTGCTTTCACTGGATACTCACTGAGTGAGATTGTGCCTTGCCTAAGTGACCTGCACAAAGTATGCCTCGATGCGCCTCATCGACAGCAGCAAGCAATAAGGGAAAAATACAAGCTGACTAAGTAAGTTCTTGGGTCAGCAGCTGCATCTTGTCCTTCTAATCACCATGTCAGCTCGTAATGCCAAATTTGGAAAGATGGAAGCAATCTAGTAGAACTCAAAAAGTGGAGAGGGAGGGACACAGGAGATGGCCTTTGCAACAATCACGATGATGTTGGACCAAAATGCCCTTCATCCTTTACCATTGGCTATACCTATCCAACATAATAAAATTGGAGTTCTTAGGTTGCTTGTCCCATCTATTCAGATTGATAACACTGAGCAGACTACATATATCCATTTCACACAGTATATGGGTGATAGATTCACATGTATGAATTTTTATTTTGTTAAACTCATTGTCTTTCTGTTGATAGGAACCTCTAGTTATTCAAGGTAATAAAACTCCCCCATTATAAGCTTATTGAATACACCTTTGGGATACATTATTTATTGATGTTCATATACTTTGAAATTAATTATAGGAATCTGAAAAATTACTCTCATTTCTTCCTTGAGTATTCTACCAGTGATATATATTCAAAATACAGCATCATTTTAGGTAATAGATAAATATCCTAAAGCAATATAATAAGCATCAGTTCCAAAGATGCCTAACTCTTGCAGACAGAATATAATTTGGGAATGGCAGAATACCCGCAGTTCAGAAACATAGATCTTCCAACATTTATTCCGGTGTGGAATTCTGCAGTAAAACCATGTGTTTTCCTGGGATTGTGTTTGTGCCTGGAAAAGATGCAGCTGCTTTAAAGCAGTTCATATAGGTGCTATGATTCTGTTTGTGGATGGTCTGATGCACATTCCAGAGATGGAAAATGATGTCCTGTACAGCCCTGGTTTCTGCGATCAAACCACTGATCTAGAGCACTGGAACTTAGAGACTGTCATAAGTAATAAGTGGCTTCCTTCTTTACAGATATATGCAAGTATCCCTTCTGGAGCCACCAACTCTTCTACCTCTACACTGAATTGCAGCATGCCCAGAAAAACACAGAAGCTGAAGCACTTGCCTCCTGATCAATAGAGTTGATCAGAATTGTTATTTTTATAGGGCACTGCAGGTCATGTGTCTAATCTGCTGCTAAAACTATTTTTAGACGATCTTTTGATCTATAGCTACTGTATATTGTATTACAAGGACTCAGTATTGTAGTTTTTATGATAAACTAAAGACACTTTTAATAAACATCTTCAAAAGAAAAAAAATTGGTTATTAACTTTGTATATCTCCTTTGCTTCTGAACAGTTTTAAAGAGGTGTGATCATGAAATTTGCCAATAAAATGAAAACTGGTACTATGTCTTAGGGAGAAATGGTGGAGAAAGACTTTATTTAATAGTTTGGTTTGACCTAAATGGATATCTCAAGTTCAAATTCTCCCTTCCGTTTCTCATCTCAAGATAAAGCAATTTAATCTCTACTATAATTAATCAGCCTGGGTTAGATGACAGCTCTCCAGCAAAACGGAAAAACCAGACTGTTATCCAGGATGATCACCTCCTAGAAATCAAAGCTAGAAATAATATAGGAAGCATTAGAGAAGTGGGATGCTGATAATGGAGAGAATTATTAGTACTTATTTCATGCTGGAAGAGCGCTAGAAATTCCTTATCTAGGGAATAAACAGACATTTTATAGACATACATTAAGGATTATGTGGTCATATCCTTTTCACTAAAGTAGTGACACCTTTTTTAAAAGTTACTCTTCATGAAAAAAAAAGTATTTTGAAGCTGATAATCATATTCATTTGGAAAGGTAAAAATTCCCTTGAATCAAGCTCAACCCTTGGTGATTTTTTTTTTTAAATTTGATTTATATGCCGCCCTTCTCCGCAGACTCAGGGCGGCTTACAATGTGCTCAGCAATAGCCTTCATCCTTTTGTATATTTATACAAAGTCAGCTTATTGCCCCCACAACTGGGTCCTCAATTTACCTACCTTAGAAAGGATGGAAGGCTGAGTTAACCTTGAGCCTTGGCGAGATTCGAACCCTGCAGTAATTGCAGGCAGCTGGTCTTAATAACCAGCTTAATAACAGGGTGCCTTAAACCCCTGTACTACCAAGGCTCTTATTACATGGACATGTTCATTTAATTCACTTGATAAAATATGGGAAGCGGTTTGACATTACAATAATAATAATGTTGATAATCTTAATGAAAATTAAAGGAATCAAAATGCCCCGTGGAAATAACACCAAGAGTCTGAATGAAAATGACACTACAGCTACCTGATATCTTTCAAGCTGACAACATCAAGCAAACTGAAGTGAAGAAGAAGGTTAGAAAGAAAAAACAAAACTGGGGGGAATGCCATTAATGCTGTTAACCCCTGGGCAATTCCAATAATTGTTCCAGAATAGCAATAGCACTTATATACCGCTTCACAGTGCTTTACAGCCCTCTCTAAGCGGTTACAGAGTCAGCATATTGCCCTCAACAACCTGGATCCTCATTTTACCGATCTCGGAAGGAGGGAGGGCTGAGTCAACCTTGACCCGGTGAGATTTGAACTGCCAAATCATTGGCAGCTGGCAGTCAGAAGTAACCTGCAGTACTGCATTCTAATCACTGCGCCACCACGGCTCATATCTCATTGTCCTTATGCAAAATGTATATATGGGTCAGGAAGCCACAGTGTGGACAGGCAGGCAAAAGTGAGACAAGACTATATACTCTTATAAATTCAGACTCTCTGCTGAATGTATATTAAGGGGAGCTGGATGGGAAGATGATGATACGTGTTTTTAAAATAGGAAAATGAAACATCAATAAGCTATATTGATGACACTACTTTGACAGTTAAAAATGCAACAGATCTGCACGCTCCAGTAATAAAAGTCAAAGAACACAGTGAAACAATTAGATTAAAATTAAATATTAAGGCTAAACTAAATTACAATAGGCACAACAACCAGTCTTAGAATTGAATGTTTGCAATTATTTCCTTTCATATGAATGTAAATGAATCCCATAAGCTAAGAAGCAATAGTACTAATATCACATCATACATAAGGACTGGGGAGGAAGAAATAAATTTTCCATTATTGTCTTTAGAAGGTTGGTACTATTTACTAGATGGGCAATATTTCATTTACAAAGGAATAATAAATCAAACTCAAATGTGTGCATGAAACTTGGTAGTACAGTGGTCTAAGGCACCCTGTTATTAAGCTGGTTATTAAGACCAGCTGCCTGCAATTACTGCAGGTTCAAATCTCGCCAAGGCTCAAGGTTGACTCAGCCTTCCATCCTTTCTAAGGTAGGTAAATTGAGGACCCAGTTGTGGGGGCAATAAGCTGACTTTGTATAAATATACAAAAGGATGAAGGTTATTGCTGAGCACATTGTAAGCCGCCCTGAGTCTCCGGAGAAGGGCGGCATATAAATCAAATTTTAAAAAAAAAAGTGATAAAGAATTCCCCCCCCCACAAGCCTTTGCTTTGAGAGGAGACATTTTAAATTTGCAAGCTCGCTCTCCTTCTCACAGTCAGAGTTCAGTTGAAAGCCCAGCACAGACTTTGATGGGATAATTTCATGATCTCCAGTACCCAGATCACTACTTAGATGGTGCTAATGACATCTAACAGTGATCTTGACAGCATTCCAAAGTGCAGTCTGGGAACAAATGTACAGAACATACCCATTCTTCATCTCCTGAGATAATCTCAAGATAAATCACAAGACAAGATGACCTAGGACACTTTGAAAAGAACAAAACATTCTAATGTTAACTAAGTTACAGGATCTCGACTTTTATTGCAATTGACATGAGAAGTTGTGATTTAAGTAGAAAGCAGCTGTTGCTGCCTTCCAGCCTTGGATTTTAAAATCAAAGCTACTGCCAAGATTCTCCTTGTTCATGTCATAAATCTGAAGCCTTGAAGGACTCCACCATAAGATGATTCTGACTTTCACAGAGCCTTCAGGTTCATTGACGCATCAATTAAGGCTCTTCCATTTTTCTATAATATTAATTTGTCCTATGTATTATAGTCTGGATGAGCAATTCGGTTCTATCAGTTACAACTTCAATCAGTTACACAGGGGTGTAAGGGGGGACAAAATTCAATTCCCTGAGCCTATTATGAAGTATTATGAAAACGTTTGAAGTGTCTTAGCTCAGCATTCTTCAAACACTGCATATACAATTACAATATATTGAATTACAAGTGGAACATCTTGTACTTCAGAATGTACTTTTGCACATTTTAAGTTGTTTGGTTGTTTCAAGAATTATAAGGCTGGTCAACTTAGCTAGTGTGACTGTGGACAGCATACAATATAAACACACAAAGAATAAATAAAAAATAAAACCCTCTAAAAACAAACTCAACCATCCCCTAATTGCTGTAGGAAGAGCCAGGCCTTAAGGGCTACCTTAAAGGCAAGATTTGGGGCCTATATGAAGAGGGGGGAAGATTACACATAATGAAATTTTGTTTTTCTCTTTATTGCCCATTAGTCTTATGGCTGAATAGTCAAGGATGGACAACTGTCAACATTGGAGATCCATGTGATGTGTACCCATTTAATGCCCCAACACCTAAGCTATTCTTTTCACTTAAAAGTGAGCATTTAGAGGCATTCATGGCACTACGTCCCATTTTCATTACAGTGTCTAAGTCCCATGAAAGCGTAGATAACATCTAAGAAAGCTAATCATGTCACCTAAAACGCCTACATCTTTTGGGTGTTTTATTTGACTTCTTTAGCACATTTTTCCAGTTAAATAAGACCAGCAACTGCATTATGTGTGCTTCCATAGTGGCTGCAATCTAAACTGAAATTCCTTGTTTTTCTAGTTTGTGTTTGTTTCATTACTACCCCAGGGCATTATTCAGTTTTAAAACTTTTTTTCCCTGTATTTAAGAATTTGAATGCATTCACGTAAATTCAGGATACACAATTCCTTAGTAGTCAACAACGCAATAAGAAGCTGAGTTTACATAATGAATCTGGCTGAAAATAACAAGCTGATGTTGGCAGTGAAGATAAAACAACTGAATAAAAAAAGAGGTGCTTCTTTTGGCATTAATAAAATCTAGGTCAGGCTTAATCAACAGTTCACTTTTATGTTTTATGCCTGCATAAATGCACACACAGAGTATATTCCTATCACTTGGTGTACTAAGCCATGATTTGCATTTGTAAAACCATAATTGGCTCAATGTATACAACATGAAGAACCAAATTGCAGCTTAACATAAAACAGGCCTGGATACTCACTGATGCCAGATCAGATCATTAGCTCATTTTATACTGTGCTGAGCACTTTTAGGTTGGTGACCATAATCTCTTATAATTTGACCCCACAAATTTTTAAGAAAATGAGATAATAAAAAGCAGTTATGAAGGTCATTCATGGTGATAGGCAGCAAAGTCTTAATCTATTATCCTTACTTTGTGAGTTGAGTTTTCCCAGAGATGTGTATTATTTTCTCTCCTAGCTCATTTGTCTATGAAGGAATAACATGCATCTCTTCCATTTGTCCTTAGATTCATCTAGATGGTTTTTTGCCAATGCAGTTCTCTTATCTTTGGTTGGCTATTTGCATTTGGATGTTATTCATGATTCTAATCTGTCCTTGAAATTTTCACATTAGTGAAGAGACAATTTTAATAAATTAATAGATAAAATGTTAAGCAGTGACATCAGTTTGAGAAAAGTTGGAAAGAATCCAGCATAATAAAGCTGACAAAATGGAGGAAGATTGTCATTTGGATTACTACATGCTCTTCATAATGAGAATTGTTCTAATGTATAACCATTGATGACCACAACGCCATGGCTAATAAAATTTACATGCTTCTTCTGAAGAGATATCAACTTTTTGTCATATGACAAAGCATTTACCTATCAAAGCTCTGCCTTGTCATCTGGAGTTACACTTGGTCTCTGTCTTGCTTTCCCTGTAATAATTTATCTCATATTTAAATGAAATGTCCACCCAAAGCTTCACATTTCTTATGCCTTTCCCCCCCCCCCCACTAATTTCCTTCATGAAAGATATTTTTTTCCTAATCTGGTTAGATTAGAGAAATAATTGTATTTGCCTTTGTTGTTGCTATCTGATCTCAGTGCTCACTAATAATGCTTCAGTCTAGAGACTAATAGGATTATTGGGATTTCTGGAAGAGTTTTATTGTTATTTACTTTGGCCAAAAAGATTACTGTCAGGTTAATGGGGAATGGAGAATTATGTCCACCAATTCAAATAACAAACAGAATTTGGGCTCCGAAAGGAAAGGGAAGGTCAGTTGCCCCAAACTGAAGATTAGGAAGAAGGTTCTGAGACCTTTTGAGCTCAAGTCACATTACAGGCTCTTCCATGCCTCATTTGCCTCAGAACAAATACATCAGCTGAGAGCCAGAATACTTGGCTTCATCTAAGCTTGGATTGTGGATTGGTACCGGTCCATTGCCTATTAGGAACTGGCCCGCACAAATGGCGGGTGAGCGAATAGCAAAGCTTCATCTACACATCCACAGAATCGTAAGTTGCATGCAAAACCATCCCTTTCCCCCCCACTGGTCTGTGGAAGGCAACTGGTCCCTGGTGCCAGAAAGATTGGGAGGCACTGGTTTAAAAGGAGGGAAAACCTCATTTAGATTCTTTTGGATCACATTACAGTTCTAGCTTCTATCCAAGATGCAGCACCTCTAATCAATCAACACTTGATTATTATTTTTTTAGTACGTCTGTGCTTCACTATCTTTTTTATTCCAATTCTCTACTAAGCCTCCTATTTCCCTGACTATCCAAGAACTGCACATGTCCCCAAATATAATAGAATTGTCCACATGAGAAATAGGGGAATCAATGATATTAGAAGCTTCTGTAAAATAGGAGTTTCAAATACTTTTGAACAGCTTGTTCTGTGAGCAATCTACATTATCTTCTCCCCTTGAAAAATGCTGAGCTGGATTGTTTTTGCTTTAATCTTTGACTAAATTGAAGTATTTAGCCTAATAAGTACTGAATCTCTTCCCTCGTCTGAGCTAGGAAAATATGTTAATTCTATCAAAAGCAAAGAGACATATTTATCTATATTCTGGGAGAAAAGTGAATTTGGAACAAAATGTTATTTTGTAACCTTAAGTTTTATTTGAGCACTAAACCTATGACATACTCAGTGCGATCTGACCTTAGTTGTTTGCTTGCAGATGTTTCATTACTCAACTAGATAACATCAGTGAGAATGAGTGGGGGCTGTCTGCCTTTTTTATGCAATTGTCCTGCCAGTTTTCATAGGAGTATAGTTTTCTTCTTAATGGTTTTTTTTTTTTAAATTTGATTTATATGCCACCCTTCTCCGGAGACTCAGGGCGGCTTACAATGCGTTAAGCAATAGCCTTCATACTTTGTATATTTATACAAAGTCAGCTTATTGCCCCCACAAACTGGGTCCTCAATTTACCTACCTTAGAAAGGATGGAAGGCTAAGTCAACCTTGAGCCTGGTGAGATTCGAACATACAGTAATTGCAGACAGCTGGTGTTAATTGCAATGCTATCAGTCTGCTGAGCCACCAGGCTCTTAATTAATTCCTTGATTAATCTAACTACACCAGTGACTTCACTAGAAGTTGGATCCTGGCTGGGAAGATACTTTGGAGGTGATGGAGACACATCTGAGCCTTGTTATCTGGAAGGAGTTTGAGCCAGTTTTGCTGAAGAAATTGGACAGGGTCCTTTGGAGCTCGGCCACCTGCATTCATGATCCATGCCCTTGTTGGTTGGTTAAGACTTCCAGGGAGGTGGCATGTGGTTGGGTCCAAGCAGTGAAGGAGGCAGTGGTACAAGAGACCATTCTTGGATTCAACAGTATTAGATAACTTTCACCCGGTCTCCAATGTTCCATTTCTAGGAAAATTGTTGAGCAGGTGGTTGGGGCACAGTTACAAAAGATCCTGGATGAAGCAGATTAATGGGATCCTTTTTAGTATGGGTTTACAATGAATGGGTTCAATGGTATTGATCACGCTTGGCAACCTTTGGAGGACTCAGGATGGGATGGTGTATTTATTTTGGTTCTCCGGGACTTCTCAGCAGCTTTCAATACCATTGTACACTATATCCTTCTGGACCAGCTTCAGTGATTAGGAATGGGAGGCACTGTGCTACAGTGGTTCCCCTACTTCAGTGATGGCTTTGTGAGAGCGCGCCTAGCCCACAACCCGGAAGAGGAGCTGCCCAGGGCACATGCGTGCACCAGGGGTGGGTTTCACTTACCTTTGCTACCAGTTCACTTGCATGCGCAGATTGTATTTGATGACATCCGGGTGGGTGGGTGGGTGGAGCTCCTGCCGCCGCTGCTATCACTTTGCCCGAACCAGGGTGAACCGGTAACAATCCACCACTGGCGCGCGCCCGAAAATGAACTTCCAGTTTCAGGTACTGAACTTCCAGTTTCAGCCAGCTACTCTTCCAGGTTTCTGGTGCGCATGTGCATGTGACAATCAGCTGGCCAGCGCGCATGCTCACGCAGGAAAATGGAAGACCAGCTCTTCTAGTTTCTGGCACTGCTGCATGCAAAAAGGCCAGCTGATTGTCATGCGCGCACGCATGCATGCCAGAAGTCCAGAAGAGTAACGGGCAACACCACGCGTGCCAGGCGACATGGCTCCATGTGCCACTTCGGGCATGAGTGCCATAGGTTTGCCATCTTAGCCCTACTTCCTCAAAGATAGTTCCACTTGGTGTTGGTGGGAGAGAGATCAAGCCCTAGGTCCCCGCAATGCAAAGTTACTTCATACCTTAGGTATTTCACTTATCTTTTTAAATATCCAAATGAAACTGTTGGGGGCAGTCATCCAATCCCAGCTAGATAGGTGATATTGTGGCAGTTCTGACTGAGTATTTGGAGGCTGTAAGGGTATGGATGGGGAAGAATCAGCTTCTGCTCAACCCTAGCAAGACAGAATGGCTTTGTGTTTCTGGCACTCCAGGTCCAGATGACATTTTATCCTTGCCTGAATGGAATAGCACTCTCATAGACAACTCCTGCTCAAGAATCATGGCTGGGAGGGGCTCTGCACAGATTTGTCTGGTGCACCAATTGTTCCCTTTCATGTACTGAAAGGCTTTGCTCAAAGTCCTGTTTGGATTACTGCAGTGCACTCTATTTGGGACTGCCCTTGAAGACCACCCAGAAGCTACACAGAGGTGGGTTTCAGCGGGTTCTGACCAGTTCTGGAAAACCGGTAGTGGAAATTTTGAGTAGTTCGGAGAACCGGTAGTAAAAATTCTGACTGCCCCTGCCCCCATCTATTCTCTGCCTCCTGAGTCCCAACTGATCAGGAGGAAATGGGGATTTTGCAGTAACCTTCCCCTGCCATGCCCACCAAGCCACACCCACAGAACTGGTAGTAAAAAATTTTGAAACCCACTACTGAAGCTACAACTAATCCAGAATGATGGGTATGTAATCCCACTGTTGTGTGAGCTGCATTGGGCCCGTTTCCTTCTGTATGCAATTCAAATTGCTGCTTATACTCTTAAAACCTTAAATGGCACATGGGCTGGTTATGTACAAGACCACCTCTCCATAAGGATATCTATCTATCCTATCAAATCAGATATGGTGGACATGTTCCTGGTCCTTTCCCTTAAACATTGCCACTTTATGGAAGCTAGGAAACATGCCTTTCCTGTAGGGGTCTCTGCCCTAGGCAACACTCTTCCCCCTGAATTTACCAGATCGCTAACTTCCTATCTTTCTGAAAAGCACTGAAGTTTTGGCTTTCCCTCCAAGATTTTATGAGAGATTGCATGTCAGAACTTTAACTTTGGTGCTATGTTTTTAATATGTATGGTTGTATTATATTTATGTATTACATTGTTTTGGTTTGTTGCGAAGTCAGCCAGATGTTCAGATTGGATTTGGCATTTTCCTCCACCTATCAAGACCTTCCCAACGACCTAGGATAGGCAGATGTTGATAGTATTATTGTTTAAGAGGTGCTCCAATTGTTTTGGAATTGCAAGGCACCTATTACTATTGATACTACCTTTACTTTCTTTTACCACAGTTGTTCTATTTCTACTGTATTTGTCCTTTGTTTTCTTCAATTTGTTTCTCTTCTATTCTGCTGCATTATTATTATAGTTGGTCACTTTTATCATTGATATTGTTTTATTTGCTTATTAGGAGCTGCCCAGAGTTTGATATAAGATGAGTGGCCATACAAGTGTTTTAAATAAATTAAATAAATAAATGATTCTGATGAGATGTCATCTTTTCTGCTTTTACTTCTGCTTTTCACTTTAAACCTTTTTGAAGTATTTGTTTTAAATTATTTTTACTGTTTGAAGGGGGGGGAACAAATATGTTACTGGCAGATCCCACATTTGAACAAGGGAACCAATTTGTTGTACCTAACACTTGCTGGAAATGATGAATTCATTTCTACTCATAAAAAACAGCGAGGAAATTTGGAAGCTTTGACAACATAAGAGAGCTGAGTCATTTTCAACAACTCATAGTCCTTTGAGGAATATATTTCTTTTCAAGGGAATGTATTGATGTAGTCAAGTCTATGAACAAGGGCAATCTAGAGAAACAGCAGTTGGTTTCAATAACATTTTCAGTAACTAATTATCTTCAGAGAGTTAGGTCTGGGAATAGATAGGAACACAATGTCAGTGTTCAAAGGAGATGCTCTCTTTATCTCTGTAGCTGTTATTCAGGTCGCACTTCCAGGTCATTTTTATTTTGTCTTCTATGTACCAGATGTGACAGACATACAGATGTATATCATGTAGAGTGAATACGTGTGAATGGCTTAGTATTATTCAGTTTTCAGAATTTGCAACAGATTTTTTTTTTTTAGTTAGGGCATGGCAAGTTTTATTTCATATATTCTAAAATGTGTAATGGGCAATGAACGAAAAAGGATTACAGAGCACTAAAGAGATAACAATTTAAAATAAAAGAAGTCATTTGTTTCAAAATGAAAGCCTCTCTTCAAGAACATTTACAAAAATCTAGATAATAACTAAAGTATGCTGCTTTTTCCTATAATGGATACATGTGATTATGAGATAATTTTGAATAGGATATCATATTGCACTAGTGTAATTTGAAACTTGAGGTACTTCTGCCATAAATTCTATTACATACTAGTAACTGCATAAAAGTATTGTATTTTTCTAGTTGCAAGGTACTAACTTTGGTTGGGAAGGCTTACAGCAAGATAGTTGAATAGAGAAACAACAGGAGGAGAGGAATATTGCTACTCTATAGAATGAGGACTATGTGCTCTACAAGGAAAAGAAGAGTAAGCCTCTTGCATCAGTTCACCAGGAAAGGTGTAAAGAAGTGTTTCTCAGCCATGGCAAATTTAAGCTGTAAAGATCGAGAAACACTGGTGAAAGGAAAGCTATTCAGAAAGGCCTTTATTTATTCTTTCTGTGAGGGCATAATAAATATGTCCTGATAGGTGTCTAGATTCATAAAAATAACAACAACAATATACTGATGTATATTCTGCAAAAGAGGATGAAGGCTATTTTGAACATCAGCAAAACAAAGTGTGTTCTGTTCCCACTACATGTTAGTCTGCATGCAGCTCGATATGCAGCTAAACCTACCTATCCTCCAATAAAACAGACCATGTGCGTAGATCTGAATGCTTTATTGAAAGAACAGGATATGATGAAACGGGGGAAAATAGGAATACATACAATGAGAACCAAATACAAGATAGTCAGTATTAAGTTACTGCTAAACATAACAATTAATAAATACAAGCAATTTAAATCTCATCAGCGATGCTCTGTGTGTGGGATGTGTGTTTTGTCTTGGATGACTATGTGCCACAGATTAAGATGGATGCTTCTTTGTGCTTCTGCCTTCTCCAAATGCTAAAGGAAATGGAGTCTGGCTTCCCAGCGTGCACTTGGTTTGAGAGTGCAGGTTGATGGGTAAAATGAGTTGGGTCAGCTTCAAACAATGTACTTGATATTTCCGGCTACTAGATGGGGCTAGAGAGCAACAGTATTATACAGTTATATACTGGGGCATGACAAAGTGGATGTTATATTGAAAGATGGTTTATAGAAATCTTTCTAAGAGACTTAAATGGGGAGACTTTTATCCTATCAGAATTTGACCAGTCACAACTTCCTGGACCATTATCTATTACATTTGTAATAATCATTCTTGATACTCAGGATGAATCCCCTTGGAAGTCAGCGTAAATCATATCTTTAGAAATAAAGTAAAAGTTTAGATCTGTTTTATACCTGATTTGCTTTATGTTCCATTTAAATTTTATGTTTTATTTAACTTTCTATTTAAAGTTAGACTTTAAATTAAAACCTTGCCAAAGGAATGTCTAAACCTAATATTTGGATCTAAAGCTAATATTAAAATATAGCATCTCAAAATCCATAATTGCCTATGGACTTTCAATATCATTAGATCATTTGGAGCTGTTAAGATGCTAAGCTAGTAACACTTCAGATGCAATATCTGAACTAACAGAAAATAGCAGACCTTGATTGATTTTCCTTCCCACAGCAAGTTTGGACTTGGTTAATATTTGGAAGCGAGATGTCAGGAATTTATAGAAATGTAGCCTAGATGGGAAAATCGAAATATTATCATAGAAGAACACAGTGGTGAGTTATTTCTATATTACTGCCAAAACCCACTATATGAGCATGTCCTTGTCAAGAAGATTTTGAGGAAATCTTTACCTTTTCCAATAGATTTGATGAACCACCTCAAGATATTCCTCTTAAGTTAATTTTGGCTTATATAATGGATGTCACTAACGGTTGGTGATAAGCAAATGTAAGGCTCATTTACAAATATTCTCATACTTTCAAGGTATTTATAGGGGTTTTTTTAATGAATAGAAACATATATTTTAATTGGAAATATTTAATTTTAAGAGCCAAGTTGATATTTAAAGAGGGTGCTTCATGTGAGATGAATATCAAGCAGATAGTGAGGTGAATGAAATGTTCAGTAGCATATGTTCTGCAGAGAATTATGAAAAACCAAAATGATTTATGTAGTTCACGGAATTCAGCTTTCCGTGAGATAGTAAACCGCAGTCAGCAAAGCCCTCTCCATGGTGCTTAAATGAAGACTAGATGTTGCAGTAAAATTGTCTTTACAAATGAATAAACAAATGATAGTTTATTTTATTTTATTTATTTATTTGTGAAGCATATATAAGATAACAGGTAAAAGTATAAACATAATTTGAATACATGAAAAGAGTAAGAGTAAAAAGGAATATTAGGACAGGAACGGTAGGCATGCTGGTGCACTTATGCACACCTCTTACAGACCTCTTAGGAATGGGGTGAGGTCAACGGTGGACAGTTTAAGGGTAAAGTTTTGGGGGTTTGGGGAAGAAATACAGAGTCAGGTAGTGCATTCCAGGCCTTGACCACTCTGTTACTGAAGTCATATTTTCTGCAATTGAGTTTGGAGCGGTTTACCTTGAGTTTGTATCTATTATTTGCTCATGTATTGTTCTAGTTGAAGCTGAAGTAGTCACTGACAGGTAGGACATTGTGTCAGATAATTTTATGTACTACGCTTAGGTCAGACCGAAGTCGGTGTAGTTCTAAATTGTCTAAGCCCAAAATTTGGAGTCTGGTGCCATAAGGTATTTTATTGCAGTTAGAGGAATGGAGGACTCTTCTCATGAAATATTTCTGGACTCTCTCAATTATAGTTATGTCCGATATGCAGTGCGGGTTCCAGACAGATGAGCTGTATTCAAAAATTGGTCTAGCAAATGTTTTGTAAGCTCTAGTTAATAGTATAATATTACCAGAGAAAAAGCTACGCAAGATGAGGTTAACAACTCTTAATGCCTTTTTGGCAATGTTGTTACAGTGGGCTTTGCCACTTAGATCTTTAGAGATGAGTACTCCAAGGTCCTTGACAGAGTGAGGGTCATCTATAAGGTCATGTCCATCTAATTTGTATTTTATGTTTTGATATTTTTTTTGCCAATGTACAAGACAGAGCATTTGTTGGTTGAGATTTGAAGTTGTCACTTTTTAGACCAATCTGACACATAGTCAAGGTCTTTTTGAAGGGTAGTTGCATTGTCGGTGGTGTTGAATAGTTTAACATCATCAGCGAAGAGAATACAGTTGGTTTTAATATGATCACAAAGGTCATTTATGTAAAGTATGAAGAGTGTTGGGCCTAAAACACTGCCTTGGGGAACACGAATATTAACAGGTACAAGATTTGATAGAGCACTTCCTATTTTGACCACTTGTTGTCTGTTTGACAGGAAGGCAGCTATCCATTTATGTAGGAGTCCAGAAATGCCATAGGATTTTAGTTTTAGAAGTAATTTGTCGTGTAAATTGCGTCTAATGCTTTGTCCTGATCAAGATGTGTAGTCCATATGTTTTTGCAATGTAGTAGTTGTAGATCACTTTTTTTCTGAAAAAGTGTTTTCTGTTTGTGGGAGAGTAGGTTGTTTGTCTCTAAGTGGAGGGTAATAGATTGATTAATGATTGATTCCATGACTTTGCAGGTGACGCAACATAAAGAGATTGGTCTCTAATTTTAAACTAGGCAAGGGTCTCCCTTTTTGAAGATAGGGATGATAGTTGTGAATTTCTGCTGCTACAGATAGCCACACATAACCATTTCTGTTCAGAAAAGAGACCTGCTATTGTGTGTTATTTAATTAACACCGCTTAATTAATGACAGTCCATATCCTGCAGTTTCCAAATAAACTGCGACATTCATATTAAGTGGCCTCTACAACAGCTGCAGTATGACTTCACAGTGGAGTCAGTGGACTGAGTAAAGATTGCAACAAGGCACAAGGTATCATGAGTCATTACACTGATTGATTGTTAAGATGGATGGGTGTCCCAACTTGCATTAGTCTCAACAGAATGAGAATTTTAATGAGTTTTAATTGCTAATTGCATAGTGTGACTGAGTAGCGTGCATACAGTCATAAAGAGCTATATTCAGAATTCTCAAAGAAGAGAGAAATGAGTTATGACAACAGGATTGACAACTAGATCACAAGAAGAGATATAAATTCTGCTTTGTGATTAGTATGTCTTCAGGCAAGGATTTTGTTGTGAATCACCCAAGCTTGTTCTTTGAATATTTAGTGTCTGAGGATAAGGAACTGGACGTAGACTTATTCCCTTTGCAACCATCTCATAATGTTTCTCATCTTTTCATCAGAGAAAATGCATAAAAGAAGGAATTATAGAGTAGCTTTGATACGTACCTTCTGAATAGAATCACTAGGAACCTCTCCTGCATATAGTGAGCAAAGTAAATGGATTCTTCTAGATAGGGAGTATCTAGCACTATATAATCACAGCTCTTTTGCTGAAAGAAAAAGTAACTTGAAATGGACTTTTCACACAATTAAGGATTTTTCAGACTTTGCCTAAATGGGTCCAGTGGGTTTGCAACAAAACCAGGCATCTTCTATATTAGGAGTGATAATGAGGGAAGAATGATTATAAAAATGTAGACATATAGTCATGGAAACATCACTTCATGGCCAGGGAGATGTAGCAATAAACCTGAATACGAATAAGTGGCTACAATTATGGCAGAATGGGAACAGACCTGCATACCAAAGTAGATATACATTTATTAGTGTTACTCTTAACTTCTATCACACAAGTGCATTTGGACAGCAGGGTTGTGGGTGGAAATAAACACCAGGATCCTGGATGTTCCATCTACTTGAAGACAGCTGAAAGTGAGCGTAAGTGCTAAAATGTAGACAACAACGAGAAGACATTTCTTCCATGGAAAGCAGAGCAGCTCCATAGTGTAGCAGTTCATTTTTTTTCAGACCTACAGCAGTGCAGTCATGTAGGTTTCAAAGGAGGAAAATGGGTTTATTTTCTTGGGAGAAAATGCAAAGTGAAGAAGGAACACACATCAGATTAAATATGGGATGGTTTCTGCATCATGAAAAATACCAGTAGATGGGGAATTTTGGCTGCAATGTATGGCATATGTATGGCATAATTTTGTTGTTGTTGTTGTAAGGCCATACAGTGGTGAAAATAAATGTTGGGTATGATGTAAGACAGTATTTCCCAACCTTGGCAACTGTAAGTTCAACAGGATGCTATCTGGGGAATTTTGGCAGCTGAAATCCACACATCTTAAGAGTTGGCAAGGTTGAGAAGCACTGTGGTAAGCTGTGATTCCAATACCTCTGGAGAACAAACTATTCACTCATCTCTCCTTTTTTATGGTTTATTAAGATTGTTTAATTATTAGTTATGCTAACCATTAAACATCAACAAAATGCTCCTGAATGTAGATTTCCTTAAAAACAAAATCAAGCAAAACGTATGCCATTCTTCCAAGCCTCTATTTTACTACATACAGTAATTAAAAAGCAACAGCAAACGTGCTGATCGGACATTAACTTTTCATAGTGACAGAAGAATAAATATGAACACTGTTAAAATGAATTTACAATTAGAGCCTCAGCCTGGGAAGGAAAGGATTTGAGAGACCCTTGACTACCTCTCCCCATCCTCCACTCTATTTTCTCTTGCTGTACTGGATAATTATCATTGTGGATCATTAAAAGGAGCTGGCTGTTCAAGGGTTTGACATATTTCTAAATTCAAGTAAATGCCAGTTATACTAGTGTAAACCAGTTGGCATAATAATTGGATTTTAAAAATCACAAACCCATTCAACTTGAAAAATATGTCTGCAAAAATATAAGAAATATTATGTTTTCCTTTCTGAAAATAATTTCTGCATTCATATCACAAGAATCACCATCTTGTCTTGTCTCATTTGCCAGGTTTAATGCATCACTTTTTCCAAAGCCGACCTTTCCATTGCTTCATAGGTCAAGTACAATTAAAATATAAAAGATGAAATATGCTATACTGGCAGAATAAAGAGTTATCACCTTCTCTACCAGTTTAGAGTCTTAGAAGTGTGGAAGAAAGATGGATGAATATTTAGCCATTGACATTTTTGAGAAGTTAGTGATGCCTGGTAGTTATATCTGAACTGGATTCAAGACCTACAAGGTAATATGGTATATTAGGAGAAATTTTCACCTTCAAATCTCAAAGTGCAAAATACAACTAAAAACCTTTTCTTAAAAAGATTTATAAGGGAAAACTCAACACCAAAGTGCTCAGAGTATGGTTATTAAGAAGAATGTGTTCTCAAATTGTGGGTTGCAGGCAAACTGGAGAGAGGGTGCAAAATGTTTTAGATTTGCACAAAAGAGCTGTTTCAAGGGATGTTAAAGGACCATTACTTTTTGTACCATCTGTCTAAAAAATCTGTTGAAAAACTGTAAGTAGATAGCAGAAGCTTTGAAAATGTCCGTATTTTACACCTAAAGAACAGACTGTTCATTTGGTCAGTGTTTTCAACTACAAGGACATATGTTGGACATTTATTTAAATGATAATTATTTCTAAACTGGAATGTATATATTCCTATTATATAATCAATTCTTTTTGAATCACAATACAACATATATGTACTTTTTCTTTACAAATATATCTGTTAATTTGAATAATCATTTATAGTCACTCTATGAGGCAGATGGATGGTTCCTAAATATGATAAATAAATAAATAAATTTTAAAACCCTGTTTGTTATATGAGAATTAGTATCAAATACAGCATAGAAGTATGTAATGGTCAGAGTTTCTTGCAAAATTCAAAACCAGAAGCACACACAGATAACTGAATCAGCTGGATTCCTTAACATCTTTATATTCATAATAACACATAAAGTATATTTACAATACCAAAAGTTGATTCTTCAGATCAGCAGACAAGTTCACACACACAGAGTACAGCTCAGAGCTTAACACACATACTCACTCTGAATAGTTTCAGTTTCACTTTCTCTGACTCAGAAGCTGCAGACTAAGACACGCCCTGGCTCCAGTCTGTCTCAGCTCCCAATTGGCTGACTTAGTTGCTTTTCATTGGCTGACCTTGTTACCATGTCTTCCCAGTCATGAATATTCTGACAAGTATAATTTTAATTTATTTACAATATTCGGTTAAGCAGGAACAGGATAATACTGTAATCCTACACCCAGTCATAAATATTTTCGTGCTTTTCAGAGACAGGCAGTCACACGGGAGAGTCATTCTACACATCCCATGTCCTGTTAAGAGGGAGGAAGTGAACCAACCATGCTAAACATTTGCATGGAAGTTGTGAACTGCAAGTGCAGAAAGTTCAACATACTTTTTAATTTGCAACTGATTCTTGTCTTCTCAGGGTTTTTATTCCAATTTATCTGAAATGTGAAACTGCAAGATGGTGCTGTTATCTTTCTGTGCTTCCACTGAGAGCTACATGTGACCAGCCAAGGTGACAAAATCAGGACAAAAATAGCAAAGGCAGTTGGTGACACAACTTCTTGCCAAAGAAAGAACTTAAAAGGCAGAATCATAAAGAACCCACTGAAGGTTTAGGTGAGGCCTCCAAAGAAATGCTCTGTGACTCTTGCAGTGCTGATGCTAATGCTACAGCCCTTTTTGGGGGGGGGGCGCCTCATATTATCCCTACCCTGAAAATAAGCCTGGGGGGAATGGGCGTGGCCAGCACAAGTGGTAACGTGGGGAGGGGGCAACAGTCCGGCTACAGCTGTAGCCCGCTGGCCCTTTGGGGCTGCGCAAATACCGCTTTTGCCCTTCTCTTTCTATGCGCTGTGCTTCTGCTTGTTGGGCCGCTTCCCCGAAGCCGGCAGCTCTGCGGCCAGCTGCTTTGCTTTTCCCCTCTTTTTGAGAGGCTCGCGAGAGGCTTTTTGGCAAATGGGCAATCCCTCAGTCTGTGCTGAGCTTGAGGAATGGATGACAGGCAGCAAAATCCCCCTCCCCATTTTCCTCCCATTCGCCAAAAAGCCTCCATTCCAAACACTGAAGGTTCGGAATGGAGGCGACGGTGCATCCATGGCGCATCCAGTCACCGAGTCTGGCATGCTGCACCTCAAAAAAAATAAGACTGCCTCAAAAATAAGCCCAAATGCTTATTTTTAAGTCTAAAAGAAAATAAGACTCAGTCTTATTTTCTGAGAAACACGGTAAAAAGATGCTGAAAGGGGAACAGAAGATACACATTACCACTGGAATTAACCTATTAAGATCAAGCCCACATCCAGGACATTTCACAAAGTACTGAAAGAACTGGATTTTCTCACTTGGAATCCATTTGCTATATCTGGCTCAACCCTGACAATCAAGAAGCAAAACAGATGTTTTGTAAACTAAAGAGAAATGCAAAAGCCCTTAACACTTTTTAAATCCTGATGACTTAGGATAAATTGATAGAAGCAAAATGCTATATCTATTATTTTATTCAACAGAAGTGTCATATACCCATAGCCATTTTTTTTCAGATAACTGAAAATTGGAGAAATAGATTCTGCTTATGAAAATAGAACATTGGTGCCAAGGGGCATATATGGTTTCTCAGTGCAGGCAAGAGGTATTATACTACAGAAAAATTAGTGGAATCAGTTCAAAACATCATCTGCACCTAAATGTAATTAGCTGAGAATTAAAATTTAATCAAACACAGTTAATGTGGTTATTTTTCAAATATTGATAACTTTCTCTTTGCTTCCTCAAACATTAATTTCCCCCCCACCCCCAGCAATCTTTGCCAACAGAGATATAGGGATATATAACTATATAATTAATCTATCACATCACAGCAGTTTTCATCAAATAATCTCAAATTGTATAATTTTTGTATAAACCATTTTAAAAATTCTGTGTGAAGGATAGCATAAAATGTAATTAAATCCCATGCCAAATCAAATAAAATGGAGCTGATGAGAAGCCTACATATCCATCCATATCTTTCACAATGTTTCAATTCTGGCATTTTTCAGATTTTATCAAGTGACAGGTTAGTATGCCTGCAGTGCAGAAATCCATTTTAAAGGTGTTATACTGCAGAAGGTTTAAATTTATTTCCAAATAGAACCTTTATATTTCACTTGTCTTATTTCTGCAAAGGTGTAAATATAGAGAATCATTAAAAAAGCCAGCAAATCTGCTTAATACTGCATTGCATTAGAAATATATTAAAATGTGGAATAAAGCAATTGCTTATATGGACCTGAAAGAGGGTTAGAATCTTTCAGCTACTTCTAACATTATTTTCTTTAATAGTCAAAATTTTATTTCCTAAAATGTACATCAAATGGGATGCATCACTTATTTAGAATGCAATACTTATTCATACTTTGACTTTAGATCTAAAGAAAAGATTGATTTCAACCAATCTTGCAAACCAAATACAACTGTATGAAGAATGTTCCCTCTAGATAATTTGCCTTTAGAAACCTTAGTTTATTCCTTGTAAAGGGAAAATCTTTCTGATTCTCTGAGGCAGCTTGAGAAATGAGTTGCATATGAACATTATTAATATATAGACTAAGCCCAGTTCTGACTGTAAACTTTACTAATGAATGGTCCAGAAATAAACATTTAAAAGACCCTCAAATGTTTTCTACATCCCTTCCACATCATAGCACCATTTGCAAATTTGGTAGAAATATGTTGCTAAGCTGGGAACATCATTTTTCTAAAACCTAAAGGCAACCCATCAGGATGCATTAGCACTCTTGATTACAGAACTGAAAACATTTCAGGGTTTTTTCCGATAATGCTTGTTTTACAGTTCCATGCTGCACCTTGGAATTTATCTTGGAAGTTATCCTGTCTGAATCCTGTCAAATATATTCTCTTAGTTATCTCTTTTCCCACTGTCTCACTACCCCAATGAATGCTCTGATGGAAATAAGTTAATGAAATGTGATGGTATCTTGTAGACTTTATAAAGAACCTCTGATAGTGAACAGTTATGCTCACAAAGACTCATGAAGGGGAGCAGTTTTTATTATTCAGCTCAAGGTTTTAGTTCAGATTAGCATAATTAAGTCAACCAGTTTTGCAGCCGTTTTCCTAGACAAGAGAAAAGACATGGCAATTGTAAATAAGTATGACAGAGGGGATAAAAGCAGAGGCATACGATTCCCCCCAAAGTACAAATATTAGGCTGAATGAAAGCTCTCACAGTCAGAGTGGGAGGTGTTGCCTTCAACTGTCACATCTGGATAGAAATCTCAAGGCCATGACAAATGTTTTCAGAAACTTTTTTTTTAAGGTCCTGAGCAAAAACAGCTACTTGGTAATTGGCTTCTGTAAATATTCTGTAAAAATTGACTCTGTAAATATATCAAGATACAAGGAAGCTCAGAATGATCTTTGGATAGGCAGCCTGATCGAATCAGGTCAAACCTTTGGCAGATTCAACATGATTGCCATTCTGAAATGTATCCTGTTAGAATATAAACATCTGAGCAAACAACTTTTTAAATGTGATGTAGCCGTGAGAAAATTGCTACCGCAGAATTTCCAAAGGTTTCTGGAATTGAAACAGGAAAACTTTACCCTAAGAACAGGCAAAAGTTGTACTGAAATTCTAGGTTATAGTGATGTCATTTTTTGTGTGTGTCAATCTAAATTTAGGGTTGTAGGAGTAGTGGTCAATATCCACGCAACGTCCATTCATTAGGTTGATTGAGCATCCTTGTGTTTCTACTTCTGACTCATTGTACTAGGTTTATAAATCACAAAATAGCAGAAAATTGAAGAGTGCAGGAAAATAGGAAGCTATTTAGGGCCCAGAGCTTTATTTCCTTCATCACACTGATCCAAGAAGATACATACTACATTCTTTTGACACAACTGCTTAGGGATTTGAGTTTGTGACCTTATTCTTTTCTTGGACATTCTGAAAGCTCTCAGGTGTATCCTTTATAATACTTGCTGGCTTTAATCTATTCCTTAAAGGTAACGAACACTGGGTCCTTTTCTAGCAATTGGCAATGCTGAACCACTCCATTAATTAATATGAATGATGTTTCCTATCATGGCCTCATTAGAAAAGATTACTTATTCTCTACCTGTGATGCTATTGGTCTTCCTGCCTGTTTAAAGCCAGTTACCCTACTACAGTAAGAAATTGCCTCCATGGAACAAGTAGAAAAACCAACACTTATTTTCTACGAATTGATGTAATAGGAGCAGTCTGCATGAGATTCAAGACATAAATGTCACTCTGACATAAGAAAAAAAATCCAACTGATTCCCTTCACCAACTTCTCCCAGCAGTTAGCTTAACAGTTATAATAAATACATTATCAAGTAATGATTGCCAAATGATTGCTAGACCATTGCCTATAAAGCAACACTGGAACGCCCCTAAAATGTTTCTTTCTGCTGACATTCCTATGAATTTTCTTCTGACACTCTGACATTATTAGTGACAAGCGTGTGTTTGTGACAATATCACACGCTATGCTGCTAATTTTTTCCCCTGTGATAATTAGAAAAGCAATAATAATAATAATAATAATAATAATAATAATAATAATAATAATAATAATAATAATAATAGAAACCCAATCCTAGATTCCCTATAAATGCAAGAAGGAAAAGAGAAACCAAGAAATAAATCTTGGCTTCAGATAAAATGAACATCAGAGACATAGCAAAAAGAAAACAAAATCTTACCTCTTGGAGTTATCATCAAAAATAAAATAATATATTTAAATGACATGAGAACATGGCTGTTAGGGACTATTATAATTCAGCATATGCAATTATCTTTTATAAGTATCTACGGTAATTATTTATTTGGCTAATGACACAGTATTATTGAATTTCTGAAAAAGTGAGTAAGAAAGAGGCCTGCATTAAGCAGTTCCATTCACTACTTTAAAGGCTTTTAGAAATAATGAGAGCCAGGCAAGCTCATTTGGAAGTGTCTATCCACTCTACTTTTGGAGCTTTTTGTTACTCCTTTAGCAACCTCACCGAATGGTGGAACATAAAGCAAAATATATTTAATGTTAGAAGATCCATTTCTCTGGATCTGAACCCATCTTAACCTTAACTAATTGGTCACTCTCAGCAATAAATATAGAAAAGGTAATATAGGAATCTCTACATTTTGATTATAACAAAATAATTTTGATAATACCAGGAGGACTGGAAGTGATAACAGTCCTGAGAATCTAAGCAAGTAGAGTAGGATGTCTCATAGTTGATAACACGGCAACCCTCTATGTCACAGGTGTCAAACTCATGGCGTCACATTGCCATCACGTGACGCTTTGCGATGTTTTTTCACATCATGCAGCTGGGGTGGGCGTGGCCTGCATGTGACACATCTGGCCTGGGGGCTGCCAGTTTGACACCCCTGCTCTATATTAATGAATTGCTGTGACACAAATGTCCCCAATAAAAATAAGTATTTCACTTGGATAAGAGTTAAGTTGTGATCAAAGTGACAAAGCAGATTTATCTCAGCTGCCGAATAATACAAACTACAGAATGTAATCCTGTTCAAAATGCTGTTGGAAATGCTGAGGTGGAATGTTAGAAACAAGAAAGCCAAGCATATAATTTGCATATTCATATTAAAATAAATTACATGGAAAATATCAAAAAAGGTTGAGAATGTCGTTTTGTCAAAAGACCATGCCCTCACATTGCAACTCTGTAATAAAGGATGCAAAATATTAAAAGGCACACTTTGGTCTTAGGAATAGTAAAAGGACTGGAACAACTAGATGTAAAAACTGTCGGGAGTGGCTAAAGTTGGTCTGTTCCACGATCTGCCTGAGGTAAATGAATGAATTATTAATTTTCTGCAGCTCCAAAATGTTTGAGTTTGAGTGCAAAAAATAAATCTTGTAAACTCAAATTATGCATTGCAAGATAAATAGTTTGCAGTGTCAGTTCAAAATTAACTTATATAAGAAGTGTGTAATATATTTCTCAAAATAATTGTTATTGCAATTTATAAAGAAATACAGAAAAAACATACAAAAAGAATTTAAAAGAATAGTAACATCCAATAAATTGAGAAATTATAATAACAAAATGAGACAGCCAGTTCAGTGTAGTGGTTAAGATACCATACTAGAAAACATGAATTTTTGAATTCTAGTCCCACCTTAGCCTATTAGCCAGTACTTTCTTTCAGCCCTAAGGAGGAGCCAATGGCAAACCACTTCCCAAAAACCTTGTCAAGAAAAATGCATGGATTGTCCAGACAGTCCCCAGGAGTCAAAACTGACTCAAGCACCTCTCCCAGTTAAAATAATCAACAAAATAAATAAATAGCTTTGCTAAAATTAACACCAAACTGTGCAAACAAATGTTTTTGTTCTTGTAAAATATCATGAGTTCTATGCCAAAAGCAAACACATTGTACCTTTTTTTTATTAGTAGAAAAAATATCTTTAAAAATGGATAAGTAACAGATTTTTTGAATTACGTCTTTTATACATGGGTATAATAATTTTCTGATTTCTCAGTAAAATTTTGTCTGTTCCTCACATCTGATGTAACCAATACTCCTCAAAAAACAACAAACAACAAAAACAAAAAAACAGATTTAAAAAAATCATGCAATATAATTCAAATTAATACTGACATATTTAATTTGAAAACATTTATTCAGAAATCTACTTATAAAATTTCCTCAAAAACAACCCCCAAAACTGGCTATGACCACATCATATAAGTTTGTGTACCCTCAAATTTTTTTACATCACCAAAAAAACAATCCCTATAGTCCATCCTAATGTAGCTTTTGAATCTAATAGATTAAAAGCTTTGATGGAGTAATTTCAATTTTAGATCCAAAGAAGCAAATGTATTATTTTAAGGACTTTGATCCATTGATGTTCTATTTATTTTATAAATTATTCATAAGTCAAGTTTAAAGGTATTTTCCAATTTTTGATATACATTCAATATTCCAACTGGCTTTTCTTGCTATATAATGACACAAATCATTCCAGGATCTTCACAGCTACCCTGTTTTCCCCAAAATAAGACATCCCCTGATAAGAAGCCCAATTGGGCTTTTGAGCGCATGGCAATAAGGCCAAGCACTTATTTCAGGGTTCAGAAAAATATAAGAAAGGGTCTTATTTTCGGGGAAACACAGAATAAATAATAATTTGCCAGTAAAAACATAAAGGCTGATATTCAATTAAATTCACATGCCATATAAACATAGATGATAAATTATTTATTAAATTAATAGGGCTGCCCAACTAACATATACAGTAGGTGACTTAAGGCTATCCAATGATATTTTTAAAAGTATGGTAAATTAAATCTTCCTTCTTCAAGAGATAATCTCAACTAAACCGATAAAATCCTCGGTGACCTGCCATGCCATATTTCAAAGCTGCCTCTTAAATCAGGCCAAAGTCAGCTGTCTTTAATTAAGATAGGTACTCCCTTAGTTGGCAAGAAGCCTGACTGAGCATCTTTGATCTGCTTTCCATACCACCTGCCAAGTCTGAGGGCTTGGAGGCTGTACTTCAACATCTGACTGCTCCAGCTGTTCTAATGATACCTGTGTTTGATCAAGTCCAGGTGATTCGTGGCTGGTGTCTTTTGAGGCTGACATTCCAGAAGTTCTGTTGGAGCATCTTTTTCAAAGTCAGAGTCTGAATCCTGGGCCATGACACAAAGGAACCTTAGAGGGGTCTTTACTCTACAGGGGTGTCAAACTGGCAGCCCGGGAACTGGATGCATCATGCGCAGGCCACACCCACTCCGCAAATGGGAAAAACATTGTGAAACATCACATGAAGGCAAGTGATGAGGTGAGTTTGACAGCCGTGCTCTGGAGATATCTGGAAGAAATATTATTTTGCTCACATTTGCAGATGATTTTTCAAAATATTTTTTTCATTTACCTTTTTAAAGAGAAAGTTGAAATATCACAGACTGACAGACAGACAGAAAGACTTTTTCTGCACTGCAGCCTAAGTTGTTTGACTCCCATATATAAATCAGCAGGAAATGACAATTAAGGTATCCACTCCTTTGCTTTGATCATAATGATAACCTGGTATTCTACTGAGATTGTTCTTACTACAATCCCTGATTAATGTATTCCTTGGCTTCTTTATCCTTTCCTTTTCATGGACAGATTGGATGTAACCAATTTCTCACTTTAAATGAGATGCAAGAGGAGATATTCAATGCTATCAAATCAAGTTGGTTGCCAAGGATTTGCCCCAATACTTGTGCCAGTATTGAAGCACACTTCCATCTGAATTCTTCTTAGCAAGCATGTTGGATAACATCTGAATATGAAGATATCCTGAAAAATGATAGATAAAGACAACAACCATAAGGTCTTAAGTTCAAGCTGCAAAAAATTAATAGCCTAAAGCAAGCAGTTAAGAAATAAACTAAATGCTTCTTAGTTAGGGGTTTCCCCAAGGTAAAAATGAGAGCTGTTTAGTATGTGAGATGCAAGTAGGAGAGGTGGACGATTATCTTAGGTTGCTGATTAATATTATGTTATCAAGATAAAAGGGATAGTCAAGATATAAACAAGCAAACCAACTGAAAGAAATCTATTATCTCAGGATGCAAATTGAAAGAGAAGTTGAAAGCATCTTCCTTAAACAGAAATAGAAGACTCTTGACAGAGTACCATGGCCTACAGAGGTTAACTAAGTAGAAAACACTAACATTTATTTATTTGTTTGTTTATATTTATTAGTCACCCAATTCCAGAGGGATAAAATCAGTGGTGGGCTTCTGCTAGTTCGGACCGGTTCAGGAAAACTGGTAGTTCCGACCAGTGGCTGGCCCCACCCACCCACCCTGGCGCTATCATGTCCTATATAATTGCCAGTTTTTCGATGCCATGTGCATGCACGGAAGGCATGCGCTCACATTTTCGGTTCTGGGATAACCGGTTGTTACAACAGGCAGCAGCCCACCACTACATAAAGTACTTTTCTAATAGGCAACCACAAACTAGTCAACTCACATTTTACCCTATCTGTTATGTGTACCCTGATCGTGTTGTTAATTTATGGTTCAACTTCATGCCATGTAAATCTAGAAAACTGGCCTGAGATAAATTGCAGTTAAATTAGCCAGGCACGATCAGGCTGCATTACATGTATAGCTAATGTTTGGGTATTTGTATAGATAAATACTTCAGGCTGTTGGAAATGCACAAGACAAAAATAATCACCTTAAATATTTGTTTTGTTATTTAACAGCTACCAGCCATGGTGCACAGGAATTGAAATATTCTTTCCCATTTTTCCTAGGAAGTACTGACAGTAGTGGGTGATGCTAAGAATTAAAGACCAGCTACTGTTGCCAAAGGTTGCCAATGGTTACTCCATTTCCATTACAGTATGGTAATCAGAATACAAGTTGCTACTGATGTGACAACCTCCCTGTTGCAAAAAAATAAGTCCTGGTGGGCAGTTTTCATTGGATCAACAATGCAGGAAGGACAAATGAGTTTGGTTCATCATTTCAAACTGAATTTTGCTGAATTAGTATTCCACAAAGCAAAACAAAAACACAGGCAGTATGCAAAGATTTCTGCTATAATAGACAAGAGCAGAGGCTATAGTTTTCAGAAACCTTTAGCTGATAATTTGGCTGTGTAGGTCATCTTCTTTTGACTCTATATTCTCAACATTTTAATAGGGTGTTCAGTCATGATTTTTTTTTTTTAAAAAAAAGCAAGCTGCCTGCACAAAAGCAAATGTCTCCAGCAAATATGCTACACAAACCATACATTTTGCAAAGTGTCTGTGGCCAGCTACGAGAAACTTATGCAAATAATCCAGCTGGCAAGTTGAAAATCTGTCACAAGTGCTTAATGAAGAAGAAATATAGAAAACAGAGAGAATTTGTTCAAAAGTATTTAATCTAATTGTACATTCCAAGTTTGTGTGTCAGTGTATAATGAATTGTGTCTGTGTCTGGAAATATGAAGAAAGTTTGAAAGAATAGGGGATGATTTTTAAAAAGGCTTATAAACAATGCTTTTGAAATGGATGAAGGATTTTTCTTTCTTTGCTAGATTATAGTTTGTTAGACTGTATCCTATCTTTCTTCCAGGGGTTTAAGGCAACTCACATAGATATCTGCTCACAAGAACCCTTTGAAGTGGGTTAGGGAAGTCAAGTGTCCAAAAATCACCTAGTGACCTTCAAGGTTAAGGCAGGATTTGAACATAAGTATTTCCTATTCTGGTCCTCTATGTCATATTTAGTCAGATATTCATTTGTGTGACTGATCAAATAATATCTTATATTAGGCAGTGTTGACCTTCAGGGTTTAATGACTGTGGTCTAGACAAGATTTCCTGATGTTTCACCGGCAACTGTGGCTGACATCTTAACACTTCGTCTCTGAAAATGCCAGCCACAACTGCAGGCGAAACATGAGGAATTCTACTGTCTAACTCAGTCACTAAAACTTGAAGTTCCAACACTGGCCAACAGAGTCCGACCCTAAAAAAACTACAGTAGTGCATTGTATCTTATATTCTTTTAAATGTTATAAGTAAGACTTGCCTTGTAATGTTAGCATGCGGTTCATCTTTTGCTATTCAGTTTTTGAACAGCCATCCAAACACTCCCTTCCATTCTTCCTTTACTGCATCAGATAATTATTTTATCCCTTCAGTCTTTTTGGATAGTATGTGAGGAGATTTCTTGCTTTATGGATCATTTTTCCTCAGAGCTTTTCTCCCATAACGCTTCACTCCATTTGTTCACGAGTAAGAACATTTTGATCAGAAACTTGGGGAATAGTTCATTCTTAACCTACAGCAGTTGTTTTCATCCAGAAATTCTGGATGACTGATCCCTCCA
Source organism: Pantherophis guttatus (assembly GCF_059756535.1). Classification (NCBI taxonomy): domain Eukaryota; kingdom Metazoa; phylum Chordata; class Lepidosauria; order Squamata; family Colubridae; genus Pantherophis; species Pantherophis guttatus. The sequence goes on from NC_142067.1 coordinate 27,457,177, forward strand.
TTGTCCAACCTGGCTGAGATTTATGAGAATTGTTATTTCAAACTTCCTGGGGATGGTTTTGCTTTAAAAAGCATAGATAACTTTAGGGAATATGATTCTGCCAATAATTGTTACCAACCACCATCATCAGGGACACTTTATTTTTAAATGCTAGGAAAGTAAATGATGAGCTTCACAAGGCAGCTGTCTCTCCACCTGAAGCAACTGCCTAAGTCCAATATAGTTGGTCTCAGCAATATTGGGAGTCAATGTACTTTTTTGACAAGTCATTTATCACATAGATGAGCTTTCTCAGGTGCTTTCTAAATGTGTTGCACTTAACACTGTGCTGAAACCTTCCTTGTAGTTTTTCAGAGCCATTTTTCCCCCTCTGGGAAAGTGGCTTCTCTTTTTCTAATTTATGCTCTCTAAGCTTGAACATTTTGGATTTCTCTTGGCAGCAAAAGTGCTGGCTGCTGCTGTTTTTTGTTACATGTCTTTTCATTGCTGTGAATGAAACATTTCTTCACTGTCTAACCATCTTGTCCAGAGAAGGGAACATAGAAGGAATTGGTTCATTATGTCTCCCTTTGGGAGTCAATTGAAGCAAAATATAGCAGTTTATTGATTGATTATTCTTATGACATATCAATAATATAAAACAAAAATACAATTGAAACAAGAGAAACCAGGAAGTGAGAAAGACAGAAGAAAAAAAAGGGGGGGGGGAGAGAAGAACTAATGGAAATAGAAACCTGTAGTCCTATTTTTTATGATAGAAATTTTGAAAACAAATTATTTCCATTAAATTAAGTTAAATTAAGTTAAATCAATGGAATGATTTGCCTCCAGAAGTTGTGGGTGCTCCAACACTGGAGGTTTTTAAGAAGGGATTGGACATTTCTCTGAAATGGTATAGGGCCATGATGGCGAACCTATGGCACGGGTGCCACAGGTGGGCATGTGAGCGTTGCCCTACCTCAGTCCAGCACACATGCGCACGCTGGCCAACTGATTTTCGGGCCTTCCGGCCCACCGGAAGGCGGAAAACAGGCTGTTTCCAGGCCTTTGGAGGGCCTCTGGGGGAAGGCTGTTTTCGCCCTCCCCAGGCTCCTAGAAAGGCTCTGGAGCCTGGAGAGGGCAAAAAAATGGGCCTACTGGGCTCACCGTGCCATCACATGCCAAAAGCAGGGGGGAGCGGGGGTGTCACACACGCATGCGTGGGGGGACGGGGCGCATTGAATTATGGGTGTGGGCACGCACGCATGCAATCCCACCCACTACCCCCACTTTTGGCACATGACGGCAAAAAGGTTCGCCATCACTGGTATAGGGTCTCCTGCCTGAGCAGGAGGTTGGACTAGAAGACCTCCAAGTCCCTTCCAACTATGTTATTCTGTTAAGTTGAATGAGCACTGATGGAAAAGAATGCTTCTCTGTGGCACTAGTTGAAATGTAAGTTCTATTGCCAGACTGTGAGTGATGGGTGTTGCAGTCTAATATTTCTGGAAGAGCTATTCTTAGGGAAGACTGAATTTTTGGCAAGGTTTCCTATAATCTTTCTTTATGGTGGTGTGACTTCAATGCTTATCCTTGTGTTCTAAAAGAAGTAAAACAGACGGTGACTGTGGAACTACATTATCCTTTAGAGAAACTTCCAGGAAGATGCTGATGCTCGCAGGCAATATACTCAAACAGAACATTGAATGGTACAATGAGTGAGTTTGATAGAAGTCTCTCTTGAATGATCAGGTGTCAGTGTATTTCAGCACAGAAAGTTCTGGCACTGATCATACTGAAACAGGAAAATAATGTAAGAATTCCATCATCACAGTGGGGCCTTTCAATATGATGAAGAAATGTAACACTAGCTATGAAAACCAGCAAAGGGTGGGAAAAAATAATCACCAGTAACTCTATTTTAAAATATATATATTAATTGTACAGAGAGGAAGATTTCAACTCAGACATAATGGTACTTATATTCAAATACATTTCAGTAACGGTGTTCAAGAACAAGGAGTGTGTTCAGCAAGCTGGAAAACTGGACAGTGTGTGGAAAAGTAAGTATGAAGAAGGAATATAAAGCCAGCTAAGTTTATAAAAATTACCTTACTATATAAAGCTTGTAGCAGAGAAAGAATGCCAACTGGACCTAGACAGGTCTCCAACCTTCATTGCCAGTGAATCCAACAGGTTCTCTGCTTTTCCCATGGCATTCTTAATTAACCTTAAAGTACCTAGTCACCTAGGATCTTCACTCTGTCATGCCATCCCCTCACCTGTCCTTGAAGACTAGTGCAAGAAATATCTGAAGAGCCAATGCTAGGGGTGAAATGCTACCGGTTTGCACCAGTTTGGGCGAACCAGTAGTAAAAAAATGCTACCGATTCATCCAAACCAGTATTTCTGACGATCAGCTGTGCCGCGCGATTTATATTTGCTAGAAAGCAGGAAATCCTGCTTTCTAACGAATATAAATTGCGCGGCACAGCTGTCCCCCCCCTCGCTGTTCTACTTACCTTCTTAAGCCTTCTTTTTCCACGTGAAGCGCACATTTGGTATGCCCTGTGCATGCGCATGCAAAGTGCATTTGGTGCACACTGTGCATGCACATGCAGCATGCATTTCACATGCACTGTGCATGTGCATGCACAGCGCATGTTTGGCGCACACAGTACATGCGCGGGCAGCAAACTGGTGGAAAACTGTGGAGGATTTCATCACTGGCCAATGCCCCTGTGATTCTGTACATAGAGAAACAATAGAGCTTGTGCTCCACCAGTACCTGTACTACAGAGCAGTGGTGGGTTCCTCCCGGTTCGGCCCGGTTCAGCCGAGCCGTCACCGAACTGGTTCTCTTTGTTCAGGAGCTGGGCCCTCCCGCCCCCCTCCCCCATGTTATTCTTATCTTTTATTTGGCCCCACCCCCAATCTATTGCTGCCTCCCAAGTCCCAGCTGATCGGCTAGAAGGAAAAAAACTGTTTAAACTCTTGCCGCGGAGCTTCAAAGGGCTGCCCTCCAGCTGATCAGTGTTAAAAGGCAGTGTGGTAGTAGACCAGTGCCTCCAAAAACAAATGGGTAGACTGGTATAGCTCTGCAAGCAGTTAAAAGCCTGGTAGACCAGTACCTCTGCTAAATCCTAAAGAATTGTCACATGACCATCAAGCCGTGCCCACAAAATAAGCCACACCCACAGAACCGGTAGTAAAAAATTTTAGAACCCACCCCTGCTACAGAGGCATTTGTACTATCTTCATCTCACCAATACTGTATGAATACAGTACACAGACACCCAACATGGTGTCTGCCAGGACTCATTGTTTTAATGGGGTCTTGTCTCTACCCCTCAGGGTGACTGTGGTGCTCCTCGACAAAATATCCATCACATTGTGTCTGAATGTCCATCAAGAGCTTACATTGGCCCAATGTCTGATTTTTTTCAACATAGACCACCCTGTCCTTGAATGGCTGGGTGAACTGGACATTAACATTTGAACTACTATAAGTCCATATATTTGCCATACATTAAATATAAAAAAAATGTATGACTACCAAGAGCGCACAGGACAATTTTATACTTCCCTGCTGCTTTCAGGCAATAATCCTACTACAACGTACAATGTTGCCTGAAATCATCAAACCCATAAAAAAGCGAAAGTTAGAATATTTTGAACATGTGATGCGACACCCAGAAATATATGGCATACTTCACTTAATCCTCCAGGGAAAAATTGAAGACAAATGAGGTCCAGGCAGAAGAACATCATGGCTTCAAAATCTAAGGAACTGGACAAAACTCAACAGCACTTTTTCGTGCGGCTGTTGATAAAAATAGGATCGCCAACACGATTGCCAACGTCCGATGACGGATATGGCACAAGAAGAAGAATGATTAAAAACCATTAAATGATGACCTTTGCCTCAAACCAGCTTTAATGAGTAGTTTGCTAGTTAACACTATATTATAGATTAGCCAGCTATATATTAACTTTTATGTTTCCCTTTTTTAGATTCTCTCTGTGTGTGCGCGCGTGCAAATATGTGTATACTTTTAAAATGTTTTGAACCTTGTGTATTTTATATTTTTTTAGTCTTTAAAATTACTAATAGTTTATATTTTATTTTTCTTATGCTGGTCTATGACATTAATAAAGGTTTTGATATGATACTATATAAAAACCAAACTTTAATCTCTTTCTAATAACATTTCCATTTCCAAACTCTTTCCAAACCTATACCTCAAACCTGCAAAACCTTTTCTATATTATTTAATACTGTATTAAATAATACAGTAGTCACTAACCATTCAAAGTCATCACTATTTTTTTTTAATGGCCAGAAACGAACAAAGCTATGTATTCTATGGCAGCCCCGTAACAATATGTTTTTACACCATCTGGTCTTTTAAAATCCAGTAAAAGAAATAAAGGCTGCAAATGTTTGGATACTTTTTGTAAGAACAAGCTGTCAATGCCCTGGAAGTATAACATGCCTATGGCTTGGTGAACTCTGAAAAACTGATACAGACTAATGAATTTTGCAGTTGAAAGTCTGAAAGCATGAAACTATGTCCCAAGCAATATTTACCTTTTCAAATTGTAAATGAATGTAAGTATTACAAAATGTCATGAGCCTTCAAAACAAGCCAAACATGTGAGTTTTGTGAGGCACAAAAAGGATTCAGGGGACACATATAACCCTGAGAGCTGTTCAGAGTTGTGTTTTGTAAAATGGGTGGTTGTATAAGTCTTTTGAATGAACAAATAAAATAAATAATCGGCCAACTTACCAAAAATCAATAGTGGGATATGTACATAAAATGATAACTCTAAACTCTAAAATAATTTTAACATTATTGCACCAAAACAGTCAACAAAAACAAAACCATCTACTACCCTCATTAACTTGGCTGCTACACCAAAAGTTTGCCACCCTTGTTTACTGAGAGTTAAGTAAGATAAAGTAAGACAGACAAGGAGTCATGAAAAATCCGGCCATTGCAGATCATCACTGTTGTCCAAATTTTGACACAGAGCTTGGTTTCCCAGATTCTACTTCTGTTTTTGGGTACTGAAGGATTTCATTCCTTTCAGGTAGCGTTGTGATAAAAGAAGTAAATATAATACACAGTAAATGTTTTTTTAAATAAAATAAAACAGATTTCTAATTTACTGAGCTATGCAAATTGTCAGCAGCCATGGACTGAAAGAGATTAACAATTTGAATTAGATTTGAGTGGAGCTAAACATGCCCGACAATTGCATCTTATGTAAACTACCTTCTTTCATTAAGAGTTAATGATGGCAATATAATCAGTGAAAAGCATGCTCCCATTGAATACACTGTACTTAAAAAGAGAATGATATTAAAGAATTATATCAAAATAATATCCTGGGGCTGTGGTAACTCACATGGTTAGGACACTGAGGCAAAAGACCATTGAGAGGTTGACAGTTTGGCAGTTCGAAACCTGAAAGCACAAGCCGTGGGACGGAATGAGCTCCTGTCAATTTATCCCAGCTCCTGCCAACAGTTGGAAAACATGGAAATACAAGTAGATAAATAGGTACCAGTTTGGTGGGATAATAATAGGGACATGAAAGGAGCCTCCTCAGGTATCCCCTGGGCAACGATGATGTCACTGGCTAATTCTTTCAACCTGGAAGCAGCTTGGTAGGTGCTTCGTACATGAATCAGTATAATAACAATAAGTAAACTTCGATGGTGATGTTTGAAAACAGTCTATATGCAGAAAATCTTGCATCTGATCAAAAGTATGTAAAAGCTAGCCTGGAAAATAGCTTCATTCCATTTTAATTGCCTTCTTGTCCAGTGTTTTATAGCAGATACTCAAATTCATCATTGCAGAGAACTAGGGAGATTATATTAATTACCAATTAGCCTAACTTATGGTTTAGATATTGCATTGACTACAATGAGAAAGAGAATGGCAAATCATAGAGATACTTAATTCTAATCTAAACTGTTTTTCTTTCCTTGAGACTATGGGAAACATGCATACAAAAATAAATTGTTATTTTTATTATTTATTTGTTAGATTTATTTGCTGCCTATCTCACCTCCAGGATTCTCAGCAGAGGTCGCCAATCCACAACCATATACGTAGTTTCCTACTAATTTATTGTATGATCAAAATTTAGCTGGGAAATGGTCATTTATAATAATAATAATAATAATAATAATAATAATAATAATAATAATAATAATAATAATAATAATAATAATAATAATAATAATAATAATTTTATTTCTATACCGCCCTTCTCCCGAAGGAGTCAGGGCGGTGTACAGCCTAATTAAAAAACAGAATAAACATCAATTTAAAATAATTTAAAAATATTAAATAAATTTGGCTTAATTTAAAACCCCAAAAATTTAAAACATCCAATTTAAAATTATATTGCTAACCCAGCCTGGTGGAACAATAGGGTCTTAAGTGCGCAGCGAAATACTCGGAGGTCAGAAATCTTACGAATTTCCGGGGGCAGTTCATTCCACAGGGCTGGGGCTCCCACAGAGAAGGCCCTCCCCCTGGGTGTCGCCAGCCAACATGACTTGGCCGATGGCACCCTGAGGAGACCCTCTCTGTGGGAGCGAACTGGCCTGTGGGAGGTTATTGGTGGCAGAAGACGGTCTCGAAGGTACCCGGGTCCTATGCCATGGAGCGCTTTAAAGGTGGTAACCAACACCTTGAATCGCACCCAGAAGACCACTGGGAGCCAGTGCAGCTCGCGCAGGAGGGGTGTCACGTGGGCGCAACGGGTAGCACCCATAACCACCCGCGCGGCCGCATTCTGGACCAGTTGGAGCCTCCGAGTGCTCTTCAAGGGGAGCCCCATGTAGAGAGCATTACAGTAGTCCAACCGGGAGGTAACAAGGGCATGAGTGACTGTGCGCAGGGCGTCCCGATCCAGAAAGGGCTGCAACTGGCGAATCAGGCGGACCTGATAAAAGGCCCCCCTGGCCACGGCCGTCATCTGTTCTTCTAGAGACAGCCGTGCATCCAGGAGGACACCCAGATTGCGAGCCCTCTCTGTGGGGGGCAAAGATTCATCCCCAATAGTCAGCAATGGCACCTGCTGACTATATCGGGACGCCGGGAGCCACAACCACTCGGTCTTGGAAGGGTTGAGTCTGAGCCTGTTCCTCCCCATCCAGACCCGCACGGCCTCCAGGCAGCGGGACATCACATCAAGGGCATCGTTGGGGTGGTCTGGGGTGGAGATGTACAGCTGAGTGTCGTCAGCGTACAGGTGACACTTCACCCCAAAACCACGGATGATCTCACCCAGCGGCTTCACATAAATGTTCTCTGGTTCTCTAGATCAAGTAGAAGTGGGAAACCGCTGGAGGAAAATTGCTTCCATTTTTATCCTTTTAACAAGTTGGCCAATTATTTTTTTGTTCATTTCAAAGACAAATTTGTTCATTTAAAAGACTTCAAAATGGCATGAAATCATGACAGCGACCACATTTCGTCTTCCGATATTTCTCTTTTTTTTCATCCTTGCATTCCTCCTGAACACAACACTTCCTGTGATATCACCAGCTTTCCAGTCACTCATGGGAGCTGTTTGTGTTTTCCAACCTTGGGGAATTTGTAATCCTATGTGGTAGAGATTTTTAAAAGGAAAATGAGGTAGTATTTCATTTGCATAAGACATATTGATTCTTCCCACCTGTATGTATAAATGATGTTGCTAAGGTTTTTAAGAAGCTAGAATATCATCCAGATATTTTTAACTCGCCACTGAATTTCCACACTATTATATGCAAACCATGTTGCCATTCCTTCTGTAACTCCAGTAAGTTTACAAAGATGCTTCCAAGGTTTATCATCCTAGTGCTCCAAATAATTTCTTTAAATCAGCTATTCAAAAAGGGAAATGTGGGATTCACTTCAACATTAACATGAAGCTGGAATGTAGTATCCTCAGTACGCTGATGATATCCAGTTGTGCTGCTGCTTCAGTCATGCTGCTGAAGTCTTATCCCAGCATCTGAAGGCAGCTGTAACCTGAATAAGATGCAATAGGCCGAATATGAACCCAAGCCAGACAGAGATACTGATTCTTCATTGAAGTTCTCAATCTGTTGCAGCCTTGTCATTCAAGGGGAATGGCACTGTTTGTGATGGGGCATTTAAGCTGTTGCAGTTTAAACATTTATTATCATCATTATTGAGTTCAGTGATGTGTTTATTAAGTTTTCAATCTAAATAATTGTGGCATACTTTGATGAATGTTTTATCTGCTGATAAGAAAAAAATAATAATCTGGACCAATAGTGGTATCAAGAATTTAAAAATCTATAAAGATAATTGCTATAAAATCTGGAGAGCCACATAACTAAAGTGGTACACAATTGAGAAAACAGTGGCTGACAGAGTAAGGAAGGAAGTAAAAAGAAAATTCATATCCCACTTTATGAAAATGAAGAGGATGAAGGTTTTAAATAGCATAGAGTAGGAGTGGACAGTAGATAGTTGACCTGAATTCAGAGATGGCACCGTGAGTGATTTGTAATACTATAATTCTAAGCATATTTTTTTTAATAACACCAGAGTCTAGCTGTGAGTTCCTGGTGAAAATATTCTTCTCCTTCTCTAATAAAAAAGATGAAAGGAGACATTTCATGACCCTTAAAATCCACCTATAATGTATCAAGGGAATAAAGGCCATGGAGAAATCTTTTCAAAAATGCTATGGGCAATAGAGATCATTAAAATGTAATTATCAGCCTCCCCTAATCTGGCTGGCACCCTTGTTATGTGCTGAACTATACCCCCCCCCCCAATTCCCAGCCAGTATAGTCATGATGCTTATTTGAAATTCGTGGAGTTGTCATTCTATACCCTATGAGCAAATTGGAAGATGCTGACATTTATTGCTTAAAAAAATAGAATCTTCATTTACTGTATATATCTCAAAGGACTCTTTGGACTATTTGAAGAAAGCTAAAATTAATACAAAGATGAAATTTATGCAAATACAGAGGAGGAGACTTGAAAGAACAAAGGATAGCTGTGGAAAGAAGCTGGGATTCATAATATATACATATTTTATGTGTATCATGATAAAAGCAACATCTTACTTAACCTGAGGACAAGTCGAACTGGACAAATATATTTATTTCTTATATAATTTTGTTAAGGATTTTAATTACAATAATTAAAATTTAATTAAAGTGAAAGAAAAAAGAATAGAAAGAAAAAGTGAAAGGTACAAAGGAGAAGAGTAGAAAAATGACAGAATATAGTAAAGAAAAAAGGAACTAAATAAAAATGACTTCCAACTTTCATCACAAGTATAAACAATTTTTGTAACCCTTCACTCTTTCTTTGTTTACAAAAAATGGTATCTTTATCCCATATCCCATCTCTTATTTATAAACAGATCCATCTTTTTAGTCCTAGAATGAGTAGGAAGTCTATTAAGGAATACCAGAAATAATATATCTTATTTTAATCTTGATCAGATAAATCAACTTTATATTCCTTCCTTTTACTTCTAACAGTCTTAAACTTTAGTCCATTCACATAATGTAGACTTTGAGTTTTTGTTTCTTCTTTATCCCTTCACACAAGACTCTTCAAAACTTTAACAGGCCTCTTTTGTAAATCCAATTTTAAAAAATTCATCCAGGTCACTCACTTGGTTTGTTATTTGTATTTCTGTTTGATTTTTGAAACATTAAACAATTTCTTCTGTATGTCCAGTGAGTCATTCTTTTCTATGTCATTTTGTATCTTGTCATTTGTAAACCATTTTCAATGCTATCTCTATTTTATCAAATAAGACTTTTTTTCCATAACATTTTTGAACACAATTTATTCATAGAAGCAAACATCATTATTGACATTGTTGATATTAACTTTTGATTCAATTTTTAAAATTGCCCTTCTGTATTTTTAATGCCATGTTTTGCATCCTTTATTAGTACCAGTTAATTAACTATTAATGGGACTTGTGTTTAGTTAAAAGAAAAAAATGGACTTTTTCCCTTTAACTAAAATCTCTAGGTCCCTCTAGTGTTCAATTTTTAAAATTACTTACATTAATTGTATCCTGAGAAAAATACAAACATACCTATTTTCCACAGGAAAATGTCTTTATAATTAAATCTAAAATCTTATTCTAAATGTATCTGGATCCTTAATCTGTTTGCAACTTTCTAAGATCAGTCTTATGTAATTTTTTTCTGTTCATTAAAAAAAAATCTTAAAATTATATTTAAATTTTGACTGAGGTCTAGAATTGAAGACAAACTGACCTTTTGAACAATCCAAAGGTTTCGAATAGCTTAAAAGTAGTTAACAAGCCATTTCTGAATGTGATTCGAAAAGAGGCTTGTAAACTTAGTGTCCTTAAAAAAATGTTGACTGTAGTGGTAAGCAAAATGGTTATTCTCATTGTTTCCTGTTCAAAACCCATCATCGACCACTGTTTAGAGTGCATGTAGCTGATCTCCAATCATCTCCTTGTCTGGAGAAGTTTTGAATAGCTCATCTACTCACGGTCATTGTTTTACTCTGCTATACCTTCCTTCCGAAGTCATACTGGACTAATACATCTAGATAATCTTCAAAATTCTTCTTTGCTTAGTGAGCAAAATTTTAAATACAAATTGCTATGTACAGAAAGTTCTCATTGACTGACCTTAACTGGGACAGGCAACTCTGTTGCTGAGTGACACAGACTAAATGAAACAAATGATCAGATCATACTTACATCAGTCATTAAGCAAATCACTGCGCTGAACAACTAAAGCATGGTATTATATGACCACCACTTGTAATTTTTTGCTAGGTTCTCCGTTGACTTTGCTTTGGCAGCTGGGGAGGTTTAGAATAGAACAGAACAGAACAGAATAACAGAGTTGGAAGGGACCTTGGAGGTCTTCTAGTCCAACCCCCTGCCCAGGCAGGAAACCCTACACCACAGACCACAGTTCCTAAATGGGATCATGTAACTGTGGCATTATGAACTTCACACATGTGCACCAATTGTAAAGTGCCCAAATCGTAACCTTGAAGAGTTTGCTGCACAAGGTTTCAGTAAGTGAGGACAATCTGTATATTGAATCACAAGCATTCTATAGTTAATGAATAATCAATTAATACAGGTTGGATGCTAATAAAATTGGAAAGCATAAAGCAGGAGCTGCTTATTTAGAACTAGAAGAAAGTATTAAATAATGCTTAACTAAAGCATTATAGAAGTCTAACTAAAATACCAGGAAAACATTATCCAAACACTTAATACCTCTTTGGCAGCTTGCCAGAGTTGTTTGCAATATATGAAGATAACTTTTATGCTTCTTTTGGAGCATTATTTCCCAGAGCGCGCACACACACACACAAACTCATAACTTCTGTTATTACTAAAAGTAGGCTTTTTTAGATTTTGAATCTGAATGGAAATTCAGAGTCTTCTTAAATCAGGGGAGAGTGCAATATACCACGTAATCTTAAGAATAGATACAAACTTTATTATTTTTTCATTCTCAGCTGGTAGCACAAATTGCATTATTGGCTGGGTTTGAGAGAAGGCGTTAAATCTCATGTAAGAGCCTACATAATCCTACTCTTGCCTTTTCATAGTGCAATCTGTAGAGATCTTAATGTGATTATATATTTCTGTTCTATTTTTTAACCCCAATAATTATATCACCGTAGTATATGAGACTGTACTATTCCATTTTACAGTGAGAGCAGGCTACTTGGTTATCTTTTCTTTTCATAAGGCCAAGTACTTATTAGAAAAGAAGAGGTGTACCTTAAAAGAACATGAAAGAGGTATCATTTGACTTTTCATATGATATTAAGTGATCCTTAAGTGTTGTACTTTATGATTCTTGATGAATGTATCTTGTCTTTTTATGTACACTGAGAGCGTATGCACCAAAGACAAATTCCTTGTGTGTCCAATCACACTTGGCCAATAAAGAATTCTATTCTATTCTATTCTATTCTATTCTATTCTATTCTATTCTATTCTATTCTATTCTATTCTATTCTATTCTATTCTATTCTATTCTATTCTATTCTATTCTATTCTTTGTGTGTGTGTCTAGATGGAGCTGTACAAACACTTACTGACAAAATGTTCCCAAATAATTATCATGTGAAGCCTTTTTCTTCCCTCTTATGTAACTGGGAAACAGTCATCTAAATAGAGATAATGGAAATCTGGACAAATATCTCCCATTATTGGAATATAGCTATTGAAGGATACAATTTGTTCAAAAAGAATATCGGTAATAGTAATAAAAAGGGATGAGTGCTGTACTGTACACTAAAAGTTTGCTATCTCCTACTGAAAAAACAATCAGATGGTTTGGACTGAATTTTTATACATTACCTTTGAAAAACCTTGGCGAACAGGTGAAAAATCCATAAACGGGAGCCTATTTTCAAAAGGTGAGGAGAGGGAAGATTCTGTGAACTACAAACAAGTCAGTCTCACACTGACACAATTCAATTTAAAAGCATTTTTTAAAATGCAATTTAATTCATTTAACTCATTATGGATGTTTCTAAGACAAATGGTCAAAAGAATAATTTATTTGTTTCAGTAAATAGCTCCCTTAATACAATGGTGAAATCCAATTTTTTTTTACTACCGGTTCTGTGGGCGTGGTGTCGCTTGGTGGGCATGGCAGGGGAAGGATACTGCAAAATCTCCATTCCCACCACACTCCAGGGGAAGGATACTGCAAAATCTCCATTCCCTCCCCACTCCTGGGAGAAGGATATTGCAAAATCTCCATTCCCACCCCACTCTGGGGCCAGCCAGAGCTGGCATTTGCCGGTTCTCTGAACTACTCAAAATTTCCGCTACCGGTTCTCCGAACTACTCAAAATTTCTGCTACCAGTTCTTCAGAACCTGTCAGAACCTGCTGGATTTCACCCCTGCCTTAATAGAATGTGGGAATGCTGTAGACCAGGGGTGTCAAACTCGATTTCATTGAGGGCTGCATCAGGGTTGTGTTTGACCTCAGGGGGCTGGGGTAGGTGTGGCCAGCTCAACATCACTTGTGTAAGGGGCACCTGTGGTGGTCCAAACACTCTGTTAGCAAAAACAGGCTCCCAAGCTCCGTTTTCGTTGCTATATCCACCTGCAGCCCCCAACCAGCGAAAACGGAGCTCCCATTTCCATGCGGCCCTCCTGAGTTCTGCTTTCACTGGCAGAAGCACCGTGGGCCAGTCCTTTGCTGTTTCCAGCTGGCCATGCCCACCCTGGGCCAGATCTAAGTACTCCATTGGCCCTTTGGGCCGGATCTAAGTACTCCACTGGCCCCGCGTGCCGGATCTAAGTACCCTACGGGCCGAATCCGGAGCTGAATGGAATGATAATTCAGTGGATGCATGGCTGGTTCAGAAAGTACTGAAAGACTCTCCATCACTATATCTTCAGTTTGAAGAGAATTATCAAATGGAGTGTCATGTGGATCAGTTCAGGGTCTTGTACTCTTTGGTATTTTTTGAAATTTAATGACTTAAATAAAGAATTAGAAAGTATACTCATCAAATATGCAGATGACATAAAATTGGGTGGGGTAATTAAGATTCTAGAAGACACTCGCCTATTGTTATCTAAATACATTTAAAAGATAGTCTAAAAATAACAAAATAAACCTTTGGAGTAGATTGCCAAGTTCTTTACTTATAAAACAAAAAGCAAGTACATCAGTAGAATGTTGGAGTGTGATAGTATGTGAAATTGACCTTGGGATATTAAAAAAAAAGGAAGGAAGGGCTTTCAATCTTGCAAGAATCTGTTTAATATAATCTTACAATAAAGATAGGGCTGATGTAACTGATTGTGCTTCCTGTGTACTGCAAGGGGCTAACTTGCAAGATTCAAAATATTTATGCCCTCCTCTTTTTAATCTCCCATGTACAGTATCATCACAGAGTTTACCTGTGGAATTTTAATAATTTATTTCATTGATTTGATTTGTTTGTAGCCCATCTCACCTCATAATGACTCTGAGGGGTTTACAACATTAAAAGACAATAGAACCATGAAAAATAAATATTTCTAATAACAGTAAAAATTACAATTAAAAAGATTAAAAAAAATCCTTATTTCAAGTGGAATATGAGACAGAAGTATGATGCAGTATGATGCCCCCCCAAAAAAGGAAATATAATTTTAGGCTGCACCAACAGATACATGGTGTGGGAAGCCCCCCCCCATCCTAGAAGAATGAAATATTTTGGGAAATATTAAAAAAGGCAGGATAAAATATTTCCCCTAAAGGAGAAATGGAAAAAATCTTAAGGGAGGCAGAAACCAGCACAAGTCTCCCTGCCCCAAGCAGAAACTGAGGAGGCCAGTTTATAGAAAGACAGATTTGGTAATCTATTCAAGACAGGATATTTCAAAACTCCTTGGCAGAATGGTAGGGTTAGAAAGCAGCCCCTCACTCAAAATCCAAACACAGGATGAAAGTCATTAGCCACAATAGGAATTGTCCAACACACTTTTCAGAACACAAGCTCTTTCATTGCATCACCCCCAGAACAGTCCAAACTTCAAAGTTACAGAAACCTATAAAGATCTATCCACTCATTCAACCATTTGTTCAGCTGCACCAGAACCACAAATCCTAGTGGTTCTGTTCACCAATAAATGGACCTTCTTTTCAATCAGCCTCCAGCCTCCATTTTGTTTCCAGTGCCTTTGTCCCGGCTTGGAACTGAACCAGATGCATTTTCCTTCCAACAATGGTTTTCCAATCATGATAAAATAACGTTTCCATTTTTTGCTGGTACAATCAGATACAACAGAAGTATATCCAGTTTTAGATATCACATTTTAATTTTAAAAAGTCTTTGAAACTGTAGCAGAGAAATGCAAAAATGATAATTAGAAAACTATAAACTAAATGTTATGAAGAGATTTAAGGGATTAGATCAGAGGTGGGTTCTACTTACCTTTACTACCAGTTTGCATCGTGCCCACATGCATACGCAGAAGCTTCTGTGCATATGCAGATTTACTTTGATGACATCCGGGTCAGTGGGTAGAGCTTCCCGCCGGTTTTACTACCGGTTCTTGCGAACTAGTCCGAACCAGGGGCAACCCACCACTGGACTAGATGTGTTTAATTCTCAAAAAAGTCCAAAGGGAGATATAATAAATATAATAATTCAGTATTATATTAATTATTCAGGTATAATTCATCTACCTAAAAGGATGTTACATAAAAAATAGTTGTGCAGTAATGAATTTAAATTACAGAAAAGTAACAGATTCAATGTAAGAAGAAACTGCCTAACTGTAAAAGCAGTTTTGTTGTGGAGCCTATTAATTGGAGAGGTGGGGCTTCACTTCATTAGATGTCTAGTTCAGTGGAGACTAGACAGTCATTTGAAAAAACCAGTTTGGTCTAGTGATTAAGGCCCCACACTAGAAAGTCAGAGACTGTGAGTTCTAGTCCCACCTTAGCCATGAAAACCAGTTGGGTGACTTTGGGCCAGTCACTCTCTCTTAGCCCAATTTACCCTGCATGGGCCTTGTTGTGGGGAAAATAGGAAAAGGAAGGTTTATTCAATATCTTCACTGACTTAAGTGATTTGTAAAAATAATAAAGGTGGGATATAAATAAATAAATTTGACTCCAATGCTTTAATTTAGATTCCTACACCAAACAAGAAGTTTGGCTTAATGCAATCAATGACCCCTTCTAATGTTGTTTCTCAATGATTCTATGGGACATTGAGATGAAAAGCTCTGAAAGATAACTATTCTCCAGAAAAATGATATGTTTGACAAAGATATATTAACTACCTGCATTGATTTGGGAACTGCACCATGATTGCTACAAAGTCTTGACAATTTTCCATTGTTATCTACTGTTTAATACAGGTTGTGAGCAAATAAATGAGCATAGCCAATTTCCACTCAAAGTTCTACGAATGGAGAGCCTTAGCTGGAGTAGAGTTACAGTGGTGTTCTTGCATCAAACAGGTAAATTGCCACAGAAAACTTGAGCCAAGTTAATCCACAATTAATTGGAATATAACTTTGTGGATAAAGGAAACTAGATGACCATTAAAAAGGATTCAAATTCACAGAAAATCATTAGTTTTTATCTCATGCTTCAATAGAGTCAAGATGAAAATTAATTCCTACAATGTTGCTTACTATGTGGTTGTCTGATATAAGGATTGGATCAATGCATTATTACTTCTGACTTCCACTGAAGCATTTAGCACTCAACCATTAGCACAAATGGAAAACTAATATAGTAGTTTCCGTCTTCCATGATGGAATCTGTCCATTTTGTAGTGAGATACAATTCAAATTGAATCCAGAGATTCAAGGTCTTCATGGTAAGCATGGATTAATTCTCTTGGTGAACTTGTCACCTGAAAAGGACATGTTAGACATTTGTCATGGTCAGATTAGTTCACCTGAGATTAGTTACCAGGTGGCTAGTTTGATTGATTGCTGTGGCCAGCGAAGTGGTAGAAGTATTTTATTGTATATGGTTTTTTAAAAAAATTTGTAAGCCACCCATAGTCACTGAGATTGAGTGGGCAGCCATATAAATTTTCTAAACAAACAAGCAAGCAATCAAATAAATAAATAGCCATTGCCTCAACTTCCCACAAGCCGGGGGGGGGTGTGTTTTATTAAGTTGGTCTATCCTATGTGCTTTACGGATGCAATCAGTTCCAACAGATTCTTGGGGCATTCCCAGTAATCTGGAAAGCAGTTCACTGAATGTCTGCTTCAGCCATATGAAAGTGGCCTCTTCTGGTTTTCTGACCCTGAATGAAGCAGAAATGATACAGGGCGACGGATCAAAAATACATTTGTCTGATTGCAGGTATGAGCTCATGTCTGAGTCTACACAATGGCAAAAGAGTGGTAAAGCATCCTTACTTCTCTTATTGGATCAAGAAGCTTGTCCATGCTTTGCCTACTTTGAAAATCTCACTGCCTGGCTTGAAAGAAGCAGATGTATGCTTAGTTTTTCTTTCTGATTACATTAGTGTAATGCACTCTACTACAGGATGTCTTTTAGACTATTTAGAAGCTAAGTTGGTTCAAAATGCAGAAGCTCACTTATTGCTGGATGAGAACTGTAGGGCTGCAAGAGCTAAACTGGTTATCAATAGGCTTCTCAGTGCAGTTGGTTTTGACTTATAAAATCCAATGTGGCTGGCGTTCAGGATTCTGCAGACCATGAACTTTAAATGAAACCTACCCATTCACCATGCACATCTTGAGTAGGAATGCTAAGGTTTCTCTCCTATTGGAAATGTAAACAGTGCTATCATTCCTGATCTTTAGAAAAACTCTTACTATGGACTTGTTCATAAGGGACTTTGGTTAAGATTTGCAATTGCCATTTTAAATTTAGGATGTATGTATTGTTATTATTACTAGTAATTACTAGAAGGGACGTGGTAGTTCAGTGACTAAGACACTGAGCTTGTCGATCGAAAGGTTGGCACTTTGGCAGTTCGAATCCCTAGTGCCGCATAACGGGGTGAGCTCCTGTTACTTGTCCCAGCTTCTGCCAACCTAGCAGTTCGAAAGCATGTAAAAAATGCAAGTAGAAAAATAGGGACCACCTTTGGTGGGAAGGTAACAGCATTCTGTGCACCTTTGGCGTTTAGTCATGCCGGCCACATGACCATGGAGACGTCTTCGGACAGCGCTGGATCTTCGGCTTTGAAATGGAGATGAGCACTGTCCCCTAGAGTCGGGAACGACTAGCATATATGTGCAAGGGGAACCTTTACCTTTATATTTATTGTTACTATATGTACTAGTGTATTTAGTCAGAAACTCTACTATACTCTGAGTGTGATGATACATAAAACAAACAAACATAATCTGTACTTTTAAAAAAATCCTAGCACTGATGATGTTACTTAGTTTAGGTAATGAAACCTTTGCAAGAAAATAACAAACCTGAGAGAGCATCAAGGATCCCTTATTTCTACCCCGAGTCACAGATATTCTCCTTTATTAGAAAAAAAACTCCACCCCTTCTTTGATTTATTTCTAATCTGCCTTTAAAACTATAAACTAATGATCATTCTGACATATCTTGTGGCAGGAAATCTATAAGCTAATGACACATTGCATAAAGAAGTTGGAAAGTGGGGTAGGGGGCAGTGGTGGGTTGCTCCCGGTTCGCACTGGTTCAGGAGAACCGGTAGTAGCAGCAGAGGAAGGCTCCGCGCAGCCACCTGGAAGTCATCAAATACGCTATGAGCATAAGCTTCTGCGCATGCGCAGAAGTGGCGCGTGTGCGAGTGAAGCGAGCAAACTGGTAGCAAAGGTAAGTAAAACCCACCACTGGTAGGGGGGTCTGTTTGGAACACATTGCCATTAAGATTCATTAGGGTGTCACACTTAACCTCAGTGTACCAATATTTAGTATGGCTCTCCTCAAACTAATATATTCTATATCTGAGGTGACTGAGGGGACTGAGCTGTCCCCATTCACTTTCCCCATGTGATTGTCTTTTCTTTCCATTCAAAGTTCAAGTCCAGCCCTTGACCCTTGCATTTATATCCTTCTGTTCTGATCTACAAATCTCTGGGCTGTTGGATGTAAAATTTCCTCAGCCCATTATTTTGATTGACCTTTAATGCATGTTTTTAAATTTTACACTACCTTTTTTAAAGTTCTGGATTTGATTGCATTCTGACAGACTGAATTACCACTGACATACTACCTATCTCATCTTTCACATCTGGAATCCAAGGATGGGAGTTGAAAATGAATCTGTTCATTATATCTACTTTACGTCATATATAATATTCACCCACAATGGTAAACCAAAGCTTGCTTTATAGCGACTGATTATATACAAAACAAATTGTTTATAATTCACAGTTTGCTAAACAAGGAATCATGTCCTGAAGATTCACCCAAATCACCAGGTACCATTATCAGTGCCTTTTCAATGGGGACCTTCATTTCTCGAGTTCTCTCCTTAGATAAAATGAGTTACCTATAAATTATAATATACTCAACGACGTGAAATCGCAGCTGCCAGTTCTTCAGCTGGTGTTAGTCTTCATTAAATCATTATTATTACTATTCTTAGGTTTGAAATCTTACATTTTCTTGCTAGATATCCCCCATCCCCCCCCCCCGTTTCTGTTAACTTCAGGTCTAGGATGAAGAAAGTGAGTCTCTACTCTCGTAGTCATTCTCCAGGAATATTCTGAATTCATCAACAATCGCTAAAGGAGGATTTCCTACAAGTTGGCGGTCGGGGGGCAGTATGTATGAAACCCGGGTTCAAAACCCCCCAAGCGGTGCAAAGCTGACCACTACCAAGTCTCCGGGTCACATTCCTATGCGGAGCCGAATCGAACCGTGGGAAGCAAAGCAATCGGTGGCCCGCAGCTCTGGGTTCGGCTCGCCATTCCCGAGCTAGCCGAGGCTGGCGCAGGCGGCTGATTGGATGGAAGCGGCGGTAATGCTCCACCCAGGGAAAGGCTCGTCGCTCTGACACGCCCCGCCCCGCCGGCTTTGGCAGCTTCTGCTCGCGGAGCGTGTTGGTGGCTCTCCGGGAAGCGAGCTCCGTCCTGGACGGCGCCCTGCCTTGGAAGAAAGCGCGAGAGGGTCCCTGCCGTCAGGTCAGTGGGTCCCTTTGCTCCCTTCCCTTCCCTTTCCCTGAACAGGCGCTGCTGGGCGGGCTTGGGGAAAGGTCTTCGGAACGAATGACCTCCGACAGCATCTTTTTTTTTTTTCCCCCTCAATCGCCGTCGCTTCCCGGGGTGGCCGAGAAAGCCGGCTACCAATTTCTCCACCCAGCGCGGGACCCTGATAGAATCCGCCCGTTTCTTCCTTGGAACTTATTCTCAAGTGCAAATATATCCGAGAAACGGTTGGATGCTATTTAATACTTAACTTCGCCCAAATAAATAAATAAAAATGCTCCGGAATGTTCAGCGAGAGAGTTGATTCCTAATTCGGTGTGAAGAGGAGGGCAGCTTTTAGATGGGAAATGAATTATTTCGTTTTCGTTTTTGTCTCCCATCCTTTTGCCTTTTCTTTTTCTCTGGGTTTTTTATTTTATTTTCATAAAAGCAACGTGGAGAGAGAGTATTGGCTTTGCCATATTGAATAGGGTTTGAAATCCCGCTGTTGCCCATCTTTACACACACCTGCAAAAGCCATCTAGCATATTGATCCAGGTTGTCATTTTGAATTTACCTGTCAGTCTAGTTCAGGGCAGCATCTGGGTCCAAAAAAAAAAAAAGAAAAAGAAAAAAAGAAAAAAAGCCAAGCTCCAGAGAACAGCAGCCCTATGATTTGCCCTCTGGCTGATGTCTAGAGGGCAAAGAGTTCTGCCAGGGATTTTTGTACCAACTGCAACATGCACAACATGTTAGGGAGTGGTGTGGAAATACAGACGACTCTCCATTACCATCTGTCTCTCTCACACACATGTACCAGCAATTCCAAAGCATCAGAATTGTTTTCCACAGCATGACCAATTTCTCACCAAATGAATTACTTGCAGTGGCTAAACAGATTGAGCGGTGTATCTGTTAATATTAAAGCTATTTCATTTCAAAACTCAGTATGCAGTTTAGAGCTGGTCAGTCCTGGTTTCTCAGAAGCCGCTCTACAGCTCTACATTAATTAGCATGCCTTTTTTTTAAAAAAAAAAAAAGATGAATGAAGTGTTTACTTTTAGGAGTCTGTTGCTTTCTCTCATGTGTTGAAAGAGATATGCATCATTTGCAGTAGTCTATGCTCATCTAGGTGGAAATGTCTATTTCTTCTATAAAAAAATGTATTGGAATGTACAGTCCTTACACTGAAATCCTGCAATCTCATACCTAAGATTTAGCACACTTAGCTGCACCTATTTTAAAGCAGAAATGTATAAAATTAGATTAGAAAAACTTCATTTGGTAGCAGCATGAGCTGCCTTATAGTTAACTGCTGGAGATTTTGTTAGGTGATTCATAAATAAATTCAGTCGTCCTCGACTTGTGAAGGTTGTTTCACACATGAGCATCATCAGTGCTACAGCATGATCCTGCAGTTATCCAATATTGAATATAGATGTGGGAACGTCTCTTACAGGGAGCCTTATTTCTAATAGTTAAAGAGGTAAAAGCATAAAGATCAATATTAAAATATTGATCATTAATCATTTTTATTTTCAATTATGTAATTAGGAGTACACTAGGGTAGTTAAAAAGAACTCAGAAAGAAGAATATGATGAATTTTGAAATAATATTTTTGATATCTCGGATCTCATTCAAGTTTCTTAAACATGCTTCATGTACTTAGAGTGGAGAGCGTGAACTCTGAAAACAGTTGCAGTGGAATGGAACAGTTGTTTTATTTAAGTATTTTTACATTGATCTAATCACATGTTAGAGTGTTATATAAATTATATTACATTATATAAATCAGGTTATTGTTTTGACTGGGCGTAACATAAGTGATATTGCTTAAAGTGTAAAAAGCATTTAGATATTTATGCTTTTAGGCCAGATTTTGTCATTCTCTCTAAGTAATTATTATCAGCATTTTTGACAATGATACTAGATAAAAAAAAGTCTCCCCCAAACTTAAAGTATCAGGTATATTTACAACCTTACTAAAAGGTATACTCAAAGTTCTCCTTGCTTTATCCTAAACAATATTTGTTCTTTAAGCTCAAATATGAATTAGATTGTAATTGATACATAGGTATGGGTTTCCAGTGGCTGTGAATACCTGACAGGCTTGTTATAATTATAATGCATAACAGATTGCAAGATCGAAAATACTTTAGGAAACATTTGAGATTAGCCTACTGCTGCACTGAAAAATATACTTTTTAATGCATCAATATTATGGATATAGTATTCCTTTGTAGATTTTCAGTATTTGTATTTTAATTTTCTTAAACTTGTTAAATTAGAATCTTATCAATTTAAGCCAATAATAAATTAGAAGATTCTGGCCTTCACACCACAAATGATTCTGTTTCTTCATTAAAAATATATGTTGAAAAAGAAAAAGGAACCAACTAAGTAGTATTTAAAAATACTTCCCCTTGCATTAATATGGTAGTATCTAGCATTATTAAAAAGTTATCATTGTTTTGGCTACTTGCTCACTTTTTCTTCTGTAATATATTTATATAGCTTCTGAGCTTCTTGATTTAATCCAGCTGGCATTTCCAATTTACTTTGGAAGAAATTTGGCAGAAAGGGAGACAAAAGTAAAAGACCTGCTTTAAAAAAAAATTGGAATGTCATTTAAGATGTTTTCATTGCATTATGCCAAAAACATTACTGCATTCTTGTTTTCTAACAACAATAAGATAATTTATGGAACATGTATCACTATAGTCTCTGCATTGTGACAGGAAGGATCATGACATTTTCATTCTGTATAAAAAAAAAATCTTTATGTTTCAGTTTTCTAGAAATAACTTCTCAGACTGCTTTTAGTATATTATGTATACTCAGCAGAATAGCACAGTGGCTAAGCAAAGCTTCCCAGGAATTCTGGCGCAGCTGATTTGGTCTATTGAAACCTCATTTAGGATTGTCTTCATAATAAGATCTTGATAAAGAGGTCTAATTAGTCTAATTAAACATCTATCCTTTTTCTATAAAGCATTTGTCTGCCATAATTTCTCCAGATTTAAAAGGTCAAAAGGTAATAGCAGGCAATAAATGCAGTTTACAGTTGTTGGCTGTTATTGTACAAAGTGGCGTAGGATAAATGGGTATTAGTAGGAAAACTGCTTCCATACAAGCCAATTCTCTCATCAGTATACATTGTTCTGATTCTAAGCTAACTTGCAAATAATTAATGTAAACATTTTCAGTTATAGTTACTATGCAAATAACCAAAAACATGACAAAAATGCCACACATTTCTCAAAGGAGCTGTCAAATATTTTCATAAAGTTTTCCAAAAATGGCTAACAGTAAGATGGTTAAGGTTTGTATAAAGGTAAAGGAGTTCCTGCAGATTTTACTCCACTAGTCATTGCTGACTACAAGGGCAGAGGTGGGTTTCAGCAAGTTCTGACCAATTCTGGAGAACTGATAGCAGAAATTTTGAGTAATTCGAAAAACCGGTAGTAAAAATTCTGACTGGCCCCGCCCCCATCTATTCTCTGCCTCCCAAGCCCTGACTGATCGGGAGGAAATGGGGATTTTGCAGTAACCTTCCCCTGGATTGGGGACGGAATGGAGATTTTGCAGTATCCTTCACCTGCCACACCCAACAAGCCACGCCCACCAGGCCACACCCACAGAACCAGTAGTAAAAAAATTTGAAACCCACCACTGTACAGGGGGCTATGTTCATTTCCATTTCAAAGCCATTGAGCCAGCCCTCTCCAAAGACATTTCTGTGGATATGTAGCCAGCATGACATCAGAGAGCACTGTTACCTTCCCACCACTGTTACCTTCCCAGCAACATTTGTATGCTTTTGAACTGCTAGGTTGGCAGGAGCTGGAGCGAGGACAGGAGCTCACTCCATTGCATGGTGCTTGGGCCTCAAACCTGGGCTGATGGCTTTCAAGCCAACAAGCCCAGTGTCTTAACCACTGAGCCACCATGCTGCTGTTTGTATAATGACTAAAGGGTAATTCTTAGTTGCATAGAAATCACAGGAAGCAAAGTCAGCACTGAGTTGCTGGTGGACAGCTGGCCCATGAGCATTTCTAGAGGTGGAACCAGAGTATTGGAGCTGGAGCATGGACACTTCATGGTTGAATGAACGCTTCATGTAACTCATAATGTTTATATGGTGTGGGATTAACATGTTATGAAAAGCCAGCTATTGTGTTTTCTTTCAGGGAAACATAATTAAGGAAATAATGGCTTAGCATGGTATAAAGGCAACAAAATTTGAATCAATCTTGATGGCTATAAGGAGGAGAAATTTGATGGGGCGGGGGGACTAGCAGACTTGAGAGGTAATAGAGATAGATAGGCCCAGTCTGTGAAGCTGCCAAGACCCCTTATTTTAATTTTCCCTTGGGACTTGACAGTTATAGTACATTCAGCATTCCAGATATTTAAATAGTATGGTGGTTAACATATTTATGGTCTCCTGCTTTTGCTGTCTGATGATCTAGAACCCTTTTCATAAGAGAAGGAACCCATTATGGGACTTTGGCCAACTACGGAGGTGATTTGAAATCATTGATCCATCTGTATCATTGAAGATAAAGGTGGTCTCTACAGTATAGAACCAAGAATCTCAGTTTAGGCTAGTAAGCTGGGCAGGAAATACTTTTCTTAAGCCATCCATTTTCTTTGACATTTTGGTTACATTCCAAGTACAACTATGGTATAAGATTAATTTATTCTCTACAGGCCCCAATCATTAAATGATTTAGAAGCTTTTTCTGGGTATTTTTACCAAATGAATATGACACTATTGCAGGAGAGAAGCTAGTTGTTGTTGTCGTCGTAGTAATAGTGTCCCAGCTACCGAATGTCTTCTTTAAATGCCTGCCTTTTGGCATCAAATGAAGATCAGTTCATTTTCGCAGCTTGTTGAATTGTTTCAGCTTTCAGCTAGTTTTACTGTGTGATTTGTGTCTTTAGGCTGCACAGCAGAGGCCAAGGTTCAACTTCTGATGTCTCCAGGCAGCCTGGAGAAATGCATCTCTGAAATCATGCAGAGCTGCTGGCATTCAGTGTCATCGGAACTGGACTAGATGGAAGAATGGTTTAACTCAATAAAAGAGCTTCCCTGACATTTCATCTTCTTTACTGCCTTCTTAAAACACATGTACTTTTATTTAAACATTCAACTTAATTAAGTGTGCATTTTGCACCTGTTAAATATTTTTCCTTTGTATTTGTCTTTTCAAATGTTACATTATTGAACTATTAGTTGCATTAGCTGTCCTTAATATTTGTATAATGCCTTAAATGTCATATAATAGCACAGAAATCTTCTGGATAAATCCAAAATATCTACATTTTACTGCAGGGAGAGAAATTTATGGTCCCTGTTAGGAAGTTGCCAGAATTATTGATGATGCATTTTGTGGCACAGGTGAATATGATATCTGAATGCTTCATCATGTGTCAAATTATATGCAACCACTCCATGCCAGTCTAAACATTCAGAATGACACAGTTTCAATGCTTGCAATAAGGCAGAATCATTGAGTTGGAAAGGACCATGAAGGCCAATTCCTTTCACATGTAAAAGGTAAAGGTAAAGGTTCCCCTTGCACATATGTGCTAGTCGTTCCCGACTCTAGGGGACGGTGCTCATCTCCGTTTCAAAGCCAAAGTGCCAGCGCTGTCCAAAGACGTCTCCGTGGTCATGTGGCTGGCATGATTAAACACCAAAGGCGCACGGAACCCTGTTACCTTCCCACAAAGGTGGTCCCTATTTTTCTACTTGCATTTTTTACGTGCTTTCTAACTGCTAGGTTGGCAGAAGCTGGGACAAGTAATGGGAGCTCACCCCGTTATGCAGCACTAGGGACACGGTGGCTCAGTGGCTAAGACACTGAGCTTGTCGATTGAAAGGTCGGCGGTTCGAATCCCTACTGCCTTTCACGTTTACTACCTCCCAAATAAAATGCATGCTTGTGTTGCTGGTCCAAAGGGATCAACTTTTCTTCTTTAATACAGATAGATCTTGAGGTGTTTGTTAAGAGATTTAAGTTAAGTTGTTAAGTATTGTTGGCTTCTGATTGCTAAGTGAGCACATGATTTCATGACCTTTTTTGCCACGTTTGTTAAGAGAATCACTGTGGCCATTCTGTGACTTACAACCTTTCCTGCCAGCTTCCCTATTGACTTGTCAGAAGCTGACTGGGAAGGTTGCAGATGGCGATCATGTGACCATAGGATGCTGTGACCATCATAAATGCATGATTGCCAAGCACCTAAATCACAATCACACAAACACAGAGAGGCTGCAACAGTCGTAAGTGTTATATAAGGACTAAGTAACGTAACTGTTACATAAGGACTAAGAAAGGGGTTGCAAGTCACTTTTTTTCAGTGCTGTCATAACTTTAAATGATCACTAAATGAATGATTGTTAATGACTAACCATAGATGTTAAACATGATATTTGATAGGACCTCTTTTTAACATAGCACTAGCTTGCTAGTGGATTTACCAGTACTCTGACAGTACTGCAGAGAACAACAGCTATATTACAAGGAGAAACACAAATTTTATCATAATCATAATCTTTGATGATTTCAAAATGCCTAACACGCTGGTATTATGGAGACTCAAGTATCAAATCCTTTCTAATCTCAATATTAGATTAATATTGATATCAATATTTTTATCATGCACTTATCTTGAGTTTCAAAAATTTTGCTTATTGCTACATTAGGTATGGGAAGTTAATGCCATATTGGATTGTTAGAAATTATAAACACAAATGATTTTATTAAGAATAATGTGGGCATTTATAAACTTAAACCATTTTGTACCTACTTAGGACACTCAGTAATATTTAAAATACCATTATTAATTTAATATACTTTAGATTTAATTAGATTTAGATTTATACTTTAGAATTTAGATTTAATCATTTCAAAGAGACCCATTGAAGTCAGTGGAGGGTTAGTCCAGTGCAGTTCAAACCATCCATATAAATCACCAGGAATCAAACTGAACAAAATGACATCTAATTGTCCTTGGCCATTTTCAACAAGCTGATAAGGGTCAGGCCTGGTTAATGCTTAGATAAGAGGCAACTAGAAAATCTCAAGGCTAAGATTAGATTCAGTATGAAAGAAAACCAAAAAGGAAATGTCAAATCATTTTATTGTTACTAAGAAAACTATACAGACATGTTAATGAAGTCTCCAGGAGACCGTATAAGGTGGTGGTGAGATTCAAATTTTTTTTATTACCGGTGGGAATCTCCATTCCCACCCCACTCCAGGGGAAGGTTACGGCAAAATCCCCATTTCCTTCCAATCAGCTGGGACTCTGGGAGGCGGCGAATAGATGGGAGCGGGGCCAGTCAGAGGTGGTTTTTACCGGTTCTCCGGACTACTCAAAATTTCCGCTACCAGTTCTCCAGGACTGGTCAGAACCTGCTGAATACCACTTCTGGTATAAGGAGACTGTATCTTAACTTTCTAATTTAAGGAGCTAAGATTCTAAATTCTAAATCTGAACTCAACCTAATATTAACATGTATCAAAATAATATTAAAAAGTAACACAACTATAAAATGGTTTCTGGTTTTGTAGCAGTAAACCATTTATAGGTTTTCTAAAAATGTAGTGAACAGTCTAAGTAAGCCCCCTGTCTGTTGCTATCAGCATAACCTCTGCTTAACAAGCAGATTCCAATAAAACAGAATATATGTACTTTAGGGTTGAACTTGTGGTGTCATTGGTGTTACCTAGTCAGATAATGAAATGTCTGCAAGCAAATAACCAAACTCAGAGAACACGAAGGACTCCACAGCTAGGCAGATAACTGTAATTTTTGGAAAACGAAGGAACTATATATAATGAAGCTGCTTAGAGAAACAGTCCATATTTTGATCTTGGGTAGAGCAATATGGCATTATGAGAAGATAGAACTTATGGTACATTTTTACAGAAGGATTAAAAGATGCAAGAGAATGGTGGGTAGGAGAATCGAACAATAAAGTAAGTATAGTAAAAAGTGTGTTGCTAATAGTTGAGAACAACTAGCACATATGTGCGAGAGGAACCTTTACCTTTAATCAGAAGCTAGATTAATGCTTTAGGATGTGTGATAAACTTTCCCTGAAAGATTGTGGATTCAGGATTCATCAGGATGTATGCTACTGGGTTATTTTCTGCTGGAGCTATACATACTGTAGATACATAATTCAATGGAATAAGTAAACTCAGCTCTTCTAAATTCTAAGGTTCTTAGTAAACAGTGTCCTGCATTATAACAGAAACTGAACACTTCTATAGTTTGACAAAAGGCCCATCTTTCTGCATAATATGTGAATATGCCAGATAACTTGTGTAACTATAAGGGATCTTATCCAACCTTTGACCAACTGTAGGTATTCTCATAACTTTGATTTGGGTTTGTTTCTCCAACATTACCCAACTGCTTTTCATAGTCTTCTGCTAAAACAGTTCTATATATTTCATTTTAACTAGAGTGAATGAACAGATTTTTATCCCAAAGTATGTTGCTGCATACTTGTTTTTGTTTTTCATTTTGTATTCCAGGACCAGCTCATGTAATCATTCAGGCAATTGTTGTCTCAGCTGTGATTGAAAACTGCCATGCTGCTTGCAGTGTTGGAAACAAATATTCAAATGCAGTGTAGCATATGAAAAAAAAATTGTTAAAGAGACTTATAGGGCATGAAGAAGAAGTGAAGCAAAGGGGAAGAATTTATATTAGTTTCATATAGTGACAATGATGCACACATTCATGCTTAGTGAATTTCATTGGTTGAAAATAGAAACAATGAAGTGAAAACTGGAAGTGGTTGGGAAATGATTTGAAGCATCTGGGGAGTAGATTGCGTGTATATTGTGTGCATGGTGAATTGTAACTTTCTATTATATGAAGTGAGGCTTCCATAATTAAACTTGAAAGTATCATCAGTTCCCAGTTCTAAAATAGAGGGTGTAGTTGAGTTCCATTATCTTTAATTTTTTGGAATGGTATTCTGCACTAAGAAATGCAATTATCCAGAGAGTTCAATATGAATGATGTATTATGCAGTAGCTCTTGTTACATCAGATATTTTTCTTTATTACATTTGGGCCAATTTTAGGGTTAAGTGATTCCAAGACAAAAGGGATAAAAGTGATATAACAAGGGATTCAAATCCAGCCCAAGAGAATTGTTATCTGATTCTAAATATGTTTACCGCATAAAACATTGCAGTTTACAGAGATTCTACCAGGAAATTTGGGAGAAAAATCTATAGACTGATTTATGAGTTGATCTTCCCTACACTCAAATATAGTTATTTCATATAAGATATGCCTATACCTTGGCAAATTTAATTCCCAGAATTCCCCAGCCAGCATCGAGAACCACACATCTTAAAGTTGCCAAGTTGAAAAATACTAGTCAATGTCCATTGTACCTCTAACTCTCACTCCAGATCTGTCTTAGATTTTTCAACAAAATTTCCTGTCCTATAAACCTGTCAAGAATCTGTTGCCTTAATCATATTGAACATCAGCATATCATTCTCAGATAACTTGTTTACTATCAGTCTGTCTGGGAGTAATGAGATTTGCACTCTGCAGTAAAGATATAATAATGTTTACATTATTGACATTATTGACATTTATACTTCAATGTGACATGAAAAATTATCTCCCATATCTTAATGGATATCCACAATCAAGGAGCTTTGGAATATGTGCTTCATATGTAGCACCAATTTTCCTTCATTGTGAATATTGCTTTTTGTTCTCATTACAGTAAAATCAGAAGATGTCCCTATTTTCATTAAAGATGTATGAATTTATAGCTTTTGTTTACTGAATACTTGAAAATTACTAAAAGGATAAATATATACATTGTTCAAAACTCAGACAGAGACTCTCTTCATCTGTCTTGCTAAATTCCCAGAGTTAGTTAAAAATTTATAGTAACTGTTGTGCAAATTCTGCAAATGTCAATCAGGCCACTGGCGCTTCTTATACAGAGAAGTTAAGAACGTGTGTAAAGCTCAAATAGTTACTGTTCCTTTCTGAATTTAATAAGTTAGAAAAAAAACCAAGGAATTTTATTTCCTGTAATTGTAAAATTGTAACTGGGACTGTAAGGAGTCATTTAGACTAATGTTCAGTTCTTGGTTGTATGCCAGAACAGATGGCTGGCTAGATTTTTCTTAAATATAACCAATGAAATAGATCCCACCACCTCATTGGAAAATCTGTTCTATTATTAACTATTTAAAGATGGTTTATGTAATTTGGAATCTACTAAACATTAGCCAACAAAAGCCAACCCAAAGGTGCTTTTTCAGGAGGCAACTGGACTTCCTTTTTTTTTAAAGACAAAAAACCAAAACAAAACAAGAAAGTCCAGTTGCCTCCTGAAAAAGCACCTTTGAGACAACCATGACTTGGATGACTGAGAATCTCTATAGACATTGAATTGGCACATGCTAATCTGCTTAGAGGAAATGCCACCACTGGGATTGCTAGACTTATCTTCTACAGTACAAAATCATATAGCTTGAAGTGTTCCTAGATCCACTACTTAATTTGTTTGTTTGTTTGTTTTAAAAAAGCTTATCCTGGAGGACCAAAGTTACTTGGTATTAATGCAGATTTTCTCCAAAATGCAATTAAGCAGTTTTAATAGTTAGAAAAAAGACTGAAAAGTATTGGAATACTTTTGTAGATGTAAGAAATACTGATAGAATTCTCCAGTAGATTCATCAGATTTTAGTCTGATCCTGATTGGAAGGTGATAGAGCAAGACTTGATGGTATAGCAAATTACTTGCACTGAGAACTTCTTTTCCAGGCAAAGTACTAAATTGTACTGTATTTCAGTACACAATTTTTGGACAAGCTTTGCAAATCAGTAAATTGTAAGTTGTGTTTTCACAGAAACAGGTGGATAAATAGAGAGAATCAAATTATGCAGATAGGAATGTGTGAGACTGAAAATGTAAGAGAATTTATGTCACTGTGCAGACAAGGTTATCTGAATGAACATCCAATTTATTGCAGTAGTAGAAGAGTGACATGATCCCATCAGAACCTTATTTCAGATTCTCATATCTGGGTCATATCTAACTCTTAAATGCTACATATCCTCTTTAGATGTATCAAATGAAAAATTCAGTTTCGCTTGCATTCTTTGAATATGTTTGCTCAATTATGCCTTAATATATAGGTATTCAAATATATGTAATTCAAAGAATGGTTGCATGTAAATGTTTCCATTAGCTTCCTGTTTTTTTTTTGTTTTTTTTTAAAATTTGATTTATATGCCGCCCTTCTCCGAAGACTCAGGGCGGCTTACAATGTGCTCAGCAATAGCCTTCATCCTTTTTGTATATTTATACAAAGTCAGCTTATTGCCCCCACAAACTGGGTCCTCATTTCACCTACCTTTGAAAGGATGGAAGGCTGAGTCAACCTTGAGCCTTGGTGAGATTCGAACCCTGCAGTAATTGCAGGCAGCTGGTCTTAATAACCAGCTTAATAACAGGGTGCCTTAAACCACTGTACTATCAAGGCTCTTATTGCAAAGAGAAAGCTGCCACTTAAAAACAAAATAAGGCTTTATTTTTATTGCATTGTCAACTCATTTCATATTTTGTGGATAAGATTTATCAGTGTAGCATAAAAAGAAAATAAAGCAAAATATTACCAATATTACCAAATAGATGTGAAGTAGTATCAATTAGTATAACACAAGGAGAACTATTCTATTGTTTTGTTTCAATTGTTGATTGGAAAATAGGATAAACAAATAGTAACAGATACAGGGGCAATGGGGCATTCTCCAGCCAATCCAGAATTCCATATGGTAAATCATTGATACCATATCCCTACTTACTTTCCAAATGCAGTATTTCCCATGCCTGCTGTTTTAGATAGTCAACTACCTTTAAATCTTAGCTCAAGCTACTGTTTGCTATTAGGAAGTTTTTTCTAACATTCAGCTGCAATCTGTAGAATAAATCATTCCCTATATTAAATTCTGAAGTCTTAATTTTCTTTTGTGTTTACATTCTTCCAGTATTTGAAAAGAGATCATAAGCTTCTCTATTTTGTATCTTACTATTCCATTCTGTTTTGCACACTTGTGCTTAAATAAAGTTATTTGCAGTATATTTTCTCTTTTCCCTGAAAAGTAGTACAAGTGGTCCTTTGTTAATGACACAATTGGGACTGGAATTTCTGTTACTAAGTTACAGGGTTATAAAGCATGATGTCATGTGATTGGGTCACATTGTCACAGAACTTTTGGCGCTATTTGCCATTGTTAAGTGAATGCCATGCTGTCATTAAGCAATGATGTAGTTGCCATCATTTCTGCCAGCTTCCCCACTGATTTTGCTTGTAGGAAGCTGGCAAAGGAGGTCACAAATGATGATCCCATGACCATGGGACACTGCAACCGATGTAAGTGTGAGGACTGGTCATAAGTACCACTCACCATTATAAGTTCAAACAGTTGCTAAGTGAGGAACAATTTTAAATTATCCTATAAGAGCAGCAGATTACAATAGCTATACTTTCCTCAAGTCCCAAAACATACAAAACAATTAGGGTTTTTAAACGAATGTTTTCTTGTCTCTCTCAGTGCATAGTTTCAAGGAAAATTAGCTCAATGAAAATTTGGCATATCATTATCACTTCTTGTTAAGCATTACATGCTTTTTAAAAACCAGTACAGGGTACTTAAAGAAACCAAAGAGAAGTGTAATTAAAAACACAATGAAAAGCATTATGAAAACTCCAACCCAAACCTAACTATAAAAGACCACAAAGAAAGCCAACATTTCGTCAACTTTAGCAGCAAGAGACCAGTTACATATCAAACCTTTGCTTAAATTAAAATGTTTACACTTAGAGGCTTAAGACACCCTCTACATAAAAGCAAAAAGTTCTATACTGCATTTAGTGCTTAAAGATCAGCAATCTATTCCCATGCAGATTATCTCCATGAAAACAACTCTGGGAAGAAAAAAAATGAGTTCTTACTTGGGGTTATACCAAAGCAAAAGACATTCAAAGGTATTTTTTGTGTTTTCTAAGTGATATTAATTTGATATGGTCCTGTTAATCCTTGTGGTCAGTGGCTCTGTCCATTTCTATGTGTATTTGTTTTTCCTTTAAGTATCACTCTCAACCAGAGATGATGTTTCTATTATTCTAATATGATGATGAGAGTTGTAGACAAAGATTTGAAGAGCAAAATCATGTTTGGAACAAGAATAAATAATGTAGCTTCCAAATCATAAACTTACGCATTGAATTACCATTTGATTGATCAAAAAGGCAATTCTCAAATATCTCAGAAAATTCAAAGAAATGTGCTAATTGATTTGTGGTTCTATATTTATATTTAACAAAAAAATACCAGATCAGTACTAAATAATAGCATTATAGAACTTAATTTACTGTGGGTTAATTGCAAGATGTACAGCAGTATGCACAGCTCAGATTCTCAATCTTTATTATCTACTAAATTACTTCCATGGTTGCAAATGTAAAATATGTATTCAAAATATCCATGCCTGTTTTTTTTCCATTTTAATCTACATGAAATAGAAATTGTTTTTTATATATGACAATATATCATTTCAAAATAGTATTGAATAAAACTGTCAACAGAAATTAATTTTCAAATGCTATTGCTTCATTATCTCCTTCGATTTTTATCTCTTTACAGCACCAAGACATAACATGCTGTTAAAATCTGCTATAAGGATTTAATCACTACTAAAATGGCTCAAGATGCCACAGGTTTTACAGAAAATTCTTTTTGACTATTAAGTCTTTTCCATTGTGTTACTAAACACACATATTAATAATATTTTTAAAAAAATGTCGGAACTCAACTCCACATCTGGATTAATAGCAAATATTGAAAATGGAACTTTTTTGGAGCTGTACCCCACCTCTCTCTCAACATCCATGGATTCACCTTCCAATCGCATGTCAAACGTCTATGTTTATGTTTCAATCTTCCTTAGCCTCTTGGCATTCCTTCTTTTGCTGTTAATTATTGCCCTTCAGAGATTGAAAAACATCATCTCCTCTAGCTCCTCCTATCCAGAATACACCAGTGATGCTGGGAGTTCCTTTACAAATTTAGAAGTCTGTAGCATTTCTTCCCAGAGATCAGCTTTTTCAAACCTTTCATCATGAGAAGCCAAGGAAGGAAATCTATTGTGCATGGAATAGCATCTCAGTCCAGGTCTTCAACATGGTCGGAAAACTAAGGCATGCAAGATTTGTCAGAGAAGAGTCGATATCTGAATTTTTCCACTTAAGGTCACATTCTGAGCTATGCCTCTAATAGTCTTGGAATTTTGCAGTGTTTTTCCCAGCCCCTTCTGAAGATAATGAAAAGTACATTCTTTCTCAAATCAATCTGCTCCTTAAGTGATTATAAGAAAGCATCTGTTATTTTCTCAATAACATTAGAAAAACTGTTTGCCTTTGACCTCTTCCAAGATTTTTTTTTTTTTCAACTTCTCAGCCCGGCTTATGATTCTGAGATATTTGGTGGTCTCTCATCAAAGTACTACCCAGGTTAAATGCTATTTAGGATTTCAAGATTATCCAAGTTTTAAATGTGCTATCACCTGCTACAAGGGAGATACAGCTATTTAAACTGTATGTGGGAATATCTGGCTTCCTGCTTCTGTTTACCGATATCATAGCTCAAGGATGTTTAACTGTATTCCATAGCAAGACCATTCTGCTACACAAGCAAGACAATTTTCCTGTAAATGTGAAACAAAGAAAGAAAGCTAATATAAAATCTAGTTAATAATCATATTCTTGTAATTTCCCCAATACTGCCTGATCTTTATATTTTAGTGGAACAACTATAATTAATATATGTACTAATCATTGCAGATTAACTGCATTTGTTGGATTTGTAGAATTACATACTTTTCTAGATTATGCATTCCCAATATAATATCCTTTTCAATATGTTCTGTGATGATCACCACTCACTGATCTATTTAATTTTATTTTCAAAAAATAAAGAAAGGAAAAAGAAGGGAAGGGAAGCTAACCTAATGTGAAACTGGTATTTCCAACAATATCCCAGATAGTCGTCCTGCAGAAAGAGTTGTTAAAAAAAGATGAACATGATGTCTATAATCATAGGTATAGGTAGTCCTTGACTTACAACCACAATTGGGACCAGAATTTGTTGCTATGCAAGGCAGTTGTTAAGTGAGTCACACTTGATTTTATGACCTTTTTGTCAATTGTTAATTGAACCACTGCAGTTTTAAGTGAATCATTAAGTGTATCCAGCTTCCCCTGTTGACTTTGCTTTTCGGAAGCTCACTGGGAAGGATGGAGATAGTGAACTTGGGATGCTGCAACTGTCAGATGTTCACTAGTTACCAAGTTTCCAAATTCTGATCACTGTACTACAATAGTTGTAAGTGTGAAGATTGGTCATAAATAACTTTTTTCAATGCTGTTGCAACTTCAAACAATTGCTAAATGAATGGCCATAAGTCAAGGACTACCTGTAGACTGTGCCAAATATATAATGTACATTAAAAGGGGCAGGGCTTTGATAACATGATTGTGGCTATTATCTTGACTTTTTTAAATCCCCCCCCCGCCATGTAGATGCCTGGCCCCAATAAATAAATATATTTCATATATAATTAAAAAATGCAACTTCCAACAAATTTTGAGTTGAGGTACATTTATCAGAAAAAAAATAACAGGTAGGCAGGCTGAAACTCATGAACAATTGTGAGCAATTATTATTTATTAAAGAAATTTTTGTTGAACCTTCAAACTTCTTTTGGGTTTGTTATATAAAAGGTGCCATGAAGGACATGCTTTGGAATAGCCCAAGACAAAAGGCTTAGTTTTACATGAATGCACTATTACTCTAAATACAATTTTAACTTCCTGAATGGACTTGAGGACAGGCTGCTGTGGTTGTTATTGGTTGTCTGAGCCCACTTCTCAAATATGTGGATTTCAATTTTCCTAATTGTCAGCAAAGTTGATCCTGGCTGAGGAATTATGGGAACTGAAGTCTACAGGTCTGGAGGGCACCCAGGTTGGGAATGCTGAACAAGAGAATATCTTAAGCATAGGTGTTTCTGGTTGGGTTCAAAATTGGCCAAGTTATGGACTGTGTTGTTGTTACATCACAACACTCCCTTCCCATGACTTAAGTACTTTCACTCAGTGTTGATGTATATGTATAAGAGGCCAAGGTTTGCATCGTCTTCTTTTTTAATTAAAATTTACATTGGATGCCTATGATCCTAAGGTGAATGGCAAAGATGGTAAGGAAGTCCTGGAGGAGCAATTGAAAAATCTGGGTATATTTGGTTGGAGAAAATAAGAAGAAAGAAGCCCAAATGTTCTTATAAATATCTTTATAGGAAGGACTATTAAAAATGGAAACTCACTGTTCTTTGTTGCTTCTGCAAGCAGAGCGGGAGTTAGATTGCTTCAGTGAGCAGGATGTAACCTGCAGAGAAGCAGACTTTGCTGAACATTCAGAAAAGCTACCTAATAAAAAGAGCTGTCCAAAAGCAAAGCAGATTTCTTATACTGAGACATTTAAGCATAGATTGGACTAATTGGAACATCATTTCCCCACCCACCCCACCCCATCAGACTTGACCTAGCCCTGCTGGCCTTTTGCAAGGCATTAAAAATTTGGTTTTGCCATAATTGCCATCAAGCCTGGGGCTCTAATACTATGGGCCATTTTGTAGTTATTTGGAGTGTGCGATGTTATGACTGTTCTCTACTATTTTATGCTATTTATATTTCCTTATGACTTTAATTATTTTTACTGTTTTTATTCTGTTTTAACTGTTAGCTACCCAATCATTTATATGACATGGTCAGCCATATAAATTAAATAAATTTAGAAATTCATTTGGAATCTTGCCATCCAGATGAAAATCCAAATGAAGATGCTTCAAAGATTTAAAAATTATTTTTATATCTTAATTTATACCCTACTTTCATATATTACTATAAGCTAACACTATACAATTGGCTTTGGGATACTCCATTAGAAATTTTATGCATTAAGAATGAATGTATTAATTCCAATCTCTTAAATATTCCAACTGAAATTTTATGTATTAAAAATAAACAATATGTTAATGAGTTCCACTGTTTTTGTTGGATTTCATGAACTGAAAATACTTTCTTGGTCAAAAACGAAACAGCCAATACCACTTGTGAGGAGGAAAATTATAGAGAGAAGTTAAACAATGAAAAGAACAATACTGGTAGCATTTAAAAGTAAGATTGAATTTTCTATCATCTGTTCCCTACTCCTGGTAAGAAAAATTCAAAAGCAGCAGATGTTGCTTAATTTGTTTACAAGAAAACAAAAAACATTTATTGAGGATAATTGTACCTCCTAATGCAATATAAAGCAAAGAAAGAAGACTGAGAAAATATTTCCAGGCAAGGAGCAAGCATTTAAACCTTCATGGCTCATATAGCCTTGCAGAGCTCAAGACCTAAGTATCTTCAAACAATTTTCTCCAAATTCTTCCTGCAGTCAAATCAAAGAATGTTAGCAGGAACTTCAGAAGTCAGTCTTTTAAATCAATGCCCCTTTCTTTGGAACTTTGTCATCCTGAGATCTGTATGATCCTGGCTCTTACACGCATTCCCTCTGTGGTTTATGGTATTTATTTTTAACTGAATTCTGTTGTCCTTGGTGTAGAAGTGGAATGTTAACTGACTGATGTTGTTGTCTACATTTTTAACCTTGCTATCAGGATGAGATACGTAAGCCTCTGAAATGGGAGCATTTGGAAAGGGATATAAACCTAGAAAATAAAATAATTGATCATAAGATAAACCTTCCTATTAATATCCCCCCAAAACCAAGAGGTCCTTTTGTTAATTGTCCTTCCACTTACATTACCTATACCTGTGATGGCAAACCTGTGGCACGCGGAGCCATATCTGTGGGCACATGAGCATTGCCCTAGCTCAGCTCCAGCATGCATGCACGCGCTGGCCAGCTAATTTTTGGGCCTTCTGGGCCCACCGAAGGTCTGGAAACAGGCTATTTCTGACCTCTGGAGGCCTCTGGGGGGGGGAGGCCATTTTTGCCCTCCCCAGGCTCCTAGAAAGGCTATGGAGCCTGGGGAGAGTGAAAAAACAGGCCTTCCAGTCCCAGTTTTTCAGGGCTTTCCAGTCAGGAAATGGGCCGTTTCCAGCCTCCATAGGACCTCTGTGGGTATGGGGAAGGCCATTTTCACCCTCCCTAGGCTCCAAGAAAGCCTCTGGAGCCTGGAGAGGGTGAAAAACAGGCCTACCAAGCCCACCGTGCCATCGTGTGCCAAAAGTGAAGGGAGAGCGGGGGTGTATGGCACATGCACGCGCAACCACCCAGGCTCCCCCAGCTTTTGGCACACAACGGCAAAAAGGTTAGCCATCACTGACCTATACCACAGGTGTCAAATTTGCTGTATCATGTGACATATCATGACTTTTTTACCTTCATGGAGCTGGGTGGGCATGGCCTGCACATGACGCATCCGGCCTGCAGGCCGCCAGTTAACACTCCTGACCTAGACTATCTTTCTATTTCTGAATCCAATTTTCACAGATAGGGACAAAGCAAATAGGTTAACCTGGTTTAACCAATTTTAATTTAAAATTATAAAATACCTTGAAGGCCAACTACTGCCATTCTCTGCATAAGGCAGTATGGTGTATCATGACAAATGCTATTTAATAGCTTTGCAAAACCAAAAATATTTTAAAAAACACTCTTTTCTGGTGCTAAAAAGTGTTACTACTTAGTTGGCAGGTATTCCTAAATTTTAAGTAGATATTTGCTTCTCTGTCTGATGGCTCTATCCTGTCATTTGGGCAAGAGTGAACATATTAATTGTTAACGTTTTTGTACTATTTTCTTTCACTTTGTATGACTTTGTGTGCCTTGACCTTGGTTATGTAGCTCTCTGTCTATTGCCTACAAATACTTTCCTTTAGGCTCAACTAACTCCTCAGAGAACTGTCGATGCAGCTGCAGTTATTTAACTGTCATTTTCACTTTTCATTGGAACAGTTTGAGATTATGCTTATACCATTTCGCTGTCCCCAATTTGCCCTTTCTCTTGAACTCTTTTCATCCTTTGAATTTCTAAATGGGGTGCTGATTTTTCTTTGAATTCCTTGAAATGGAATTTCTTTCTCAAAGTCCAACAAATCTTATCTTTCTCTCTTTGTCTGGATTAGAGAAGTAAAGAGGCAAACAGGCAGTAAGAACAGAAGAGCAGCAGATCTAATGGACTGAAAGCTATGCCTCCACTTTGAAGAAGGCAGTGCCAGTGTCTAGCCTGCCAGTTTGGCTTGAGCCAACCCAAAGAATTCTATGTTCTGGCTTACATATTTTGAAGCCCTTTCCAGTATATGATGACAATCAAATAAATAAATGAAATAAATAAATCCTGATTTATATCTCACCTTGCACAAGTGTCTTACCCCGACTAGGTGCTACCATTATTATATTCCAAACTGTTAGTTCTGTGTTTTGGGAGGTACTCCTATTCTAAAAAGGGTTTTTGCATGTTGGTGTCTTTGAACCAGAGTTGACTCTTAATGAATGCTTAGACTAGTCCCGTGATGGCGAACCTATGGCACGTGTGCCCAAAGTTGCCTGGCATGCGCGCAGTGTCACCCATTCCTCTTCCAGGTTTCTGGCGCGCATGCGTAAGCAATGATCAGCTGGACTTTGTACATGCGGAAGAAACCAGAAGAGCTGGTCTTCCATTTTCCGGCATGAGCACGTGCGCTGTCCAGCTGATTGTCCGTGTGCTTGCGTGGTAGTTACTGGAAGACTTGCTGGACAGTGCATATATGCCCCCTGGGCAGCTCCTCTTCCTGGTTGTGGCCCTGATGAGTGTGCTCCCTTTTTGGCACTCGGTGCTGCGTGCGCGCATGGTTCACCATCACTGGACTAGCCTCTACAGCCTTTTTAGCAAAATTTTCAGAAGTGGTTTACCACTGTCTTTTAAGAGCTATTAGAGAGACTGAAAGGGCCAAAAATCATCTAATAGAATAGAATTCTTTATTAGCCAAGTTTGGTTAGACACACAAGGAATTTGTCCCCGGTGCATAAGCTCTCAGCATATATATAAGCAACAACTGATAAATTAGGATCATAATCATAAAACACAATCATCATAAATCATAAGATACAACACTCAGTGTCAGATAGTGATCTAGCTAGTGTTTTACTTAAGAATGGAGTAGAATTCATGGTTTCCCAGTTTCTAGCCGGGTGTCTACATCAAACTAGCTCTCAGCAGTTCTTTGGAAAGTATGAAGCATGAGTATGAAAAGGAGTCTTTTCATACTCCTTCTGCTCTAGGTGTTGTGACCCAGGCCCAAGTAAGTAGTAGGAAAATCAGTTAGTGAAAAAA
The DNA here is from genome assembly GCF_059756535.1 of Pantherophis guttatus. Lineage (NCBI taxonomy): Eukaryota > Metazoa > Chordata > Lepidosauria > Squamata > Colubridae > Pantherophis > Pantherophis guttatus. The sequence continues at coordinate 27,497,268 of NC_142067.1, forward strand.
CAAACAAACTTTATTTGAACAGCTGAGAATTACTTCATTCCCAGCGTCGTTCAACTAAATTAAAGCAAATTCCTCCCAACACAAATTCCTCAGTCCTATCGCAAGCCTTGATCCAATTAGGCAAACTGCCAAAGGCCTTTCTTGGCAAACATTCAGAAGTCACAGATACAAAAATAAATGCAAGATGTAGATGAAGAAGATGAAGCTACCAACGTTGTTTTCCGGCAAAGCCCAAACGCCATCGCTGGTCTGTTTTAAGCCTTATGGGAGGGGCCAATGCTCTCTACATGGGGTTCCCCTTGAAGAGCACTCGGAGGCACCAACTGGTCCAGAATGCGGCCACGCGGGTGCACCTTGTTAGGCCCATGTAACACCTCTCCTGCGTGAGCTGCACTGGCTCCCAGTGGTCTTCTAAGTACAATTCAAGGTGTTGGTCACCACCTTTAAAGCGCTCCATGGCATAGGACCAGGATATCTACGGGACTGCCTTCTGCCACCAACAGCCTCCCACCGAACAGTTCGCTCCCACAGAGAGGGACTCCTCAGGGTACCGTCGGCCAAGTTATGTCGGCTGGCAACACCCAGGAGGAGAGCCTTCTCTGTCGGAGCTCCTGTCCTTTGGAATGAATTGCCCCTGGATATTCGTAACATCTCTGACCTTCAGGTCTTTCGCTGTGCCCTCAAGACTGTACTGTTCCGACAAGCGGGGCTGTCTAACTGAATGATTTTAAATTGGGTTTTAATTTTGGGTTTTAAAATTCGGCCAAAACTATTTAATGATTTTAATTAATTTTAACTATGATATTGTATATTTATGTTTTAATTCTGTCTGTACACTGCCCTGAGTCCTTCAGGAGAAGGGCGGTATATAAATAAAATTATAATTATCTCTTGGCCCTACTCCCGAGTTGTCCTCTTTGCTTGAGCTGCTCTTGCCTTCTGGCAGCTCTTCTCATGCGTGCAATAGGAACAGGCTCCTCCTGTTCCTCTGCCTCACTACTATCAGTCTCTGGAGACTCTGGAGTCTGCACTTCATTCCCGATGGCCCTGGCCCCAACTCTGCCTCTGACGCAGAGCCCTCATCCAAGCCTTCCCCAGACTCTAGGACTGGCCCATGTTCTTCCTCAGCCTCATCGCTGTCTGACTCTGCTGCCAGCTCCGCAGGCTGTTGGCGGACCACAACACTAGGGGTATGCTCTGCTTCTTTTCTGTGAAACTCTATAATCATTTTTTTTAAAAAATTTCAATTGCCGCAAGGTTAGTCAGCTCCCCCAAATCCTGTCAGAGGAAGCAACATATGGCAAATGAAATTCTATCAAAATCTGCAGTAGATAGAAATGTTTTCATCTCTATTTACAAATGTCATGATTTCCCTCATGCATTGGTTCGCATTTATATTTAGTGAAGCTGAAATAACAGTTGCTCTCCTGCAAATCTAAAAAAAACCCCGTCACTAATGCTATCAAAACAATTATTCTGACCGCTAGATCCTGTAGATTCTCTCCATGACAATCTGTCTCTAATCAGGTCTTTGAGGTCATCCAGACTACTGTAATGAGTCCACCCACTTTGCTGCTGCTCAACCATTTCTCTTTCCTTTTATATTATTTGCATTTAATTACATTCTTATTCAAGACAGCCTTATGTCAGGGTATTGATAACATTATGCCCCAATAATAGATGTACATTATAAAAGAGTCAATAAAGGACCCCTATGGAAGTTCATTATTTAACCTAAGAAAAGTTAAAAAAGATATTTTAATATGCTTGCTTGAATTATACCTCATTCTCCTCCCAGAACTCAAGGTAGCTTTCCTAGAGATTGCTCTTCATTTTACTTCCACAATATCAATATACTATCAAACTATCACCAACAACACAGAAAAGACAGCTTTAGATATACACGAAAGGAATCCTAGAATGGTGTAAATATTCTGTTGCCTAGATAATAAGTGTGATTCTTCTTCTTCAGTTCGTATAAAGATGCTGGCTAGATTGGTAGTTGAATCTTACTTAACACAGACCATACGACAATAAATACCACAATACTTCTACTTTGAGAAGCCCAAGAATGCTTGTTCTACCTTTTCAACAACAACAACAACAACAACAACACAACCTGACATCATTCTGACACTAGTGTCCTCCAGCTCCTTCCATCGTAACATCAGGCAATGTCGTAGAATTTAGCTATTAACAATAGCTTTTTTAAAAGGTTTATTAGGTTTATTCCTTAGAACTGTTCTTGCTAAGACTTCATGCATGCATACATATACACAGAGAACTAAAGTTAATCTTATTTTGTTTTTGGTTAAATCTTACAGGCTTTTTAATTTAATAAACAGTATTTGATACCTATAAAATATTGGCAGCAGTTTGTTCTCCAAACCGCTGCCAAAATCCACAATCTGAGCTACGAACATTTTCTACTATTTCAGAGCTATAAAATGTCTTCAGCCCAACTCCACCCCATGCCCAACTGGTAATACTGAACTTTATTTAACTGCATGTAATGCAGTCCTGAGTTAAAAACAAAGTAAAGCAGAAATAAAAGATTGTTTAAACAGAGAATATAGTGGAATCATTAAAAAAAAATCACATGTACTCACAGCTTTTCATGACTTAGAAAAGGAATTACTGGTTTAGACTTATTGAAGAGATATGTGTCTCTTTTCTCATGTAGCTCTGATATTAAATTCAACTGGGAACAAGTGCTACTACTTAAAAATTAATAGCTGCTACTTTCTTCTCCCTGTATTTAGATGGTAACTTGCTACATGCCACCTATAGTAGGTGGCTACATGCCACCTATAGTAGCTCATTTATCTCTGAATCGCTAGAATAAAAACAATACCTGAGCTAATCCTTTAAGTCTCTATTTATCAACCTGTGTCCAATCCGCAACTAATTTGTCTTGATTCAACTGTAACATTAGTTCAGAATCTTGGGATGTTCAATGGCAGTGAAACAGACTGCTTTTGATAATCAAATGTTTTATCCAGCAAAGGATTTTGGAAGAAAACAAGTCCTCTGAGGGATAAGTATTTCATTGGCTTAGAAGCACTTCCTTGCCTATGAAACGAGAGTCTGTGAGTGAGATTAATATTTAAGGGGACAATTTTAATTTTCCATGATATTACAAATAATCTCAGCAGAATCATATCATATCATACTGAGGTACTTAAAAGAAAAGCTAAGAGTGAATGGTTATGATCTACCATTGTAGATCAGCAATCATTGAAATATTCATAAGAACATCCTCTGTTGGTGGCAGCTGCATTCCAGAACTTCTTACATATAAGGACCTAATCACAAAACATAAATTTGAGAATAAACATCCCAGAGCAGAACATAATCATAACTGGAATTTCTAACCACGGGTGTGCTGTCTGATCTTCTCTTTATGTTTGACTGCTTATGGACTATAAAGCCAGTCTAGACTTTTAGCAACTCCTTAAGACAGATTTCTCCAGGAGGATCTTTCTCTAATTAGACCTTTCAGGTCTGCCAATAATGGACCCATCACTGTTGTGACTAAGTACACTCACCATCCTGCTGGTCATGTTCTTCTCTTGCTTTTCCAGCGTTATGGTCTTCAGAAGGGAACAGGATCTTAACATAATGTATCCAAAATATGATAATTTGAGACATTTGAGAGAATTTTGACTGAGAATTTTGGAGTGATATAATTCATTTGTTTGTTGTCTTGGCTATCCATATTCTCAGCAGTTATCTATAACACCATAGTTTAAAAGCATCGATTCTGTATCTTCTTTCAAAAACCAAATTTTGCTTTCATAGAGCACCACAGGAAAAACCATTTTCTGATTGATTCTGATCTTTGTAAGCATAGACACATCATGGCATCTCAATATCTTTTCCATGGCTTTCATTGCTTTCCTATCAAGTGCTAATCTCTGGTGTATTCTTGGTTGTCAGTTCCTTTACTATGGATAGTCAATCCTAAAAAGCAAAATCTTATCTATCACATCAAGGTCTTCATTGTCAGTTCTGAGGATGGTTGCTGTCCCTCTTGTCAGTGGATTTATTTATTTTTGTTTTGTTTTTACTGTGTTCCTTGAGTTTCATTATCAGAGCTTTTCATGTTTAAGTATGGCTGGATTGAGTTAGATTTATTCACAACTTTCTGAATTTCAATTTTTTTTAAAAAAAATCACAATGTACATAGAACTATAAAAAGATAGTTTGTGATTGTGCATCTTTCACAGTCCTAGGAAAGTTATGGGACCCTGAAAATCCTTTGTATGGATTCCTAGGTATGGTGAATAGGCCCATATTAGGAATGTGCATGTGATGTTACCATAGTCAAATTACACACACACACATACACAACACAGACACACACAGACATACTTTCCTCAACTGAAGATAAAATTTGACAATAAAGTAGGGTCTGAAGAAACAATTTCACCACAAGTTAAATATCTGCATATAGCTTCATATTAAACTTCTAAAAATGTACAGATAACTTGTCTTTAAACAAATGGAAAATATAAACAGAGGAAAGAGAAATTCAGCCAATTAAGTCAGTAGTATATATTGTTTTCTTATACTAAAAAAAATGAGCTAATGTACAAGGTAAAATATTATGAAGCATCTTTTAACCATCTCATATTTTCCAATAAATCCTAAAAATGGGGAAGATTTCATCAGTCTGAATGGGCTATTGTTAAAGCACTAGTCTAACTGGACCAGTATTATAGTACCAATTTTAGTGCATGTATGCCCACCAGCATGTTTTATTTCTTAAAAATGAAAATAATTCATTATTCAAATTCTAGTTTTATAGTTAGCACCAAAGGGAACAGATGGAAGCAGTTTTAATAACAATTGCCGGCTTGGTATATAATTATCAACAATTTTCTCACAAATGCTAGTTTTCTGCCTTTTCTCCCCATCTAATTGTATAGAATTATTTTTAATTTTTAAATGAGAGGTGCCCAAGAGGAGATTGAGTCAACCAGTTCATATGAAGCAGCAACAGAGGTGGGTAACATAATGTCAGATTGCAGTTTTCTCTTATTTCTGATTAGACTGTTTTAGCTAACACTTAAGGAAGCTGAAGTGAAGAAGTCTGGAGGGCGATATCTATTTAAAGTCTGAATTCAGGCATGTTATGATTGTCCATGATTCACTGAACCATATATTTACAAAGGATCATTTATATATTTTATATTTTATGAATTGGTATTGGTATTGATAATTGGTATTGATTGACAATAACAAATAGATACTTACAATCTGTACCTTGAGGTCTCTTTTACCCTGACTACTGTATATATCAAAGCAGTGTTCTGTACTGTGTTCTCCATATCATATAAGAACACAGAGAATGGATACAGAAAATATTTACTCCTATAGTTTACCACTATTTATTACTATTATTCAAATTCTCCCTATTTTCTCTAGGACTTTATCTTCAGGGAAATCATCAAGGTGATAGCTCAGCTTCTCTACACGTGGCTCTCTGTGGGAGAAGTTTTGATCATGTGACCATGGGGATCAGAGGTGGGTTTCAGCAGGTTCTGACCAGTTCTGGAGAACCGGTAGCGGAAATGTTGAGTAGTTAGGAGAACCGGTAGTAAAAATTCTGACTGGCCCCACCCCCATCTATTCTCTGCCTCCCAAGTCCCAGCTGATTGGGAGGAAATAGGGATTTTGCAGTAACCTTCCCCTGGATTGGGGAGGGAATGGAGATTTTACAGTATCCTTTTCCTGCCACAGCCACCAAGCCACAGCCACCAAGCCATGCCACGCCCACCAAGCCACACCCACAGTAGTAAAAAATTTTGAAACCCACCAATGGGGATGCTGCAATGGCCATAACTTTGGGCACAAGTCAAAAGTCCATTTTTTAAAGTACTGTCATAATTTTGAAAAGTTGCTGAACAAATGGTCATAAATCAAGGACTATCTGTAAAACATAGTAATCTAAATCACATAAACCGATTACACATTACCAGAAATAGCAATTTTGATCAAATAAACCAACCCTGTAATGGTTCCCCTTTCTGATAACAATCTTTAGCCCCCTTAGACAGTTTTCAAAATTTGTTTTATTTTTGTTTGTCTCTTTTCATAAATCGTTGGCAACTTTCACAAGCCACTTTTGTAGATTCAGTATAAAGAAATTATCCACATCATTCCACACATTCTGACTCTTCTCATAAAATTGTCGAGAAGTTTAACAAATTTAAAGGTTATCCACATTATTCTTCCCGTTTAGTATATACTTGGATCAGAGGCTCTCCTCACAGTCACTCATGCCCTTGTCACCTCACGGTTGGATTATTGCAATGCGCTCTACATGGGGCTACCCTTGAAAAGTGTTCGGAGACTACAGTTGGTCCAGAATGCAGCCACACGAGCTATTGTGGGTGCACCTAGATACACCCACATTACACCAATTCTCCGTGAGCTGCACTGGTCCCTATTGGTCTCCAGGCACAATTCAAGGTGTTGGTTATTACCTTTAAAGCCCTACATGGTTCAGGGCCAGGTTATCTTCGAGACCGCCTTCTACCGCATAGCTTCCATCGACCAGTAAGATCCCACAGAGTTGCTCTCCTCCGGGTCCCGTCAGCTAAATGATGTCAGTTGGCGGGCCCGCAGGGGAGGGCCTTCTCTATGGCTGCCCCGGTTCTCTGGAACCAAATACCTCCTGAGGTCCAGACCACTCCCACCCTATTGGCCTTCCGGAAAGCGGTGAAGACCTGGCTTTTCCGGCAGGCCTGGAGCCGTTGATCTCTCTATAGTGATCTTGCGAGACCCGGCCATGGAATGGAGCGTATGGGTTTTTAATGTTCTTTTAAAAATTTTTTACGGGATATTGTTCGCATTGTTTTTTTGCTGTAAGCCACCCAGAGTCCCTAGGGAGTTGGGCGGCATAGAAACGCGACAAACAAACAAACAAACAAACAAACAAACAAACAAATAAATATAGAAAATGCTAACTCTTTGTTGCCATGTAGGGTGCCATGTAGGGTGCCATGGTGTTGTGCAACTCAGTTAGACTAAGTTATATTTGCCCAACACCTTGCCCAACACCCAGGGTCAGATTGATTCAAATCTGTGAGCCTACTTCATATTTGGCTGTTATTTCTAGCTAAATGCCCTGCCATTTTGTTAGATGTTTTCATTTCTAAGAATTTCTTGTTTTCTAACTTTTTTTTTTGCTGCCTTTGGTTATTTGGGTTCTTCTTTGTTCACAGTAACTGTTCATCCTTTGAATATTTTGATTATAGTCTTAAGTATCTATAACAGTTAAGTTTTCCTTTGCTCATTGTGACTAGCAAGCAATAAATGTTGATGTCCTGTCCCAGTCCACACATACACACACACACAGTACGAGCAGGGTTAAGTATGTTTATTTCCAACAGCCAACCCGAGTCATTCCCCAAGTCCCAACTCTGCATGTGCCGTCTTTAAACTCAGTTTCAATGACCTCTCCAGAAAACACGAACTGGATGTAACAAAAGCATTGAGTGCAAGACAAGGCTCACTCTCTTCCATGACTAAGGCCCGAGGGCAATGGCAGTAAGGTGAACTAAGAACTCCAGGTAGGACAACAGCAAGGTGAATTAATGAACTCCAAGCAGGGTAACAGCAACTGCCAATTGCAAGCCCAACAAAAGCAACTACAACTCTCTGTACTCCAGGCATTGGGAAGGCAATTTGGCTTTGATGGCTTCAAGGCACAACAAAGGCACCATAACTCCAGCTGATTCAAGGTATGACAAAGGCAACTTGTCTTCAATGGGTGTAGGGCACAACAATGGCAATTTGACTTCAGTGGGTGCAACACATGATGACGGCAACACAGTCTCAATGAGTTCAAGGCAATACCATGCAACTGCGTCACTTAGTGATGCAATCCTTGCAGATTCTGTTACCGATGTAACTTTAAGACTGCACAACATGTTAACCGAGGACCTCAAGTGACCACAACATGGGAAGAGGCAGGGATTCTAAACAAACAGCTGATAGCAGTGAGTGGGTGGGCATTGTGAGCAGTTGCTATGGAGGATGTGCAGGTGCTACAGGTAGTACTATGGAGTGCTGGTAGGTGTATGGGCAAAACCGCAATGGAACCAGGACTGACTTGCAATCTCCTGCCTTCTCTATTGATTGTATTTGTTAGAAACTGGCAGGGAAGGTCACAAATGACAATTATGTGTCTGCAGAATGCTGCAGCCATTGTAATTGTAAGCAGTAGCCAAGCCCCCAAATCATTAAATGATTGTGGAGACACTGAGTGGGCCACAACTTTGCAGGCAGTTGTAAGTCCCTCTTGTTCAACACCTTCTTAACACCTCATTCACTGAATGAATGCTGGTAACATTACGTTTTTCTGTTATAGCCCCTCTTTTGAGAATACCATCACACTTGAGATTAGAGTGGCACTATCATTGTTGGTCTTCCAAAAACTTTTAATTCCAGGGAGGTCTTTGGAAAATGAACAGCAACTAGTACACTTACTGCTTTGTGGCTCCTTATGCTCTTATTGGTCTTTTATGTTTTTATTTTACTTCTCTTTGGTATTTTGCAAATTACTGGGAGTCATTTGTATTGAATATTGCAGAATAAGCATAATAACCCCTCACATCCTGGACATAAACTGTTTCAACTCCTACCCTCAAAACAATGCTATAGAGCACTGCACACCAGAACAACTAGGCACATGAACAGTTTTTTTCCCAAATGCCATCACTCTGCTAAACAAATAATTCCCTCAACACTATCAAACTATTTATTAAGTTTGCACTACTATTAAACTTCTCATTGTTCCCACCACCCATTTCTTTCCACTTATGACTGTATGACTGTAATTTTGTTGCTTGTATCATTTGTCCTCTACGACTATCATTAAGTGTTGTACCTTATGATTCTTGATGAATGTATCTTTTCTTTTATGTACACTGAGAGCATATGCACCAAGACAAATTCCTTGTGTGTCCAATCACACTTGGCCAATAAAAATTTCTATTCAATTCTGTTATATTCAATAACTAATAATAATTTATTAAATTTGTATGCCACCTGACTCGATGCCTATTAAATTATTAAATAAATATTACTATATTAAATATTGACAAGTGTCTCTAGATCTTAAAGTAGAGAAAATGTATCAATAAATGTCCCCTCACACAATTTCTACTTTCAATACTATCAACTTGTTAGCCAGCCCTTTAAAATATTATATATATATATATATTTATTAGTTCGATTTATATGCCGCCCTTCTCTGGAGACTCAGGGCGGCTTACAATGCATTAAGCAATAGCCTTCATACTTTTGTATATACCTGCTTAGTAGGGCTTTCGGCCCCCGCTAAGTGGTATTCTTTTTTATACAAAGTCAGTTTATTGCCCCCACAATCCAGGTCCTCATTTTACCTACCTCGAAAGGATGGAAGGCTGAATCAACCTTGAGCTGGTGAGATTTGAACTTGCAGTAATTGCAGGCAGCTGGCAACTAAGTGCTACTTTAACAGCGCTTAGTCCACTGCGCCACCAAGGCTCTTTCTATATTCTCTGAGATCTCCAGTAAATGTAGATAACATTGTATTTAATACTCTCATTTTAGGATCCCAAGAAACTTGCTTAATATGTTTCTTATGCCCATTAGCTATAGAATATCCAACTTTTCATTACAGTGTTATTGTAAATATCCTCTTTACCAACATTCTTTCATTGTTTATAAAATGATTAGATTTAGAGTAGTCTAAAAGCTACTCCGATATGGACAGCAATTCATTTAATTTTATATTATTTGTACCAAAACTTTGTTATCAAAAAGTTTTAATTGGATATTCCGCTATTCCAGTTTCAGACAACACAACTGTTTCAAACAGTTTGATGCTTCCCAAATAGACCCCGGACTTCACTGATGACATTTAAAAGCTCTTGAAAACCTAGATTTTTTTAAAAAAAAAGAACATTTGGACATTGAGGTGTAATACTGCACCGCATACCTGGGACACACATTACTCACTCCAACTGTCTAAGCAGCGGCTTTTCGCCAAATTTATTACACCTTATGGATAAAAATGTAAGAAAAGAGTCTTGGAAACAATATGAAGGCGGTCCTCCCTCGCCCTTTCTCTTGGAGCTTCCCATACATCAGAGATCTTCAAACTTGGCAGCTTTAAGACTTGTGGACTTCAACGCCCAGAATTCTCCAGCCAGCATAGCTGGCTGGAGAATTCTGGGAGTTGAAGTCCACAAGTCTTAGAGCTGCCAAGTTCGGGGACTTCATGAAGCATCTGGCGCGCCTCACGCAATCAACCAAGTCACCAACGCGACCACCAGACGCGAACTTAATCCACCGCGAACTTTTGAGTTTGCGCCGCACCCCCCGCCTCCACACCCACCATTCCGATTTCCGGTCTCGAGAAGCGGAAGTGACGCGCGGCCGCGTCTTGCGCCTGCGCATTAGCTGGCGAGCTGTCACGGCGCTCGCGTCTTTAGTTTGCCGTTGCTGTGGCAGCCGCGGCCTTTGTGGCCTGGCTGCGAAACGTTCGGGCAGGACGGAGGCCCCGGGAAACACCAGCGGCAGCTCGGCCGCTTTCTCCTCCTCCTCCTCCCCTTCTCCATCCCCGCCGCAGTCGCTCACCTTGCTGGTGATGCAGCCCTGCGGCGGGGACGGAGAGGCGGTGGGCGCCATGCTGCAGCCTCAGGTGGTGCAGCCCGCGCAGGCTGTCTCCAAGGCGCCGTCAGCCCAAGGCGGCCTGATGCTCTTCTACGAGCTGGGCCCCGCGGGGGACGCCGAAGGGGATAGCGAAGCCGGCGCCGGAGCCACGGGCGCGGACGGGGCGTGTAGTCCTGCCGGCGGCCTGGAAGACCTGGACGACGAGGATGAGAGTGGCGCCCAATCCGGGGGAGGCGGCGGCGGCGGCGGGTGCAAAAACTGCACCTACGAGGGTTGCAACGAGACCACCACCCAAGTGGCGAAGCAGCGCAAGCCGTGGATGTGCAAGAGGCACCGCAACAAGATGTACAAGGATAAGTACAAGCGCAAGAAGAGCGACCAGGCCCTCGGAAGCGGAGGAGGAGGAGGAGGAGGAGGCGCTGCTGCTGCTGGCGGCGGTGGGAACGCCCCCTGCTCGGCTACCGCGGTTGTGACGGCGGCGGCGGCGGCGGCTGGAGCTGCCCTTTCGGGGAGCGGTGGGCGTATCGAGGTAAGGCGAAGGAGCGGTCGCAGCGACGGGTTGCAGTTCTTGGGTTTCAACTAGTGGTGGAATTCAAATTGTTTTTTTTTTTTACTACCGGTTCTGTGGGCGTGGTGTAGCTTGGTGGGCGGGGCAGGGGAAAGGATACTGCAAAATCCCCATTCCCTCTCCACTCCAGGGGAAGGATACTGCAAAATCCCCATTTGCACCCGACTGCTGGGGGAAGGATACTGCAAAATTCCCATTTCCACCCCACTACTGGGGGAAGGATACTGCAAAATCTCCATTCCCACTTCACTCCAGGGGAAGGATACTGCAAAATCCCCATTCCCACCCCACTCCTGGGGGAAGGATACTGCAAAATCCCCATTTCCACCCCACTACTGGGGGAAGGATACTGCAAAATCTCCATTCCCACTTCACTCCAGGGGAAGGATACTGCAAAATCCCCATTCCCACCCCACTTCTGGGGGAAGGATACTGCAAAATCTCCATTCCTACCCCACTCCTGGGGGAAGGATACTGCAAAATCCCCATTCGCACCCCACTCCTGGGGGAAGGATACTGCAAAATTACCATTCCCACCCCACTTCTGGGGGAAGGATACTGCAAAATCCCCATTCCTACCCCACTCCTGGGGGAAGGATACTGCAAAATCACCATTCGCACCCCACTCCTGGGGGAAGGATACTGCAAAATTACCATTCCCACCCCACTCCTGGGGGAAGGATATTGCAAAATCCCCATTCTCACCCCACTCCTGGAGGAAGAATACTGCAGAATCCCTATTCGCACCCCACTCCTGGGGGAAGGGTATTGCAAAATCTCCATTCCCACCCCACTCCTGGGGGAAGGATACTGCAAAATATCTATTCCCACTCCATTCCTGGGGCCACAACCTGCTGGATTTCACCTCTGGTTTAAACGAATAAACAGCATAAAGCAGCCTACCGTGTTAGGCCAATTTAGTACCTGGTCTGGCTAAACCAGAAAGTAGGTTTGTTCAGTAAACCATAATTCCATATTTTTAGGCATGATTTTTGAAAGCAGTTTACAGCAAGGAAAACTCCTTTTAGATATTGCTTCCTGTCTTTTCCATGTAACACTATAGTGATGGTCCAGAAGTTCCTTGAAGGAATCCTCTATAGTTTAAACCAGGGGTCTCCAACCTTGGCAACTTTAAGCCTGGCGGACATCAATTCTGGGAATTGATGTCCGCCAGGCTTAAAGTTGCCAAGGTTGGAGACTCCTGGTTTAAAACATGTACATATTTTTCTAAATGGCAGCCTGTAGGCTGTTGTTACAATATCATTTACTTCTTTACCATCTGAGTCCAAACTAGTCCACTAGGTTTGTTGATTGTGTTGTTGCTGCTGCTATTCAGGGTACATAATGCAATTCCACTTTGGTGGAATAGCCTCTGTTAGCTTTCAACAATATAGCTACTTTAATTATTATATCTAAAAATTGCATCACTCTTTCTGGCATTCATTTGCTTTAGAACCATTTTACTAATATGTTACTATTTATTTGTTAAATTTATTGCTGTCCATTCTGCCATTTTTGCTACCCATTTTGCACTCATCTGGATGAACAAGGAAACAGCTCTGGCTGAAGCTTTCAGTTTCTGATCGCTTTCAGGTTAATTTTTAAATGAAGCTGCTGGATGATTTTTGAACACTTGGGAAAACTTTCATCCATTTGTGAAGTTATAGGCCAGGGATATCAGTATAAGATTTTTTTAAAACAAATTTCTATCAAGTTTCTTAATGGAGTATGTCTAGCTCAGTGCAGTTACAGCCACACTGCTAGAGCAGAAGCTATTTACAAAAATAATTCTGTAGGATTCTTACATTTAGAATGTTTCTAATTTCTCAGAAATATTTCTGACTTTAAAACTAAAATAGATTTCACATCTAAAGTAATGTAGATGTTTTTCTGATGGAACAAATACAATTTACTTTTCCTCTTTTTTGTGTTTGTGTATATGCTAAGGATTGCACTGAAACTTCCGTTTCTGTATCAAAGCAAAGAACAGGTAATATTGGTGATCGTCCTCCAAAACCTACACTTTTGGAACAGGTGCTAAATCAGAAAAGACTGGTAAGTGCTATGATTAATTTCTAAAAAGCTGCTTTATGAGATGTAAAATAGTAAAATAGGGTAAAACTGTTCTACTACATTTATTTCATAAGAACTTTTAAAACAAGACACATATTTGTGATGTGCTGTTAGCCCAACATTGAGAAACCCTGAGTTTCAGGATGTTGTTGCACTGTAATTTTAGCCGCCTTTGCTACTTACTGTTGGTTAGGCAGGTTGTTGCTGCTGAAAGTTACAGGTTTCCAAATATTGCTGAACTATATATACCCAACTCCTGCCAGTCAATACACCCAATATATTCTGGAAGTGTTCTCTTCAAATTGGAGAAAGTGAAACTTCTAAAGCAAAGAAATAGCAGGGCAGGTAACAGCATCTGAGGTGGTTGTTGACCATTTACAAAACACAAATGACTCAGTCAGCTCTTTCCTAATGAAAATGACTAATTTTTCTCTAGTGGCAATGCATGACTTATGATTATTGCCCATTGTTTTTATAATCCTTAGCCGTCCCCTGTCCCCCCCAACAAAAACAAGGACACTGGTGTGAACAGGATTGGCACCAGTGAAAATCTGGCTTGGGAAGTTATGAACAGATTCATAATCTGTTACTGCCATTCCCTAACTCCATCCCCAGCAATGAAATGGAGGAAGATGGAAATTAGAGTGGCAGTAGAGATTATGCTTCTAAAGAGGTCCCAGAGTTTTGTGGGCCTTAAATTACTATTTCTATCTTGGAAGAGATGAGGGATAGAGTTAACTCTTGAACTGTAGAATAAAGCTAATACAGATCATAGTGTGTCCCAGAAGCCCTTAAATTCATAACTATATGGGATCTACTATATAAAGGCAAACAATTTAAAATGAGAAAGAAAGCTTAATTAATGGGTAAATATTTTTTTTATTTAATTTGTCTGTCCTACTGAAAACAATATGTCTAATGTGGCCATGTGGTGATTCTGTATGTACAGTATTCAATGCAATTCCAGGATTAGAATAGGGGACTTACATTTTTGTTTCTATCTAGTCACTTCTGAGAAGTCCTGAAGTTGTACAATTTCTGCAAAAACGACAACAACTGCTAAGTCAACAAGCATTGGAACAAAGACAACAGTTTTCAGGAACAACAATGTAACAGCAACAGTTTCATAGCAGAAGTAAACACTATTATAATGGGGTCTACTGAATTTCTGTAACTGTTGTAGTTGGCTTCATTTTCTGTACTGCCCTTTTGTTTTTTTCTTTGGTTTTATTTGAAATTGACGTTTTAAATTATTTTTATGAGCTTTTTGCAGCTTCTCCCTTCAATTACAAACTTCCATTGATTCATTTTGGAAGTTATATTGATGATTTTGGGAAAGGTGAACTGATAAAACAATAAGCTGCTTTTTATTTTATGCAAACTTGCATAAAGTTATTATTTTATGACATTCATTGAAGAAAACAATAGTTACTTTCTATGGAAGTTTTAAACAGTGAACTTTGAGCCACTCCAGTAACTTCTTGTTCAGGAAGCCACATCTGAGTTTATTTTACTAACGGGGACTGTAGCAAGATTTGGCTCACAGTCCCATTACTGTTGTTAGATTTGTCTCCCAGGCAATCTAATTGATAATTTTATATTACATTATAAATAATGTGTTCCAGGTTTGTATTAATGTTATGTACATTTTGTACACATGGTTGACTATTTAGTGTATTTCAGTATATTACTGCCAGGATTCATTAAGAGGCATTTATTTAAATTTATTTATATTATTGTTGCATTTTAATGACTTATTTGTACTAAGGAACACCCATAGTTTATATAAGACTATTTTAAAGCATCATTTTGTATATTTGTAATTTTTGAACTCTTTCTGAACATGCAGTTTTTTTAAAAAAACTTTTTGTAAAATGTCATTTAAGTTAATTTTTTTACATCAGACTTTTTAAGGATTTTGTAATTGTACAAATTAGGTTTACTCCAGTGTTAAGATCAATAAAATGAACCAATCCAAGGGCTCAGTCATTACATGGTTCTGTTGTAACTATAAATCTGAATCCAAGCCATCGTGTATAATTGGTATTGTCTTCTACGTTATCATATCCTCATTACTTAGTATTTCTCAGCAAAGACCTTAGTGGGTGACTTTGGGCCAGTCACTCTTTTTCTCTCAGCCCAACTCACCTCAGTGTTGCTGTTTTGGGGAAAATAGGAAATGAGTTTGGATACATTCTCTGCCTTATATAAATAATAAATGCAGGATGAAAAAAAATAAATTGTGTGAAGAAACACAGATTTAAAGTGTGGATTTTTTATTTCCCTTTAAATGTTTTAACCAACTATTGTTATTTTTTTTCAATACTGTTTGAAATAATAGTTACAATCCAGTTGCTGTTTATATTAAACATTGTTTCATTGTCCATTTCTGTAAACATTATATGATATGACCCATAATGGAGTATATTTTGGTGTAGCAAAGCCTATAGAGTGAGACAAGCTGCTCTTACACTACTAGCTTACCATCTTTATTAAGTGAGAATGCCTAGTCGCAATGCAGTTGAAATTACTTAAAAAACAAGACCAAGCCAGTACAGGTAGTCCTTGACATATGATCGTAATGGAGTGTGCCCATCACAGCCATTATAACGGTCATAAAATAGGTCAACCTACTCGACCAACATGATTTAACCTTTTCTCGGTGAACCCCTTGATTGTAAAGTGACCACTGCAGTCAATGAGCAAACCAATGGATCTCTATGAGTCAGTTCTGCTGAAAACCAGGAGTAAATGCTGGTTTTCAGCAAAACCATTGTAAGAGGCGATCATGTGACCATGGGATGCTGTAAATGGGCTGGTTGCCAAGTGCCTGACATGGAGTCCTGTGACCATGGGGGGCAGGCAGCTATTGGAACTTTGGAATCTAGTAAGCGGCACTCTGAGAGATGTCGTATCTTTGAAAAGTTGCTAAGTGACCAGTTGTAAATTGAGGACTACCTGCAAGCTACAAAAAAGGAGCTTCCAGGAAGCCAAAATACAAGAGGAAATAAAAGAGCTGGTTGGTCTCAGATTTTCATGAAATACTCCCATTAACTCAAAAACTGTACTTGAGATAGATGCAAAAAGGGACCAAGGTCACACCCTAAAGAGAGCTGCTGGGCAACTGTCAGCAGATGCAATAAGGATAGAGGAATATTAATGTTTCATTGCTCTTATCTTCATGAGGGTGTCCCAAATATTTACCCCATTTTCTTATCCCATTGGGGAGAGATGGTTCCTGAGATATCTTGAGGATGTAGGGCCATGTAGGGCTTTAAAGGTAATGGCCAACACCTCGAATCAGACCCAGAAGCAGACTGGTAACCAATGCAGCCCTAAAGGTATGTAGCTCTAGGCTCCCACCAGCTGCAGCTTTCAAATACTCTCCAAGGGTAGTCCCATGTAGAGCATGTTGCAGTAATCCAACCAAAATATGACTAGGGTATGAGATACCATGTGCATGGCCTCAGGATCCAGATAAGGGCGTAACTTTTCTTATGCTTCATCCCCTTGCTCTAGCGCAGCAATCCACAGCACATCCTAGGATTGCTGCGCTAGAAGAGACCACATATTGGCAATATAATCCAAGTCCTCCCTATCTAATGCCTGACTATCCATCTGGTCCACGTGAAAAATGCCAAGCTCCTTGTCGATTCCCATTAGGCCCATCAGTTGTTGTGCACACATCAATCGAATAAACTCTATCTTCCCACAAAGGAGCAGATGATGCCATCGGATTGGAAACAATCACAGAGTGACCTGTGGCTCCAAAGCTATGGATTGATGCTAATTTCCTCCTCTACCAGACCACATTGCAACAACCTCAAGGCAAAAACGTATCTAGATGTACAAAATCCTTGATGTGGTTTTGCATGACATGGATCCCTGAATGTGTGTTGGAAAAACCACCTATTATTCAGACCACTGCTCACTATAATCAGATGCCTGGTACTTAGAAATTTTGTGGGAAAAGTATGACATGTAATAATCAATCCATTCAAAGGTAACGATGATACAAATGTCACTATTAATTTCCCATATTCCTCTTTTCAAATTTCAATTTATGAATCTAGGTTGAAATCTTTGTTTTAAGAATTCAATGTCTTAAAAGAGAGTCTGTGGTCTTTCCTACTTTTACAAACACATTTTATTTGGACATACAAAGACAGTCCTAGCCATTCTTTCAATAGGCCAACCTATTGATAGAGTTAGCCAGGGGGGAAATCTATTTACCTTCCTTACCGGTTCAGAAGTGCACACACTGCGCACGCGTCGTGTGCATGCAGACAACATGCGCAAAATCTGCACATGCACAGAAGGTAAAAAACACACTACTTCCTGGTTAAAACCAGTAATGACACCTGGGTAGGTGGGCGGAGCTTTGCTCCACCGTCGCTACCGGATCGCTGAACCACTGGCCAAGATTGCTACCGGACTGGGCGATCCGGTCCGATCCGGGAGCATTTCACCCCTGGAGTTAGCTCATATGTATAGTTCTGTAGATAGTTATCACATATCCAGACTTAAATAAATCAGAGAAAAAGTGTAATATTACCCAGATATTTTTAGGTTGCAATCCTATAGCATTGCAATCATCATTCAGTCTCTGAAGGCCGCTTTCAAAAAATAGAAAGTAGAATTACAACCTGGTACCTTGCTTATAGCTCCAGCAGAAACCATACAGTTCCTTTAATGCTAAAGTTCTAGTGTTATTGGGTTAAGGTTTAGATCTGTAGGATTCATGTGCTTTTTAATGTTTTTGAATTGTTCCCTGGGTGGGCGATGGGGTGGGGGGGGGAATTTATGCAGCTCTGCTGCAACCAATCAGAAAGAAATCACACCAATAAATAAGGCAAGTGGAAGAAAATATCTTTCTTTTCATCTGGTTTTAAATAAAACTAATCCAATCTAAATCTTTAATAGTATTGCTCATCTACTATATTGGAGCACCCACTACTTATTTATAACTGCCTTTTTATAAAATTCAATTTCTTTTAACTGTAATATTGGATTGTTTTCCCATACACAATGCACCAAATAGCTCCTTCATGTTGAGAGCTTCTTTGATATCACCATCTGGATCATTCATGAGTAATAGGTTTACTTCCTCCATCAGCAGCTAATGGAAAATAAGCCTGAGAATAAACAGTTTATAAAGAAGCCTCAGAATCATTAAGATTCAATTTTTAATCAATAAAAACTGATGTCAATTTTTTTCCTATAATTTCTTAATAAGGAAATAGTTGGCCTGCATATAATAAATAACAGACCATTTGGTTTTCTATGAAGCAGTCTTGAATATCATACAGTTTCTCACTACTTCCAGATTGTTCCCCAGAAGGTTGTGAATGCGTTTTGAATAACAGTTTTTAAGAAATGTTTTCCCCCTAAACTTACTTGCTGATAAATGGTTTTTCTGCCAAATGACTTAAATTTTCCAGTAGACTGTTTCAAGGAATGGCATGTTTATGAACACATTTAATAGCTTTAGATTTAAAAATTGTAATAGTTGTACAAAAACTTTTAGACACAGAAAAATATCTAAAGGGATCATTTTTATGCAGGCAGTCTTAGCTGAATTCTGAAAAGTAATCACATGATTATTTTTTCAAATACAATTTAGCAGTCAATATTTTTCTGTACAGTATGTGTTGCATTTACCCATGTTTCAGGGCTGAGAGAGCTCTAGGTTTACAAATTCCTAGGACAGTTCTTTTACATAGGCTGTATTCTGATATTTTAGCTATCCTCCCCCCCCCCCATTTTATTAGTTCATATTCTACTACTCCAGAAAAACAAAGCGTGTTTATAGGCACAATAATCACATATTAATAAAGATTTAAACAACTACTGCCCCACATTGGTTGAAAATATCACACTGCAGTAGATGTCACTGAGATTTTTATTTGAAACACCACTGTTTGATATGTTTATAAATTGTTCACAAGTGTATAAACTAAGGAACTACTATGAATGCATATCCTAATATATATTACTCACTGATTAGTTTATGACTGTGTTCACAGAAAACACTGAGGTAAAGTTACCCATAGTTTACTCAACCAAATTTCTTATATGTACATAATTCATTAAGCTAAATTGGGCAAGTAGGCTAGGTTTGTATTATTCACTAGGCTAAATATGACTGGCTAGTTTGTGGTTCAGTATGTCATGCAAAGGCAGCTTATGACAAATATATTTCCCCCTTTTTCCTAAATCGGTTTTATCCCTTCCATACGAAAAAGGCAGCAACTGATCTATAATTAGATGATCAAAAAAAATTGCTTCTATCATCATCTGGCCTGTACACTCCCACCACTATTGTTTTAATCCCATTAATTTCTATTCCCACTGCTATAAATCCACCATGATCATCTGCTTAAGTAATTTAGGTTTGAATTGGGGTTTTATATATAAAACAATTCCATTAATCTTTTTTACACCAGCTGATATAATTTCTTCTCCTAATCGTTTATAAATACCGTGTTTCCCTGAAAATAAGACCCTGTCTTATATTTTTTTGAACCCTGAAATAAGTGCTTGGCTTTATTGCCATGCGCTCAAAAGCCCGATTGGGCTTATTATCAGGGGATGTCTTATTTTGGGGGAAACAGGGTATTTCTTGCCTTGTTTCTTAATATGTGTTTCTTGAAGACAGACTATGTCCAGATTAAGTTTCCTCAAATAGTGAAATAATTGTTTACGCTTAGATCAGTGGTGAAATTCAGCCGGTTCTATCCAGACTGTACGATCCGGTAGTGCCAGCTGCGGGAAGCTCCGTCCACTCCCCGGATGTCATCACGTCCCATTTTTGACCCTCTGCACATGTGCAGAAGGCTCTGCACATGCATGGAGGTGGCACACACGCTCACATTTGCAAACCGTTAGTGAAGGTAAGTGAATACCATCCCTGGCTTAGATGCAGCATTTGCTCCATTGATATTCCACGTGATAGACTTAATCTCCATCTTTAAGCACCATAGTAGATTCCTGTACAACTACCTTGGCCGCATCTTCTTCTTTCTTTCTTCGTATCTCTGCCATGACTTTTTCTTCAATGCCAACTTTAAGGTCTTGCTCAACCACTTTTTTGGGGTCTTGCTCGACCACTAACTTCTTTTCCATGCCTACTTTTCCACATGGATCTGGAATTAACTTATATCTGACCAATAAATCCTTAGCTTTCTCTATGGAATTAAGCCTAAATCTTTGCTCACAGTAGGTAAGCATCACCCTTTCCAATCTATCCCAACGGAATAACATTTTTCTCTGCTTCAGGATATCAGTATTTTTCTCAAAATCCTGACTGGAATTTCCTTCAAAACAATAGTATCTATATTTTTCATTTTCAACCTGTACTTTAAATGGCAATCCAGAACCTGATCCCTTATTATTTTTCTTGCAAACTAGAACATCCCTTGGTAGCTTTCTCGTAATTTTATTATTGTCTTAATTTAGATTTTTCTTCCAGCTGCATCTAAATCTGGATATATAAATAAATTATATATCTAATAAAACTGATTATAGTTCAGAGATCACAAATTATATTTACCTGCCAGATTATTATAGGATCCCGGTTTGGCAGTGCTATGAAGCTATCCTTTGATGCAATTATATTTAATACATTTTAACAATGCAATTGAATAATAAAATATCTGATAGTAGTCTTTTATCAATTTTCAAAAGCTTATCTCCTGTCAAATTTTTAATTCTTCAAAAGACATTCTGCAGAAATCCATACATACAGGAAACCTAAATCCCACTCTTATTCTTTCAGGTGTTTTGATTGTACAATCTGATGTCATGAACCTATTTTTCTCTAAATCACTTGCTTCTATGTTAACAATGGAAGGGAGGTATTTATCTGTCACAAGATCAGATTTGGACAGGGGTAGCCCAAAGCAAGAATAATTGTAAAAAAATAATTTAGTAATAGTACATTCAAGGGCAAGAAACATAACCAAACTAATGTTGTGATAAGCAAATTGGACAGATGTTGTACTTATTTTTCTCTTCTGGCAAATGTATTTTCAGGTTTGTTATTAAACTTGATCTTATTAAACTTGATCCCTTTTGCTACTACTTTTGGGCTATTCCAGTGTATTTTTTTTATCATTCAATATTATGTACAAAGTGACTGATCAAATAATTAATATATAAACTAAAGCACAGACTAGCACATATTAACAATATATTAATTACCTTATACTCAAGTTCATTGTTGATAATAATTGCTCTCATTTATTATGCTTATCAATAATTAAGACATTTGGGAGGAAGAGAAGTAGTATTTTTACTGAAATGCTATACAGTATTTATTCTGTAAATGAAGAATTTGAGGCGTCTGAGTGAAGCTTGGCAACATATGAATCTGAAGAGAGAACCCCGTTTTGTATTAAGCAAATTGCAATTACCACTGGTCAACTGTACATTTTTACTATCAAGGCCCATAACATATGGGCAAGTATTAATGTCTTGGGGTTAATATATTGCATACTTCTTCCTTTCCATTGCAGTTGTAACATGTATGAAGTACTACAGTGCCCTGCTAGCTGGGTAGAAATCATTCTGGGTATTACAAAGAATAGAATTAAAAAATATTAACCATAGCAGCTTTATATTGCCTCTTCCCTCCCTCCCTCATCATCACCGAATAACATATTTTTGTAATTCTTGGAATAGCCGCCCCTGAGTCTCCGGAGAAAGGCAGCACATAAATTGAACTAATAAATAAATTGGATAATGTTTTTTACATCACAGAGCCAGAGCCTCATTCAGTCTCAGCTTTCTTTTCAAACCAATGATAGAGATGGTTGCATTTGCAGGCTTATAATTGTTACTCAATTGTGCAAAATGTAACCTTTGTAATTACAAACAATATAGTTTTATGTTGAAATCCACGTCAGGAACAAAATGAAGAACCATAATCACAATATTCTAAGTTTCCAGAAGCACCTGCTTGATGTTATCAATAAACTGCCACTCTCAACAGAGCTACCACTTGCTCCATTTGAAATCAGCATTATTATTTTCAGAATTTAACTTTGATATATAATATTATTTTTTTACAAAGTGCAAGCAATACTGGTCTCATTCCATACGAAAAAATAGGCAGCTAGGCATATTTCTATGGCTTCATTAATAGACAGAATACATTGACAAAGTACTGCACTTTTTGCAATCTTATTAACTAATAAAACATGTAATACAGCATGAAAAACAGTAATAGTGTGTTATATATATCTACAATCATATTTACAGCTATATACAGAAATTGAAGGGAGAATTCTACAAGCCAAGGCCAGAAGCAGTATTTGTCCCCTAATGTGTGTGTGAAGAGGATTCTTACGAAACAGAGGATATTGGATTATGTGGGGAACCCATTTGTGTCAGCACCTTATCTAGCCACTGCAAAGGTCCATGAAGATGGATCTCAATCCAACATGGAGTACTTGTAACATCCTGGCGATGGTATTCTGCTCCCCAGCCCTACAAAAAAGACAAATAAATGGCAAACGATCAAAGAGATGGTGGTTTTATTCTTCATTTTACTCAAGACAAGACTGCTGTATCCACAGAAAAAATTCTGCTACATTTTAACCATTCATCATTTTCTATATAAAGAATGGCTGCGTATTAATGTGTTTGAACTTTTTTTTTTACATCTTTTAGAGACTGTATTTGTGGGATTTGTGATTAAATAAATTGTTACTTAAAAGGATTTTACTCAAAGTTTCCTAAAAAAACAAAAACAAAAAACCTTGTGCTTGGAAATCATGAGAAATAATGCAATTGTGGATAGCTAATTTCTAAAAAACCATGAGTTTTAATTCTATTCACACAGTATGTGAATAAATTAAATCCATATGAGAGAATATCACGTATCCTTGGCTATGTGGGAAAATGTACATGAATACTTGAGATGATTGTTATTGCTATTTTAAAAGCAGATTACTATCTTATTTTATATTGTCTAGATATTATTTATGATGGAATGTTTTAACTTTTATCTTCTATTTGTAAATGGGAAAATAAAAAAAATAAAAATATATGGACTTGGAACAAATCCCAGCATTAGTATTAGTTCAACAATTTATACTGCATCCTTCAGCAAATATGAGTTATGGATCGAACTTTAATAGGGGATTACATCTGTTAAAACTCTTGGTTCATTAAATGGTTTTCCATCTCCCTCTGGTGGAGGCTTGACAATCATTTCAGGTTGATGTCGCAATAGCTCTTTTTCTATACAAAGCCACCCAGTACTGCCATTTATGGCACTTTTTGAAGATGTAATATTATTACTGTAAGTAAAGTCTATATAATGTAATCTCTCAAAAAGTTTGAAACTTTGATTATGTGTTCAAAGTGAAACTTAAATCTAAAGAGAGTGAGTGACATTAATGATAGAGAGACCGATGTAAATTGCCCTTGTGGCATTTTAATTAGATATGCCAACTTCTTCCTGAAATCAAGTTCAGTGTAAACTTATATTTCCAGGTTAAAACTGAGGGAACCATGCAAAACCAATACAAGTTTGGTTTTTTGTTAATAAAAAATATTATTATGACTAATTAACTGGCATCAAAATCAAATTAACAACTTGATTTGGAGCCATCTTAATTCCAAATAACTCTGTAATGTAATCTAATTTAAATTGTTTTATAGCCTTGCTTATTGTTCTGTTATGATTCTACACACTTTATAGTGTGGCCTATGTATGCTATTCAAATATTTAATACAGTCCTTAACTGCTCAAAAAGGATATACATTTCTATTCTAACATATCAGCATTAGGAATACAATAAATAATGAAAAGCCTGATGCACTGCTTGCTGTATGATTCTGACAATGAATAGAGCTATGAAGACTCATCCTTTGCTTTATGAAGGAAGAATAGGTGTGCATTAATATGTTTCTTAAAAAAGGTGTTGAGCAGTCATTTAGTTGAGCAGATATGAAAACAAAAAACCCAGGAATAGGAAAGTTGGAGCCATTTAAAGCATAAGAATAGGTATAAAGATCCACCTTCACTGAAAGGGTAAACTTTTATTGACAAGATAGTGGAATGCAAAAGTCACCCTAAAGCAGAAAACTCATCTCTTCTCCTGTTTCCAGATACCTGTGTATGTCCAAGTAAGTGCACTATAGTATTATTAGATTTGGCCTCCAGGGAGTTAGGAAAACTACAAATCTGATATGAGAGAGTTAATATAAAAATGTGACTATCTTTTTCATAATAAATCTTCCAGGACTGGCATCTCTTTTACGCAATTCAAATGTTTACCAGATAAAAGGCGTAAAATAAACCCCAACAATTACTATAATCCAGCAGAAGCTTTTCCATTTGTCTTCAGTAGTAGCATCGCAGGAGAATAATAATAAAAAGCATGTTTTCCACAAATATGATGCATGTGCAAACTTGTAATAAAAAAACAACTTATGTATGGATTTTCTGAGTTACAAACACGAGGCTATTTTGTAGAAATTATAGTAACAGCAACTGATAATTTCCTTTGCTGTTATGCTTCAACATGACAATGTAAAAAAAGGGGGAGGGCTTCCAGAAATATGCAAATATGAAGGACTACATGCCTACATGTGCTGTTGAGTAAAACTAATTGTTTCTGTGGTTTCCCAAAAGTTTTCTACTCCTACGAAAATGACCTGAGAGTTTTAAAAAATCTGATGGTTCTTTAGAATTTTGGAAACATCTGAGCTTAATTTATTGTTAATGTGAAGAATATGACAGTTCTACATGTAATCAAATGTTCGTTACTTTGCACTTTTCTTTACCTAAAATGATTGGGGAAATAAGATTCTTATTATGTCTCCCTTTTGGATTTAGATGAAATGTGAAGTCAGTCGAGGGCACATCCCTGGAGAGAAGATTGCAATATGAAGCAGAAAGCTTACCCACATTCTCCTGCCACCTAATATTAAAAAATGTGCCAGAATTCCCAAAGCCCACCTATTTCACTCAGTGTTGCTTCTCTTTTAAAGAACATTTTGAAAGCACTCTTCCCCAGTCCCTCTTCCCATCAAATGGAAAGAAAAGGGTACTGTGAAAAACACAGAAGCAGTCTTTGTCAGGAGTAGTTAAGAATTCAATTTGGGTGAGCTGACTGAGCTCAATTTTCTCCTTATAAAATCTGGACTCAAGAGTTGTAGATCTCTCAGATCAGCAGTGTATCAAAATCACCCTTCATCTGCCACCTTGCTGATTTTGAACCTTATCTTAGGAACACTACTGTCTCAAGAGGCTGAAATAGTGGCTTGTATTTGCTTTAGTCAAAGGAAAGAATTTTGTATTAACTCTACCTCTTCCACTACAGATATAAGGTTAGTTAGAAGAAATATAGCTCTTTCTCTATCAGAAAATTATGCTGCTGAAACTAAGAAGGCAAACACAAAGAAATTAGCATTAACATACCTATTATGTACAAATCCAGTTTTTGGAAGAGGGCGGCATATAAATCAAATTAAAAAAAAAAAAAAAAAAAAGAGACAACGCCTAATGATAAAACAGTGTCACAAATTACAAATAGTTATGATAATTTTTCACTTCTTCCTTGTGTATGATGAAGTATCATGAAAATACGAAGTTTAGCATCTCCCATCCATTAATTCATTCCAGACTTTGTGTCTTTTAAAATGTCCTTGCAACAAAGAGGTATATTAAACCTTTTAAAATTCATAATCAAAATCAAAAAAAGTTCTTACTTTCACAAAGCTCATCCGGATGGTGCACATCTTGGTTAGCTCATACACCACCTCGAAGCCATGGTTAACTGACTGGGCAAGCAACTGAGCGAAGAGTTGGTTGTTGAAAATCTTCAAGCTGCATCCACTGGGGATTTTGCAGACAGTGGCTGGGTGGAAACCATGCTGATAGTTACAGTTGCGGCTCTGTACAAAAATGCTGCTGTCGCTCACACACTCTGCATATACCTCTCCTCCAACATAATACAGATGAACACCTTTAAGAGAAAAGAGGTAGCCAAATTTAATCTAATCTTCAACATAGATTAAAGCCAGACTTGTAACTCGTTTTTTTTTAAATCCATGTTTTCTTTTTTATGATATGCTAACAGTATGGCATTGTTATGTGATGGATAGAACTGTATATACTGCTGTACTATATATACCAGGGGTCTGCAATCTGTATAACTGGTATATTGTATATACCAGGGGTCTGCAACCTTAAGCACTCAAAGAGCCATTTGGACCTGTTTCCCACAGAAAACACCGGAAGCCACAAAACCTGGATGGGCGTGGCCAACTCGACATCACTCACTCCCACCAGTTACATGACCCCCCCCAGCCACGCCTACCCAGCCAGTCAGAGAACCGGTTGTTAAAAAACACCGGGAACCACAAAACCCTTTTGACATCTCTCCCTCCCTCCCTCCCCCCCCTCTGTATCTCTCTGACTCTGCCCCGGCACTTCTCCATCACCCGCTGTTGCCCTTACCTTCTCAGGCCAGGCGAGGAGTGACTGGGAGGGGAGGGCGAGGAGGGGTGGCCAGCCAGTGGTGGGATCACCCAACAGGGAGCCACAGCAGAGGGCCCAAAGAGTCGCATGCGGCTCTGGAGCCGCAGGTTGCTGACACCTGGTATATACATAAACTGCAGGATGAGCTATCTTAAAATGGAATCCTAAAAAAGGTGTTTTAGCTGTGTGATAGCCTTTTTAGCAATTTCTTCTATGGATGGCAAAGCACTCATATTTGGTGTGTTTTTTTTCTTTTCTTTTCTTTTCTTTTCTTTAATTTGATTTATATGCCGCCCTTCTCCGGAGACTCAGGGCGGCTTACAATGCGTTAAGCAATAGCCTTCCTACTTTTGTATATTTATACAAAGTCAGCTTATTGCCCTCACAAACTGGGTCCTCATTTAACCTACCTTAGAAAGGATGGAAGGCTGAGTCAACCTTGAGCCTGGTAAGATTCGAGCCTGCAGAAATTGCAGGCAGCTGTGTTAATTACAGGGTGCATTAAACCACTGTACTACCAAGGCTCCTTATTACATGAAACCCATTTCTAGCTATGAAACCTTATGCAAAAATGAGGCTTAATAAAAATTATGGTTAGTTAAAACTCTTGCTGACCAGACCACTTTCACTCTCTGTCCCCTTCCCTAAGTGTGACTATAATAATTTTTTTCCTGCTCATACACCTCATCCTCCTATAAATCTGTTCTTGCTTTGCTAGCATTGTGATGTCCTACGTAAAAAAACAAAATGACAGTAAACATTTCACTGATTTTTTTGCAGTCTACAAAAAAGCCTCTTATCAAGTTGTAATCCATTCAGAGTGACCTTCCTAAAGAGCTACTTTTTTTTGTAATGAAGTCCAAACTTAGGCATTAATTGGATGATATTAGATGCTATACTACAAAGTGGGTAGTGCAGAAAAGAGTGGTATTGGGATGAGTAAATTGAATTAAATTACATTAATTGTTAAGTATAGCTAATGTGCTAATTATATGCCTGTATCCTAATCTTCCTGTTTAATTGTATTAAACATAATCAGGTAACAGTTTTTGAAAGGGCTTTCTATGTTGTAAGTGAAGTTTAATGGTCCACTCTGGAATTTTGCTAATGATCCTGTCTGTAACTTAAATTTCTTATATGTACAACAGCTGGCAGCACCTAGTCATTCTTGGCTAATGCCCCACACAAGCAGGATCAGACCTAGCTTGTATTTGGTAGGAGGCCACCAGCAAATTTCCAGGCTGCAGACTAAATTGGGAAATAATAAGTCCTATAAGAGACAAGTTTAAGCCAACCCTATGTTATTACTATGAATTTTACTATATATAGATATGTCCTTGTGGACACCAGGAGTCAAAGCAAAGGGAATCATCAAATTACAGGTTATATACATCTGTACGTTGCAACTAAATTAACCTGTCCCTATGTTTAAATGTAACAAGAGTATTTTTTCATTGTGACATATTCTAAATAATTAGATCCCCCCCCCCCCCGAGCTCCCTATATGTTTTCCTAATTTCTGCGGAATCTAGACAAGAAAGCATTAATTTTTCTGTAAACATTTTCAACACTTATCTCAAAGACTTAACTATATCTACTATATATTTATACTTCATTTTCTATTATTGTCACAAATAAGTAGTCATTTCATTCATTAGTATGATAAATTATGTAGTAAATTAAAATATAAGTAATAATGCAGGTAGTCCTTGACTTACAACCTTTCATTTAGTGATTGTTCAAAGTTACAATGGCATTGAAAAAAATGACATATGACCACTTTCACACTTACAACTGTTGTAGCATCCTCATGGTCACGTGATCACAATTCTTGGCACTTGGCAACTTAACAACAGGAAGTTTGGGCTCCATTCTTGTTGAAGTCGAGGACTACCAGTATATACATTTAGAAACACAGTTTTGAACTCAACAATTTTCTGAACCCAAATGCTTCCAAGCAGTGTTTCTTACGACTGCAGAAGGAATGTGCTCTTACCTTTCCCTATGTGCCTTCTGGTGTTTTCTATAGTAGAGTTCCTGTTAACGTTAGATAGCAATCCAAGGCAGAATCTGTTCTTATTGTTTGAAGGATCTGTAAAGCCATCTATTAGTATACTTCGAGAAGAGGCCTGAAAAGTCTCCCCGACTCTGTTATTCAGTTCATAGTATGCAACTGAACACCAGTGCTGTGGTTCCTCATAGCAAACAGGGCGGAAGTCTGGAAGAAGATTTTACAGATGAAGAAGATGCAACAGAAATGTAGAAAGAAGCATAACAATAATAATGAAATGATTATATATCCAAACTTCAAATATACTCTTATATACATATATTGATACAGCAGGTACTGACAGAACAGGAAGGAGATATAAAGACAAACAGCACAATTAAAGCGTTAACTCACTGTGGTAATTCCAAAAAAAAAAAAAAGGAAAAATGGAAGTGAATTTCATCATAGTAAACATTAGAAAAAGGACTAAAATACATTTTAATGTAATGCTTCGTATTTAAAAAGTGTTACTAAACCAGTGATGGTGAACCAGTGACACACCATAATGTTTTGGGTGACAAACCAGCATTCACCAACACCTAGCAACAGTTATTCTCCAGTCCCACTCAAACCTTAAAATGTATTCTTACCATCCATATCACCACATTATGTTATCTTCATATTTGTAACTGGAAGTGACATGAAAGAGACAGCAACTTGCAAAATATGATAGGAATTTAGCAGTTGAATGGTTCAGTTGTCTTCCAACCATTGCACAGTTGTTTGCTCATTTTCAAGAAACAAATGCAGAAAACAACTGTGATTACAGTCTCCAAAATGAGCACTATCAGTGATTGAGTGCACTTAATTTTAAATGAATACGTATGTACAGAAATGTTCCTCTTTTCTTTGACGTGTATGTGTGTGAGACACATGCCAGCAGTTAAATTAGGCATTTATAAATTTTTGACATAAGGTTCACCAACACTGGACTAAACTCTGTATCATCTAAAAAGACATTACTGAACTAGTAAAGGTGGAGGAAAGAATAACACTATTGTGGCCTTGCATGTTTATTCTTCAAGGAAAGATGATTAGTTCAAAAACTCAAGTTTTAAGTTCAAAAATAAGGCAAGCAAGGGCAAAATATTATTAAATTATATATGATCATAGATGGTGTGCAAAATGTGGATCGTTTTTCATCCATTCACAATATTAGAAAATCTGGGTCATATCTTGAAATAAAATGCTGGGATATTCAGGAACAAATGACAGATTAGTTTCTTTGTACAAGGCATAATTAAACTATGGAATGTGTTGTTATTGAATGAAACAGCACTCTGGCACACACAAATCTGGGTAACGTTCAAGGTCAGAAAGAGTAGATAAGTTTAAAAAAGCGACCAAACAAATCCATGGAGAAGATAGCTGCATACTGGCTGCAGAAACAATGATGATTAGAATTAGAATTTTTTTATTGGCCAAGTGTGATTGGACACACAAGGAATTTGTCCTGGTGCATATGCTCTCAGTGTACACAAAAGAAAAGATATGATCAAGAATCATAAGATACAACACTTAATGATAGTCATAGGGTACAAATAAGCAATCCGGAAACAATATCAATATAAATTGTAAGGATACAAGCAACAAAATTACAGTCATACAGTCATAAATGGAAGGAGATGGGTGGTGGGAACGATGAGAAGTTTAATAGTAGTGCAGACTTAGTAAATAGTTTGACAGTGTTGAGGGAATTATTTGTTTAGCAGAGTGATGGCATTCGGGAAAAAACTGTTCTTGTGTCTAGTTGTTCTGGTGTGCAGTGCTCTATAGCGTCGTTTTGAGGATAGGAGTTGAAACAGTTTATGTCCAGGATGTGAGGGGTCTGTAAATTCTTGACTTGATTCAATGGAGTTCTTTATACCTTTTTCAGGAGACCTTTACTACTGTCCTTCTCAACCTTGGCAAGTTGAGGATGAGTAGAGTTCAACTCCCAGAATTCTCCAGCAAGCCATACATGCAGGTTGAGATTGAGAAAGGTGGAGAAACACTGATCTAGCAACTTATTTTCTCTGTTTCCATTTTAAGTATGTGTCCTAATTATTGTGCACCACATGGAAACTGCTTAAAAATGATACCTTGTATTGTCTAGTAGGGTACATTGGACAAAAATAATAAAATTTAAGTTTTAATAGAGAGTTTTTAAATTTGCATTTTCAAAATCTATACATAAGCCAAAACATACTACGCAATACTTGCAGCATTGTGAATTGTGATATAGCTCAATTAATATATGTAAAAGAAAAATAGATGGGGGAAATGTTTGTGAAAGTTTTTTTTCTGTGAGGAAAAGTACATATAAAATCTGCATATTAGGAGAATCCATGCAAGTAGATACAAACAGGGGGGAGGGGGGGCAAAGTTTTTAAACAATTACAAAAAATGTTTTAACTATGTAAGGAACTAAAGAGTAAACCTGTTCCAATCTCTTAGGAGTAAAATGGATTGAAGGAGGGATAAAAGTTGCATAAACAAACTAAAATAAACTCATGCATCACTAGTCTTTACTTTCTTAAATTGTTCTTTGCCATGACAACTGTTTTTGCCCCCCCCAACTCAGAGGAAAATCATTCAAATCTTCAACAATACCACCAATATTCAAATCAAATCAATAGAAGACTATTCTGGTTTGAGTCTGCCAAGAGGTAGTATTTGGTTACGGATCTCTTTGGATGAAGATTGAATAGTTCCTCGGCTACCAATCAGGTCTGGGCCAAGTCCTTCCCACTATGGAAAAAAATACAAGTATTTACATACTTCCAGGGTCCCCATCAGTAGATTTACCTCCATTGGGCAGTGACAGCACTAATGGACTCTCTATAACTGCATGTACAGGACATCCATTGTGGCTTCGTGATGTTTCTCTGGCATTATAAGGTGGAGGAGGTGTATCCGCTAGGAAAAAGAAAACAATGGTGGGTTTGGTATTTCATGACCTGCCTATATAAATACAAAGATGAGGCTTCAGAGACTGAAGCATAAATATTTACCACACACATTTTATTGCATTAGATCAGATGCTTACAAATGATTTCATTTTATGCACAAATAAATCACAAAGAGTCCAGGTTCTCTGTTAGAACTTACAAGAATACTTGGAACTCTATATTAGTGTTTCTCTTGACTATCTGAATAAACATATTGCTCAAAAAAAATAAATAAAGGGAACACAAGCAGAAGACATCCGAGATCTGAATGAATGGAATAGCCTTATTAAATACTTTGTTCTTTACATACAGTAGTTTATACTGCTCAAACAACTAAAGGGAACACAAAACTACTGTATGTAACGAACAAAGTATTTAATAAGGCTATTTCATTCATTCAGATCTCGGATGTCTTCTGCTTGTATTCCCTTTATTTTTTTGAGCAGTGTATATTCAATTTATCACAACATTTTATAACAAGCGCTCAGAATTGCATACATACTATTTTTTCCTAACACACACACACACACACATGCATACATACACATAAACACAAAATCTTGTAAAATAAATTGGGCTGAGTAAATGGCTCAAAGTCAATCAGGGATTTTCTGTGGCTAAAATAACTAGGCTTCCTTGCTCCTACCAAAATTGTTTGAACTTGTAAAAACAAGGTACCATTGAAAGCTGATTTATTTATTTTTTTGCAAAATCTAGAGCAGCATGGTGGCCTAGTGGTGATGAGGAATTTGCCTCCCAGCCAGGTTGAGAGTTCAATCCTAGGTAATGGCTATTTTGTTGCTCCCTCAGGGTGCAAAGAGAAAATTATCTCCTGCCAACTCCACATAGGCATCAGGAAGGGCATGCAGCCAGTAACCACTCAGCTCCATTCAGTCACCTCAACTCTACCCGGAATTAAGGGATAACAGTTGTAAAAAGAAAACAAATGATTCAAAACTCTGGTTCCTAAAAAGAAGTTACTGTAGACTCAGCATCATTCAACTAGTGTTCAGGAATAGTATTTTGCATACCTATGAGCTCATAAGGGCTTCCTGGTGCAGAAGAATTTCCTGGGGAATCTGGGTAGCTCATACTGCTTGGTGACTGAGAGTACATATTGGGGGATGCTGGGAAAGGGGTGCAAGGAGGCTGCTGAAAAGAATCAGGGTAAGTTGCATTATGAGGCATCAGTGGCTCACTGTGAAGAGACGTGTTCCGGAATTTGGCAAGGAGGCTAAGATGTGGATTGAATTCACTATGTCTTGGAACCAACACTGGAGGTAACACTACAACAAAAGAACAAAACAGATGTTTTGAAAATAAAAATTCTTCCAAGTCTTAGGCAGAAGTATCTCATTACCCACCTGTAGAATTTTCAAATAGACTGGAATTTACAGAGACTGGAATATGGTGCTTTAGCTCTAAATTATAGCTTTGCTAAAGTTACAAACCAAGATCTGGCACATTTGTAACATTATACAATATAATTCATTTTAGGTTATTTTCTGAGCTGCTTGATCACAAGCATGTAAACAGAAATAGTAATTATTTGGAACCTTAAGTCTAGAGATTTGTGGCACAGCTTTAAGACTAAAAACTGCACCAAGTACAAAATTCCATTGCTAAGTTAATTAAAAGATAACCTACCAATATACTGAAGATACTTGATGGTGCCATACTGCTATGGAGCAAAATTCAAGGTATTTTTGGGTATCTAGCAAGACAATCTGTCACCATCCAGAGAGTCAAATGTTCCCCTCCCTCTTGCTCTAGGATTGCAGCAAAACTGTATAATAGGTTCCTTCCTTTCCTCTGTATTTTTATAAGATACACATTTGACCTGCAGTGATATTATATGTCTAAGATGTTTTTCACAAGGTAAAGACTTAAAGGAATCTCAAGAGACTTGTCACCTGAAACCAAGAATGACTTGAAGTCACACAAAATCTAAGTACCAAACAGTGCTCAGCTACTACTCTTATCTAACACAGAGTTCGTTCTTAGTTGTTTCCAATGAAAATGTATGCAACAATGATACATTTCCTGTATAAATAACATTTAGTGTAGTCCTAAGTAAGAAGCTAAAAGAACTTTACAACTTCAGCACCTTGGACAAGAACAAGACGTACAGAAAGTTACATGCCAGGTACCCATAATTAAAATATTTTCAAAAAAAGCAAATGAAAAGCATCTGTTTTGATATTTCACCTATAGTCGAGACTGTAGTATTATAATAGCTTTTTAAAAGCACAGAAAGTTTTGTTTTGTTTTATAACTGGTACAGAAGTTATTAACAACTGATTTAGATAACTAAACAATCAGATTAAATATGATGGTAGAATTTGCTAGGCTAAACTGCATTTGTTGAACAAATTCTTATGTTTGTATCATTAAAAATCATCTGCAATTTTAAAATACTTTTTAAAACTACCTGATTAAATGTAAATAATCCATTCTCTTTAAGTTTTGTTTTCAGGATCTTGATCTTCCAATGTAAATGTTTGCATCTCTTTGACCTACTTTGATCTAACCACTTTTTCCAATCACAGCTTGCATGCAAGCTTCCCTTTTTTTTGCAGATAGAATAATTATGAAATATGCGATCAATGCAGTGCTATCCTTCATTAAACATTTAGACAATTGACTTACCTGGGGTTTCCACTCTTCGATAATGGTAAGGATTAATGCAGACATCTTTCTGCTTTGAGCCAAATGGGAATTCACAGCATTCCAGAGGTTTTAATTCATGATGAGACTGTAGATCAGGCCAGCGCCACACTCTGCAGTAAATGACATGTGGCAAACCTTTGCGATGAGATACTTGCAGCCTTCCATCCAAAGAGCGTGGGATTGTCACACATTTACTGGGCTGCCCAGGACAGCTAAGTGCCCTCTCCAGTTCCTCCATGGCACCTTTTTTTTTCTTCAGCTTCTTTACCAAGGAGTCAACAGCTTTTTCTGCCCACTTTTCCTCTTCATCTCCTTGCTTCCAGCCCAATAGCCTCTTTACAGCTGGGCTGGTGAAGGAGAACAGAGAACTTATAGGGGTGCTGGAGTGCATAAGAATCCGAGAATACTGGTATAATTTCAATTATTCAACTTCTTTTTCTTTAATGAAGAATCTCACTACTTGAAGAGATACTCCTTCAAAATCAGCCTTTTCTCCACATACTCTGGGTTTGCTGGATATATTTAATCCCAGTATCTTCAAGTAGAGAACAATTCTACAACAGAAGGGAAATATTGTCATTTCTATTTGCCTTCAGTTTCTAAGCAATATTGTCAAAAACCAAGAGTATTATCATAATTGCTATATGACATTGTATATGTGTCCATTATATAAATTACAATAAATTATAAATGTGCATCTTATTACAAAACATGTTTTTTTTTTAAAAAAAAAGAAAGTTAGGAAATATTTATCAATAAAGTTGAACAATTCAGCGCTTATTTCAGGATTCAAAAAAAATATAAGACAGAGTCTTATTTTCGGGGAAACACGGTATATACTGTTGGAATTGAAGATAATTGCATTTCTTAATCTTAAAAAGAAAAGAAATATTTTAAAAGGTTGGATAATATTTAAAATAGATGAATATGAGGCTTCAGCTGTTTTTAAATTGCAAGTCCAATCACATTAGGAGCTATCCTTTCATTTCTTTTATATATTATAATCCTTAAATAACCCCTTTTTATTATTGTTCTGTACATTATGCATTGTTTGATTGTATCATCATCATCTCCTTTAGTGGTGGCTTGGTGGATTTTATGCTGCCCCTTTCTAATCTAAACCATAACAATTAAAAACCTCAGAAATGTCAAAATCAATTTCCTGGAGAAGATTCTCAGTGTAAAAGATTAACAGTGTAAAAGTCAGCTCTACGCATTGCTGATTTTGATCTGACATTCCCAGATACAAATCTATGTTTGGTTCCGAAATGTACCGAAGGGGATAAATAGAGTCCCTTTCTTTTTCAGCTTTACAGCAGAGTTCTCTACAACCTAGAGCTTGGCAACTGGAACAATCTGGAAATACTGAAGAGTTTCAGTTCCAACACATCCTGGAGCTAACAAGGTTGGAAAGATATACCTTAAAAGCTTGTTAAAATAAAATTGCTTCTTTGGAAGGAAGTTGGCATCCCATGTTAATAAATAATAAATAAAAATGAAAACGTGTGGTGGTATGGACAGAAAAAAAAAGATTTGGGTAGTATTAATTTTTTTAAGTAACATAATGCAATTTGGTAGTCTACCTTATATCCCTGTGGATTTGCTATTCTATTTTGAAATGACCAAACCTGCATTTCTTATGTAATATAAAGAGTGAAATATCTATTAAATGTAATGTAGAATGCTTTAGAGCTGCAAACATTCTGAAGATCATTAAGAGAAGCCACTGGCATTAAAACGAGGTCTTAACTCTATTATAAAAGTGCTTCTTATCATCCAGGATGCAATGTGCAATTACAATGAGCAAAAAAAGTATATTATCAACATAAGAGCACCAGTGGGAATTAAATTTTGGCAAACAAATGAAAAATTAGCAAACTATTGCTAATGAAGAATAAATAGTTTTGCTTCATCATGCCTTGGAATTCAGACACCACCATGATACCGAATATTATTTATTACACAGATAAAAAGAAATTTGATTCACTGCGTAGAACACAAAGTCAGTTATCTGTACTCCGAGACTGTGCACAGATGTATATGTCTGATGTATCATCTATATTAGACACATAGTTGTTAGATATGCAGGCTAAATCTGCATTTGTAAACATGCTTAAGGAATGGTAGTATTCTGATTAGATAAAGAGCTATTTTGATAAGACATTTTGATAAGCATATAAAGCACTGCAGTAGAGGTTGTATGCCAAAAAGTTGGTGCTACTGTATATACTGGTTCAGGCTTTATGAAGAAACATTTGTAACAAGCAGTATTAAATATGAAGTTACAATGTGGAGTGATCCGATGATCAAATAAGGGGAGTCGATAAGATTTGAGTTTAAGTGAATCATCTTACAAAACTATCAGGAATGTCAAAAACTAAGACGTAGCAGCCACCATATTCTATATGACTAAGATTTCCTGCTTGAGCAGGGAGTTGGATTATCCTTAGAAAACCTCCAAGGTTCCTTCCAACTCTGTTATTCTATTATAGAGAATATTTGCATGAATCAGTCAATCAGGAAAAAAACACATTATGGCAACCTGAACTCCTAAGGGTATAAAGGATCTAGCCTTTATACCCGTGATGGTGAACCTATGGCACGCGTGCTGGAAGTGGCATGCAGAGCCATCTCTCCGGGCACGCCAGCCATTGCCCGTTGCTCTTCCAGGTTCTGGCGTGCACATGCACCCCAGCCAGCTGGTCTTTGCATGTGCAGGAGTACTGGAAACCAAAAGAGCAGCTCCTTAGCACGCATGCGCAAAGTTGAGCTTCCAATTTTCAGTGCTCACATGCGCGCCCACCAGCTGGTCTTTTTTTTTTTTATTGAAAAGTTTTATAAGAAATACAACAATTTTCTCCCCCCACCCTTTCCCCCTCCCTACATAATAGAAAGTGTACATTTTCTTATACATAATAAATGCATGTTTCCCTTAAAGAAAGCATTAAAGTAGGACATTTTAATTGCATTCGGATTTGCTCTTCTTCTTTCTTCCCTCATTCCACAACAAACCTTCTTCTCCACCTCCTTTCTTTCCCTTCCCTCCCTCTTCTCTCCTACTGTCTCCTTCCTCCTCTCCTACCTCATCCTACTTCCTTTTCCTTTCCCCCACTTCTCTCTTCTTTTCCCCCTTCTCGCCTTCACTCCTACTCCTGTCCCCTTCCCTTCCTCCTCTCCTTCCATTCCTCTCCCTCCCTCTCCTCTTCCTACCCACTCCTCCTCTCTCCTTTCTAACTTCTTTGCTGTGAAATATTCTCCTCCTTTAGTATCTGAGCAACTCCTATTCTAATCGTAGATACTTTCTTCTGTTAAAACATTTCTCTATTCACCACTTTTTTTCCCCATCCCAACCCTTATCCCACCCTCCCCACCCCCGACTTCCCAGAGCAAAAACAGGGTAACATATGCTAAAATAAACTAACTAATTATAAATTTCAAAACTCCCACACGATCTTTAACTCCCCTTGCTCCAATTCATCAACCCCTTTTATAAATCCTCAAGACCAATTACGTTAAATTCATTCATCCTAATTATAAAAAAAACTTTTTCTTGATGTATAATCCAATACTTTAGCAATATTACAAACAGTAAAAATCATAAGTAAATTTCATTTCCATACCCTCGAACATCATTCTTTTTGAACATTACTCCCTAATAAAATTCTGAATTTAACATTAATCCTCTTCATTCAAGAAATGGAGTATCTTGAGATCTTACACATTTTATCTCATATACCTGTTAAAATAATATAATCTTACGTTAAACATCTTAAAAATCTCTTAATACCTTTAAAACTCTTATTTACCAAATATAAATTTCAAAATCTACCAGAGGATATCTTTCAAGTTTTCAATTAACCAATGTTAATACCTCTAACTTTTTAGAAAGCAGCCCTTTTACTATCCAAAACTAATTATCGTTTTGTAATAGAATTCTGAGTTTAACATTAATCCTCTTTGCTTCAAAAAGTTGGGCATCCTGAAAGCTTACACAATTTAACTCGTATATCTTTTAAAATAATATAATCTTATGTTAAACATTTTAAAAATCTCTTAATACCATTGAAACACATATTTGCCAAATGCAGATTTCAAAATCTACAGGAAGATATCTTTCAAATTTTCAATTCCTAAAATAGCCTTTAATACCAATGTAATTAAACTTCTCAGTTTATTACTAGAATCTTCCTTCCCCAAAGAGAAAAAAAAAGCAAATACTTAATCTTCTATTCTTCTCTTCTTTCTATATTTTTTCCAGTCCTTTTTTTTATTAATTCTTTCAACATTCCCCCCAATTTTATTTTTGAAAATTTTAAAATGTTGATTTTAGGTTGATGTTTCTGAAATACTCGCTCTCTTCTGGAAATCACTTTTTCTAGTTTGAGATCTCCATTTCGACTCTTCTTGCTTGTATAGTCCTTCAATCCATTCCTTTGTTCATATAGCCAAAATTTGTTGCCATAAAGTTTGTCAGCAAATAAAGAGTCTATTTGTTGCTTTTCTATCAGTTGAATGGAAGCGTCTACCCAGTTCTTTGTTTCAGCTGTGCCAGCCTGCCTTTCAGTCTTAACAGCCTTTCGATCTTCCAAGGGCAGACTCTTCTGAAAAATTTCCTGCTGCCCATCTAACGACTCCTTATAATTTTCCAAGCTGTTTTTTGAAAAAGCTCTTTCAATTATATCCAAAAGTGCAGAATTAAAGGATTCTAGAAGTTCTTGAAAAGCTTTAACAGTTACAGCTTGAGAATTTGCTGATTCACCAGCCCTGCTGTCAGCCATATTTCAGCCACTTTGTATTTATCCAGCTATTAGGTCGATAATTCCAACTATTTTCCACACAGTATAAGAGCAAAATTTTAGTTAAAGTCAATACCAAATTCTTTTCCTCAGTACCAAATTCTTTTCCTAGGCGCTTCCACTTTAAAACTTTCTCTTAAGGTGTAATCCAGTAGCTGTATCAATGTTGCAAACGTTAACAAGCGTAACAAGCACTTTCCCTTGTAGCTTCCTCCTCCCGCCCTCAGGCGCCATTTTCTGCATTTTAAAACGGAGTTAAAGTGTTACTTGCAATTTTTTTTCTTTTTTCTCCTGGTTTGCTCTGTCTGCAATCAAGGTAAAGATGTTAAAAGTCCCCTCATTTTTTTTCCCAGCAGATTTTGGTCGCGGCTTCTAGCTCCGCTTTTGCAGAGTCGTCCCTGGTCCGGAGCAGCTTGACAGGCTTCAATAGGGAGCCCACACCCTTCGCGCCCCAGGATTTCTTCTAGGGCACTTGGGGGGGCTCTACCTCCGCCTGTCGATCTTCTCTCTCCCCTTTGCCCGGGGAGAGGGTTCCAAGCCTCCAGACAGCTGTTTTTCGGCTGTTCTGGGGCTTTTACGGAACCGGGGATCGGGCGCTCATAAAAGAGCGTCTTCAAAGCTTGCGGAGTCAAACGGAAGTCCCCACCAGCTGGTCTTCATGCTCACATACATGCCACAACCCAGAAGACCAGGTGACCAGTGCAATGCGGACACCAGAAACTGGAAGCTCAGCTTTATTGAACTGCTCTTCCAGTTTTCAGCACTCCCATGTGTGCACGCCAAGGAGCTGCTATTCTGGTTTCCAGCGTTCCCGCATGTGTGCACCAGGGAGCTGCTCTTCCAGTTTCTGGTGCTTCCCTGCACACACATGTGCATGCTCCCCTTTTGGCACTTGATGGCAAAAAGGTTTGCCAACACTGCTTTATACCCTTCAGAGTGAGTCTGGCCTTTGGAGGCCAAGTTTCAGGGGTCTTATACCATCACTTGCTACTCACTCAGAATTAAGCCCTCTGTTGTACTGGTTTTTGCTGTACTCATCCAGACTCAATCCCATGTGAAAATGAGAGCTGGGATAACCATTATAAATCATGATCATATTGCAGATAAGGGAAGTAGAACTTCCAAGCCCATTCATCTAACCTACCTAACTTGACACTTACCAGAACCTGGTCCATCTCATGCAAAACCCCTCTATTGCTATGTGTCCTTGTTTTTCTTCTTCTTTGCTCTACAAACATCTCTTCTGGAACAGTTGTGATGTTCAATATCTTACAGCCCACACAGTGATTGTTTTCCTTGTGCTTGTTACCTTTGTTACTTTCCAGAGCTCTTTAAGAGCTTCGGTACTTCTCAGGAGATTTTGTTACTCTGGACACTAGAAATGCAGTTTCATTGTCATGGTCAATACAATGCTATTATTTATATAATACCATTATTCTAATAACATGCATAATCATTTCACCCTTCCCCTCTTCATTAAGAAGGTGGATCTAATTGCTAGGTTATTTTCTGATTCGTTGGACAGCTAAATTACATTGGGAGTGAAGGCATCACACTACTAAATAAGACAACAATTAGCCTCTACTATTATGAAGCTGGCTTTTACTGGTCTCAAATTCCCACAAATGAAATTATGCTGGGTCATAACTAGGTCTAATTAGGAAGCTAAAATGTTCTAATCTCTCAAACCCTCATCTCTGAAGAAAAATCTGCATACACTTTGAAACCTAAGATTTTACTCAACAAATCAACAACTATTGAAGATTTTTGTTTGTTTATTTTTTGTATTTCTTAACTACTCCCTACCTCAGAGAGGGACTTTGCATAGTACGCAATATAATCCATAAAATTAACATTAAAATCAGATTTACAATTTTACAGTTTGTGGTTGCTGTCTTTGGAAAGTTTTTTGTTTGTTCTGTTTTGTTTTCCCCTTCTACATCTGCATTTTTTAAAACTCTCCTTTTGCATGTTTGGACATGTTTAAAGGAAATGTTTCACAAGCCAACAACAAAACACCCTCAATTCTTCTTCATAGAGAATCCTATGCTTGTATAGTTGTATAGTCTTTTACATCTTAAATTTTGTGTTTCTTGGCTTTGAGCAAAGAAACTAAAGACTGGCAGAAAGGAAAGACTTGGAACAATGGACTGAACTCCTCAGATGGACAGAATAAAAGGATTCAATGGGACTTCAATATAAGGTGGTTGCAATAAAAAAAACAAATTACACACCCATGTGATGTTGGGCTGCTTTAACAGAATTAATCCCTCCACTTTATTATGCTTTGGTCAGGCTCCATCTTTAGTGCAATGTCTAGTTCTGGGCACAGAAAAAGAACAAAGGACTAGAAATTAAGACATATTAAGAGTTAATGAATGAACCAGGTATGTTTAGTCTTAGGAAACTATGACTGTGTAAGTACGTGAGACATTCTTCAAGTAACAGAAAAGGACATTACAGCTATTCCCTGCTATACAAGAATGCACGATATGCAATAATGAATTCAAATTACAGGAAACTGATTCCAATTAAGTGATAAGAAAATAAAACCCTGCCTATTATTGTAATGAGTTTGATAGTGAGAGGTTGTGAGCTTCCCTTCACTGGGTGCAATTAAGCAGAAAGTAGACAGCCATTTGTGGAGAGGCTTTAATTTGAATTTCTGCACTGACTGGACCTGACATCTTCCAAATCAATGATAGTTTGCTGTAATACTTGAATTATGGTAGTTCTAAAAAATAAGAAAAAATAAAGTCCAGTTGCCTCCAGAAAAACCACCTTTGGGACAACCATGATCGGGATGACTGAGAATCTCTACAGACTTCTAAAAAATAAATAATCTACAAGTAGTCATAGACTTAACAACAGTTCATTTAGTGACCATTTGAAGTTACAACAGCCCCCAAAATAGTGACCTATGGCTATTTTCACACTTAAAACCGTTGCAGCATCCCCATGGTCACATGATCAAAATTCAGATGCTTGGCAATTGACTCATATTTATGATGGTTGGAGGGTCACAAGATCATGTGATTGCCTTTTGCAATCTTCTGCAAGCAAAGTCAATGCGGAAGCCAGATTATTTTAACAAGTATGTCACTCATTTAACAACTGCATTGATTCCCTTAACTGTGGCAAGATAGGTTGTAAAAGTTTCTACCCGACCTACTAGAGTGGGAAAGAAAGAAATATTGGGGGTCCCATCCCCTAGGGAGATAAATCTGGCGGGACCCTGAAGAAGGGCCTTCTCCATGGTGGCTCCCTCTCTCTGGAACATTGTTCCCCCAGAGATTAGATTGGTCCCCACTCTAACACCCTTCCGGAAGGTGCTGAAGACATGGTTCTGCCAGTGGGCATGGGGAACCGAAAGTGAGATGGAGCCCATTAAATGGCTTGTATGAATATGTGTTGTGCCGGGATGGGGGTGGGTGGGTGGGTATTATTTTATTATTTTTTATTATTTTATGTACTTTATGTATTTCAGTGTACATACCTGCATTTAATTTCTGCTTGCCTATAGCTATCGAACTATAAAGATAATAATGACACACAACAAAATATGTGATGAAACCAAGCAGGAGAGATAAGAATAAGTGTAGCAGCAACCATCAATGGCTTTGATGATTTGATGATTAATGTGCTGTGAAAGAGTGCACCCAATCACGGATTTAATAACAGATACAGTCTAGATGCTGCATGAAACATAATATAATTTTTAAAAATCTTCAGTCCTTTGTTAAGGCCCAGAGAAGGGTTTTTTTTTCTTTATTGAATACTCTTTTATTTATTTATTTTTCATTTGATTTGCAACTGTGCAATATAGGGTCTTGATACCAATATTTAAAGAGGCTTCTGGATTATGTCATCGGTTTTAGTGTTACTGAAAGTGCCAAAATCAATCTAAAGACTCAAGAGAGTTGTCTAGACAGAAGTCACACTAAAACCTTATGTACTGCTAGAAGATTTTTTTAAAAAAAAGGCTTCCACAGTGGCAGTTCTATTATATATTTATTCTAAAGGATGACAATTTATATCATTTCAAAAACTGAAAAAGAATAATGCCTGACAATCCTTCTGTAATTCTATTACAAGCACCGTGCTGCACCGCAAAGAAATTCAAAATATAACTAAATTAGATCTGTACTGCCTGCCTTTCTAATTCTGAGACAAAGTTACCCCAATATAGCAAATGCTTTTTAACCATGTTACCCACCTTTCTAAATCTGTGCCTAAATACTTCAGAAAGCTTCCATGCAGACAGAATTGGAAAAACATTCCTACACCTATTTTATATTGTGATCACTAGTATTCCAGATGTTGCTCAGATATATAATTATTATCAGTTCCCTCATTATGTCCAACAGTGAAATATTCTAGAAGTTATAGTTCAGCAACATCTAGAATATCACGGTTTGCTTACATCTCCAGTAAAGTTGGTGGTCCAACTGAATTTGGTATACATCTTAATATCCCCTTGTTTGCAAAAAAATAATGGACATGTGGTTTTCTGTTGAAAGTTATTGACAATGCATTGTCTCTGAAATGTTTAGGCCACTTATCTGAACAGAAAAAATAGACTGACAAATAAAAATAGCAGGGATAGCTTAAGTCTAAAATTTATGGATGCATTTTAATATCAAGTTAATTTCTATTAATTTAATACTACAGAAAGATGTTGACACTTATGGGTTCATCTTTTCTCTTTTTAAATACAGGAAGTCCCCAATATATAAGCAAGATCCATTCCTAAATTTAAGTCAAATTTGTGGGTAAGTTGGAAGAGTTATTTAGCATCAATTACTCAAATGTTTGTCTTGGTATACAGCAGGGATGTCAAACTCAATTTCATTGAGGGCCATGTCAGGGCTGTGGTTTACCTCGGGGGGCCAGGTGGGTGTGGCCAACTGGGTGGGTGTGACCAGCTTGACACCACTGTCCAAACTACTGGCATATTTCCTCTTCGCACTGGGTAGACTGGGCCAAAGCCACGCTAGCCCGATGTTTCCTCTTTGCACTGGGTAAACCAGGCCGAAGCCATGCGGGTTCGCTTCTTACATTTTCCAGGATGGCCCAGTGGGCCGGATCCAATCA
Source organism: Pantherophis guttatus (assembly GCF_059756535.1). NCBI lineage: Eukaryota > Metazoa > Chordata > Lepidosauria > Squamata > Colubridae > Pantherophis > Pantherophis guttatus. Next base: position 27,541,615 of record NC_142067.1, read on the forward strand.
CATCACGGGCCAGATCCAGCCCACGGGCCTTGTGTTTGACACCCCTGGTATACAGTATAGTATATATTTACCCTTCTATGCAAAGAATACAGGGGACGCAGTGGCTCAGTGGTTAAGACACTGAGCTTGTCGATCGAAAGGTCGGTAGTTCAGCGATTCGAATCCCTAGTGCCGCATAATGGGATGAGCTCTCATTACTTGTCCCAGCTTCTGCCAACCTAGCTGCTTGAAAGCATGTAAAAAATGCAAGTTGAAAAATAGGGACCACCTTTGGTGGGAAGGTAACAGTGTTCTGTGCGCCTTTGGCGTTTAGTCATGCCAGCCACATGACCATGGAGACGTCTTTGGACAGCGCTAGATCTTCGGCTTTGAAATAGAAGTGAGCATCACCCCCTAGATTCGGGAACGGCTAGCACATATGTGCAAGGGGAACCTTTACCTTTACCTTATGTACAGAATGGTAAAATGGCAGATGATATTCTCCTTTCTTGAGCCAATGAACTGCTAAAGCACTGTTTCATGAGTATAACAAAGTAGTGTGTGTGTTCATTGTTTCAAACTGTTCTAGACTAAATCAGGGGTGAAATTCAGCTGGTTCTATCCGGCCCAGGCGAACCGGTAGTGGCGGCTGTGGGAAGCTCTGCCCACCCGTGCTGACATCATGATGTTGCTTTTTGAGATGATTTTAAGCCTCTGCGCATGCTCAGAAGGCTTTGTGCATGAGCAGACGATGCGCACGCACATTTGCGAACCATTAGGGAAGGTAAGTGAATTTCATCCCTGGACTAAATACAATGATATAAGAGTAGAGAGAACCCCATATATTATATGTCCAGTAAAACAAAACAAATAAAAATGCATGCTGAGTTCTATCAGAAAACTCTAGGAGAGAGTCTAAGAGAGAATATTTATTCTCGATAATAATACTCTGCAGTGGGATTTGCATTCTCCAGAGAAATCTACCTGGTCACTTTTCAGTCAGTTATCATGTTTATGTGCTTCTTAGAAGCCCTTCAGGGAAACTTCAGTTAATTCTGAAGTTTAGTCTTTTTAATGTTTTGAGACCTAAGAACACAATTAACAAGCAATTAAATCTTTGTTGTGTGATTTGTTGAACATTTAAAATTAATGCTGAATTTAAACACTATACTCCAGTTGAGATAACAGAGAAATGCTAAAAATAAAACTGCCTCAACTGATTGGTCCCTAGGAAAACCAAATTTAAGGATTTTTTTTTTTTTTTTTGCTTTTTAATTTATATGCCACCCTTCTCCGGAGACTCAGAGCGGCTACAATGCGTTAAGCAATTGAACTTTACAGGATGATGCCCAGCTCCATAGAACTATTCTCATTCTTTCATTTCATAATACTCGCTTCTTTGACTTCAGTTCTGGTTTGTGTAAGAATTATTTATATCTAAAAGCTAACAAAAACAGAGTAAAACCAAACAAAAATAAGGATTTTCAAAGAGCCAGTGTTATAAAATGAAAGAATGTTTCGAGGAAAACACACACTATACTCACATTCCTCCATATAATTAAGAAGCGTAGATACCTGAGAAAATTTTAATTATTAAATATTAGACTTACTTGCCACACCACTAGTTCTATTATAATTGTATTAGATCACTTGTATTTATTAGATTTAATCCTAAAAATAAAATTACAAATTGTAAGTAACTGTAAAGGACTTATTTTTTTTAGAACACTCATCTAGGAAATAAATTTGCTTGTTCTCAAAAGTGCCACACCAACATTTGTTTTGTTGATAATGCCTTTAAAGCTGGGGTCCCCAACCCCGGTCTGTGGATTGGCATTGGTCCGTGACATGCCAGCAACCGGCTGCAAAAACAAGCGAAGCCCCATCAGTGAGATGAAGGCAGCATGCAAACCCACGCTGCTCCCTGGTCTGTGGAAAAACATTTCTCCATGGAACCAGTGCCTAATGCCCAAAAGGTTGGGGGCCACCTCTTTGAGCAGGTCATTGATGCCAAGTTGATGGTACTATGTCATGCATACAAGTATTTTTTTTTCTGTAATACTAATGGGACATTAATGGGGATTTTATGGAGTTTGTTTTTTTAGTTATGTGAAGATTTACACTAGAGTTTTCATGTACATTTTTACATATGTAAAAATTCTGGAATAGGGTCCTGGAGGTACCTGAATGTAAGAATTAAGTGTAGCTTTAAGCAATGATTTGAAACTTAGGCAATTTCCAGATGTATGGATTTCATCTCCAGAATTTTCATTTCCAGAATTCTGGAGCTTGAAATCTACACTTAGAGAAGTTTTCCATATTGGCAAATGATGTCCTTGAGCCCCAATTGCCTCTTCTGTTTTAATTAATATAGAGTTTTTAAAAACTGGCATTCCTAGTTGTCAGTGTAATAATTGGCAAGGATGAAACGTAAGCAACTTTAGCATAACTATATTGCCAGGAGCAGAAAACATTGCATGTTTTGGAGATTTCTTACGGTGAGTGAACAAAATCCTCATATTCAATGTCCTCTCTTACTTGCTTCTTGTCTTCTTCTCTACATCCTTGCTGTTTTTATTATAAATAGAAGTATTGAAAAAATATTATTAGACACATATCAAATTTTACCTAGAAAAAGCATATGCCGGAATGTTGTAGACCACGGGTGTCAAACTTGTGGCATCATGTTGCTGTCACGTGAGGTATTGTGATGTTTTCCCCCTTCACGGAGCTGGGGTGGGCATGGCCTGTGCATGATGCATCTGGCCCACAGGCCGCCAGTTTGTCACTCCTGCTGTAGATCATCTGAATACTTATTTGCTAGTAATCATCTTCTTGGAGAATCAAATATATTTAGGCAATGTACCCAAAAAGCTTTTTAGAAGGAAGCTCATGTGAATTCGGGTTTCCAGGGAGCTTTTAAAAATTTCAACAATGGTCTTCCAATATTGTATTACAAACTGCTTTCAAAGCTCCCCTGAGCATCATCATCCTGCCAAGAAACATAGTGGGGTACCTTCTCCATTTGAAAATGCTGTGAACTAAAAATCTGCATGGTGTTGATTCTTGGTCTTCTTGATTAAGGCTTTTAGCTAGCCCTGAAATGTTTTACATATATAGACTTCATTGATCTAAGTAGAAAGTAAGAATAAAATTGTAGGGTGCTTTTAAAAATGTGCATAAAAAAAGTAATTCATCAATTCTGGCTTATTTGCAATGGACTTATTCTGTGCCTTTTTGGACCTTGACAGCTGGTGGAATTTCTGTTATCGAATACTGTTATCATATATTGAAGAAATGCTTTGGCACAAATGGAACTCCTAAAACATACTGTCTTCTCTTTGCAGAATATATAATAGACTTTTTTCCTCAGTACTGCATTGCATCAGACAGGCAGCATCCCCGCCCACTGCTTTATGCTCAATGGCATTGTAAGAAAAAGGTACATAGATTCACACACCAATGTAAACAAGGGGTGGAGTCATTGCCCTATCAAAAATTCCATATTTTAAGGAGAGTGGTTATGAATATTTTAAATACAATTCAATCCTGCCACTTAAAAAAGAGATTAAATCACAAAATAACAAGACTAGAAATAATTTAAGCTTGCTATGAATGCAATGTTTTCTTGCATTATAATACCTTTATCTCCATCTAGACCAAATAAATGAATTACACAACTATTTATATCCAAAACTAAACATTACTATTTGAATCAGGGTATCAATGGAGAATCCCACAAAGAGATATATATATATATATATATATATATATATATATATATATATATATATATATATATATATATATATATATATATATATATATATATATATATATATACATATATATATATATATATATATATATATATATATACATATATATATATATACATATACATACATATATATATATATATATATATATATATATATATATATATATATATAGCGCCATATTCAGCATTTGATAGCTCTACCTTTTCTTTTGGAAGAAACATTAATTGAAAAAGAAAGATAAAAATTTCAATAGCTTGGTTTCTTTGTGTCTTAAGACCAGAATCTTTTCAGCTGGATCTTTTCAGCTACCTTCTTTATACTTTGATAATGACAGAGAGTAGAAAGCAGACTACAAAGACAAAACATGTAGTTGGCATGTAGCAATTTCCTTGTTTAATAATCAGCACTTCCAAGTAACTACAAAACAATCTGCCAACCAGTATAGAAGTATTAGACTAGAAGGACCAACACTCTGTATCAGATAGACTGTTAAGTCCCAATGAGATACAATGCAAGCCACACAAGTTTGTTCACAGCTGCAAATTTTATGTCATGTATATAATTTCCCACCAAGATCATGGGGTCTGCAGTAATAAAACTGCTCAGGAAGAAAAAATACTTTATACATAATTCATAGTACCTGCAGATTATCTTTTTGCCTGAAGACAGTTAAATCCTTTACCTCTTCCAAAAAACCCTGAACGCACAATTTGTCTATTTGAGAAAAACCAAACACACAACTTGTCTATTTGAGAAATGAATTTTTTTGAGTGTTCACTCTTCAGGGCAAACCAGAATAGATTTCCACAGTGGTTCAGCCATTGTGCTAAGCAATAATGTAATATGATTTTGGATTATCAGAATGTGGGAAGCAATCCACCGTGGTTTGTAATGCATGGTTATAGCACTTGGCTTAGTTTTACTATTTGCAATCCAGGCAACAATGGCTTGATTAAAAATATAGTTAAATAAATGATTTTGGTTTAAGTTTGAACTCAGTAATAAATCTGCATCTGGGGGGGGGGGACTAGGTGCCCAAAATCTAAGAAACTGGGTGGAACATACATTTTAATAAATAAATAAACTGTGCTAATGAAGACAGCTGTCAAAGGAATTGATGAATGTTATTCATTAATACCATACTGGCCTAATTCCCTATTGAATAATATTGAACAGTATAAAATATACTTGGAAAAGCCTAAGGAGATTGATAAAATGACAGCCTAACTGTTTTCATCCTAATTCTTAACTGCAACCGCTTTCTATAGTTCTATGCAATTTTCTAATGTTACAAAAGTGATTAGAAAATATTGCAAACATGGAAGAAGTTAAACAAAGAAAATAGTTATTGAATGTTATAACTTTGCTTTACAAAAGGGGTAGGCAACCTAGTGCTTGTAGAAACCAATAGTTGCAGAGCCCTTTCTTATCTGACTTTTAAAATTATTATATATTTTAAGATATTAGTATATTATTTTGATTAAAATAACATGAAATGAGGAGTTGGCATGCTGCAAGGCAAACTACCAGTCTTCCATTTCATCTTTATTTCAAAAAATGACCGTTTCCATGTCAACATTCTTAAAATGGTGCATGGTTGCATCTTCTAGCATTCTCAGCCATCATGTGTTATGGTAATCCTGAGACCTCAAGACTAATATATCTGGAGGGAATTATATGAGGAAATCTAAATTAAGACGTAAGAATTGTCTTCCTTAAAGCAAAACTGTGACTCATTTATTTCAGTCTTAAGAAGCCCAACCCATTATTATGGCTGGTTGCACAGTCGGCCTGATGTTTAGACTGGATTTAGTATTTTTGTCTACTTATTAAGTCCTTCCCAAGGACCTGGGATAGGTATCTGTTGTTGTTTAATAATATTAAAGATTCTGTCACAGAATCTAAGATGTTCAAAGTAAAGCTGCCTTTTGCAACTGCCATAGTGACTTTGTCAATGCCGATAGTATTCAACTGGTTTCTCCCGTGTTTTTGAACTACATCAAAGGAACCTATTACTTTTGGTACCATCTTTGCTATTTTTGCCACAGTCATTCTTCTTCTATTTGCAGGCCTTTGTGTTGTGTGATTTTTTGACAGTTTTCTTCTGCTGGCTCCAGGCATTGCAACATCCATTATCCAGACGTTTTGTCTTTATTTGGGGCATTAAGTGGCAGGTGCTTGTATATTTGAACTGTAAAGTCCCAGAGAACTTGAACGTCTTCATTTTCTAACACTTTGTTTAGTTTGTGATTCTATCAGTTCTTGCTTGTAGACAAATGTTATTTCTTGCAGATAATCCAATGTATCATAGTTGCTACAATGTCACGCCTTTATTTGTTGTCAGTCTGTGTGATCTTCTTGCAGCAACTAACTAGGTGGTCCATTGGTTCAGCTTCCTTGCAGAGGCACCATTTTCTTTCTGCTGCTTTGTTCTCAATTTTGCCTTTGTACGCATTTGTTTTTAAGGCTTGATCTTGTGCAGCCAGAAATAGCCTCTTACTTGAGCTCTGTCTCTTACTTTAACTTTCTTGCTTTTAGACATTGAACCATTGCTTTTAAGTCATCTTGTTATTTTCTGCTTTGCTTATTTTTTTAACGTACTGGCCATGTAATACTTTGCTTTCCCATGCCTCTTTTCTCTTTTTCATTTGGTCTTTCTTGTAGGCCAGTCTGGTCTCTCCGGTACTCAGTAAGCCTTCCTGGCATACTTCAGTGCATCCTCTTCCCTGTCTTTCAAATAATTCTTCCAATGCTTTCATAAGTAGAGTCTGTCAACATTGCTGCATTGATGAAGGATGTGATTCATTGTCATTATTTTTCTGGTCTTCTTATCAAAGGTTTTTAGCTCTGCTTAGGCCCAGTCCAATATTCCAGCTATGTATTTAATGACTGGAATTGCATAGGTATTAATTGCCTAAATGATATGTAGAGAGTGAAGATCTTCTTCACTCTCATGACATATTCATTCTTTTTCATATCAGTGTACCTGATGTTGCCAGCTTGAAGGATGCCCAGGTATTTGTAGCAATCTTCTTCATCCAGACTCTTGATATTATTTCCATAAGGCATCTTGATTCTTTCCGTTTTTACTATTTTTTCCTGAGTGATGGTAAAGGTGGCACTTTTGACAGTATTGATCAGCATTCTATTTCAGATGGTGTTTTTCCATACAGGTTCAGATAGTCCATGTAAAGAAAGTGGAATAGCCTGGCATTTGTTTTTTATATTTAATAACAATTGCCTGACTTGTTCAGTATTGGTGACAGATTAATTAGTGCAATGACAAAGAGTAGTGGGGAGAGTGAATATCCTTGAAAGATTGATATAAAACTTTCTTAGTTTAATATGTAGACCAGCAACCATAATCGTATTACAATATTGGCATCTTTTAATACTGGTACCAGCTGATTCTTTGTAAGAAGCTTCAATGCAAGCAACCTTATTCTTTGTTTTTGTTATTTTTATTCTTTTGTTTTTGTTTTCTAAATTGTTTATTTCAATTCTTCTGTTTTAGTTAGAGATTTTTCTTTCTGAGCAGAAGGCAGAGGAGATGGTGCCAGGTTTAGGAACAAAAACGGCTCAATAACTATGCTTGCTTCCTCGATTGTTGATTCATCCTAGTTTACTTTTACATCTGAATTACTTCTGGCAAGGCTCAGATTTCTTTGTCTTGGGTAGATTTTGCAATTCTTTAATTCTGCTTCTGTGAATATTTTATTTTATATTATAAATTCATGTTGATCTGCTAACCACTGTTCTATTATTTCAAATTCTGGATGTTATTCTTTCCAGAACTGGTACATTTTTTTTCAGATATCCTCTTTTCATTGGACTTGATTTGTGTAACAAATCATCTTTTTTTTTTCAATCTTTATATATTTGCAACAGATCAACAACTTTTTTCCAGTGGCCCTGGTTGCTCAGCCAACAGTCCAGAGCTCTGTAGCCTAATTGTCACCAAATGCCCAGGAACTCCAGTACCTAAGCATGCTTCTTGTTTACCTAGGTGATGACTGATCCTTTATGGGTTTCTGCAAATTACATCTCACCATATTATTTATGGGGGATACACTGTCTGGGTTTTCAGATTGAAATCTGTTCTATATGATTGGTATAGCTCTCATCTTTCTCAGAGCACACAACCCCCAAAATTATGTCAATACCCTTCACGGGTATTATTATCATCATCACCATCATCATCTGTTCAAAAAAGATAATAAGCTTAGGCTTGGTGTTGGCATTTATATGCATCACGTTCTTCCAAGGAACTAGGATTTTGTAATTGATGTAGTATAAGTATGGATTCAGTGTGGCCATTTGCAATTGACAGAATAATATTTTATCAATGCACAGATTTTGTAAGGGCTATCCAAATTTTTTTGGTATGACACCCATTATGCCGATAAACACTGGGACCCTCACAGCCGTTTTATGCCATAATCTTTCAACTTTTGATTTTCAGTTCTTGACACTTTGTAATCTTCTCCAACTCTTGTCTTATAATTTACTATCTCCTGGTATTGCCACATCAATCCAGTTTCTACTTTTCAACCACAATTAAACCTGTTGTGTTATGAGCCAAATCTTTATTAGTTTGTATTCAGAAATCCTATATTTTAACCTATTCATTTTTACAACTTCTTCAACTATATGTTCCCACCAATTTTTCATTACTGGAATATTTTGACAGATGTTCCAGTGAATCAGTTTAGCAATTGTGTTATGTCATTATTTATAATCTGTTTTTGTGATTTTCTTGCAGGATCTGAGTATATGTTCTATTGTTTCTATTTCTTTGCACAATCTAAACTTTGAATAATGATAATAATAGAATAACAAGAGTTGGAATGGCCTTGGAGGGTCTTCTAATCCAACCCCCTGTTCAAGCAGGAAACCCTAAATATTTCAGACAAATGGTTGTCCAATCTCTTCTTAAAAACCTCCAGTGCTGGAGCACCCAAAACTTCTGGAGGCAAGCCGTTCCACTGATTATTTGTTCTAACTGTCAGGAAATTTCTCCCTAGTTCTAAATTGGTTCTCTCCTTGATTAGTTTCCACCCATTGCTCCTTGTCATCCCTTCAGGTGCATTGGAGAATAGGTTGACCCCCTCTTCTTTGTGACAGCCCTTTAGATATTGGAACACTGCTATCATGTTACCCCTATCCTTGTTTTTATTAAACTTGACATACCCAATTCCTGCAAGGGGACTTCAATATGGTTTAGCCTCCAGTTCCCTAATTATCTTTATTGCTCTTCTCGGCATTCTTTTTAGAGGCTGAAGGTCTTTTTTATTTCTTGTAACCAAAACTGGATTGCAAGTGTGGACCAAAACAATATTGCAAGTGTGGTCTTACCAAGGCATTATAAAGTGGTACTAAAACTTTATGGGATTTTGATTATATCTGTCAATGCAGCCTAGGACTGCGTTGGCTTTTTTGGCAGCTGCAGCACACTGCTGGCTCATATTTAAGTGATTGTTCACTAGGACTCCAAGATCCCTCTTGCAGTTACTATTATCGAGCCAGATATCACCTATTCTATATCTGTGCATTTGGTTTTTCTTGCCTAAATATAGAACCTTACTTTTCTAAACACTGAATTTTATTTTGTTAGATAAACCTCATTGTTCAAGTCTGCAGAAATCCTTCTTTATCTTGAGCTTATCTTCTCGAGTATTGGCTACTCCTGACAGCTTGCTGTCATCTGCAAATGTGATGAGTTTCCCTTCTATCCCCTTCTCTAAATCATTGATAAAAATATTGAAGAATACTGGGCCCAAGACAGAGCCTTGGGATACGCCACAGCATGCCTCCCTCCATGTAGATGTAATTGCATTGAAGACTACGTGTTGAGTGTGGTTGGTCAGCCAGTTATGAATGCTGTCTAATCCACATTTTTCTATCTTATCACGTAGTAAGTTCTGGTCTATTTTATTAGATTCCTAACTTAAGTCCAAGTATTATATCCACACCATTTCTCTGGTCTACTAATTTTGTCATAGTGAATCAATGATTTTTCAATTCTGGCTTTGATTGTATTAGTTTGAATAACTTGGCCTTGTGCCCAGTCTTCAGGTTTTTTTTTTAATGTTTTAATGTTCCAGTGCTAAATCATTTCAGGGTTATCTTTATCTACTTCCCCCTCAATCTTTTTTTATAAAAAAATGACCATGAAATGTTTTCCTTGCCAGTATTCTCTTTTTGTTTTATTATATAATTTTGATATTCACAATTTGCTTCCTGTACACTCAGTAAGTTCCAATTTTTAATTGCATCAATACTTGCTCTTGACTGTCTTTTATGTAATAGCCAATGCATATTTTTCTTCTTCGACAGTTTGACCTGAAGTAAACATCTGTTTCCATTTCTGAAGGGAAGATATGATCTATCAATATCATGGGGATGTAATGCGTATGAATAGTCATCAGTTTTCTTGTTTTTTTGGCCAATTATTATTTATTTATTATTACTATTTCACATTTGTTATAGCACTCTATTCCCAATGGCCTACAGTGCAGTAAAAGTTTTAAAAATTTACCACACTGTAGTAAGATAGTAAGATTTCACAATATTTCCAAGTCATTATGTCTTATTTACATAACTCTGTTTTCCAGTAGAAAATGGTTAGACCAGTGGTGGGTTGCCCCCAGTTTGGACCGGTTCTATAGAACCAGTAGTAAAACTGGCGGGAGGCTCCTCCCACTGACCCTGACGTCATCAGAATGCTTCTGCGCATGCACAGAAGAGCATGCACATGTGAGCGAAGGTAGCGTGCGCAGCCCTGCTGCAAACCGGTAGTAAAGGTAAGTAGAACCCACCCCTGGGTTAGACCAGGGATGTCAAACTGACAACCCATGGGCTAAATGCGTCAAGCGCAGGTCACGCCCACCTCAGCTCCGTGAAGGGGGGAAAAGTCACAATACATCACATGACATGAGTTTGACACCATGGGTTAGACTAAAAGCAAGATATGATCACACATAGCTGAGAGCCAGTATCATTGTAATAGTTTTATTGAACAAAATAATAATATTGAACAAAACTGGTTCATATCATGAGCAAGCATAAACCACAGTGGCTAGTTCACACAACATGTGAAGCCGAATAAATCACATTAATCACTTCACTCTATTTGTTAACCCAGTCACAGTAGTTTAAATTCCTATCGCCATATATCCATTTTAGAATTAAGGTCTCCTGCTCCCAATAGGGAAATGAAGTTTTCTTTACACTAGATTAATAGATTTCAACTATAAAGATGAGAATCCTTTGTAATGCTTTGTTTGTGAGAAACACTGCAAACTGCAATGTCATGTTACTCAAACTAGTATCAGTTTTATGATCGTACAATATATTTAATCCCACAAAGAATAGATGTATTGCTGATGCTTTGAAATGGTTTTTAATTATAATGAAATAGTCTGTGTTGTAGTGGTAATATGGAATATCATCATGCCAAATGACCAAGACGTAGGTTGTATACAAAGTCTTGATTAAATAGGAATGAGATTAGTTAGCATCTAAAATTGCTTTTAGATACATTCACTCAGTGGTTTTTGCAATATTTACGTATAGGTACTATTGTAGTTGATTCACTCAGTCATTTGATTTAAACCAACTCCATTTTAAAAGTCAAATATAAATAACGGTTTAGTAGTTAAGAGTTGCCACAGCAATTTATGAATCTGGATGGATTAAATTACAATTTATTTGAACTATAATCGTTGTTTTCCACTTCACTAAAAACTTAATGTCTAAATTATTGCTCTACTATATCCTTTAAACTCTAAACTCTCCTTTGAATCACTTATTTTCATAATTCTTAGTTACAAAATAGCAAATATTTTCTTATCTGCAGTGCCCTTCCTGGACAACTGCAAACTTGGCTACATTTCAAGAACCTGTATATTATTTCCTATGTCTCTGGGCCATAAGATAATTCATTCATAGAGAGAGAATTACAGGTTTGTAATTTGTTCTCTTAGCTGACAATGTAATTTGTCTCAGAATGTAAATGTCAACCTGATGATAGACTCATACATTGCTTCTCTACTCACAAAAGTCATAGAACTTTAACAGTTCAAGTAATTTTTTTTAAATAAAGACTAATGTTTCAGATACCAGTAAAGGGAATCAGCGCAAAATGCTGAAATGCCCAAATGTTCTGCTTCCTTTCATATGAGGAGTGTGGGAAAAAACCCTAAAATTTTGCAGAGGTTAAGAATTTATCTGTTACTAAGTCTTCCACAATCAAAGAAATTCTGTGGTTTCATCCAGTCACGGGTGTCAATGACAAACTCCCATCATTTCAGTTTTGCAGAATATAGTTTGTCTTTTAACCAGAACTTTGAGGAGCCAATTGTAAGAGAGGTTCTGAATATACATTCAGCCCACTACTGTTTTCACTGTCAATGCAAAGCCCATGGCTCCATTAAACCAGAATCATGTCTGAGTTTCTCCCACATTTCTTAATTTTCAGCATTTTAATTTAGGTTTGGTGGTTTCTATTAAGAATTAAAAATATTTGCTTTTTCTATTTTTCAGACAGATCCTTATCTCCCTTCTGGCCATGCCCAGACTTTGGCTTAGAAACGATGATCACAACTAAGATGTTAAACTTTGGTTCAGATGATGTTATTTATGGAATTGACGAATTCTGGGACCTTAGTATTCAAAGTCTTTAACAGCAAACTGGAAAAGGTCTTCTAGCTCTATTAATACTATTATAAAAGAAATCAGCATTTATGGTGACTCAAGACTCCTGACCTTTGTTTCTAAATATATTTTTTCTCTCTTAACGACTTGATTTTATAGACAGATAACCTCTAGAAGTTGAAGAGCAGCCTAAGGAATTATTTTCCGGCAGGAACCCTTACGCTTTCTTTCTAAATTTAGAAAGCAGAGAAAGAAATCAAAATAGAGGCTGAAGAGCGCTTGACAGCGGTTAACTAGCCATAAAAAACGTTTCGCGTTGAGCCCCTCCTTCCGATCACAATACTGGCGTCAGTTTGTCTCCTATATCAATCCTTCCACCCCCCTCTCCATTCCTTCCTTTCTGCATGGATGTGGCGCGTTTCTAAGAACACCGAAAGGAGGACAAGCCCTCGCTTATGAGGGGAAATATTTCCAAAACAATGTCGACCATTAAGAATAAGAGCAAGTCATTGCACGGTCAACTCTTTTATCATTCTACTTTTTATGAATGAATAACCTCGATTGCTTGGAGGAGCCCCCACCCCCACCCCCACTCTTTTGTTTTTGGGAGTCCGCCAGCCTCGCCTAACACCAGGAGTTTCACACAGGTCACTCTAAAGTAAAGGCCATTCTGTGGAAAGGTTTCCTTCTCGAATAAAACAGACAGACTTCTCACAAGTGTCACAGGCTAACCAGCGTGAAGACTATTTCCTAAAATAAACTGTGTGCGTGTGCGCGCGCGCGCGCACTCACAGACACCTATCATAACCGAAGATCTTGTTTGGGGGGGGGAGAGTAATGAAAACACCCGGACATGAAAACAGCCAAAAGGAAACTGACGGCTGCCAAAGTCCCCTCGAGAGCCTAGTTCAGGCTTAAGAGCGCCTTGTCCGCCGAAGGGCAGGGCTGGGCACCACGTAGCTGCTGGTCGAGGAAATTGACGCCTGCAGTGCAGACAACATAAACAGAGAGAGAAAGAGAGAGGAGCGAGAGAAGCAGACTGAACTTTGCGAAGGGCTACCCCGGAGGCAAGCTGCCGCACACAAAACCCAAACTGGGCAGCCCGGCAAAAGTCTCCCGAGTGGAACTGACATTTCTTGCCCGAGGAAAATAAATAAGCATATAAATGAGTTCAAACAAAAGCTTGGTACCTGCCCGTAGGTTGAACGCCTCAGCCGCCTGCCCTTCCCGCCGGATGCCCAGCCGTCGCCTTCCCGGGATTGCGCCAACTTCTTTGGAGCGAGTGGCTCACACTTCCCCCTCCTTCTAACGTGCGAAGGGACGCGGCTGCAGGAACTCGGCGGCGGCAGAGGCCAGAGCGAGAGCAGCAGCAGCAGCCAGCAGCCAGCCAGCCAGCCAGCCAGGGATCGAGCGAGCGAGCGAGGCGTCAGTCAGGCGGGAGCCTAGCAGCTTGTATTAGTGCGCCGACCTGGAACTCAGCCAGGAATCCCTTCTGAGTGGCTTGGCGGTCTGACTGACTGACTGACTGACGGAGTCTGGCTGCCTCGGGAGCGCGCTGGCGCGCACCTCTGAAGACCCTTCTGTCCAGGGAGAGGGAGGCGAAGGCGGAGGCGGCAGCCAAGGAAGGGGAATGAGGACGGCGAGAGTTTCTTTGCCTGACCCCCAAAGACTAGAGAGGAGAATGACTTGATTTTGTGATGATTGCCTGTACTGCAAGCTAAACGAGGGCTATGAATGGGTGGGTAGGCAGCCTGAAAGTAAGACCCGTAGGCTTGGACGGGGTTGGGCAACGAGCACTTGTCGAACTGTACCTGGAAAACCCCCCTAAGGAAGGGGCGCAGGCGCAGGATAGGGGTCCGGGCGGGCAGATGAGTATCGTTTTTCCTGCTCGGCCCAAGAATTTTAAGGAAATACCAATCATCGGTCATTTTTCCCCTTTCTGACTCTTGGCCTTTAAAGGTGGGAATGGAGATTTTGCAATATCCTTCACCCAGGACTGGGGAGGGAATGGAGATTTTGCAGTATCCTTCCCCTGGAGTGGGATGGGAATGGAGATTTTGCAGTATCCTTCCCCGGGAGTGGGATGGGAATGGAGATTTTGCAGTATCTTTCCCCTGCCATGCCCACCAAGCCACTTCCACAGAACCGGTAGTAAAAAAATTTGGATTTCACCACTGGGGGTGGGGGTGAGTGTATATTGGAAATTTAGTGTATTGAGACTCATGCTTGGATACTGCAAATCAACCTAAATATCCTTTCTGTCGCCCAACTGGAGGAGTGGGTAGGTTAGGATGTTTCCTTAAACATAGCAAATACAATTTGGAAGGGCAAATTATGCATTGAATGGTGCCTCTTGGTGTATATAGGAATCCAAATGGAAGCGTTTCCACAAACACCTGTTTTAACTTCTGCTTGAAAATGTGCAGTGTGAGGAATCCTCCTCTCCAAGTACTGCAATTGGTTCCACTGTCGAATTGTTGTTACTATGAGGAATTACAGTACTCAGAATCTGCCTAACTTAAATCCATTATTGCAACTCCTGTGTTCTAGAACAAAAGAGAACACTTTTTTCTGTTTGACATTCTATTAGGTATCTGAAAACTGATACAAATCCTTCAATATTGCCAAATTTAAATGTACCCCTCTCCATAGACATTCTTCATGAAGCCTAATTTCTAATTGCCTGATGGTCCTTACTGCTTTTTCTAACCCTGTTTCAATGTTTTTAAAATTCTTCCTGAAGTGCAGTGCTCAAAAATAGATACATTACCTGAAGTGGCATCCAACCAAAGTAAAATGAAGTATTAAAGCCATTTGTTTTATGACATTTGCAATTGTTAGTGTGGCATTCCCCCCCCCTTTTTTTTGCATCTCACTGATGACTCATCCAATTGCAGTCAACCAGATGACCCAAATGGCCTTCCAGTAAAATCCATTTTATATCTGTGTAAATTTGCACTGACCTCTACATTTCATGCTGCTGTTTTCAGTTAATTAATATTAGAGTAATTAAACTCTAATATAGATTAATGATCTATAAAGATCATTTGATATTTCCACTTTGCTCTTCCAGAATATTAGCTATCTTATCCAGTTTTGCAACATTTGCACATTTGATAAGAATGCCCTGTACCTCTTCCCCTAAATCATTAATACATAATGTAAGTACAGGTTCTGGATTGGATTTTGTTAGCATCCCACTTGATATTTCATTCTGGTTTCATACAATATCATTGATTAGCATTTCTTCAATGTGATTGTCAAACAGTCCTTATCTATTCTTAATTTTCATGTCATCCAGCCCTCATTACTTTCTAAACATAATATTGCCAAATCCAGACAGTGATAAAAAAGAAATTTTCCTCACATTTATGATCTTCACTGATCTGTAAAGAAAGGAAAGTTGAAGTAAGATCATAACTGTTTGTCATAGTTTCACTTAGCAACCACTTTTCTTAATAACTGAGCTGCTGGTCCCAGTTGTAGTAACTAAACATGAACTACGTCTATTATTGTTGAGAACAAGTGAGCCTACAATAGTTAATGATGTCAAAAATGGTGAGAATGACCAAAGTTCTGAACACTGGGCAATATGTGTCCACATTATCACCAATATTAGCAAGTTGAGAGATGATTCATACAGCAAGTCTTTTGTATGCTAGTTTAAAACTGGAATACTTAAATAGACAAAGCTACCAAAAACAGTTAGTGGGGCATCTTTGTGTTAAAGCTAGCAGGATATGAAGATAGATTCTTAGCAAAATGCAGTTGAGTAGCTCAAACTGTAGATTTGATTGCTATATTCCAATTGTGGGAGTTATTCTACCAAGACCTCCATTATTAGCAAGCCTGTTTATTATACCTAATAAATCGTATTTACCTTCCTGTATTACGAACTTAAGCTCTTATTATATTCTGAGCTTTAGTGCAGACATAGGCAAAGATTGTGAAATCCATGAACCATTAATTCTGTCTGACTTTTATTCCAATATTTTTATATATTCTATAATAGCAAGTCTTTAAGATAATAATTTCAAGAATTTGACTATCAAGTACCACAAGTTGAAGTTTAATGTCCTCCTGACAACTTACCATGTTTGGCCAAACACATTTTTACTAGTACTTGTGAGATACAATGCTATGACAGCAGTACATCACCTAATTAACTGAGGCCATGGTCCTACAAAACAAATATCTCCTGTTAATACCATTTTGGAAGCTAATCATTTATTTGTAATGCTTTTTCCTTTTCTGATCCTTTTCTATGAAAAAATGTATAAGACAAGCAATATAATAAATAGAGAGGACAATTCTATCTGTTTTTTGCAGTGTTATTTATCCAAATCTGCATAGACATCTGGTACAAGGTTGGTGAAAATGACAGAATCAGTAGAGATGGCAAAATTAACTTGTTTGGTTAGAGAAGAAACAATAACTACATTTATTTGTGATTGGAATCCTGTTATGGACTTTTTGCTGAAAAGTGAGCATATGATTTATGGATTTGAAAATTAGAAAGAGCTTATGGAAAGAAAAATATGATGTATCCTTAGAGAAAAAGAATAAAATATAAATATATCTATAACCACTGTCAAGAAGATTGGAAGCTGCTTTAGAATCTTTTTATTCCCTTTTATATTTCTTTTTATGTATTTCCTTTTCACTTATTACTTTGTTATATTCTTCTTTAATTCAACATTTGTACTATTTTTAAATCTGTTGAACTCTTCAATAAAAATTATTTTTAAAAACATTTGGTGTGCCTTGATGACATTGTCATACAAATAATGCAGATTATGTAATTTGCTTTAGTTGCACTATCATGTAATTGATATATACTGTAATATATAATTCATGTCATGTCCATATTGATATTATGATGCATATAATGCCTTTTATGTTCCATGTACGCATGGATAACAAAAAGAAATAATAGGGGATTTGATAACTCTTAAGGGGATACTATGGCTCAGCAGTTAAACGTGCTGAATTTGTCAACTGGAAACTGACAGCCCAGATTCAAGATTTGAGGCTGTGCAACAGGGTGACTTGTTACTTGCCCCAGCTCCTGCCCAACTAGCAGTTTAAAAGCATATAAATGTGAGTAAATAAATAAGTACCACTTCAGCAGGAAGGTAACAGCATTCTATGTGCCTCAGTATATAGTCGTGCTGGCCACGACAGCAAAAGTGTCTTCAGACAACACTGAACTTCCTTGGCTAAGAAACTGACATGAGCACCACTCCCTAGAATGGGACACAACTGGACCTTTGGGGAAAACCTTTACATTTCCATCTTTTATAAGTCTTAGGTTCAAGTGCTTGAAAACTTTTATTTTTCATATTTCTGAACTGCCCATCTCTTTCAAAGAGAGACTCTGGGTAGTGTATGATATAACATTCTAGGGTTCTTGCTTCTGGCTATTACTCCCATCTATCATAGTATTCTTTATTGTATGATTCACTTCCTTATGGAGAATTGTTTTCTTTGTTGGTTTCTGTTATGGAGCATTCTTTCTTTGATCTGATAAATCCTACCCTCTCTCATCAGCTGAACCATGGCCACACTTTGCTCCTCTCCTTTGATTTTGTTTTTCTTCAAGGCTAACCACAATTTACATTTGCTGCAAATACACAGTATGCCAAATTGTTTTGGACAAGAACACAACATATCACAAGCATTTCAGGTCACAACCACAGAATCCCGTCTTTTCATCATCCTGAAATAGGAACATATAAACTATACCGATAGTAGAAGCATTATTGAAAGGCACATCACACACTTAGCATATGAACAGTCACATGTTTGATCTTGGCAAATCAAGGTGAAATCATGGTCAGAACATTTTGAGAGGGGCATTGTGGGAATGGAGAATTCAATCATGGGATGTTTCTGGATATGTTATATGGGCTATTTTTATAACAATATGCTTAAATCGGATCAATTACAAATCTAGGATTCATATAGCCTGCTAGGTTTCGCTGGTATTAAACTTGGTTTTTTTCGTACCAGTTATACAGACCAGTGGTGAAATGTAAAATTTGTTACTACCGGTTCTGTGGGCATGGCTTGGTGGGGGGGTTAATGTGACTGGGTGGGGCGTGGCCAACTTATTTTAAAAAAACTTTTAAAAGCATTTTTTCTACAACCTCTTCGAAGAGGTTGTAAAAAAAATGCTTTTAAAAGGCTCTGACGATCCCAGCTGAGTTGCCTGATTGTCAGAGGCTTTTGTTTTCTTTTAAAAGCATTTTTTTCTACCGAAGGCTCTGATGATCAGACAACTCAGCTGGGATCGTCAGAGCCTTTTAAAAGCATTTTTTTTTACAACCTCTTCGAAGAGATTGTAGAAAAAATGCTTTTAAAAGGCTCTGACACTCCCAGCTGGCATGATCATTGGAGGCTTTTTTTTTACTTTTAAAAGCATTTTTTCGGCCAAAGAAAAAATGCTTTTAAAAGTAAAAAAAAAAGCCTCTGATGATTGCGCGGCTCAGCTGGGCATGCTGGGGGGGAGGAGGGATTTTTGCTACCAGTTCTCCAAATCACCCGCTGCCATCGCTACCGGATCGGGCAATCCGGACTGAACCGGGAGCATTTCACCCCTGATACAGACCTGATCTGTTTGATTAGTTAGTAGTTCATAGTATGGTACAAATCGGGAAGATGGAAAATTAAGCAAACTGATAATATGCAAGCAATACAAAACCACAGCAGCATCTTTGTTAACTCTTGCTCATTTTAATGGGACCTCCATAATTTTTAGGTGGATTGTGTTCTATGAACCAGAGTTTCATTCAGACTGCGTTGATGAATAGTTGCTTCTCAAAATAGTGATACCGTATGCCTCATACATTCTTTTAAAGTTTAACAATAGTAGATTTAAGTCATTTGTGCTGCCGTGTGTTTGTAAATTCTAAAGCCATGAGTCACTTTTGACGTCTTTCGAAATGTATCTTGTGTATCTTAATGGAAATAAATGTTCTTCTAGAGAGATCTGGTAAATGTCACCATAGTGTGGGGGGAAGGATGTCACAAACGTAGCTCTTCCAGGCTTCCCTTGCTTATCTTAACAGAATAAAAGAATAACAGAGTTGAAAAGGACCTTGGAGGTCTTCTAATCCAATGCCCTGCTCAAGCAGGAGACCCTATACCAGTGTTTCTCAACCTTGGTAGCTTGAAGATGGGTGGACTTCAACTCCCAGAATCCCCCAGCTGCTGGCTGGGGGATTCTGGGAGTTGAAGTCCACCCATCTTCAAGCTACCAAGGTTGAGAAACACTGCCCTATACCATTCCAGACAAGTGGCTTCTTAAAAGCCTCCAGTGATGAAGCACCCACAATTTCTGAAGGCAAGCCGTTCCACTGATTAGTAACAGTGACAAAGTTGGAAGGGACCTTACAGGTCATCTAGTTCAACCCCCTGCTCATGCAGGAGACCTGTGCTAGGGATTTGAAGCGCCGAACTGCCGACCTTTCTGATCGACAAGCTCAGTGTCTTAGCCACTGAGCCACCTAGTCAGGCTTAATTAATTGTTAATTAATTGTTCTCGCTATTAGGAAATTTCTCCTTAGTTCTAGCTTGCTTCTCTCCTTGATTAGTTTCCATCCATTGTTTCATGTCTTGCTTTCTGGTACTGTGGAAAATAGTTTGACCCCCTCTTCTTTGTGGCAGCCCCTCAAATATTGGAACATTTCTATCATGTCACCCCTAGTTCTTCTTTTCAATAGACTAGACATACCCAATTCCTGCAACTGTAGGATGAACCATGTTAGCCTCCAGGCCCCTAATCATCTTTGTTGATCTTTTCTGCACTCTTTCCAAAGTCTCAACGTATTTTTTATAATATGGTGATCAAAACTGGATGCAGTATTCTAAGTGTGGTCTTCCTAACTAAGGCTTTATAAAGTGGTATTAATGCTTCAGTGGGTCTTGATTCTATCCCTCTGTTAATGCAACCTAGAATTGCACTGGCTTTTTTGGCTGCTGCAGCACACTGCTAGCTCATATTTAAGTGATTGTTCACTAGGACCCCAAAATCCCCCTCACAGTTGCTGCTATTGAACCAGATTAATCTCTACCTATTTACATTTGTAAAACTTTATTTTTTTCTACATTGAATTACATTTTCTATATTTTGTCAGATAGGGCCAGGGGTAAAATCCAGCAGGTTCGGGAGAACTGGTAGCAGAAATTTTGAGTAGTTTGGAGAACCGGAAAATACCACCTCTGGCTGGCTCCAGAGTGGGGTGGAAATGGAGATTTTGCAATATCCTTCCCCCAGGAGTTGGGAGGGAATGAGGATTTTGCAGTATCCTTCCCCTGCCACACCCACTAAGCCACGCCCACCAAGCCACACCATGCCCATCAAGCCACGCCCACAGAACTGGTAGTAAAAAAATGGATTTCATTAGATAGGGCCCTGTGTTCAAGTCTGTTGAGAGCCATCTGGATCTTGAGAGTATCTTCTGGGATGCTGGTATTCCTGCCAGTTTAGTGTCATCTGCAAATTTGATGAGTTCCCCTTCTATTCCCTCATCTAAATCATTTATGAAGATGTTGAAGAGTACTGGGCCTAAAATGGAACTTGGGGTACCCCACTGCTTATTTCCCTCCATGTAGATCTACGTAGTTTCATTAAGGATTACAGATTGAGTGTGGTTTGTCAGCCTGTTACAAATCCAACTGGTGGTGATATTGTCTATCCCACATTTTTTTAGCTTACCAGAAAGTAGGTTGTGGTCTACTTTGTCAAATACCTTACTGAAATTGAAGTACACTGCATTTCATTGGTCCACTAATTTAGTCACTTTGTCAAAGAATGAAATAAGATTTGTTTGGCGTGATCTGTTTTTGACAAACCCGTGTTGGCTTCTGGTATTAACTTTGCTTGCTTCTAGGTGTTCACAGATCTGTTGCTTGATTATCTTTTCCAGGATCTTCCCAGATATTGATGTCAGGCTGATTGGTCTGTAGGTTCCTGGATCTGTTTTTTCCCCTTTTTTTGAAAATGGGAACCACATTGGCTGTTTTCTAGTCCTCAGTAAAGATATGGTACAATAGTTCCGAAATCACATCTGCCAGCTTCTTCAGAACTCTGGAATGTAATCTGTCAGGTCCCAGTGATTTGAATTGTCTAGAGCAGTATTATTTATCTTATTTGCCAATGACATTGTAAAGCTTTTAGTGTCCTTGATTCTAACTTAACAAAAACAAAGTGAATGACCAAATCTGACCTAAGGTTCAAAAACAATACCTGCATCAATCTAATGATAACTTACAAACAAGAAAGAATGATTGTCAAGTCTGCAGAGAAATATTACAACTAGTACAACAATACTTTCACAAACAAATTTGGTCCATTATCAGATAGATAAAGAACTAATAGTGAGATGCTCTGACATATTGAATTAGAATATACTCCTGTGTGTGTTTTCTTGGGGGTAGATTACCATGGACCCAATACACCACTCATTTAGATGAAGGATAGATATAAAAATTAGATGTAACTCCTTTTGTTAGTGCAAAATATCTTGCACTAAAGCTTTAGTCTTTAGTAAGTATAGATTAGATTGGCATTTGATTAACTGAGCCATACTATATGCTAGAATGAAAAACATTCATATCCACAGAATAGGACTTACGAAATAAAATAAATTATGAGACCTTATGAAACTCAGTAGAATACAGTGTCAATGCAGCAGACTCAACACCAGCCTCCAAGATTTGTAATGGTCCCCATCCTGGTTTATTTAAATGAGATTTTAAGATTTGGCTTAATCCCAAAATCCTCTGTTAGGATCATTAAAAGACCTCTTCTATGGTGTTCTGGTTTTTCAAAATGCTGGGAGGTTTTGGCATTTTATTCATTTTAAAAACAGAAAGTAGCAATTGTTGGATGAGTTCCAGCCCTTTCAGTTCAAATCAATCTATCTGTGGGTTTAATTAGAATTATTGTTTTCAGTTGCTATTTCTTTCTGAAATGGTTTTGTTTATTTTGCCTTAAACCACTATAGGTTCTGCAGCAACAAAACTTCCTCGTTCCTGCTTTGCACAAATGAAAAACACAAAGGAGACAAAACCATATAAAATTATAGTATCTATTTCATCCCTACTAAATAAATAGGAAAAATGGACAAAATTCTTCACACCAGCTTTTGTTTGTTTGTTTTTCATCCCCACTACTCTGAACAAGAATTGCAAAGCCAGCTTTATTTATTAATTTATTAAATGTACATGTCACTCATCTCACTATTGAAGCGACTCTGGGTGCTTGAGATAAGTGAAAGAACAGAACAATTGGCTGGTTGATTGGCTGATTTAACATGGGAAATTGCTACTAAAAAAAAAGAAAAGTCATGATCTAGAGTGGAGATTTAAGGGGTGCCAGGAAAAAGAACTCATCAGTTTGACTTCAATGTTTAGTGACTGACCAGGTATTCAATATTGAACTATTTGAGCAGAAGCCCAAAGGGAACATTTGATGTTCTTTATAGATTTATGATCTTTTCTATTTTCTTAAAAAAAACATACATTTATTGATGTCTAAGGAAAATATGCTCGGACTTTTTTAATGGGTAAATGACACTCTCAACTTTCAGAGAATCAAGCATTCTAGACTAATACTGCTTCTCAAGTTTTATTCATAAGGCAGGGGAAAAAATTTCCCAGCCTCTGCATAGATTTTTCTAACAGCCTATGAATTCTTTGTCCTACCAGCTGCAGTAAATTTATTGAGGAAACTCAAAATGTAAAAGGCTGCAGAAAAAGCTATATGAAATAAAGATCCACTGATGAAAGCTCTGGGAAGACTTCGTTAACACTGAGCTTTTCACAGAGATTTTGTTGTCGTTGTTGTTGATGATGATAGACATCAGGGGAACAGTGTGTCTGTATGTGTGTATGTATGTACATGTGTGTGTGTATCAGTGGTGGGTTCCGGTTCGGCCGAGCCGGTAGCAGTGATGATATGACATCACCGAACCGGTTCTCCCCCCCACGCCCTCCCACCCCCCACCCACGTTATTCTTACCTTTTATTTGGTCCCACCCCTAATCTATTGCTGCCTCCTGAGTCCCAGCTGATGACTAGAGGGAAAAAAACTGTTTAAACTCTTGCCGTGGGGCTTCAAAGGGCCGTCCTACAGCTGATCAGTGTTAAAAGCAAACAAATGAGTCGGGTCGTAAGTGCGAGGACTGGTCGTAAGTGCGAGGACCTTCCAGAAATGACTCTGACCAGCTAGCCACGTCCACCTAGTCACATGACCTCCAAGCCACACCCAGAAAATAAGCCACGCCCACAGAACCGGTAGTAAAAAAATTTAGAACCCACCCCTGGTGTGTATACATATACATCATCACTCCTAAGAAAAAGCAAGATGTTCATAGACAATCATGCAATATTTATAAATTAAACATTAAAAGTAGGGACTGAAACATTTAGTAAATGATGCACACTTGACTGAAAGGTCATATCTATTTAAACAAGCAATGCATTATTTTATTTTATTTTAATTTTTTCTTTCAAAAAAGGTAACTGCTAAAAGCAGAAAGCTATCTTAGAAAAGGTGCTATCACTTCAGGCTCACCTTGAATTGTCTAACCTAAAATGTTATTCTTCTAAAAACATAGAACATTAAAACTGGCTTAAGATGCTTTGCTGTCTGAAGGAAAGGACAATTCATGGCTAAGTGCTTTGTAATAACTTATAACAACTGTGTGATAACTTGGCAAACTCATTGCACATAGTATACTTTATTAATCCATTAATATGATTTATTTGGTTTTGTCTTAGTAGATTGCATGAAATGTAGTAAATTATGGTATGATGGATTTTTGAATTCAACTAGTATGGTTAATTCCATAATTTAAGCAAACTATAGTTTAGGTAGGTTGTGTGGTAACACCTATCCACACTAAAAGTGGGGGGGGGAGGAGGGAGGGAGGGAGAGAGAGAGAGAGAGACTTTTTTTTACAAGCAAAGATCAGAAAAAGAAAATACTACTGCAGACAAAAAAAATCAAGCCATTTATTAAACCATTTAGTAATACAATGATGGTTAGAAAGTAAGTATAACTATAGCAGCAATTATTTAGTTGATGCCATATTTTCACTGCTGCTGCACAGTATTTTACTTATAGTCTGAACTGTAGAGAGTTTTTGAAAAAAGTAAATCTACAATGTTATGCTCACTCATATCATCACATCCTGTGCCAAGTACATTGAGCTACTGCATAGTTCTCGGTCCATAGCTACAATATCTGCATCCTTCCATTTAAGGTTGATGTTTTTCATATCTTCCTGAAATGTTTGGTACCAGGGTTTTTTTGGCCTTCCTCTTTTTCTCCAACCATTTGGTGGTATATAATTAATTACAGTCATTCAATTTCTCACTCATGCAGAACACATTCATCTTTCGGTTGCAATCTTAGACAGTTTTTGGGAATTACTTCTTTGCAGAACTTTCCCATTTATGACATGGTCTTGATATGAGTTACGAAGAATCCTTCTGAGACAACGTTGTTGGAACACTTTGATCTTATGAATAATTTCTTGTTGTAGATTTCCAGGTCTCACTGGAGTAGATAGCAGTCATTATGATAATAGCATTAAATTACTAATGGTATTAAGTTATTAAATTACTCAGGCATAAATGTACAGATTTCTAGCTTTTAGTATGGAGCAGAATGATGAGTTACCACTTGAAATAGTGCCATGTAGAGAAAAATTTACATTTCCCCTCTACCATTTATTAGTTTAATGGAAGAAATTTTGCTTTAAAAATACTTCAGTGGGTGGAGTATGATAATCTTGCGCTCATATAGTTACAACATATATAGACTGGTCTGTCATTCTTTCACCGTAGAATTATCCAGCTTCAGCAATTCCAATGAGTTTTTCCATTGAGCTTTTACAATAATGGTGCTGCCGTCATTCCCAAAAGGGAATTCTTGCCCCTGAGAAATAGTCAGAAAATTTGTCTATTCCTAAAATACAGTATTTTATATAGCTTTTTATTTAATATAGATTCTTTGTAATGTGTTATGCTCTAATTTTTTACAGTTGGCAAGTATGATGGATACAAGAGTAATCCCTAATTATACATTTGCTTATTAGGGAAAATTGATTGTATCTAGAATCTCCCATTCTTTATTATAAATTTGACCTTTAGGGAGAAAACCCAGAGTTTCAGACACTATAATTTCATCTATTTGGGATAGGAGTAGTGAAATCTAATGTCACTTTGTCCGATTTTTTCATAAAAGGCACCATAATTATTCCTTTTTCCCCATTCAGGATTATATGAGTACACACTAATATAATAGTTGGAGATTTAATTAAAATAACTACCGAAATAATATTAGAGTACTAAATGAAGGAATTACTTAGTGGCGATAAAAGCAGTGAAATGTAGCTATTTTGCTGCTCTTATTGCATCATTAGATAACCGCCCGGCCACCCTCTTTAGGGTGACCCGCTCCCTGCTCCACCAGGAAGCGCGGGAGGACTCCTTGAAGGGTAGAGCCGAGGATTTTGTTCAGTATCTGTATGACAAAATCACTCAGATTCGGGAAGATTTGGACTCCGACTGGGTAGTCCCAGGGGGAGAGACTGGGGCAGGTCTTGAGAATGTTATCTGGGATGAGTTTGATCCTGTGACTCCTGAGGACATGGACAGGATACTAGGCAGACTGAACGCGACCACTTGTTTATTGGGCCCGTGTCCTTCCTGGTTAGTGCTGGCTTCCTGGGAAGTGACACGAGGCTGGCTCCAGGGGATTATAAATGCTTCCTTGGGTGAGGGTGACTTTCCCGCCGCCTTGAAAGAGGCAGTGGTGAGGCCTCTCCTCAAGAAGCCTTCCCTGGACCCAGCAATGTTGGTAAACTATCGTCCGGTCTCCAACCTTCGCTTTGTGGCGAAGGTTGTTGAGAGTGTGGTTGCGCAACAGCTCCCTCAGCACCTGGATGAAACGTCATATCTGGATCCGTTCCAGTCAGGCTTCAGGCCCGGATACAGCATGGAAACGGCATTGGTCACGTTGGTAGATGATCTCTGGAGGGCTCGGGACAGTGGGTGCTCCTCTGTCCTGGTCCTGTTAGATCTCTCAGCGGCTTTTGATACCATCGACCATGGTATCATGCTGCACCGGTTGGAAGAGTTAGGGGTGGGAGGCACTGTGTTGCAGTGGTTCTCCTCCTTTCTCTCTGACCGGTCACAGTCTGTGTTGACAGGGGGGCAGAGGTCGACCCCAAGGCCCCTAATATGCGGGGTGCCGCAAGGGTCGGTCCTCTAGCCCCTCCTGTTCAACATTTATGTGAAGCTGCTAGGTGAGATCATCCGTGGTTTCGGGGTGAAGTACCACCAGTATGCTGATGACACCCAGATGTACATCTCCACCCCAGACCACCCAAACGATGCCCTTGAAGTGATGTCCCGGTGCCTGGAGGCCGTGCGGATCTGGATGGGAAGGAATAGGCTCAGGCTCAACCCATCCAAGACCGAGTGGCTGTGGTTTCCGACGTCCCGATATAGTCAGTTGGTGCCATCACTGACTATTGGGGGTGAATCATTGGCCCCCACGGAGAGGGCGCGCAACTTGGGCGTCCTCCTGGATTCACGGCTGTCTTTAGAAGAGCACTTGACGGCCGTGACCAGGAGGATTTTTCATCAGGTTCGCCTGATCCGCCAGTTGTGTCCCTTTCTGGATCGGGACTCCTTACGCACAGTCACTCATGCCCTCATCACCTCCTGCCTGGACTATTGTAACGCTCTCTACATGGGGCTCCCCTTGAGGAGCACCCGGAGGATCCAACTGGCACAGAGTGCGGCCGCGCAGGTGGTAATGGGAGCGACATGGCGTTCCCATGTAACACCCCTCCTGCGCAAGCTGCACTGGCTCCCGGTGGTCTTCCGGGTGCACTTCAAGGTTTTGGTTACCACCTTTAAAGCACTCCATGGCTCAGGACCTGGGTACTTGCGGGACTGCCTACTACCACCAATAGCCTCCCACCGGCCGGTACGCTCCCATAGAGAGGGGCTCCTCCGGGTGCCGTCGGCCAAACAATGCCGACTGGCGGCCCCCAGAGGGAGAGCCTTCTCTGTGGGGGCACCAACTATCTGGAACGAGCTCCCCCCAGAGAAACGGAGGATCCCGGATCTGCGTACCTTCCGCCGCGCCTTAAAGACCTTTTTATTTCACCAGGCGGGCCAGGCCTAATTTTCTCCCTCTTTTATAAAAGATTTTTAATTTTTTAATTTTTTAGTATTTTATATATTCAAATTTTAAAATAGGTTTTAAATTGATTGGGGTTTTAATTTGTCTGGGCCAAAACTATTTAATTTGATTTTAATTCTACTTTTAAATTTTGTATGTATGTATTTTATTGTTTGGCTGTGTACCGCCCTGAGTCCTTCGGGAGTAGGGCGGTATAGAAATCAAATAAAATAAATAAAAATAAAATAAATAAGACTTATTTAGTTATTTCAGAGATGTGTGTGTGTGTGTGTGTGTATTTATAGAAGTGGACCGGCAAGTATTGCTGATGGATTCTTCACCTTAAACTTAATAATATTTTAGTCAAAGTTCTGTATTGAGGAGAAAAAGCACCCCCATTACTACCGAAAGAAGTAAATTAAAATGAGAAACTTTGACATCAATCACTGAAGTGGTGTGAGGCTAGTCTCTGAAAATGGCATTGGAGAAATGTCTAAAAACACTTTCATTCTAAATATTTAGAATACATGTACTTCAAAGTAAATGTGCCACTTTGTAAAAGTACTGAAGAAGACATGTTATGTGAAAGAAACTGAAAGAAGCAAACAACAAACCTTGGAGGTAAGAGTGAAGTAAAATGTATATAGATATATCCACACTGCCACAAAATTAAAGATTTTGTTAGATTAACAATAAGTAAAAAATGAATAGAGCACAACCACAAATATTTTCAATAAACATTGGATGAAAGCTTCCTTGACTTTTCTGAATACAGTGTTTCAGTAGCTTGATTTATCTAACACAGATTCACAATATAATTTACTTAGATTATTGTAGGAACCATGTTTGCATGGTTGTTGCTGTTCTTGGGATTTATATCATTTTTTCTCTAGCAGCTCGAGGCAATTTACATGGGAATGATCCTTTCATTAATTTTCACAACCGTGTGAAGTGGGCTGGGTTGAGATTGAGTGACTGGCTCAAAAGCATGTACTGAGTTTCTATGGCAAAGGCTTGGATTTGGGCCTTCCCAGTCCTAATCCATACACCATCCTAGATTGAATGCCTTATGCTAAGATATGGTTGTTTAATTTTTATTTATTTCATAAACAAAACAGTGACTAGATTCACACTGAACCTAAAACAGACATACTATTTGACACAGTGTTCTGTATAAAACAGGCCTCTTCCATTCACATATTGTGCTAAACAATAATTTGATTTGTTTGGTTTGGGCATAGCATATTGTGCAAATACAGTCACTGAGTCTTACACTTCAAAACATAGTTAAAGCAGTCCATAGCTTAATAAAAGTTGTGAGTTAATGTTTGTTTTCTAATCATAGCTCCTCTTAAGTTTTTAGTCTATATTTCTGGGTTCTATAAAGAAAGTGATTTTGAGAGACCCAGTTTTTTAGCCGAGATGTTATTTATATAACTTTGTCAGTAAATGAAACAAAAGGAGTAGATTAAATGCCTTTATGTATTACATAAACATTTTTTTTTAATTTTTCCCTATCACATGTTGCCAAATATGTGACTGTGAAACTGCCATAAGGTGAAGGGTGCTGGGTTGGAGAAATGATCCC
The DNA here is from genome assembly GCF_059756535.1 of Pantherophis guttatus. Taxonomy (NCBI): domain Eukaryota; kingdom Metazoa; phylum Chordata; class Lepidosauria; order Squamata; family Colubridae; genus Pantherophis; species Pantherophis guttatus. The sequence continues at coordinate 27,570,827 of NC_142067.1, forward strand.
TACTTAGTCCAGTCAGTGGAATGATGAAGATGATTTTCCCCCTCCCTGTTTCAGTATCAGTGGGGGTCTTTATAGGCAGATGCTTGCTACTTTTCAGACTTCTCCCAAAGGAACATCCCACATTCAGATATGCAATGCTCCCACTGTATTCTTGTTTTTCCTTTTTTTTTTTTTTAATTAGTCTTGGGACCAACATACACAGGAATGTTGGTCCCAGAATCAATCCAGTTCTGGAAATCTACTCCAGTAGAAGAATCCAGTCTTCATTGTAGCCATTGTCTATCCACTGCAGGATGAAGGTTTCCAACCAATACTGTCCTGAGCTTTCTTTTGCCAATTGGGGCTGTAATACTTGCTGAATCTGATGTCTCGATCCATCTTGCTTTAGGTCTCTTTTGTGGAAGCTTTTTATCAAGTGGAATCCATTCTATGATTACTTTGGTTTACCTGCCATCAGTTCTTCAGGGGCGGGTTTCAAAACTCGTCGCTACTGGTTTGCTCGTGACCGCTCACGTAACGCTTCTGTACATGCGCAGAAGCGTCCAGGCAGGTGGGCAGAGCCTCCTGGCACCGCTGCTACTGGTTCACCCAATCCGGGGCAAACTGGTAGCAACTCACCACTGTCCTTCTTGCTATGTGACCAGCCCATTCCCATTTCAATTCTTTTACGCTTTTGATGATATTGAATACTTTCATTTGTTCTCTAATCCATATGCAGATCTTTCTATCTTGTCTTGTAATGCCAAGCATGTATCTTTCCATGGCTCGTCACTCGTAGCTTTTGTATCGATTGTGAGGTTAGTGTCCCTATTTCACCAGCATATGTTAGAGCAGGTAGTACACACTGATCAAAAACTTTCTCTTCAGGCACAGGGAGAGATTGTGCTTGAAAATTACAGTTAGCTTGCCGAATGCCTGCCAACCACATTTAACATGGCATTCAATTTTCTTTATTGTATCCCCTTCCATTGAGATCCATTGGCCAAGGTGGTCTACTACGTTTAGTTCTTCTCCAAATATTAAAAAAAAAACTTTCTTTGTTGAATTTATCCAGTATTCACTTCAATTTTTCTGAGACATGGCTTGTTGGTAGTTTATCAAAACATCCACCTATATACTATTGAACCGTCACTATTTTTTATTTCTGTTAAATATTTCTTAGCCTTTATCTGAGTCCTTAATCAGGGTTAATAATTCTTAGCAAGTGCAATCTGTTTCAATTAGGCCTAACTGTTAACCATGACAAGAAAAGGTGGGATGAGATCAGGGGTGGGTTCTAAATTTTTTTTACTACCGGTACTGTGGGCGTGGCTTATTTTGTGGCTGTGGCTTGATGGTCATGTGACAATTCTTTAGGATTTAGCAGAGGTACTTGTCTACCAGGCTTTTAACTGCTTGCAGAGCTGTACCAGTCTACCCATTTGTTTTTTGAGGCATCGGTCTACTCATTTGTTTTTGGAGGCACTGGTCTACCCATTTATTTTTGCAGGCACCGGTCTACTCATTTGTTTTTGGAGGCACCGGTCTACCATCACACTGCCTTTTAACACAAAGGGCTGTAGGGCGGCCCTTTGAAGCCCTGCGGCAAGAGTTTTAACAGTTTTTTTCCTTCTAGCCGATCAGCTGGGACTCAGGAGGCAGCAATAGATTGGGGGTGGGGCCAAATAAAAGGTAAAAATAATGCGGGGGTGGGGGGTGGGGGGGGCAGAACCGGTTCGGTGATGTCATATTGTCACTGCTACCAGTTCCGCGGAACCAGGCCGAACCGGGAGGAACCCACCATTGGATGAGATTCATATATAAATAGAAGATTATAAATGAACATTGTAAAGATGATTATCCTGTGATGGACTGTTTTGATTCAATTTACCAATTTATAACTATGGAGATGCCGAATCATTCAGCCATAAAGTTTTCTTAAATTCCTTAGTCTAATAATCAAACAGTGTTATTGTGAGGCTGCTGCTCTTTGTAGAAAGAGTGCGCTAAAAGAGCAATAAATACATAGTTTCTGTTGAAATCTTATAGGTCGGTGGCCTATTGGATGTAGCTTAAAAACAGAAGAACAATGCATATGATGGATAGTTTAGTTAGTCACATTGGCACTTGGGTCCTTACTTTCTGCCAATCATTGCAATTTGTAATGCTTCAAATATAGGTGCCTCTGCAAAACAAGATAATCAATGTAAATGAACTAATCAGAACAGCTTTAAAAAAAGAATTATGTTTGCTTTATTTTCAATTACAGTGAGTCCTCTCAAGCTATTCTCTTCAATGCATCATTGCAGCACTTTCTGATTTAAGCTGTTCATTTAATCCAAAAGAAGAAACGTTCTCCTTTATTTTCCTAGTTTCCTAGAGACTCCTTTGGAAATCAAAAGAGATCAGCCTCACAAAGTGCCAAAAGACTCGAAGCCAGTTAAACTATTTTTCTCAGCCTCTGAAGCCTTGCTCGAACGATTTTCACTAGTTCTTAAAAAATGAGGCTTTCTAAATGTTTGAATTCTCTACAACTTGTCACAAAGAAAAGGAGCTGATATTTACAAAAGAATTGAGGGGACTGCATGAACACACTGTACTAAACTGTAATATAGTTAACATAAGAGCACTATATAGAGGCACAAATATGCAGTAGATGGTAGCAGTGAGATACAGAAGATAATCCTAGTTATTGTAAGCCCAATTATGGCTTACAAGCCATGAATTAAAGTTTAGTACAAAATATATTCAGAAAATTATGTGTCATTTGGTGAATCACACTTAAAATAATGGCTTACCATAATCTAGGGAAAACAATAAATCTAGCTAACAACTAGATGGCAGCAAAAAGACCCACACATATTGAACTCTATCGTCATCTGGTAGTCCATCTGATACCTTAATGTCTGTGCGTCTTATAGAGCGAATATGGTAGGAGGGAGGGGGGTTGGTGTGTTCGCCGCTGGTGGGGAACAGAATCTTCACTGCCAAGCAGCTGATCGGCGGTTGGATCAGTCTCCCAGAAACCATCGATCAGCTGTTCTAGGCGGCGGGGATCACCACCATTTGCCGCCGCTGCCATTTGCCACTGCTGCTGTTCATCACTGCTGCTATTTGCCGCCACCATTGGCAGTGGCAGCAATTGGGGGTGGCGATAGGTGGCAGCAATCCCTGCCACCTAGAACAGCTGATCGGTGGTATTCCGGGAGGCTGATCCAACCACCAATCAGCTGCTCGGCAGTGAAGGCTCCAGCGTTTCCCAGTGGCGGCGGCAGCTAACTCAGTTGACCAATGTTGGGTGCAACGGAGCAGAACCCTGATGAGCCATGTGTTAGAGCTGCGATAACGTGCTGAAGCTGATTAGGCTGTTTGTTTGCTACTTGCTGCAAGAACACTAGCCAGATGAATACTGGATGGATGCTGGGAGGCAGAGGCAGATTTTTTTTTTCTTGTTTTCCTCCTCTAAAGCTAATGTGCGTTTTATGGTCCAGTGCACCTTATAGTGGGAAAAATATGGTATGTGTTTTGTGGAATAATTAGAAAGGAATTGATGTTTGCGTTTACCTTAATTAAGAGGAAGGGATCACAAGACAGTAAGCAGTCACATGTGGGGAAAGACACATAGAAAGGAATGTGTTAACACCAACTGTTTGCATTACCTCCTGGGAGGCTTTAGTGTGAAACTGATAAGGATCTTGTCAATTTGAGACAGCAGCTATGTGCCATTCTAATCAACTACCCTGTTTCTCTGAAAATAAGACATCCTCTGATAATAAGCCCAATCAGGCTTTTGAGCGCATGCGCTAAAATAAACCTCCCCCCGAAAATAAGCCCTCCCCCAAAATATTTAAACGCAGAACTGGAAATCAGGTAAGATGGCAAGAGGGACCCCATCTTGCTCCACATGCCCCAAAATAACAAGACCTCCCTGAAAATAAGGCCAAGCGCTTATTTCAGGGTTCAAAAAAATATAAGACAGGGTCTTATTTTTGGGGAAACACAGTAATTATGGCCATAAAAGAGATTTATTTGTGGTTTGTATGTTTTAGGGATGTGTAGTAGAGAAAAGCAGGTCAGGAAGATGTTGCTGGTTTAGACAATTGCTCTGCTCTATGGAGGTTGGAATAGGTCAGGCATAGGACATACACTAAATAGCTGTAATGCAAGCATGTGTCTGAGGCAGATGCTACGAAGTTTGTAAATACAGGCATTGGTCACACTTACTTTTTCATCACTGTTGTAACTGAATGGGGGCTGTCCAAGGCAGTCACCAAATGAGAACTACAATGCTTCAGTAGATGGTAATAGTTATAATTTAAAACAGAGGTATTTTAAACTTACAGGGTTTATTTTGATATATCCTAAAATCTGGAGGTAACAATGAAACATTAGCTTTTAATATAACATGGAGTTAGGTCAGAACTGAATTTGCAGACCTTTAACACAAAACTACCTTCTTATTCCTTGTTCTGTCTTGAACTTTAAACTCTGGAAACTAAACTGTAGAAAGGCAATGAATTATACTAAACCTCCAAGGATAATATCCAAAGCTCATAGATTCATCCTTTACTACTCTTCATTACTCTTCTTGTACTTTAAAAAGAAAACTTTTTTTAATGAACTCTTAAACAGGAAATACGAGATTTTTGTCAGAGACTATTAGATTATTGATCATAAAAGGCCACAATACCCAGCAGGTCCAGCTAAAAGATAAACTGTGCTGATCAAATGAGAAACACAGAAACCCTAGATGGCAGTAATAGGAATTGGTCCAAATCTAATGGATTACACTAGATTGGGAAAGAAAGAATTGAACATTCATTTTGAGAGAAAGGGGAACTAATTCATTTTATAATAAAAATATTGTTTGCTTATGTACCTAGGAGTGGGAGACTCTATTGCTTTTCCTATTTATGCAGTCATTACAGAAATGTGGTATATATTCTAAAAAGGCACTTAGAGTTTGGGAGAATGGTTCAGTTTACTCATTTCTGTCTCATCTTTCTTCATAGATGGGATAATTTATCACAGAAATCCTGTAGTATAGGAATGATCTAAGCCACCCAATGAAGTTAATGGGTAATGAACGATTTAAATCCAAAATTGTTTCCTAAAAGTTCAGCCATGGTGTTATCCAAATTATGCTTTCGGTATCAGTATTGCGTTTAGTTTCATGTTTTTATTGTTAAGTACTGCAAACCTACCTGCAACTTATTGCAAACCAGAATTAGTAGCCCTAATGCAATATATCTCTGCTACTATATGCCCGAAAAAGCACCCCAATTCATAGCCATTGCTGTTCCTTCCATATATATATATATATATATATATATATATATATATATATATATATATATATATATATATATATATATATGATCTGAATGAATGAAATAGCCTTATTAAATACTTTGTTCCCTTTAGTTGTTTGAGCAGTGTATAAACTACTGTATGTAAAGAACAAAGTATTTAATAAGGCTATTTCATTCATTCAGATCTTGGATGTCTTCTGCTTGTGTTCCCTTTATTTTTTGAGCAGTATATATAGACTGCAGGCATTGAAAGAGGTCTATTGTAGCCACTAATTCTCTAAGTTACCATTCAGTAAAGTTGTACAAAGTATTATTTAGAGAATGCTAGAGGATCAAAGAGTTTCTGTGTTGCTTGAAATTCTTTCTATTCTTTTAAATTAGTTTAGTTCCTATTTAGTTTATTTTTTTAATGCAGGGAATCACTGACTTGAATTTATATGTGCTGCTAAATCACAATTTGCTGAAGTTCACACAATTGGTTGGGTTCACACAAATGTTAAGCAAAAATGAACAAACCAGAATATAGCTGATTATGATATATGAACCTAGTCATTGTCTATTTCATTCTGACATTATTTCCTTTACAAAATTGCACATTTCTAAGTTTTGGTGTCTCTGTTCAAAGAGATTAAGTAACAGTACATCTTGGTTTTTTTGGTTAATGCATATAAATTTAGGTTCATGGAAAATAACTAACATTCGATAGGTGATGATTAAAATATGAAATATTTAATTCAGTTCAATTTCATTTTGTGGAAGTCAGCTCTTCTAATCAACTTTACCTATTAGCTGAAGATTTTGCATATACATTTGATTATAAATGCTCATGTCCCTCTCTCTACTTTGGAGAATTGCTAAAATAAATAGATTAAAAACAATATTATTGGATTAAACTGATATTAGTTGCAAAACATTCTGTTATGAATGATAAAATGACAAAATTATACTTGTAAACTTGCAGCAAACAGGAATATTACTTCTATGATAATAGAGGTAAACAGTTTAAATAGCTAAATATTCAATACATTACTGTCAATGAACTAACATTAAAATTTGCTTAATTTTGAAGCTTTGTCTATGAACCTATGCAAATATTATAATTTGATGCAAACTGTTCATTATCTTAATGTCTGTTATTCAGAGGCTGCAATTGTATATCCTAGGAAGCCTTGCTCAATGGCACTTAATGGAGAATTATTCAAGATTGCACTGTTGACCTAAATAGCTATACTTATTAAATCACAAGGATGATGCTTAAAATTTAATTAATGGGAAATGCATTTTTGGATCTTTGCAACTATCTTTTCTTGTACATTTTATAATATTTGTTAACTATTTTGTGCTGGAAAAAAGGCAACATTATTAGAACTCTCATTCCTCAATTTATCTTCCACAAATCTCCAGTTGTTTATATTTCTATAAGTGTTTTAATTAGGAAGAAAAGTTAAAGTCTCTAAATAATGCTTATTTTCTGATCCTTGTAGTTCTGTTGACTATAAAATTAGGGCATGCCTTCTCCCAGTTTTACTCTGGCAGGTCTCTCTCCAAATTGACATCAAATAGTAGTGGAAATCATTATTCAAATCCATTAGCACCACCTAGTGTTTGATCTATAACATCATGCATGTGGTTTGGTAAGATTTAACCAACCCTCTTACCAATTACTTAGCGAGCAAGATCACACTATATCTTTTATTATGTTATTCATGATATGAGCATAGCAATCATACTGCTACAAATATATATGTTGAATATATATATATATATATATGCTGCATTGAAGTGATACTATGATTCCTCTTAAAACTCATAGAAGTTATGCTGAGTTAGAACAAAGTCCCCAAATGAATATGCTGTGCTACTGAGCACAGATCTGGTAATGTTAGATATTAAGCATCTTTAACTTGGTCTAAAGATGTAGTGTCTAAGGTGCTGGTCTAGAAACCAGGAGACTGTGCATTCTAATCCTACCATAAGCATGAAAGCCAGTTACGTGACTTTGGATCAGTCACTCCCATCTCACAGGTTGTTGTGGGGAAAATAGGAGGAGAAGGAAGGAATATTAGGTATATTCTCCATGTTGAGTTACTTATAAAGTAATAATGGTGGGATAAAAGTGACAAAATCATCATCAATCAATTGCAAAAGGCAGCTTTACATTGCAGCTTACATCCTGCAATGATAGCTTTAACACCATTAAACATCAACATCTTTCAGATCCTTGGGAAGTATTCAATGGGTGAATGAGAATTCTCAATCCAATCTAAACATCTGTCTGGCTGTGAGACGAATCAAAATAAAAAAGTACATTCAAAGGGATTTCTGCTGTATATCTTGTTACAATCAATAGCAGTACATTATTTCAGACAATTGCCAAGTTAGGCATTTTGCATATTGTGCAAGTTTTGCATATTACTTCTAAATATTTGTGGTGACAGTCAAAGTGTATCCTTTTATGTAAGAATACAGTGGTTTATGCAAGAGCCAGGGTGGCATAGTGATTAGAATGCAATATTGCAGGCTAACTTTGGTGACTGCCAGCAGTTTGATCCTGACTGATTCAATGTTGACTCAGCCTTCCATCTTTCTGACGTCACTAAAATGAGGACTTAGAATGTTGGGGGCAATATCAGGGGTGCTATTCAGCAGGTTCTGACAGGTTCTGGAGAACCGGTAGCAGAAATTATGAGTAGTTCAGAGAACCAGCAAATACTGGCCCTAGAGTGGGGTGGGAATGAAGATTTTGCAATATCCTTCACCCAGGAGTGGGGAAGGAATGGAGATTTTGCAGTATCCTTCCCCTGCCACACCAACCAAGCACATCACACCCACTAAGCCACGCCCACAGAGTTTGATTTCCAACATTGGGCAATATGCTGATACTGTAAACTGTTTAGAAAGAGCTGTAAACAGTGGTGGGATTCAAATTTTTTTACTACCAGTTCTGTGGGTGTGGCTTGGTGGGCATGGCAGGGGAAGGATAGTGTAAAATCTCCATTCCCACCCCACTCAAGGGGAAGCATACTGTAAAATCTCCATTCCCTCCTTACTCCAGGAGGTTACTGCAAAATCCCCATTTCCTCCGGATCAGCTGGGGCTCGGGAGGCAGAGAATAGATGGGGGCGAGGCCCGTCAGAGGTGGTATTTACCGGTTCTCCAAACTACTAAAAATTTCCACTACCAGTTCTCCAGAACTGGTCAGAACCTGCTGAATACCACCTCTGGTTGTAAAGTACTATGAAATGGTATATATGTCTAAATGCTCTTGCTCTTGCTAATGCTACCAAAAACAAAATAAAGTATTATTGAGTGTAATCAAAAATACTATCTGAAGTTTCTACAATTTTAATTATTTTTTTCATATGTTTGTTGTGTTTATCTATTTAATAAGAAATGCTATTAACAGTGCTGAGCAGACTTTAATAGATCACAATTTTCTGAATTCAGATTAAAAATTAAAAGTGTTATTCTTTGATTATGATTTAATATAATGTATGTACAAAAGTGACACATAACAATTTTATGAAAAGAGAAAGGGAAAAACCAATTCTTCCTGATTTGACTGTATCAGCAAAATGCATGGATAAACCACAAGGTGGTAGCAAACTGCTACATGTTGCTTTATATTTTTTATTTTAAAGGAAACATACTTTAATTTAATGGCCTTTAAAACATGTTTAAATGCTTACATATCGAAGTCTTTATTTGGAATTTTATTGGAATTCTTCCTCCCATGAACATGCTTTATCTGCAGATAGATCAAGTCACTATTTGTTTTTATTCAACAAAAAAATTCATACTGAGGCAGGAGCTTTAACAAAGTAAGGATTTTTAAACTTGTAGGATAAAAGTAGTACTTACTACAGCTACTTTGAAAAATGTCAACAAACAGTACTGCCTCTATTTTATACAGAAGTACACAGCTCACTGTTTTTACTCAAAGCAGTTAGAATTGCATTAATTTTATATACATTAGAACTAAGACCTTATAAAGCCAGTATAACTTGTGGAAAAAACCAACCTTAGTGTTCAGATAGCAAAAGACATTTTGAAAATACTGTAATGAACATAAGAAGTTGATGAGAAATCTAGGGAATTGAGAAAGGAATATAATATTATATAGGAAGCCTGGAATGGTGAAATTGTTGCAAAAAACCTAAAACTCACAATTAGTTGAGGTTAATGAACAATGTTATGAATAAAAAGGATGTTGTTAGATATATTCAAAATAATTTGAAAAGAACCACTACCCAAGGTTTATTTATTTAGCATATGGCATATCATACATGGACTAGCAACATATATTAATATTTCACTTAGATTAGTAAAACATAATAAAATATAAATGTGAAGGGATGTGAAACAATTCACCTCCTCATTAGTTTCACACTGGATAGTGTGACAGTGTGAACTAAATGAACTACTGGCAGCCAGACTACTCTGTAGAGTTTCCTGGCTCTCAAAATATATGGCAACAAAAATGAAAACTACACCAGGTGTTCAATAATGTTAGAAAAATGCAAAGAATAACAAAGAAAAGATTGGCCTTCTCTAAGAAAATATGTATGTTCTTTCAGGAAACTGTGAACACTAGTATGAACCAGCTGAAATTAAACATGGTCAGAGAATATCCATTTACTTTCATTGTGTTAAATCTCTAGGCCCATGTGAATTTCATCTGGAGACATTGGAAAAAGTAGTCTGTGGTCTGATCTGGTCTGGTCTTCTTTTCTGGAAATCCCAGAGAAAAGATGAAGTCCCAGACAACAGGAAGACAAATGTCACTATTTTCAAAAAGGAGAATCCGAGGCACTGTAAACCACTTAGTTTACAGCTAATACTCAGGAAGGTTCCAGAGCCAATCATAAACAGATCAGTTCATAACTGCCTACAAAAAAGTATATTATCTCAGCATGGATTTGTCATGAACAAGTTTGTTGGGAAAACCTTACTTTTTGATTGGCAATGTCTTTACATTACTGAGGAAATGCTGTCAATATATTAGGTCCTGATCTCTGCAAAACATTTGAAAAAGTCCCACAACCAGTGGTGGGTTGCCCCCGGTTTGGACTGGTTCAAAAGAACTGGTAGTAAAACCAGCAGAAAGCTCCTCCCACTGACCCAGACGTCATCAAGAAGTTTCTTGCATGCGCAGAAGTTTCCGTGCATGTGCAGAAGTGTACATGCCCTCCCATTGCAAACCAGTAGTAAAGGTAAGTAGAACCCACCCCTGCCCAGAACATTAAGTTGATTAAGTGTGAACTGGATTACATGATTGTTTTTATGCAGCTAATCCCCAAATCCTATTCATTAGTAATTTTCATCAAACTGGAATAAGGAATCATACAATCTAGTGTGCCACAAGATTTGGATTTCCATGACATATGTAATGTAACAGGAAGAAATGCAAAGTTTTTTTTTACTTAGGAAACAATTCAAATGAACAATTCAAATAAGATATACCTGGTTTAGTAATTGGCAAGAGGAGGTCAAAGAAGGGAGGGAATAATTAAATCACTCTTTTGCCAATGTGGCATAGCTCCACTCCTTTTATACACACATGACATCATACATATGCATGAAAAGGGCAAAACTTGCACTGGAGCAACACGACATAGCTTTGTCATTAGAAAGTGCTGAATCCCACAGATCTCACTGCAAACAATAGTGATTGATTGCAAACTAATATGAGTCAGCAGTGAAATTTGGCTCCTAAAAAGGCAATTGCAGCTTAAACTATCAACAAAAGTATTGTCTCCAAATTTAGAAGAAGTAACAGTAGACCCCTTTATTTTGTAAAACCCACTTCAAGGAATCTATTCACTTCCTGACACTGCAGTTTTAAAAAGTTTTGGAGAAAACTAGACAATTCAGAGAAAGGATAAAAAACAAAATTGTTAACGTCGTTGTTCAAAACTAGTGAAGGCAGCATGCCAGGCAGACTTGGCACAAAAGGTTAATTAGAATATAAAGGAGAAGAACATAAATCTGATGGATAAATGAATGGGGAATGCTCATCTTGACATAAGCATTCTTAACCTGAAAGGACACAGCACAGATATCCTTTCTCTTTTCTCTGTCATTTCAGAATAAAGGGCACATAATAATGGATTTACATTACAGGGAGACTAATTCTATTTGAATGTAAGAAACAAGAAACTTTGTAACTGAACAGTTTGACTTTGACAGCAAAAGTGGCAGGCTTTCTTCAATGGAATACATTCAGAGGGTAGAGAACTGCCTAATGGGGAATGTATGCAAAGAAATTTTGTTATCAGCTCCCTGGATTGCAATATTGGGCTTTATATTGTTTTCTGTTTTTAATCTTTATTTCTGTTGTGCTCCACCCAGAGCTTACTGCTGTGGTGCTATATACAAGCGTAATCAACAAATAAATATGATTTGTTCACTGAATAGCAGGTCGAAGACCCTTTCCAACTGTTATTGCAGCCATAAGATTTGTGAGCTTTTAAATTCTCCAGAATTTTTAAATCCAGAGCAAGAAATAGAATAGAATAAAATAGAATAGAATAGAATATATTTTTTTATTGGCCAAGTATGATTGGACACACAAGGAATTTGTCTTTGGTGCATATGCTCTCAGTGTACATAAAAGATACGTTCATCAAGAATCATAAGGTACAACACTTAATGATAATCATAGAGTACAAATAAGCAATCAGATCATATTAGGGAGCAGTCAATATAAATCGTAAGGATACAAGTGGAGTAAGGATACAATATAAATGGAGGAAACAAGGCGGATCAGTCTTTTGGTTTTGCGATTGAAAACTAAACCTAAATCTGAGAGGCGGTTTGGGGACTTGAGTGAAAGACAAAACAACCATTTGAGATATGCAATAGTCCCTTCCTGCACCGCCCGATATTCAGTTGCCGAACTCTAAAGACGGTTTCACTCTTAATTACAGTCAATTTTGACGGGAGCCTCATCAGCCTCAGGTGGCGCTTTCCTATGATTATATTTTACGCCAAGAAGCAACGGGACGGCGGAGGCTTTCGAAACGAGCGGCTCTGAACACAGCATGGAAAGCGTGTGTCCCACGAATGAAGGTCATGACCATTTCTTAATGTTAATTAAAGGCACAGGTAGCTTTCATGCCATGCTGCGAGGAATACCTCCTAGGGAGAGAGATACCGAAGAGGGAAAGAGACGCGTCGAACAGAAAGCGGTGGGCTGGAGAGAGAGAGAGAATTATCTATTGCCAGGCCCCGTTTCTAGGCAACCACAGCGGCGGGACCAAGAACCGTGACGCTCTACTTGCAGGGAAGAACCTCTATGGTTGCTAAAAGTGGCCGTTCTGCCTTCCTCTCCGTGGTTGGTGGGGCGTTCGGCTGACAACCCGGGGCTTAGGAGGGGGCGATAGAACGGGAAGGAGCGCTTGGTCCAGCAACGCGTAAGCGTGAGTACCGAGCAAGCAAGGGAGGAGGAGGAGGAGGAGGAGGAGAAATGCTTGGTTTCGGTTGCTTAACACTTAACTCGGTTTCCTCTCGGACCCGTGTGGACTTCTCAAGAAATATCGTGTTGTAATGGGATGTTAGGAATGTTGCTTGGGAGAGGAATCCTCAGAATAGAATAGAAGAGAGTAGAATACTTTATTTGGCCAAATGTGATTAGACACACAAATAATTTGTCTTCGGTTCAGAAGCTCTCACTGTACATGCAAAACAACAGAATCATCATACTAATACCAATAAGAGGGGTAGTAAATAAGATAAGGATAAATGGCAATATTACAGCCATGCTACGTGGATAAATATACATAGTAGACATTAGAAAAATATAATGTGAATCGACTACAGCTGCAGCCCTTGATCCGTTTTTTTTCCTCCGGAATAAACCTGATTCAATTAAAAGGGACGTCGGAATAGTCGTGCATGAGGTCGTATGGCAAGGCTACCCCTTCATGCTTTTCTTTGTGGGAAGGCTACTGAACAGATGTACTTACTCCTGAATATGAGTGCATTGAAAATCAATTTTCATGCACGTCGATCTGGAAGTGAATTCGCGGAGAGAGGTGGGATTTGGTTCTGAGAGCGCAGAACTAGAGTATAAAGCTTTGTTGTTTTCAGTTAAGATGTGTGACAAGTGCCAGGCAAAAGCCATGAAATGAAACGGAAGAAATACCTCCCCCTACTTCCACTACATTTCAGCAACTCATTCTGTGAGCTATTACCAGATAATTAAGTGCCAGTTTTTAAATGCCCAATTTAAGAGGAATATGTTGTCAGCTATTTAGTGTTGTAATGGGCATCACACTGGTTCCCAATAAAACAAAATGGGGGTAAGGAGTTATCCTTTTAATATTGCACAGAACAGACTCTTCTACTTTTTCTCTTGTCATAAATATATATATGTTGTAAGAAAAAAGTTTCTAAAGTTTTTTTTAAAAAATAAAATGCATGTTTCTGGAGTTTTGCAGAAGTTAAAATGGCTCAAAGAAAAAGAAGATGAACTTTCTATGATATGAGGCATTTAGGGACTGAAGTGAGAGATACTTTTTTTAAAAAATCACCCCAGGTGACTTTGTTAAATGCTCGATTCTGTTTGGTTTTATTCTTGGGAGTCTGTATAAGAAAAGTAGTTTTTATATATACCATACATTTGAGGAATACATGAACACACCACAGAGACTCACATTGGGGGAAATGTGCATGAATCTCTTCAATTTCACCAGGCTGTTCATATATGATTACTGATAATATGCATTTCTGTTTTGAATATAGTAAATGATGAGTAATCACATCAGTTGCATCATTTATAGCTCATTTGATCCTGTTTGACTCTTTCCTTCAATGTGACAAGTTAAAGCTCTCTGAGATCATTATTTTAGTTTGCTGCTCCTGTTAATAAGCCAGGATTGGTAAACAATAATTTTGATGTATAGTCCTAGTAGGAAAGGGAGCATTATACTAGGACTCTGAGAGGGTTGCTAGGAATTGTATTTTGGTGACATTTGGAACAGTACAAATGGTTACATCTACACTTATTAAATCATTTTTGGTTTTTTAGCTTTTGAAGAGCAACCAGGGTGTATGCTCATGTACAATTGTATGTGAATGTGGCCTCTTGTTATTTGACTTTTTTAATAGTATTGGGTTTATTCTTTCTGCAATTAAATGTACCTAAACACAATCATGTTAGAATCATAGGAAAAAAATATTTAAATTTATAAGCCATGCTGGATATTTTAAGATAGAAAGCTATCTCTTTTTTAAGGGGATGGAGGTTATCTTTAAGTTGGTCTCTATTTCAGGTGAGAGCCTAGAAAACCCGTGCAGTTTTCTTCACACCATTTTCAGAAGTGGTTACTTCTTCCTAGGGCTGAGGGAAATGGGCCAAAGTTGCCCAACTAATGTGGATCAAGGTAGGACTAGAATTAATAGTCGTCTTGTTTCTAGCAATAGCACTTAGACTTATATACCGCTTCACAGTGCTTTACAGCCCTCTCTAAGCAGTTTACAGAGTCAGCCTCTTGCCCCCAACAATCTGGGTCCTCATTTTACCTTGGAAAGATGGAATGCTGAGTCAACCTTGAGCCTGGTGAGATTTGAACTGGCAAATTGCAGGTAGCCGGCAGGCAGCAGAAGGAGCCTGCAGTACTGCACACTAACCACTGCGCCAACATGACTCATATCTGGATATTTTTATCCATTACACCAAACTGGCTCTCAGTAGATTAGTCTTTTTAATATTTGCAAAATTTTACTGTCAGTAATGTCTCCCCTTTTTCAATTGTTTTATTATTTCAGTAATAAAAGGTCTAGATAGGTGTTTATTAAATATAGTTCCGGTAGGACTAAACATAATCCCAATAATTGATACTTCAGAAAGTTCATGGTAAAAAAAGATACATTTAATAATTGCATTTATAGAGTTACTAGATCTGTATTACAAAAATAACTGTTAAGTAATGGCAAAGAGATGCAATCCCCAACTTTTTCCTGCCAATAAGTGATCATCAAGATTTTTTACAACTGTCATTTGCAATCCTATCCTATAAAAAGTAACAGCATTGCAATTTGTAGGACAGATAGAGAATTGTGTAAATTGCAGTTACACAATTCTCTATCTGTCCTACAAATTGGAATGCTGTTACTTTTTAAAATTCAGTATTCTGCTTAGTTCTTTTTCTAATTTTCTTTTTGAAATCTAAAAATTATGCTGCTCATCTTTTCTTCCTGTTTATTTTTATGGTTGATGACAAACTGCTGGTTAATATTAAATAACTTGGAAGATTATGGCTCTTTTAAAATGAAAAATAGATGAATCATAAAAACTCAGAAAAAAATTAACACTGAATATGAATATATATGTATATGTTCATATATACATATATACATACGTATATGAGAGAGAGAGGGAGAGAAAATAAGCATATGTAGAAATGTACTTTTTCTAAGGAAGAAAGTAAAATTTCAGGTAAGTAATTTCAGGTAAGTAATGACAATAACATTTTGATTTTCCACAGTAATTAGGGAGAGAGAACATCCATTAAAGCCACAGCTGAATTAAATCCAAATGTACATAATAACCATATATTTTAAATATTTATTTAAGTTTTACTGAGCTGCTCTAGAGCTCTAGAATCAACAGCAAGAACCTGTTGTGGAAGGTTAAGTGAGCTGTGTTTGGGTAACAAGACATACTTGCATTTATATTAGCATTTCTGTTTTGTTGGGTTCATCTGCCACAGAGTAGTATGGAGCCCTTAAGTCTATATTAGAAACATGATCATAACAAGTAACTATACTGGAGCTTGCAAGGGGCCATATGAAATGAAGGGACTTTAGCTGGTAAATGATGGGACTTAATTCCCGAAACAGCTTATAATTACAGTATTGGTGATCGTGCTTAATTGCCAAGATACCTTACAAGTTTTATTTTAATGTTGTGTTCATGTAGCATATAAAATAGAAACATTCATTTGACAGAAATGCATATTTCATCATCTTCACATTGTGTGTTGCGCTTCAACTAACTGTGTGGAGTAAAAATGGCTTAATATGTTGAATATAAAATGAAAGTTTGGGTTTATTGCTACTCCAATTATAATCATCTTCTTGTTCGAAATTGCAAGGCAAAATTCTTTTGAGATGTTTGTGTAAAACATTTTGCTTTTATTCTGTACATTACATGCCAAGACAGCCAGTGAGTTCTAATTCTGTCTTAGGCATGGGTGATCATTGGGAGCCATTCTCTCTCAGAAGGAAGTAGATTATGGCAAACCACTTAAGAAAAATCCTTGCCAAGAAAATTACAGGGAGTGGTCCAGGCAGTTGCCATAAGTCATATCTGACTTAAAGGCAATGAATGAATGAATGAATAAATGCCAGCCATATGCCTGCTATATTATCTGCAAATAACATTATGAGAGGTTTTTTTTTTTTTTTTTTTAAATTTGATTTATATGCCGCCCTTCTCCGAAGACTCAGGGTGGCTTACAATGTGCTCAGCAATAGCCTTCATCCTTTTGTATATTTATACAAAGTCAGCTTATTGCCCCCACAAACTGGGTCCTCATTTCACCTACCTTAGAAAGGATGGAAGGTTATCATATATAATATACAAGGCAAAAATGATGCTCTTAAGAGGTTGAAAGAGAGGACAGCTGGTATGATTACATATCTTAAGCGGGAGTCCAAATCCTGTGGAAGCGCTTATTGAGTTCTGGCCAAATAATTTGCAGTATGATCAAAGGGAGAAATTATGAAATATGTATAGAATAAGTCATATTAAATATACTGAGTTTAATTTTAAAAACATATTTAAATTCAACAAAGCAATATTTATTTTTACTTTTCATTGGCTCTTCTGGCCTGCTGTTCTTTTTGGAAAGGACTCTTGGTTTGAAAAAGTTGCAATCTGCTAGTTGAAATTACTGAAGGGGAAGTAATCTTTCAGATAGTAGCAATCTAATCAGGAGAATTTAAATTTCTGAATGGCAATATTTATGCACAAATGCAATTAAATAAGACCTCTATCTGACTCTTAATTTCTCTGTCAACAAACCTTATAACAGAAAGAATCTTAGGCTGTATTTTTTAAATCTGTGTCACAATCTGATCATACTTTCCAAATAGAAACATGCCAGATAAATAGGAAGAATTGGAGGATAGGGAAAAGTCTATACAAAAATTGAATACAAATAACTATGATTACTTAACTGCTCAGGTAAATTTTGCCCAGATAGAGATATGCATATGTTTTTTAGCTAACTAAAACTTAATTGGTTTATTTTACAGATAGCAAGTTGGGATGAAAATCCAGCTCCTGTTTTATTTACTAGTAGTTTTTACCGTTCAATTTCAGGACAGATAATGTGATCAGTTTGAGGCACAGATTGTTCTGTTTTAATATTATGTGCTGTTTGAGAGCAGCATTTCTTTTTTTAAAAAAAATTGCACTCTGAATGTTTTCCACTATCTTTATTTTTTTAAAGATATAGCTGAAGTATATTTATATGCAAATTCTGCCATAAAGGATCCTTTCTGTCCTCATGGGATCTCTCTGTACTTCCAGCTATTTCTGCTTTATTTTTAGTACAACTGAGCTCACTTCTCTGACATATTTAAAATGTGATTAAGCTTGACGCAGCGAAGTTGCTTTACCTGTTCCTTTCAGACAACTATGCTTAATAGAGCCTGTAATGTTTTAACCTGTTTAATATTAACAGAACAACTTGCTCCTTAAGGACATACATTACACTTCCTTTAGTTTGAAGTGATTAATGTATTTACTTATGACTTACTTATAACAGCTAATTATGATGTTTATGACCTTTCTTGCCACAGTTGTTTAGTGAATGATTGCAGGTGGTAGGATAGTAACATGGTTGTTAAGTGAATTCCTGCCTGGACTACTGCAATGCTCTCTACATGGGGCTCCCCTGGGGGTGCACCCGGAAGCTCCAGTTGGTCCAGAATGCGGCCGCGCGGGGGATTATGGGAGCGATGGGGCGCTCCCATGTGACACCTCTCCTGCGTGAGCTGCACTGGCTTCCTGTGGTCTTCCGGGTGCGCTTCAAGGTGTTGGTGACCACTTTTAAAGCGCACCATGGCTTAGGGCAGGGGTATCTACGAGACCGCCTTCTGCTGCCAATAGCCTCCCACCGGCCAGTTCGCTCTCACAGAGAGGGCCTCCTTAGGGTGCCGTCGGCCAAACAATGTCGGCTGGCGACCCCCAGGGGGAGAGCATTCTCTGTGGTGGCACCTGCCCTCTGGAACAATCTACCCCCAGAGATACGCACGATACCAGACCTCCGGATTTTTCGTCGGGCCCTGAAAACACATCTATTTCATCTAGCCGGGCTGGCTTGATCCCATCCTTGCGGTTTTAATTTGTAATTGATTTTAATTGGGTTGTTTTAAATTGATGGCCAAAATTATTTAATGTCTTTTAAACTGCTTTTAAATTTTATATGTTGTGTTTTACCGTGGCTGTTCACCACCCTGAGTCCTGTTGGAGAAGGGCGGTATACAAATTAAATAAATAATAATAATAATAATCTGACTTCCTCATTGATTTTACTTCTCAGTAGGTCACAAAAGGTAATCAGATGATCAGTCAGAAATAGATGCCAGTTGCCAAGCATCCAAACTTTGATCATGTGACCACAGGGGTGCTGCAATGGTGTGGAAAAAAAATCATAAGACAGTACTGTCACCCTTGAATTCAGTGCCATTATAACGTTGAACAGTCACTAAACAAATGATTTTTTGCAATAACTGTTCCATGAGTGGGAGAGACTGTTTTGGATGGAAACTTGCTAGTTTGGTCCTAAAATGTACATGCATGTCTTCAAATATGCATAAGATATGCATGTTCCACACAAGGGCAAGAAGAAAAAAAGACAATAATATAACTGGTAGTGGTACAGAGATGGCTATGGGAAATAGAGAAAGGAAAGGGCTAAGAATAGTGAAGATATGGGCAGAATGCTGTCACCCTTGAATTCAAAGATGGCATGTCCAACTAGCCCACCATCTCCTTGCCCTGGGTGAACCAGCTGGATATTCCTATCTACCAGTAAGAGTTCTCAGAAATATGTCCCAGGATAACCAAAATCATTCACAATTTCAACCATCAGAAATCTAAAAAAGGACCAGACCGTCATGATCCTATCCACAAAGGCCAAACCACGGTTATTATAGATGGAGCATAGTATTTACAAAAGCAAAATGAATACCAGAAGCCAAAGAAGCTTACATCCCAACAAACACTAACAGAATACAAAAGCTAGACAACCAAATAAAGAGAACTCTCAGTGACTTCAGTAAGAAAGGCCAAGTTACCAAAGAAGAACAGTGGTGGATGAGATCCAGCCAACTCATCCTCCCATACTTTTTTTTAATAAAAAAAGCTTGGGCACCCCACGAGAGGAAGCAAACACTCCATCAACACTTCACTACAGTGGCTTCAAATAGTCAGAAATGTGACTATAGATGAGAATGAAATCATGGCCTCATTTGATGTCACAGCCCTGTTCACATCCATAGATCCGGAAGTAGCCAAAGAATTTATGACCACATTGCTCCAGAGCACATCTGACTTAACCAAATACACGAAGATAGAAACACCCAGGGTTATGGATCTCCTAAACCTCTGCCTAATCATATACTTCCAATTTTATGTACAAATTAAAGGTACACCTATGGAATCACCCTTTTCAGGGCTTATAGTGGAGGTCATCATGCAAGTCTAGAAGCCATAGCACTTCCAAAAATACAACCGAAAATATGGGTCAGATATGTGGATGACATCTTTACCGTAATAGAAGACCAATTAGAGAACACTCGTAGAACTATCAACCACATTTTCAAAGGAATTCACTTTACCAGAGAAGAAGAAAACAACTCACTACCCTTCCTGGACATCCTGATCAGTAGAGACCACAATGGCAAACTAGAAACACACATGTACAGAAAAACCACTCGCACCAACCAAATGCTTCACTATCAAAGCAATAACCTAACCAACCATTAGAGAAGCTAAGTAAAAACTTCATTTAGACGAGCACAAACTCATTGTAGCAACCCTGGAAACAGAAAAAAGAAACAGAGGAACATTCAACATATGCAACAAAATGGATAGCCACACAATGTTATCAAAAAGTGCCTGCCTACTCAATAGAGCACAACTAAAAAAAAAACAAAACAAAAACCTAAAAAAAAACCACTTCCCACCAACATACTACTACAACTACATAAAGATCTTCAAAACATCCTAAGCAAACAAAAAGATCCAGAAGCCCCAGGAAAAAGAAAATACCCCGGACTCATCTACATCATACAGTGACTGCAACAAACACCATGTAGGACTAACAGGCAGAAGACTAGCAGAACTCATCTCTGAAAACCAACCAAGAGTCAGAAGATATGATGGAAACTTTTTAATTTCACAACATATAGACAGATTTAACCATAAGTCCAATAGTTTCAATTGGGAAACTGTGACCATCCTAGACCAAGCCAAGTCCAAAAATACTAGGGAATTTCTAGAAGCCTGGCACTTTGACAAATTAGCCATCAATAGACACATAGACATAAACAATATCTATAGATTATGCAAAACAGACAATCAACAAGAGCCTTGGTGGCGCAGCAGACTAAAGTGCTGTTAAATAGCACCAGCTGCCTGCAATTACTGCAAGTTCAAATCTCACCAGGATCAAGGTTGACTCAGCCTTCCATCCTTTCGAGGTAGGTAAAATGAGGACCCGGATTGTGGGGGCAATAAGCTGACATTGTATAAAAAAGAACACCGCTTAGGGGGTGCCGAAAGCCCTACTAAGCAGGTATATACAAAAATATGAAGGCTGTTGCTTAATGCATTGTAAGCCGCCCTGAGTCTCTGGAGAAGGGCGGCATATAAATTGAACCAATAAATAAATAAATAAATAAGACAGAAGGGGAACAAAAAGACCCAAGCAATTCCCAGTCCTTATTGGCACTGATAATGTTACTTAGTTTGGGTAATGAAATGTCTACAAGAAAACAACCAAGCTCAGAGAGCACCAAGGACCCCTCATTTCAACCTTGAGCTACAAATATTCTCCTGACTCGTATTTGTGACGGTTGCAGTATCCCAGGGTCATATGATCACCTTTTGTGACCTTCTGACAAGCAAAGTCAGTGGGAAAGCCAAATTCACTTAACAAACATGTTACTAACTTAATAACTGCAATGTTCATTTAGCAACTATGGCAAGAAAGGCTGTAAAATGGGACAAAATTCACTAAATAAATGTCTCACTTAGCAACAGCAATATTGGACTCAATTGTGATGATACGTCGAGGAATACCTGTATTGGAACTCTGAAGTGCCTGGAACAGTTTCACTGAAGTTTGAAACCATAATGTACTTGAAACTTTTTCCATTTCCCAGTTTCATTGCGTGTTTTTCTGGAATGCAGTTCCATAAAACTTAATAGTTTTGACAAATTGGTGTTTGCCAAACATAACACCATCACAGCTGCAGAAGTCTTATTTTTTAAAAAAATATATTTCCAAAAAACGTTCCTCTAGAACTCTGGTGAATTATTCAGGAACTTTTTGGAAACCTGAGATAGTTGCTTTTGCCTGCATACCCTTTCATGAATTCCTTTGTTTCTTAATAGAGAGGTAGATGTTGGAATTACTAACATTGACTTTCAGCTGGATGAGAGATGTTTCGGGTAATTTAATGTTCACTCCTGGATACGTTTAGTATTAACCCACATTGTTAACACATTTCAAGATTGTCTCTGACTGTGGATCAGAGCTTTGGAAATGGTTTTGTGATATTGTCCAAACTAGTAAGGTAAAGGTAAAGGTTCCCCTTGCACATTTGTGCTATTCGTTCCTGACTCTAGGGGATGGTGCTCATCTCCGTTTCAAAGCCGAAGAGCCAGCGCTATCTGAAGATGTCTCCATAGTCATGTGGCTGGTGACTAAACACCAAAGGCGCACGGAATGCTGTTATCTTCCCACCAAAGGTGGTCCCTATTTTGCTATTTGCATTTTTTACGTGCTTTCGAACAGCTAGGTTGGCAGAAGCTGGGACAAGTAACAGGAACTCACCCTGTTACACAGCACTAGGGATTCGAACTGCTGAACTGCCGACTTTTCGATCGACAAGCTCAGCGTCTTAGTCACTGAGCCACCGCGTCCTTATTAGTAGGCATTACTTTTATATGGAAGATATGTCTGTAGAATCTCAGAAATTCCCAGCAGCAAGGAAAGCCTTAACTTATGAGATTGATAATGTCAGGGCTGTGAGGCCCAAATCACTCCCTATATTTAATGGCATAGTCTTAATATTGAATATTGAGAAATAAATGGCCACTTCAGAGAATATCTATTCTAAAAAATAATTCTTACAGTTTATCTTATTAATTAATATTAGCTTATGTCTCCAGAGCTCTCCTGCTTAAAAAAAAAAATATTTACTGAGTTTTAAATGCTAAAGCATGTCCTGTGTGAATAGACCACTAAGTGTCAGTGAAGCAAATGACAGGTTTATCTTATCAAGCCGATATAGATCCTTGCTTTTTTCTGTTATGGTTCTCAGCGCGTGCACAAACACACACACACACATTATGGCCAGAATGCTGAGAAATTTCTTAATTACTTGCATTGCGAAATTGACTTCTCTTAATGCTGATCCAGCAGTATTCTGCAGCTTTCTCACTTTAAGGCTTATTTAACTTGATTGCGAAATTTCAGTTCCCTAAGTTATATTAATGTTATTTATAGTCTAAGATAAACTCTTAGTTACACATTGCACATAATCAGGAAGATAATCACAAGGAAATGAAAGAACAATTAATTGTCATGAACAATTAAACTAAATTAAATAATCTTTAACATAAATTAATGATTATTTAGATTTTCATTATAGCTGGTATATTCAAAGCTGATGTACTGTTTTCTCACTGTTGTGCCATGAAATCTAAGGTTCTTATATAGAATAGAATAGAATTCTTTATTGGCCAAGTGTGATTGGACACACAAGGAATTTGTCTTTGATGCATATACTCTCAGTGTACATAAAAAGAGAAGATACATTCATCAAGAATCATAAGGTATAACGCTTAATGATAGTCATAGAGTACAAATAAGCAATCATCATACTAGGAAACTATATAAATCGTAAGGATACAAGCAACAAAGTTACAGACGCAGTCATAAGTGGGAGGAGATGGGTGATAGGAACGATGAGAAGATTAATAGTAGTAATGTAGACTTAGTAAATAGTTTGACAAGTGTTGTGGGAATTAGTTGTTTAGCAGAGTGATGGCGTTCGGGAAAAAACTGTTCTTGTGTCTAGTTGTTCTGGTGTGCAGTGCTCTATAGCTTCATTTTGAGGGTAGGAGTTGAAACAATTTATGTCCAGGATGCAAGGACACAAGGAAATATTTTTGACTCCTGCAGTATACAGGTCCTCAATGGTTGGTAGTAATTGTTTTTTCTGCTGTTCTAATTATCCTCTGAAGTCTTTGTTTGTCTTGTTGGGCTGCAGAACCAAACCAGACAGTTATAGAAGTGCAGATGACAGACTCAATAATTCCTCTGTAGAACTGGGTCAGCAGCTCCTTGGGCAGTGTGAGCTCCCTGGTGCAGAAATAACATTCTTTCTTGTGCTTGATGATGTTTTTGATGTTAGGTGTCCATTTTAGGTCTTGAGTTATGATAGAATCTAGAAATTTGAAGATCTCTACTGTTGATACTATGTTGTCTAGTATTGTAAGAGGTGGTAGTATGGGAGGGTTTCTCCTAAAGTCTACCACCAATTTCTACGGTTTTGAGTATGTTCAGTTCCAGATTGTTACGGTCACACCACGAGGCTAGTTGCTCAACTTCCCATCTGTATGCGGATTCATCGTCGTCTCTAATGAAACCAATCACTGTTGTATCATCTGCAAACTTCAGTAGTTTAACAGATATAAACAGTAGTTTATATCTTGAACTTTGCACATTTTACATTTCCCTGGGAAAAATGTATATTCGTTTAATTACCTGTCAACTTTTGTTAATTACCTATTAATCTTTGAGAAATATTTATTATATAAACTGGAATAGCTTTCCCCCACTTGGTATTTTTTTTTTTTAGTAATATTGCCTTGACCATACTGATTCATAATGCAGGAAGTGAAGCCCAACAAATGTAAAGGCCAGTAAGTTGGGAAAAAAATGGTCTAGCCAGTCACTAGAACGTGTGTTACTACATATTCAGCAGCTTTGGACAATTGATGAGTGTTTGAGAAACCAACCTGAGCATGCTGTTCATGAGCGAAAACCCTGAAAACTCAACAATTCTGACTTCTTAGACCTCAATAGAAGCTGCGTGTCAGTGTAATTAATTAAATCTTGTGCTTTCCCATATTTTTTTGGTTGCACATAGAGTAATTCTGAAGTAACTTCCTTTTTTTCTACTTAGCTGAGATACATAGCTGCATTCCTCAAAGCTGTGTAAAGTTTTCCTATCTATTTGTCATTAAAGTTAAAGTACGTGTGCCTCTGGCTTTGCACCTTCTTGATACTTTCTTGTTCCCGAGACTCAGCTGTGAAATTGGAAGTTGCAAGCCTTTCACTCTTTGTACGTGGCTTTAATAAGGTCATTTCTGCACCTTCAGTATTGCACTTCTCTGACTATCTTGTTGGTACTGGATGGAGCCATACCTGCAAGAATCACTAATTGATACCGAAACAAGAAGCAAAAGTTATGTTACCTGATCATCCTGGAATAATGTCCACTGGTAGCCCATGTTTAATAACCCCAACCGGAACCGGGATTTCTATTGCTAAATAGTTATGATGTGAAACCATATGACTGTACCACTTAGTTTTCTAATCCTGATTGTGGTCATTAGGCCAGAATCTCACACTTCTCCTACCCACTACTTGTTGCCTCTACTTCAACTCCCCTCACTCACAACCCTCTGCAATCTCTTTGTCTTTTTGGCCACCCTGGACCACTGCACTCCCACTGCTCTTATCATTCCCTGCTGTCCCTTAGCTGACTTCTGCTATCTTCTTCCTCTTGCTGCTGATGAGGTGTGCCCATCTGGTCCTATATTAAGAAACTGCTGACCACACATGGCCTTCCTGAACTACCGTTTGTTCTGCATGGTCATAGCTTTGAGTGGTCCCTGAACAAATGGTCATTAAGTGAGGATTACCTGCATTGCAAATCTATCCCAATTTTTAGATCTTGGAAATCTAGAATGGGTTAATGTAGTTTTATTTTTAAATATACATTAAAACAGGAATCTGATTCATATGTACTGCATCACATTCTATCAACCAGACCTCACTTTTATACGTAGAAAGCAATGATGTTACTTGCTGTTTTAAAGCTTACAAATTGCTTTAAGGAAATAGGATGAAAACATTGAAGCTTTGGTTCACAGTTCTTTTGCTTCAGTTTGGCAGAATATAGCAGTGCGGCTATGATTATACAAGTGGCAGTAATTTGAAGAGTTGGCCATAAACCAAGGTGCTCGAAATTAAAAACCGGTGTTTTTGAACAGGAGCCCAGTAAATAATATTTTGAAACTATCTCTGCTTTGTGTATCAGTTTAAAATACCTGTTTTTCAGCTGAAGATATTGTTTTGTATTGCCCATGAATCTGAATTTTCTGATCATGCAGTTCACAGACCATTTTATTGTAAAATATAGGAACATTTGAATTTTTTTAATTTGAAATCAGACTCTGGAACAACAGGGCTAAATGCATAGGGGGGGAAAAAGTTTAGAGAACTCAGTACTCATTTTCCAGAAGTCCTCTGGGTCTACATATCTCATTTTATACCGCCATAGTGGATGGTTGGAGAGTCCTTAATTCTGTCGCTTATCTTCAAGAACTTCCTGCCATAGGGAGAGGTAGTTCTCAGTGTACCACTTGCCTTCGAGGAAACATCTCACCTGGCCTTCTCCCTGCTAATGCAGGTGTGACTGAGATATGGGATTTTGGTATGCTGAGTTTTTTTCTGACACATAAAAAAAAGAAAAAGAAATGTATAGTGCCACTTCATTATTGATTTTATTTAAAAAAGGAAAGGAGAATATAGAACCCCTTTTTAGATAGTCACATGCATTTTACCATTCAGTAGCAAAAGAGAAATAAAATATAGAATTGTTCAAATCACAGATTGCATCTCAAAAAGTTGGTCCTTCGATGTAGGAAGAAAATTTAAAGTTTCCAAACCACAGGGGTTTGTCTGCTCCTTGTAGAAGCAATTGGGCCATAAAGTTTCAAGTTTGTTTGTTTGTTTGTTTGTTTGTTTGTTTGTTTGTTTGTTTGTTTATTTATTTATTTTATTAGATTTTTATACCGCCCTTCTCCTACTGGACTCAGTTGCAAAAACAAGGAGGAGTTGTTGACAAAACATAGAGCCAATAAATATCAGAGCCAAAATGTTAGAATTAAACACATACACCGTCAAAAACAATTAGTTTTATTCAATATTTTGCAGTAAATTTATTACTATTTTTTAGGATAAATTGATGCATGAAGCTAGAGTCTGCATGCTTTTTTCCCCATCTTTTTGTAAATTGTAACCTTTTATGAGTGATTCAGGAATGCTATACTGTACCTGTGAACCAAGAAAATTTAGAATTTGCTGTGTTATAGAATAAGAAAGAACATTCTTTTCTTGTAGTTCAGGTATTTCACCAACCTTTTGCATTCTGTAGGCCGTTTGGATATGTGAACTTTACTTCCCTGAATTCTTAGCAATTGTCATACAGCTGAGGTGTATCCTCATTGCAGAAGATGTTATTACATTTTGCACCCATTTCTGCTCTTAATTTTGTGTGGGGCTGACCTCAGAGCTATTTGCATGTTAACATATTTTTTTATTTCTGTCTCATTCTGTACAGGTTGTTCCATTTGAAGTTTATTTTCCACTGCTTATTTAGTTAGAACCTTATGAGTTCGAAAGCCAGAAGAAATTTGTCAGAATGCAACATCATACAACATCTTTCTGTAATTTGAGTTTCCTGCTTTCCTGCACTGTGGTAGGACTCCATCAAGAAAAGTATCCAGAGAGAAGCTTCTAATCTATGAAGGGCCATGGGCTTTTGGTCTGCTAGCTGTCACCTCTCCTACAAACTCAAGCTATTGATGCTCATTACCCTCTGCGTCTTATTGATAGGCTGGGCTACTTCCACTTACCTGGTGGATATTTTACATGAAACTCCAGCAGCAAAAGGGATGATTGAAAGTTTCAGGAAGCCAACTACTATTAAGGAGGAACAAATGGAGAATTCAAAGAGGAAGGCCAGGCTTATCAAGAAACTACCCACAGCAATACTCCCCTGTCCTTCTTTGTCTCCCTATCTGCGTAAGTCAATTCACATTTTATTCTTTCTGGAAAAAAAAAAGGGGGGGGGGAATTAAGGCCTTGAGCTAATCTCACCCCTCAAGATGGGAGGGGTCTTTTAAAATGAAAATGCTAAATCCCAAAATGTTCTTTTGAACAGGTTAATCATCTTCTGTCTGCTGGTATTATATTACTGTGTCTGATAGAAAGTCTCTTAAGCAGAAGTGGGCAATTAATTTTCTGAAGGGGGTCATAGGAAAAACTGGGAGTGTTGTGGAGGGCCATGACTACCCACTGGCACCTTCCCATCCAACATGGCCATCCCTGCTGCTACACTGATGCCCCCCCTCCCCCCAAGCCACTGATGCCAGGTGTCCAAAGCCACAAATACTACTGGTTAGACCGGGTCTGCCAATAGGCCAGGTCTGGCTCATGGATTGTAAAATACCCAAGTCTGTTTTTAAGGATTATTTAAATACTTGGGTCATATAGCAAAGCTGCTATTGTTGGATCTTAAATTCCATAATTAACATGACCCAAGGCAATGTTAAGACTTTTTAATATTTGTGTTACTTCCAGTAAAATGTCAGGAAATTCCAACATTTCCTCCATGATCTAAATATTTTTTTTAAAAAAAATATTTATTTGAATTTATTAGCTCCCAAATAGACATTCCACCTATTTATTTCAACTAGCTGGGCTGGCTTGAGTTAAATTTTAAATTGATTTTAAATTGGGTTGTTTTAATTTACGGCCAAAATATCTAATTATTTTAAATTGTTTTTAAATTTTATATGTCCTGTTTTTTACTTTGGCTGTTCACCGCCCTGAGTCCTATTTGGAGAAGGGCGGTATAGAAATTGAAACAAATAAATAAATAAAATAAAAATAAATAAATATTAAAAAGCAACTACTATTCTAATTTAGCAATGTATGGATATCGCTTTAGTAAAAAATTGTAAACTTCACATATTCTGTTGCTTTTGCAGTTTTTTCTTTTGGATTTGAATTATAAAATGCTAGTGTGGAATGAAATTTATGCCCCATTTTAAGTATAATAGTAGGAATTAAGAAGCAAAACCCCCAAGAACATAGGGGTGGGATATCATATTGTAGCTATTTATTTATTTATTTAGAAATGCTTGTAGCTTTCCTCTATCCTGAAAGATTCAGGGCAATGAACCACAAAATATATTGACAAAAATACAGCAACAATAAAAACAGTACAGTTCAACCATAAAAATGCAGGTGAATGACACCTATAGCCGATGGAAAATTCATATTTAAACAGCTAGTGAAATGCAAGAAGGAACAGGGCCAAATGCACCCCTGCAGGAATCATTTATCAAAGTATGTGGCAGTACCACAGAGAAAGCCCATTAGCCTGTTACCCTGCACATTTCACGTGTGTTGTTCATCCTTCCAGTAGTCTGGCTGCTATATTTTTTTGCTGCTTGACTCACATAAACTATTTTTGCAGCAGCCGAGCAAAATGATGATCATCATATGTGTTACTGTTGCCAGAACATTGTTGGCCAGCTGGAGTTTTAATTGACACACATTCTGTATCTGAGCAATGTACCTGGTCCATCTTCTGCTTGATTGGGGAGCCTGTGGTTAGTTTCCATTTATAGCTCATCTTTATTCAAAGATCCTAAAACCCTGTGCATAAACCTTTCCTAATTTATCCTCTGAAAAACAACCCTGTGAGTTCACTGAATGGAAATGGCTCAAAGTCAATGTGCTTTATGGTCAAATGAGAAGATGAAACCCCCTCTTCTTGATCTAACTTGAGTACCTTAGCCATTGCAGGGCATTTGCTCTTAAAAGACTGCACTGTGCAATATATTGCATGAAGAACATTAAAATTTAGTGCACTTCATCAACCTAGACAATGACATGTATTACAGTAAATTCAGCAATTATGATTTGGAAACCATCTTACTTACTACCCATTAGCCAGGGTGCTATGATTTGCTCAACAGGCTGTGCTCCAAAGAAGTCAAGTTCTAGCAAAAATGTAAAGCCAATCACTGCCTACCCCATTCTGTCCCCAGCAAAATTGTGGGTAGCTTACCAGCAGTGCCAATTGTTTATGTGGCATTTATTGTAATGGAGCTGAATTTCAAAAACTGGAAAATTGGATTCTGTAACCATAGGAACTGACCAACAAACGACCTTTCCTTCGCAGGAGGACTTTAAGCAGAGGTTGGACAGCCATTTTTCAGATAGTAATATTGGGCAAAGTTTCAGACTAGAAGATCTCCAGCCCTTTCCCACCCCTTACAGTCTGTGGTTCTATCATCCCCAGTCACTTCCAGGGGCTCTAAAGTCTTACTGTAGTGAGAGTTGTGAACATCAGGCTTGCCTTTTCCCATAGGAGGCCCCAGCAAGCTCATTTTCAGAGCATCTCTCACTCTGGAAGAACTGCAAAAAGAGAATCCTTCGGTAGCCAAAGGGCGCCATAGGCCAAAAGATTGCACAGCTCAGCAACGGGTGGCTATATTGATTCCACACCGCAATCGAGAGAAGCATCTGCTGTACCTGTTGGAGAATCTTCATCCATTCTTGCAGAGACAGCAGCTGGATTATGGCCTTTATGTCATCCACCAGGTGAGTCCATATAGAGTGAGAAAAGCAAAAGCCTCCCTCAAATCAAGTAACTTCTGGTGACTTCATGGACATGTTCAGACAGTTTGTTTGGTAACAATATGGAAATGGTTTGCATTCTTTGGTGATGGATTTTTAAAATGTAATTTAATTTTTTATTGTTTGGCTTTCCAGACTAACCTGAAGTTATTTTCTGGTAATCTCCCACCCGGGGTGGATTCTACTTACCTTTACTACCACTTCGCAGCGGGGCTGCTCTCTTCTGCACATGCGCAGAAGCGTTTTGATGATGTCGGGGTCAGTGGGCGGAGCCTCCCGCCAGTTTTACTACTGGTTCTATAGAATGGTGCGAACTGGGGGCAATCCACCACTGTCTCCCACCCAATACTAACTAGGTCTGACCCTGTTTGTTCAATCAAGAACTGAATGCTACTAATGCCCAGAGATATTTTTAGTGCCCTTTGCTTATTGTTTTTGACTGTGTAATTTTTTTTCAATTAACTAGTAATATATTGGTTCAGGGAAGTCAAATATTATTTCTATAGCTCCATTTACAAAACCAACCCAGAGTGTTACCAGTCCTGAGATGTCTTTGTATGTGTCTGTATTAAGTTTATTTTGTCTTTTGCTGCAAGAGCTTAAAGCAGATTGAACACATTAAACAGAGGAGGTGGCAAATTAAGTTTATGCACCATTGGTAGAGTATTATTGTTTTCTAAGTTGCAAGCCCTAAATGTATATTGTCTTCATTGCCCGTTTGCATCCTGCTCATGGTTTGAGGTCTGACTTCTTTTGCTATAGCTATCAATTCTTGCGCTCATTTTTTTTAAAGTTTGAAACTTTTTTCTTTTGAGTAAAAGTTCTCAGTCTATGAAAGCAAAAGCATTACAGCCCAAGAAGCAATGTACATTTATTCATTAATGTATTTATGGCCAATGTTTTGATGTTGGAGAACTCTTATCAATAAAGAGCTGTTAGTTCAATTTCAAAAATACTAAAGTAAAATCCAGAGTTAGGACATCTGATTTCTCACCACCATATGTGGCTTGCTAAGAACAAACCCTTTCTTACCATACAGCAAGAGACAAATAAATTGGGTATCATGATTTGCACCCTAAACTTACAAGAACAAATTTTCACATTGGATGGCATAAAAATATAACACAGAAAGAAAGAAAGCATCCACTAAGCTTTGTTTGTTCAGTCATTTTTATTGAAAGAGGAGCCAAATGGAAATGATCAAGCAATGCACCAGTGCATTTAATAGTTCTTGGGATACCAGAATTAGCACGTACTTGGGTTATAAAGTGATACAAAACAGACTCTGGCACTCAAGCATTGATGCTCTGGGTGTATTCTCTATGAAGCCATTCAGTTGGAAAATTTGAAGCAAAAGACATGGTTGCTTTAAGAGGTCCCTTGAAGCATGGTGTCCACTAAGTCATTTTGGAGAAGAGAACGTTGGTTCAAGGGAAGACATTTCTTTTTTTGGATCTTCCAGGATCTTGCCTCAGGTGCTATAACTTTATCATCAATGATAAATGAAGAAGACCCTGTAGTTAAGTAGAAAAGACACCCGGTTAATATGAATAAAAAGTAGGAACAGTCCCAAGTAAGGTTAGGAATAGCCTTTGCTTCAGTGGTGAAATCCAATTTTTTTTTTACTATCAGTTCTGTGGGCGTGGCTTGGTGGGTATGGCGTGGCTTGGTGGGCGTGGCAGGGGAAAGATACTGCAAAATCTTCATTCCCATCCCACTCTGGGGCCAGCCAAAGGTGGTATTTGCTGGTTCTCCGAACTAGTCAAAATTTCCGCTACCAGTTCTCTGAACTGCTCAAAAATTCTGCTACCGGTTCTCCAGAACCTGTTGGAATCTACTGGATTTCATCCCTGCTTTGCTTGCTAAGTGCTTTTTCTAAGGCAACTTGAAGCTTTCCAGCTAGCGCTACCATTATTCATGGACAGGATGGTAGAAGTGTTGCCAAAACAATACTCTGGCAGTTTGGAAAAAACTGGCCTAAGGCAGCAATTATGTTCAGAATTGTGTCTGAAACTTTCCTTTAGGGACTGCTCTCCTGTTCCTGTCTCTGCTTTTGTGGCTAGGGAAAACAATTCTCTGTATTAATACTTGCAGATTTTTTCCCTGGGATTGCAGTATCATCTATGGCCCATGATGCTCCATCCAGGGAGATGAAAATGGGAACAGGGTTTCTTTTTTAAAAAAAGCAAAAGGAGCTGACAATATGGCATTAATATGCCATACTTTGATTTTATAAAATCAATTAACTTTGAAAAAAGTTTGAGGAGACTTTACACCTTTCTGTTGTGATCCTCCAGCAGCCTGCAGAGCTGGCAGTGGAGTCAGACAGTGGGAGGCTGGGGAAGAACATGGGCCAGTCCTAGAGTCTGGGGAAAGCTTGGACGAGGGCTCTGCGTCAGAGGCAGAGATGGGCCCAGGGCCATCTGGGAGTGATGCACGGACTCCAGAGCTTCCAGATTCAGACATCAGAGAGGCAGAGGAACAGGAGGAGCCTGTTCCTAGTGCTTGCATGCGCAGAGCTGCCAGAAGGCAAGAACAGTTAAAACTAAAGGGACAACTCGGTAGTAAGGCCTGGAGATGATTGGCCCCTCTCAAAAGGCTTAAAAGAGGAGCAAAGGCACGTGGACCTTTTGCAGGAAAGCAATGTTGTTAATTCTGTTCCCAGTTGGCATCTCTGTTTGATTCTGGACTCCGTGTGGCTTTGCCAAGTAGGTCTTCGGCAGTGTGTCAAGGGAGATAAAGGTTGGTGATTATCCCGAAGGACTTCTCCCAACTAATTGGGACTCAGCTGTGAATGAACGTGATTCACAGCTGTTGCAATAAAAGAGGTTTTGGGGACTACTCGTGTGTTTTAATGTCTCAGGAACCCTAGACCACAACACTTTCTTCATTTCCTGTTTAGTTGCTGATGGCTCTACAGAAGGTCTCTGAATTCTCTTCTGAGTTTCTGCATTCATAAGAATGTATGGGTGCTTGCCAGAGCTGTAGGCCTTTAAGTTGAGAATGAAATTTACCTTAAAAATATAAGGTAGAATTCCATTTGAAAATAATAGTTTCAGAAAACTAAGAGTAGCACGACAATATATTATCAGTTCATGTGTTTTTTAAATGTTCATCTACAATTGTAAAATAAAAGAAAACTAACAGTCTATTTTTAAAACTTAAATTAGAAGATTGAAGCTGCGGTTCTAAACATTAATGAATAGTTTCCACTTGAGCATGGTGGAATTAATTTCTCGATACGTATGACCATTCAGGAAAGATATTTAAAGTTTATTCTTAAACATTAATTTGGAATTGAAATTGTAATATTGGTCATAAATGTATATTTTACAAATATTAAATAATTATGCGATACTACAATTTTTTATGCTTGATAATTCTGGGATGAGAATATAACGTTTAGGTAAAGTATATTTATAGTGTTAGGTAATCTTGGAATTGCTAGTATCATGTAATGATCTGGAGACTTAAATTGAAATGTTCAACATGACACAGGATATCAGTTGATAATCGTGGCAAAATATTTAATTGACAGATTAACTGGTCCACCAGTGAAGTCCTGTGAGTATAGTTCAACCTTCCCACTGTGGGGGCTCTCCAAATATGCTACCATATGGCTACTGGCCTTGTTGGTGGGAATTATGGGAGAATTGAACACATCTGTGGTTATTGGATTAGACAAGCTGTTAAAGTTTATGCGTGCATTTGATCCAAGGCTTTTATGCTCATCTCCCTGAATTAAGAGGATGGAAATGTGCATAATCTGTTTATTTACTGATGTTATATATTGTGTTTTTTCCCCAAGTATACAAATTGTTTCATAATCTGAAATAATAGATTGCAAGCCAAGAGACATGGCACAAAAGAAAAAAAGAAGGAGGGAAGAGGAAAAGAAAATAGACAGATTCAGTTCTCTTGTCGTGTCAAGAGAGCATAAAATGGCTGGCCTCAAATTTTACTGATCTTAGCCCAGTTGATTAATACTGGGAACTTGAATCCCAGGTCCCCAGATTATGGGAAGGCTGCCAACTCCAGCAGGGAGTCATAAAAAATGGAAGCAGAGAAATATATGGTTATATTGAGAAACAGCTGGTAGAGGAGAAGTTCTCAGGCTGAGAGTTTCTGTATTTAAGAAATGCCTTGACTGCTTTACTGTTTAATCTTTTCTATCTCATATCTAACACATATCTATACAGACTTCTTAGAACCTTAGCCTTATTTGACCTGGGTCTGCTTGCCCCTTGGATTTTGGCTGTGGGTAAACATTCTGACCCCTTTGAATTGGGATTTTATCAAACACTAGAATCTTATCCAACAGGTTTATAATCTGAGTTGGTTATTCGTTCAATTTATATGGTCACCATCTCTTCAGGATGATTCTTAGCAGCTAACTGCAGTTGAAAACCAAGAAAATGCACTACCTGAGTTTCTTCCCCAAATTCCCAAAACTTTCACCTTAGACTGTCTACTGTAGACCTCACCCCATTCCTAAGAGGTCTGTAAGGGCCGTGCATAAGCGCACCAGCGTGCCAACCGTCCCTGTCCTAGTGTTTTTTTTAATTCATATACTTTTCATGTATTTATAATTATGCTTACACTTGTATCTGTCATAAAATACATGCTTGATGAAATAAATAAAAAATAAACACAATAATAAATACATAATCGGTCACCAGTATAAAACCCCAAACCCCCATTTACATAGCCATCCCATGGGCTCTGCTACATGTTCCAACCCTTATGCTTGGTGATGTCTTCAAGGCCTTACAAAAGATCAGTAGGGTCAGGATCAATCTGACTAAGACATTGCAACCTCAGACAGAAAGAGATCTTCTGGCAGATTTGAGAGGAAGAGTCAAATAGAAATAGGTCCAGCTGCCCTGGGTTTTGTTGGAGGCAGCCAGGAGAAATAGAGGTGTCAGCCTCCGCCTTTTCTGCTTTGGCTGCCATAGTAACGGGAGGGGGGAGAGCTAGGTAGCATGGGGGGGGGGAAAGAGTGCTGGAGGAAAACGAAACCGATAGTTAACCCACCGGACTGTATCTTTGAAGCTGCCGTCGGGCCAACTGTCGTGGCATTCCTGATTGATGACGCTGCCAGACGTGTGCTTCCACCTGACCCCTGGGAGACCTTTGGATTGGATGATTTACGGTGGACAGTGGGAGGGGATGCTTTCTATATGCAATTTTCGCGCGTATTGCCTTAGATTCTGCTTTCCTTTGGTTGCATTCACTTCATCTTCTAGTAAAAGTACCTTTCTCTATAAACAATGGAGTTTGAGTCATTCTTTCCTGGACTTTGAAGGAAGCACACCTGACAAGAGGTCTTCGTTGTATACCCATGCAGGGTGTTGATTGCCTTGACTTTTGAAGGACACTGTGAGAGTGCTTGATGTAGATAGAATAAGCTGATGTATATTTATTGTTTGTAGCAGAGGTGGGTTTCAGCAGGTTCTGACCAGTTCTGGAAAACTGGTAGCGGAAAGTTTGAGTAGTTTGGAGAACCGGTAGTAAAAATTCTGACTGGTCCCGTCCCATCTATTCTCTGCCTCCTAAGTCCCAGCTGATCGGGAGGAAATGGGGATTTTGCAGTAACCTTCCCCTGGATTGGAGAGGGAATGGAGATTTTACAGTATCCTTCCCCTGCCATGCCCACCAAGCCACGCCCACCAAGCCACGCTCACAGAACCGGTAGTAAAAATTTTTGAAACCCACCACTGGTTTGTAGGCTGATCTTTATTTATTGTTTGCAGGCTGGCAATGCCAAGTTTAACAGAGCAAAACTTCTAAATGTGGGATACCTGGAGGCCCTGAAGGAAGAGAACTGGGATTGTTTTATTTTCCATGATGTGGACTTGCTGCCAGAGAACGACTTCAACATTTATGTATGCGGCAGTCAGCCAAAACACTTGGTAGTGGGGAGAAACAGCACAGGTTACAGGTAAGAAATAATGTGTTACTAAATGTGTTTTTATGTAATTCAATATATCTATTGAGTTTTATTTTTGACCCTGGTTTGCTTGGCTTTGAAGTAACAAATCTTGCTGTAGCTAAATTTACTAAATGTCACTAGTTCTCTGAATTACTAGTATTGTCCAAGTTGAATCAATGTAGAAATTAGTGACCTAAAATGAGGATTTTCCAATTTCATGCAAACGTCTAGATGCCCCAAACTGTATATTGATTTAATGGATTGCAAGAATAACCTTGACAGATAAGAGGAAGAACTGCAACCTAGATAATGGTTTGATTAGAGATATCCAAAGTCCAAAGTCTTTTGGACTCAGAAATGGTAGTGGAGAAAGTGTCTGTGAGACATAATGGTGGAGGAAGAGGAAACTGCTTTCAGACTTCCAAAATTATATTACCATAATCTTACTATAGAGGTAATATTATGGATAGTATTGTTTTTCTGGTCTGGACTACCTTGGAGGTCTGACAATTTCATGGAATCCTTATATTTTTAACTGAAGACTAGTTAATAAAAATATATATAAGTAATGAATAACAATTCCATAATGCATTGAGGAAAAAAGTTTTTGCAAAAAATTTCAGGTAGATAAAAATAAATAATAAAACTCTTCACTTTTGCCATACACAAAAAGCCTTACTTAAGTAGATGTCTTAAGATAATGCCTGGAATCTGCCCAAATGGGCAAAATTTTGGTTCTTTTCAGGTTTTTTTTACTTTATCTATAATCGTATCTAGCATGACACTCGAAGAAGCCTTAATGACTCACATCTCATTTGTTAGCTCGTGTAAGATTTTCTGTTGTTCACCTATTATTATTTTAGCCCTTATACTTAAGTAAACAATAAGTTTTCTTTTTTTTTTTACTTTCAATCAAATAAGTGCAGTACATTCATTTTTAGTAATGAAGGTATTTGAAGCTAATGAAGATGCTGAAGACTTTAAGTGGAAGAATATAATTTTCTCATGACTACCATAAATGAAAAACTTCTTTTGTAAACATCTTCTCCAGCATTTAGAAGAATAAATAGGACACATGTATAGTAATCTAACCAAGGTAAAATTCCAGCAAAGTGTAATCTTCCACTGAGGCTCTTGCCTTGAATTAGAAGTAAATCCACTTAATGTCTGCCATTTTGTCTCCTTTATAGTTTTACCAAAATCAGTATTCCAAACTTCCTTTAATCTTAGGGATGAATCTCCCTTTTCTAATTGCAATGATTAATTTTGTACCATCAAATCAGTGTGGACTCTTAACCATATAGATAGATTTTTGTAAAATAATCTGTCCCTAACTTGGCCCTTGAGCTCTTCCGAGGCACCCCCATTACCACTGTTAAGCCTACCCAGGTTGTTTCTGGCTGTCCTCTTCTCTTTTTTTCCACCTTTCCCAAGCTCACAGCCTTCTCCTGAGACCTTTGCATAATGTGTCTTGAGTAGGGCAGTTTGAGCCTAGTTATTCATACCTCAGGTGTGAATTCTAGATCCATTTGTTTGTTTTCTTGCCTGTAATGGTTTTCTCAGGAATCTTTTCTATCACTAAAGTTCAAAAGAATCAATGCTTTTTCTATCCTACTTCTTAAAAGTCCAATTTTCACTTTCACCAGTGTTGCAGGGAAAATAATTGCTTGCACTGTTCTCATCTTTGTTAAACATACACACATTAGAACATCTGAATATGTTTTCCAAGACCTTCATGGCTGCCCTTTCAAGCGCTAGATACTGGTATATTTTTTGACTACTTGTTCCTTTACTGTTGATGGTTGATCCTAAAAGCAGAAACTATAATGTTTATCAGTTACATCTTTTCATTGTCAATTACAAGGCTATTATCTGATCTTTGTAATTGTAGTCCCATTTTTTCCATTGTGGTCCTTGACTTTTATTACTAGAGCTTTCAGATCCTTGCTTTTTTAGTTTCCTGCAGTGGTGGGATTCTACCGGTTCGGGAGAACCGTTAGGTCTGACTTTCAGCCGTGAGCGAACCGGTTCTCTCTTTCTTTGAAATGGGCCCGCCCACCCGCCCCTGCGTTATACTCACCTATATTTCTGCTTCCAAAGCCCAGCTCATCAGGGCGGCAAAATGGGTTGCCACTCCTCAGCTGTTTTCCTTGCTCTCAGCAATGCAGAAGTTCAATTTTTTGCAAACTGCATGCACAGTGCATGTCTAGCGCGAGCTCTCTCAGCAATCGGGTTGTTAAACCGGTAGGATCCCACCACTGGCTCCCTAAGTAATACCATCACCATAACACACTTTGTTGATGTATCTTCCTCTAATTTTAAAAACACGTGTTTTCTTTCAAATTCCTTTAATATATTTTCAGCGTTTAGATTGAATAAATAAGTGGAGAGTATACAGTCATCTCTCACTCTTTTGCCAGCCTGGACCCTGCCTTTCTCACCATGTTATTTCCAGAATGTGACTTCCTAACCTCTGCATAGGCGTCAACATTTTTAACATTATTCCTTTTAATTGTTTCAAATAGTTAAATATGAATTTTCTAAAAGTGATATAA
This sequence comes from Pantherophis guttatus, assembly GCF_059756535.1. Taxonomy (NCBI): domain Eukaryota; kingdom Metazoa; phylum Chordata; class Lepidosauria; order Squamata; family Colubridae; genus Pantherophis; species Pantherophis guttatus. The sequence continues at coordinate 27,609,579 of NC_142067.1, forward strand.
TTTTGGATGTGCTCACCCCTGGATTCCTGAAAGGGAAAAAAAAAAATATTCTGGATTTCACAATTAGATAGTAACCACTTAGTTAACCACTTTCTAAAAGGTGAGAAGCATTTGGCAGCATTTATAGCATCTGTTTCTACCTGGGATTCAGGGATTCAGGGAGATTCAATTGCAGGCCAATGTAATTCAGGTGGCAACTTTTTTTAACAAAGGAGGGGAAAGTGCCGGGTCATCTGAGCTTCCTGTCTTCTGATCCATTGCTGCCACCTACTGCTCTATGATGGTGTTTGTAATAAAGTATGGCTTAAATTTTTACTTGTTCCATTTTGTTTTAAAATAATACACATATTATTATGTTCTATATTGGCCAGAACAGAACGATGGACAGATCCCACATCCCCTGTCTTGTACTTTGACATTCACTACTCTGTTTCACTTTGTATGGTAGGGCTCTAAGAAATACATAGATACTTCTGAATTCAGGTATGAAGAAGACTAGAAAACTCCTAGTTGTTTGCAAAATAGGTTCATCTACTATTCCATGGAACAAATTATGCTGCTTACTGGTCCACCTGTTATTTGTTATTTGTCACTGTTCTAGGCAACTTGGTTGTAATTAATTTTTGAATCTTTTGGGTTAAGCACCAATTTGATGAGGGACATATTTGAACTTTGATGGGTGCACTCATCATTTATCATAATCACCACCCTTCATAATCACTCACGTACTAGAAGATGAGTAGTTGTCAACCTTGCAGCATTTCCACCTCCTGTCATAAAGTTATGGATATGATAGGACCTTGATGGCGAACCTATGGCACACGTGCCACAGGTGGCATGCATAACCATATCAGTGGGCATGATATGTCCACTGGCGCGCATGTGTGTGTTGGCCAACTGATTTTTGGGCCTTCTGGGCCCACCAGAAATAGGGAAACAGTCTGTTTCCTGCCTCCGGAGGTCTGGGTAGTGGTGGTAGGGAAGGCCCGTTTTTCTTTGTCACCTGGCTCCAGATCCTCTCTATGCATCTGGGGAGGGCGAAAACAGCCTTTCCCACTCCCTTGGAGGCCTGAAACGGCCCATTTCCCAATTCCCGGTGGGACAGGAAGTGACATTTTTTGCTGTCCCCAGTCTCCAGAGACTCCTAGAGAGGCTCTGGAGTTGGAGGACAGCAAAAAATGTCACTTCCTGTCCCACCAGGAGTTGGGAAATGGGCCATTTCAGGTCTCCAGAGGGCCTCCAAGGGAGTGGGAAAGGCTGTTTTCACGCTCCCAAATGCATAGAGAGGATCTGGAGCCAGGTGAGAAAGAAAAACGGGACTACCAGGCCATTGTGTGCCAGGAGCAGGGGGAAGGGGGTTGCGTGCACATGCGCAGGGCGGGGCGCATAGAATTATGGATGTGGGCACGCACATGCGCTAACCTCCCTGCCCCCCCCCTCCTGGCACGTGATGGCAAAAAGGTTAGCTATCACTATGATAGGGGTTTCAAGGATCATCTTGGCCAGTCCTCTATAATGTGTAGCAAAAATTTTGTTAGATGGTTGGTTGACTTAATGTGGTAGGCTCATGCGCGTATGCACAACTCCCTTGGAGCTTTGCACACTTCAGTTCACAGGCGAAGCTTTAGTCGGGTGAGCAGTGGGCACTTGCGCCTGTGTGTGAAGCTCCATTCGCACGAGCTAAGGGTGCTTAAGCGAAGGGGACTTGTGCTCATGTGCAAAGCTCCATTTGTGCGAACGAAGCTTTGTATGTGAGCACAAAGGCTCATGCTAGTGGAGCTTCAAGTGCACAAGCATGCATGTTTGCCCATCACTCGTGTGGCCTGGTTTTGAACAGGTTGCAGTCCGGTGTTTGGGGACCCCTACTTTAGAAGAATGTTTTGTTTTGGGAAAGGAGCACTCACTATAATCCGAACCAGCCCCACAGGGCCTCTATATTACCACAATGGATTAAGCTAACTTGTTAGTATCTGCTGACTTTAAAGAAAGAAAGCCCAACCAGTATCAACTCCTTTACTTTTCCTTTTTCTCTACTTGCTACTGAAGTAGGTAAAGATGCATAATTCTTATACCTTGATTTACATGATTCTCCATTGGACTAGCCATTATTCTAAGTCAAGAGGTACTTTTTAAAATGTTTTAAATTGGTTTGTTATTGTTTTAATTACGGGGCCAAATTTATATATATCCTTTTAATACTATTTTAATGTTTGTAATTTATGTTTTTATTTGGCTGTACACCGCCCTGAGTCCTTAGGGAGAAGGGCGGTATATAAATTGGATATAAATAAAATAAAAAATAAAAAATAATTTTTTTTCAGGGTAGAATGAGTCAGAAGTGAATAAATTGAATCAGATAGACGAACCACCTCCTTGATCCTATGATTTAGTGAAAGTGAATCTCATGCCATATGGAATTAATCAAGGGGCTTCAAAAGGCCCCTTTCCCCAGATTCCCAAAAAGAGAGATAAATTAGATGCAGGTGCTTAGTATATGAGTTTAATCCACCAGTTCAGAATAGGTTCATTATAATCCCAAAGGGTAATGAAGAGACTTGTCATCATTGTCAAAATCAACGTGCAGTGCTAGTTGATGTAGTAAAAGCCCCAAATCTTTGACATACCTTTTTTGGGAAAGCTTAGGAAAATGTATTGCTGGGTATTGCTGCTTTTTTGTGTTTGTTTTAAAACTTGGACTTCTGCAAACTTTCTGTTTTTGATAAATATGTAAATGCCATTTTTTAAAAATAACTTTCCTGCCCCTGCATATGTGTTCATAGGTTGCGTTACCAAGGATACTTTGGCGGTGTAACTGCTCTGACAAGGGAGCAATTTCTGAAGGTGAATGGATTTTCAAACAACTACTGGGGCTGGGGAGGAGAGGACGATGACCTCCGAATCAGGTACATTTCAATCAAATGCAAAGTGGGTGGCACGGATTGTGGGTGATGGAAATCTTTCCTGTGGTATGACTCACATTTTGTTAAGACAATTTATCTTAAGAGAGTCTGGAAACCGAGATCAGAGTTGGCATGCAGGAAGCTTAATCAGAAATAGGAAAGTGTGTCTTGACTTTTTTAAAAACTGGAAGTCCACTCCACTAACTAGGATTGCCGCACTTATATGAAATAATTTTCTTAGCACTGCTTGGCATAACCGCAAACAACCTTCTTGTTACTTGTTTTTTTAATCACCCCTCTGTATTTGGATTATTTCAGGTTTCTTCTTCCATGAAGCAGCAAGAAAGTAATGCTGCCCTCTTAGTGGAAGGTGGGAATCATTCAGCAACAGATAAACAATAATCAAACCATTCAAAATTGTGCCAATGTATGGGAACCTACGATGTAACTGTAGGTCTTAGGCTTGTTCTAGTACCTGTCTGCACATTACCATAATTGCCATTTGCAGAACAATACAACTGCAATGTATCTGCTTTGGGGTTTAACGATACTATTAAGAGACAAATGTTCAAACCAACTTTTAAAAAATAAAAATAACGCTTTGAAGGCTGTCTCTGGCTTTTTGTGCATGTGCTTCTGATGAGCATGGACTATTCATGGGGAGACAACAAGAGACAGCCTTCAGAACAGTTGTGCAAGGCTTCTGAACTACCTGAGCTCTGGTAGTCCAACCAGAAGGATCTCATAGACCTAGATGAAAAAACAAAGGAATGTAAGAGTAGAGTTCCAGTAAAATGAATAACAATTATAAAATCCTTCTCAGGATCACATCAGAAACATCTGATTTTTCTGATTTTGTTGGCTCTGCTTGTCAGCAAATGTAGCATTTAGAATTGTTTCATTCTGTTTGTCTTTCTTTCCAAAGGTCAACAGAGCTGGGTTTTGCAAGAAGATAAATACTTAGCATTCAGAGGAACAGACAGTGCAGTCCTCATTTTTAAAAGAGACAATGCTAAAGAAGTGCTATGCTAGAATCAAGAATGCTTTGTTTGCTGTGGTCTGTTTTTCATTCTATAAATTGTGATACCAGCCTCTCCTAATCTGGTGCCTTGCAGTGTTTTGAAATTATATCTTCCAAAATTGCCTCAACGTATCTATATAATACTTGTCTCGCAAACACTGGACTAGATAAGGACGCTTCCATCATCCTCTTTTAGTCAATCCATTCCGAGTTAATTTGCAAACGATCAGTATTCCTGAAATTAATCCAAAGTCTTGGCCATTGAATCTTCCTGCTCAATGTAGCAGTCGATTTTGAAACATCCTCCACAGAGAGTTATCCAATCTGTTTGACAGTGTCAGTGACAAGAAGCAAAACATCTCCCTGTGGAGATGGTTCTGTTCTCAAACATCTGGTCTCTGTTATATTTTTTCTGTACAATCAGCGGCAGTCTTCCTTCCTGCATTCTCTCTCCTGTAGCCAGGAATAGTTAAGGACAAGACCATGATGTTCATACAGGTAGTCCTTGAGTTAAGACCAGAATTGGGACCAATATTTTTGCTGCTAAGCAAGGTAGTGTTAAGCAAATCACAAACATACATAATTCTCCTTCTCCTCCTCCTCCTATTTTTCCTATAACAGCAACACGTGAAGTAAGTTGGGCAGAGAGAATGTGATTGGCCCAAAGTCACCAAGCCACTTTTCATGCCTAAAGTGGGATCAAAACTATAAATCAGTTCCTGGTTTCTAGGCCAGCACTTTAACCACTACACCAAACTGGCTCTCTGTCACTGTAATTAAGAACTATAAAACAGTGGCTACAATCCTCAACTCTTGTAGATGTCACATGATGAATCCTATGGTTAATGATCAAAAGCCCCTGTGAAGCCTAATAGGGTCACAAAGACTGCCCTTCCCCACTCAGGTCATCCACAGCAGCAATCGATGCAGTAATATATGATGATATATTCACTGGCTTCTTTCAACTGAGCCCCAACTACAGACTTTTCACCATCCCTTATGGTCATAGTGTAGGCTTCAGCATAGGCTTTTGCTAATGATTGGTTCACTTCCTTGTTTTGTTTTCCCCCCCATTGCTTTAGGCAGGTAAAGATGGTTGGCAGGTAAATAACATCTAGTATGGCAACAAGTCTCAGTCACTTGTGATAAGCTAAGAAAACATAATGCCTGCCCAGATTTCAGGACTTATTGGCCATGTTAGATAAAATGTGCAGGAACAATTTCAATGATTAATTATTTATATATGCGGTCTATTTTGCTTTTCCTCTAGGACCTGAAGGTGGCATGCATAGCATTCCTGCCTTCAGTTCTTCCCATAGCTTTGCAGAGTGAAATGGGATAAGAGGTAGTAACAGGGTGTGGCTATTATGGTTAAAATGGCCTTGAACCTGAGTTTCCTATGTTCTAGCCCAGTACCTATTCCATCACACCACAATGTAATATGAATTATTCTGCTCACTATTGGCAGTATTACATATATTGCACATGGTTGCTACTTCTAGGGAAAAGCGGTTTCAAAGGCAAATTTAAAAGGCAGAAAAGTAACATGCATGTGAACAATTTTCCCTGCTCTGTTTTCCATTCTTTACAGGCCTCTTCTTTCATTTTGTTAAGAATAAAAACTCATCTGGAATCCTGAAAAACAGAAAATCAGCTGCAGAGTGAAGTGCAGGAACAAATTAATAGGCAGTTTTCTCTATTTCACATCCCACTCAAGCTATTTCACTTTAGAAGCTGCAGCAATTGGAGAATTAAGATTAGGAAAGGCAGTTCTGAAATAGATCAAAAACTCATCTAGTTCAGGAATTTATTTCCAAGTTGACAAGTATATAAATAGTTGCATTATCCTACTTATATATCCCAGTGATTAGTACAAAGTACCTGATTAGTAGTTGTGATCAATAGCCTTATCCTCTATTATTTTAATGTTATTAAAACTCTCTGCTTTAATTGCCATCCCTAGCAATGTATTCCACGGATTACAAATTCTTTATCTACCTTCACAAATTTCCCATAATTCAGCTTCCTTGAACATTGGTTGGGGTGCACCGAGGGAGAAAACTTTGATCTTATCTACCACTTCATCAGCATGAATTTTTTGTATATAATTCAGCTGTGCAAATTTGGTATTTGACTCAGAAGAGGTACTTTGGAGCACAAATGCATCATCTAGAACTCATTAAAGCGGTTGTATATTTCCAAGATCACTTGGCTGCTGTGAACGCTTCCCCAAAGCAGCATGATTCTGGAAAAAGGCATTATTTTAATGAATTACAGCTAGATTCAAGGCTTGTATTCCTGTGTATTCTGATACACTCTTCCAAATTAAACATGTAGTATTAGTCTTAATATGCAATTGCAGCTTGTACTAAGATTGTCCTTCCCTGAAGCAAAATTTTATTATTTTCATCCATTAATCCAGAAAAGTGCCATAGGATTTTTCTGCCTTCAATATAGGACTTTTGGAGAGAAGGAAGTGGGATTCATGAAAATTGTGCTGTTTCCACTTTTCAGTGGCAGTTTATGTAGTGCTCATTCTGTGCTTGCTGCATTCTCATTCATATAGCATTATAGTTAGATTTAAGGGAAGTAAAATGTGCAATTTGAGAAACAGCCTTTATTCTAGAGCTGTGTTGGCGAACCTATGGCACTAGTGCCGGAAGTGGCACGCAGAGCCATTTCTCCGGGCACGAGGAGCCATCGCCCGTTGTTCTTCTGAGTTCCGGTATGCCGGCCATCTGGTTTTCATGTGCATGGGCATGCCGGAAATTGGAAGAGCAGCTGCCCATTGCACATAAGCACTCCAGGAAAGCGATCTTTCTGTTTCCAGAGTGCACATGCGCACCGGCCAGCTGGTCTGGTTTCTGGCGCGCATGCAAAGACCAGCAACTGGCACGTGTGCCAAAAGACGCAGAGAGGGAATCCTGGCGGTCACTTCCTAAGGGAACAGAACAAGGTAAGCCAGGGATTCCCTCCCTCCCTGCCTGCACAAGCTACTTGCGCGGTCCCAAGCCATCCGGACCACCGGTGGACCAGCAGCCGGTGAGGGCGGGGTGGTGGTCGGCTGCCTGCTCAGATGACCCCATGGCCGCCATCAAAGCGGGCCGAGACGCCCCTCTTGGCTCGCTTCACCAGCTCCGTGGGTCGCTTGGGATGTGTTTTTCCTGCGCAGCCGCACCGCCCCAGAAGAGCAGCAGCAACGGTTGCAGCTGCAGGGAGAAGGGAAGAGTGACCAGCTGGCTCAGGTGCACGGGGCAGTATTTGCTGGCAAGGTGGGCAGCTGCTCAGCCCGTGGCTCCTTTCCTGGCATATGGCCAGAGAGCCTGGCTCAGCTGGCAGCACAACAGTGGGGGTCGGGTGGGGGTACGCGCTACCTGTGGTTGGGCCCATCGCTCAACCCCTACCACTCCTGCTGCCACCCAAACCCATTGTTGGGTTCAGGGTCGCAGCAGAACGAGCAGCCAAAGCCTGTCTCTGCTGGCGCGCCTGCCTCTCCTCCCCTTTCTTGGAAGAAGAACTGTTTGCCGGCCCTGGGCACCCGAGAGAAGCGCTGGGTGGCTATTTTGAAAGGGGCGGGAGCGGTTTATGCAAGCCTGAGCCTCCTCGATCGGGGCGCCTCCCTGGGAATTGCTGCCCAGCCTGGCCTGGATGTTTGGAAAAACAGTACACTGCTGGAAGGGGAAGGGGAGAGGAGGGGCATTACCCAGAGGCCAGCTGGCAGATAAAAGCTGCAAGACTCTGCCGTAGTTCTTTCGGGTGAGCCGTCCTCATGCGGCTCTAGGTCCGTGCCCAAACTGGCCCGAAAGTGGCGTGTCACCTCACACCCGTGAGATATCGGCTGCTCTCGCCAGTAACTGAGCCCACAAATTGGCATGGTGGGCTCAGTTACCAGTGAGAGCAGCCACCACCTCGCTCACTCCTTCTCATCCAAACTTCCGGGTGTTGCTCTGGTTCTTTCCGCCATAGCCGCACAGCCTTTTCTTCCAATTCTAGCTATGCCTTGGCATTCACAGCCGCGGCAGCCCAGCACTGCAGTTCCCCTCCCTCCAACCAGCAGCCTCTGCTCGCGTCAAGGAGCTGGCGGCCGGGTGGGAGGAAGGTGACGCGCCACTTTCAGACCAGTCCGGCTGGCGGGTGGGTGAGCAGGCAGCCCACAGGGAAGAGCGCTGCACTGGGTGACACATCTCCCGGGTTGTCGGCTGCATGCGGGGCCCAAGATGAAGGGGTGAGCTTCCCCGGTCAGCACATTGCACTGCCGAGGTGGCAGGGCCGAGAGCGTTGCCACTGGCTTGGGAACAGCTGTCTCGCCAGGGAACGGGCCAGTAACTGGATGTCTTCCGGTAAGAGGCGCGCCAGCCCTCTTGGAAAAAGTGGGGGCACATGCGTGGCGGGTGCACACATGTGCAGTGCGGGTTGCAGGTGGACATGTGCAGTGAGGTGCATGCGCATTAAGAGCATGGTGGGGGGGTCATGTGTGCATGCGCAAATGGGGACCCCATTGCATTATGGGTGCTGGCCCACGAGAGCGCGCATGGGTTCGCGCGCTCGGACTTTTGGCACGCAACGTCAAAAAGGTTCGCCATCGCTGTTCTAGAGGTTCTCTTCTTTTCAGGACTGGAATGTTGAGTTCATGTTCATGGTTGCTTTCATGTGTGCTTTCCTAGTCATTATCAGCAAGCACAATGGCCAGGTAGCTCTCCATCTTATTCTCTATTCTACCATAATGCTTGCACTTCACAACTTGTCATTACTCACAAATTGTCACATTTTTGTTTTCAGGGTTGAAATGCAGAAAATGAAGATAATCCGACCTTCCCCCAGTATAGCCAAGTACACTATGATCTTTCATACCAGAGACCAAGGCAATGAGGCAAATGGCCAGAGGTGAGTTAAGCAAACGGTGTCTATGAAGCAAATTCCATTGAAGGGTATAATTGGTGATGGAAAAAATTAGACTGTGGACTGTGTTCCTGATAGATACAGTATGTTTGGGAGACACTGTGTATATCTGAAAATGGATGGATTGAAAACAAAATTGCTTATTATACAGCCTCTTGAGGTGCATTTTAACTATGTATTTTAATATGACTTAATATGACCTATTTTTTCTCTTTCCCTCCTACCTCCCAACATTAAAATCTCCTCAGAATGAATCTCTTGCGTCAGGTGTCTCAAGTATGGAAGACCGATGGGCTAAATTCGTGCTCCTATAAACTGCTTTCAAAAGAATACAATCTTTTATATACAAATATTACAGTGGATTTTGGAAGGCAAACTTAAGTTTTCATAACCATTTCTTATGGCTAATAAATTTTATTCAAATGGACAAAAAAAAATAATGACTTGAGCTACAGCAGTGAAATATTTCATTTTCTGTTGGTGGATACTCAAGTTCTTTACACATGGAATGTTTTTAAAACTGATAGATTTGTTAGTTACTTTTGAGCTATAAGACAACATTGAAATTAAAGACTTTCTTTGGATAAAAGTAATCCTTTGTAAAGAATTCTACTGAGCATTTTTTTGAAATGAAGAGATATAAGAACAATTCAAGTTAATTTTTCAATGAAGCAAGACTTTTTTTCAATCCAACTTTTTAAAATGTCTTTTTTTCAGTTGAACTGCTCATCATATTCTAAACAGGAGTGATACATAATTTTTTTCTTAAACAAGGAAAAAATAAAACTCTGAATAAAGTTTAACATCTGTTGATCTCAGTTTTCATATTTATCCAAATGTTAGTTTAAGAATGTGAGAATTTACTACTAAAAGAAATTGATTACTCTCTGCTTTTCATTTTTCAAAAGGTAACAGCCAAACATTTGCATAGAGTACACAAGTAGATAAATTGATATTAAAATGATAGCATACACCTTTGCAAGGTTAGGGTGCAGAATGGTCTTAAAATACAGTGATTCTTCTTCAGGAGGGAGGGGAAAGCTGGGAGACAATTAGTGCAACTAATGAATATGAGATCTTAGTACTAAACATACAAACGGTCCTATGGTTAAATGTGAAACCTCATATTTTTTTAAAAAATGAGCAGAAAAATAAATTGTGTTCTAGCTACTCAAAGTCAGATTATTTTTATATTGTCAAGGTGGCTACCACATAAATTTGAAAGGCAAACAATCATTTTCTCAACTGATTTACAAATGGACAGAGGGAAATAGATTCAACATTGGTGCTTTGAACAAACAGCAATCTTGCTTAAATATTTATAGATTTCCTACTCTGCCTTTCTATAGGATGGCTGCTATGATGATTCAGTGAGCTATATATATATATATGAGATATAATACAAGGTAAATCTCCATATCCGTTAATTCCATATGTTTAATATCATAAATACATAAACAGCTATTCTGTCTCATCAGTTTCAGTCTACACAAATATATCAAACTTTTTAAAATAACAGACTCCAATGAAATGTTAAAAAAGCACACAATTGGTTCATTCAAATACTTACACAATGTTTATTAATACTTTTAAATTGATGTTTATTGAAATTCACTAAAATATTTTTAAAATAACACCTTGAATATAATTAAAAATTAGCTTTCTTAAAATATGGGTACAGAAAACTGAATTTTCTAATGAAAAACCTTTCAAAAGGAGACCTATAAGTCAACTCCAAATTCATATATTTCTTGAAAAATTGGAAATAAGTAACATTAATGTAACTTTTTAAAGTATTTGCTATGCAGAAGACTTGTGCAAGTTAGAAAAGAGCAAAGGATTCAGCAGATATTTTGATATTGTTTATAGACAAATTTGTTACTGGTACTTGACAATTCCTATAGCAGAACTATAGCTTCTAGCTCCTGACGGTTTACTGCAGAACAAGATAGGATAATTTATATGTTGCTAATGTCAATGAAGCAAAATCAATCTACCCCAGATATGGTTTCTTTAGTACCCTGTATTAGGCTTCTGCTTAATTTGGTCAAATGCATGCAAAAGTAATGTTCTCTTTCCCCTCCTTGCATTCCTGATGAGTTTAGCTTATAAAAAGCTCCAGGATTTGAAAGCTTCAGATGTTGCCAAAATCAAGTGTTATTCCTTTTTCTTCTACTTGGAGGTGGTAATGCTGGCGTGGCTCCAATATCTACCATAATGTGTGTATAAAGATGTTTTTTCTTCTTTTCTAAGAGTTTGAAGACAAGGGAATTTGTTCCATCGTCTTTCCATGTTTGGGAAGTATGCAATTCAGCAGGCCTAGGAAAAGGCAGATTCCAGTTTAGGTAAGCCAGGAATATTTTGCATATAGAAATGCAAATCAAACAATGTTTCATTACTAACTTTTTAGAAAGGCAAAAGGAAATAGTTTCTCCTATTACAAAACAAGCATAGGCAAATGGAAACTTGTTTCTAATATATTTTTAAGAGAAATCTTCGTAAGAGGAAAAATTAATATTAAGGACATACTCTATATCAGAGGTTCTTTATGAATGGAACATTCATTATGCAAAAATATGTCAGAGTTTAAGAAGTAATCTAGGTGAGACCCCAATCATATATAGTCATTTGGGCTAATTAAAAAAAATAAATTATAGCCAGAGAAGCCTGATTTTTGTGAAAAACATTTGTCCTGACTAAGATCTCATTGATGCAACTTGAACTGGGATTACACTCCATGTTCTAATGGAGATGGAGGGGAGTTTCTAGGTCAGATGATACAATTACTAACCACACTGCACTTCTGTTTGGCAGTTCCAATAAAGCCGCAATTCACACTTCCAGAATATGTATTACTGGTACTGTACTTAAATGTATTTGCTCTGGTTGACTGATATTTAGTTAAAATATTTAGCCCTGCCAATGGCTACATTTTTTTTTCAAAATATCAATTGTTTAAAGGAGCCTAGGTAGCCTACAGAACTTACATACAAGTCAATTATATTACTACTTTAGTTATATTTTTAATTTAATGAAAATGTGAACAATAAATTAACAATTATTGAATGTAACATTGCTGCTTAAAATTAATCACCAAAGGTACTCCGGAAGAACCTTATTTCCACCTTCTGAAAGGCCAACAGTCACTGTTGTGTGAGAGGGCAAGCTATTCAAAGTTACGACAGTGATGAAAAAATAACTTAGCAATGGAGTTGCTGGTCCCAATTGTCACAAAGGAAGGACTACCTGTAGTGATCAGCCTCTTGAGCTGTACTGACAAATTTACTGGTAACCAGAGTAGCTTCCTGCAGCATTGATGCAGTATTTACATTGATCTATTACATCAATGCTGCAGGAACTGCTCTGGTTACTCACCACTAACCACAGCGATTCTGTCACTGCATTCTGGATCAACTGCATTAGATGGTTCTACTTCAATTTAAAATGACAGATAGGAATTTGATCTGCAATGTTATACATGAACAATACTTCACATAAGGGAGCGAAAATGATGATTGAATTTGAGTAGAAAAGAAAACAAAAACACATAAATGCAATCACCTTTTTAGATTCAGCAAAGGGCTAGCTGTTTGTCCATAACCCATCATTTTGTAACGTCCAACATGAAGAGGAACCTGAATTATTTTCATTCCTGCTATATGGATCCTTTTTGAAATAAAACATGATAGGAAAATTACTTCCCTCAATAAGAAAACAGGCAAATGTACAATTGAAAAAGTTATGACAACTACTTTTTAGACAGTAAATAATACTTCTCCCTTTTCTGGCTAAAATAAATCTTTTGCTTTAAATATTCCTTACAGTGCTGACCATTTTTCTAGTCTTTTGAGAAGATTTTTTTTTTCTTTCTGAAACTGGTTTTCATGTGTATGTATGGAGTGGTTGGGTGATATTGTCTGTATGAGTGTGTGGACAATTGAAAGCATGCTGTTAATTTTCTCCAAGGGAAATTTTGCAAGAGTGACTGCAAAAGTAAGACTAGTCCTTAAGTGTACCTGATAAAAGGTAGTAGGAGAAGTGCAGCACCAGGAAGGAAATAAGCAGATAAGAATCTTGCTCTTCAGCAAGTCATTTATATTAGTATGTGAGAAAGAAAGCTTATTGTATGTTATTTTAGAAATAAAATGAACAGATCGAATTATGGGTGGTTTTTCATAAGTACAGAATCAAAGTTTGGTTGCGAAATGAGTGGTGAATGATTCAAGAAAAGCATATATAAATATAAATGTGATGCTAATATATAGCTCAACATTGAGCAGAAAGTTAGAAACTATGTACAATGACCGCTTGGTCATTTAATGCATTTATGGAAAAATCTATATGGAACATTTACAGTGGTGGAGATGGAAGCATAGATATACTTTTGTTTACAGATGATGCCATAAACCAAAAAAAACAAATTATATGAAGTAAATGTCAGGTTATAGTATGTAAAATAGAATATGGATATGAAAATTAATGTTTTGAAGACAAAGATTAGTTGAAAATGGAGTTACACATAACGGATGAAAAACTACAGCTAACAGATGATTTCTCATATAGTTTGGTATAATGTTTATTAAAGATGGGAAAAAATGCATCTTACAATGCAAGAGTTTATCACCAATACTTTGACTGAATTCCAGTATGTACAAATTCTTATTTTCTGTGATGTTGTACAATTTGTCTTGGAGCTTGACTCTCCCTGTTTAGATGAAGGAAAAGGGTGCAAAGAACTGCAATTAAAAAATATAGAAGTTCCATGAACGGAACTCAAAATGCAGTTCTTGGAGTAAAAAGCCATTCAATGTATGGCAGGAAAAATACTCAGTTATAATGTGTTTCAGCAGAAAAAAAAACCCAAGGAGGATATCCTTGCAGACTAATAACATCTATGTGTTCCTCAAACTGTTCCTTAGTACTTGCTATGTTTCTGCCTTAAATATGATTTTTTTAAAAAAATATTTTTAAAATTTAGCCTCTAGTATAGGCTGTATTTCTAACGTTGACTTTGGGCCCTATATAGGTCACACAAAGATTCTTAGAAAACAAGTTGATGGCAGCCCAAAGTTTTGTTTTATGGTATATGGAGTATTGTAATTGCTATAAGAGATGCAGTCAATTTTGTTAGGGTACCTATATCCTGATTTTTGAATTTTGAGATTATTCCATTGTTTCACTCTATATCTTTTATAATAAAATGATATACCAAACTACTTAAGCATGTCTGGTACTGATCATACTGAAAATATTATTTCTTGATCATAAAGCACTTTCTAAGGGTAGCCATTTTGTGGTCTTCAAAAGCTTTTGAGAATATTGTAGTTTTTATTATTTTGAGAAATGGTATAAAACAGTCATTTGAAATAAAATGCAGCAAACTTTCAGTGGCTTTCCCTTAAGTTAAGTTACTTAATTTATTAACCTACCCATTTTTTAAATTCTATTAGATGACAATCTAAATTAGACCTTTTGAACTAGCTGAAGGAAAAAGAATTTGATATATTGTGGAAAATAGATTAAATACTGAGTGGATGCATATTAGATTTTCTATAATCTAATAATGTTCCAAAGTGATTGTTAATAATGAAACTATTACAACTGACAGGTATAATTTGGCAGTAGCTGATATGCAGCAGGAATGTCAGAATATGCTTGATAGAATTGTGCTAGAATTGCAGTTTCTTCTGAAAGGCATGGACAAATGACAAAATATAGCGAGTTTACTTTCTTGTGAAAAGCACTTGTTGAAATTGTGCTTATCCTAAAATATTAAGATGCATGGGAAGAATATTTCAATTTCAGGTATGTAACTGTGTAAAATCACACACAGCAAAGAAGTTCTAGCATTTGCATGATTTAAAATGGTCCAAGGACTTAAGTATTTATTACAGTAATAAAGTAAAAACAACAACAATAAAGTTTAACATTTCGTATATTGGATGGTAGCCAGTCTTAATAATTCCGGATTTATTGATGCTAACAAAATCATCATATGGGCACTTAAATTAGATGGAAGCCCTTAACTAAAAGTTAAGGGCTTCCATCACCAAGACAGGTTATTGTATCAGGAACCTATAGAAGTGAAGCAGCACAGTACCTTTTAATTTAAAGTATGGACTGTGATAAAATCACAAAATTCTTAGGTTTTGGTACCGAAGCTAATTTTTCAAAACGTATGTGTACATATGGATAAGCTTGCCAATGAAATATCAGCATGGCTTATTGACTATTGGTTGATTAAAAAACAAAGATACACATGTTTTCGAATACAAATGAGTGTTTTGGGAAAACAGGTAAAAGCTGTTAAAAAAATTATAGTAATTTCCTAGTAAACTAGAATTAATTTTGACACAGTTCCAATTGAATAGCTATTTATTATATTATAATCTAACTGATATGGACTTAGGAAGATAGCAATAACACTTTGACTTATATATCGCTTCACAGTGCTTTACAGACCTCTAAGCGGTTCCAAGATAATTTGAAATGCCAAGATAAATAAGACAATAATATGTGATGATATTCAGATCCATTTCAACCTTTAAAAATAATGTTTATAATATGTTGTAAGTACAAAATGAAGCCTTAGCTTCATTTTTCTTCAAACAATTTTAGGAAGAGCTATAAAATGGCATTATTTGATTGGAGAATACTTTCTACATATATAATATTTGCTAACAATATCTGATGAAAAAAGGATGTCTTTGTTGCTTCTTTAATACCCACAATATTTATCTTGCTTAAAACTTTAATGCTTGAACATACTTAACATTTCAGTAAATAAATACCTTTCTGCAATGTCATCATCTTCATCAAGACGCTCCCAGTATGTGTTTGGAAACCCATTTATCTTCATGTAGTGGTCTGGGGTCAAAGCAGTAACACCACCAAAAACAGATGAATATGGCATGCTGCACAGAAAAATAAACTTAAAGTAATGTGTGTGATTTTATAAGTAAAGACACATGGATTCATCATACAAGCAAATGCATTTGGATACTTTTTCTTTACTCCAGCCCTTTCACACCTGTACAATATATTGCATTAATTAAAATTCTATTGTTGATGCTTTTTGTTGTACTAAACTAGACATGAACATAGGAAAATCAATGTGCTGTAACAGTTAAAATTCTGGACTGGGACCAGAAAGACACATGTTTAAATTCTTAACAGGTGACTTTAGGTCAATTATCACTTTAAGGCAGATATACTTTACAAGCTGTTGTGGTTAAGGTAATATAACAGAAGAGACCTAGAACCCAGAGAAAAGGTAGTTATGCAATAATTAAATTGTGAAAGAATTATTATGGAAACTTCAAGTCTTCAATAAACTTAAAAGCAAATTCTCTAAATAATTCTGAAGTAGATATAAATCCTTTTAGATATATAGGGTTGACATCTAAATAATTATATTCAGTATCAGAGTTTAAAACACAACTAGGTAAATATTTCAGCATCTGAATCATTGCTTGAATGTCAAATAAAATAAGCTAATGCAGTAACTTTTTAAAAATAAGATATTTATGTGCTGCCACACTTAAGTATAATTCCTAAATGTTTAAAATGTTATTCAAAAAATATATAAATTCAATCCAAATGAAAACAGACTTCCTGGACAGAAAATGAAAAGGTTCTGGAATTAATTTTTAAAAAGTGAGAGTGCATATAAATATATGTTTATTCATTATACATTATTAAAATAATGAATTAGTAAATATATTCAATAAACCATATTTGTTCAGATTATTTTATTTCGTATTCTTAGACATTACCGGTAATATAACTTGTCAATAGCAGTGGATAAGTGTTTGGGATAATATTTATCACAGACATAAAGATTATAGTCATTTTCTGGAATAAGATCCATATTATGTAGAAGCAGACAGTCCCAATCATTGTCTTTCATGGCCTCATGGACACCAACATTAAGGAGCTTTGCTCTGTTAAATGGACCAGTTCCAGCCTGGAAATAAAACATGCCACTCAATCAAGTAACATAACAACAATGAAGTCTGACAGCAATGACTCTTCATAACATCTGTATTGTATTCATTTTACAAAAAGCTTCTGATGTGACTGGATGAGTTGTGTTGATATTGGATGGTCAGTAGTTGTGAAAATTGGGTAACTTGTTAGTCCTATATTCATAAAAAAAATAAATTAATGGTTTATCTGTGATTAACATACAATCTGAACACTGGGGAAAGAGGTAGGGAAAAGACACAAAGTAGAAGGAAACTATGTTAGTCTAAGGTAGCAAATAAAAAAAAATAAGCAGTTTTTCTGACTAAATTTCAATAAAGTGCATAAACTTAATGAGCTTCAGCACCCTTTACTAGAAGCATTCAGATGCAAGATAAAGGGGCTAATCAATGAGCAGATAAAATAGAACAGAAAGGAAAATAGGTAATAAAAACAATAAAGGACAATTTGAAACGAGAAAAACCATCCAACACTCGGACAAGACTTTTAGTATCATCAGGACTAAATATATATATATATATATATTTACCTATCCCAGTTTTTTGGGGAGGACTTGATAGGTGGATAAATGCCAAATTTAATCTAAACATCTAGCTAACTATGCAATGAACTATAATAAATAGAATGTATTAAATTCGTATGCTGCCTGACTTCAAGAACTCTGGACTGCTCCAACAATCAGAAATTATAAAAAAATATTAAAAATAAAGCACAATTGAGTCCATCACTGAAATCATTGGTAAAAAGCCAGGTCTTCATGACTCTTCTAAATAACAGAAGAATAGGGTCCATTTGGTTCTCGGATCTTGTACTGCACTAAAGCTATGCATGTAAATTGGATGAGAGTCCATTGTAATATATAGAATCATCACATTTCATTTAATATCTCTAAAATACATGTTTGATTTTCAATTAGATATTTCCCCAAATGCCCTAAAATTAAATAGTAAAACTAACAACTTTCAAATGAGCTATTCTATTCTATTCTATTCTATTCTATTCTATTCTATTCTATTCTATTCTATTCTATTCTATTCTATTCTAAACAGTAAATATAAATGGAACATTATTTCAAAGGAACATCCATACAATGATTTGGATAAGGCTGTAATCAGTTTCTCCCAGACTGACATAGAAACTGTTCGACTTATTGGAATATGCATATTTTGAAAAGTGTTATCACCGTTGAGATTTCATCTTTCTTTCTTTATTATTTTATTTATTATTTATTTATTTATTATTCGAATTTCTATACCGCCCTTCTTTCAGACTCAGGGCGGTGAACAGCCAAAATAAAAACATTTATACATAAATACGATTAAAAATAGATTTAAAATAATTAAATTTGGCCCATAGTTTAAAATTTATCAATTTAAAATCCATATCAAAATTTAAAACCAACCATAAAATCATAAAATCAAGAGAGACCGGCTAACTGAAAGAGATGAGTTTTTAGGGCCGTATAGAACAGTTTCTACCTTTATGAGGACTTTAAGGCAGTCTTCTCCCCATATATTTAGGCTTCTCAGAATCTATATACTACTAAAACTCGTGTCTATAACCTTTAACTGAAATAGGCAAAACTGTTTCAACCAAACAGATACCTTAAATGGGCTACCTTACAGAATGTGTCAAAAATCCAGGACCCATGACTCCCATGAAATTAAAATTTGGAAAATTTTATAAAATAGTGTCACAAAAATACTTTGACATAATACAAAATGTCACAAAATGTTTCCTATGGTCAGCTCCTAAAGTTTGTCTGTACAATATATTCAATGTAGGTTACTTTCAAGGCAGATATTTCTCTTGAATATCACCCTGCATTTTAAAGAAATTTTCAAGATATGTCCAGCTTAAGGAATATGGTACAGAAATAGCTCTGAAATGATGACCCAAGGGATCATGGATTTGCCTCCAAATCATATTGACTCAGAATATGAAGCTGGGGAAGGCCTGTCCAGATCTGCTAAGATAGTCAATAGAACTATATATAATTATCCCAGCATCATCAGATACCATCTGTGCTCAACTAGAGACTTGCTTAATAGTTTGGCTTACCTGATGAATCAAGTAGATACAATAGCTAAGCTGTTGACGTTGGAGAAAGGGATGAAGGTAATAGAGAAATTGGTGCAACTGCTTTTCACAGTTCTTGCATGGTACAATTACAGCAGTTTTATAATGGGCTAGACAATGAGGTGGACTGTAACAGCCACCCAAATGGACATACGGATTTTTGTGGATAATTGTTCTTTCACTGTGTAGTGTATCAAAGGTGATGGATAAGAGTCCAACTGCATAAAATATGGATTGACAAATGAGAAAAAGAAAATTATGAAAAACTTAGCAGATTTGTTCACATTTCAAAAAGCATGTTTGAAAAAAAGATGATTTTTACTATTTTTTCTCTAGAAGTATTTCTAAATGTACTCTCATGGAAAATACTGGCTATGTTTGAATATTTCATTAAACAATGTTTTAGCATTACAACAAGGAATCCACATGAACTTTGGATCTCATCTCTCCTATCCTTCAGCACAGCTCTTAAAATTTCTTTAAGTATGAATTACTCAAGCCATTTTCAAAGCTCCAATTTGTCTTCTTTGGATCAATTATACAAATTTGTCTATGTTAGAACATTATGCTAAGCAACAGTTAATATAAAATGGAAGATATTCTGAAGCCTATCTTACAGTCACATTAGGAAAAGGTTATAAAAAAAGAAGTGAAAACCGTTATTATTGTAAACACTAAACCAGGTCAAATTTAAAGTTTTTTTTCTGTGTGAAAATCTGTATAAATACTTATTAAAAAGTTAATAAACACCTTTATTACAAAAGTATTTGAATTTTCAGTTCTATCATATTTAATCTAGGTATACACATTTTTCCATGGTAAGTAAAATCACATAATACATATAAATTATATAGAATACAATTTCTAACTAAACCATTCAGATCAAGTCAGATATTACATGTATTTGGATTGGAAATTCATAATAGCATTGAAATACATACTTTTACTGCAAAATTAATGGTTTCCAAACAGGAGTAAAATTCAGGAAACAGTTGGTCTAGCTGGCACATTTTGACTGCTAAACAAAATGAGTTGGGCAAGCTTTGTGAAATAGAATGGAGGATATATTGTATTATGGTTCCCTTGCCTTTCTACTTACTTTACCATACTGTTATCTCTGCTTTGTATTTAAACAAAATACCAGAGTATAAACACTATGGACACAACTACTGAAATTAAAAACAAAAGGTTTACAGAAATATTTCTCCAAATCTATTCCTAATGCATTAGTGCAAGTAAAACAATGTATAATTGAGTAAAAAAAAATAATCTGTAATACAATAAAAAGACTTGTACTTACTGTTTTCCCAGAGATGGGAAAGGAAAGCAACTGAGATTATCATTTTACTACATTATGTTACGTTTTAATCTTAGTACTCTTTTGGGATGTCTGTAAACAGGATCAGGTATGACTGGAATGAAATATAAACCTAGTCAAATGAATAAACTGTCATTTTACAAAACTAGTCTGTATTATTTTGACCTACCTTGTAGCAAACAGCGACAGCAGCTATTAATGCATACTGTAGTAGTAGCAGTCATGTTTGCAATGAGTGACCTCCAGAAAATGAATAGGGGAAATTTATACCAATTATTGTCTAGTAAGTCTTAGGATCTTGTATAACATGGTGCACTTCTAATCACCATTGATAGGCAAGAGTTGTCACAGAAGAACAAAAATAACTAAGTATAGCTTCCAAATGCTAGTCAAATCATACTGTCACAGATCAGCTTATTAAGGAAACCGGAAAAAAAATGTATCACTTTATACATACCAAGTATGTTTGACTGTGGTGTACAAGTCTGTATAGTGGTCTTATGAGGAGCAGGAGTAAATAAACTAAGATTTATATAGACATCCTCTGATTTTGAATAGTCCAATGACTTATGTATTTGTAAATGACCCTGAAATAAAACTGAACTGCTGCCTCGGTAAAGTATCAAGACGAATATAACTTGAAAGATTACCAAGAGAAGCAGAAAGCAAGAATTTTCTGCTCGAGAAAAATTCATTTTTTTTATAAAGAATTTACTTCTTTAGTTCTTCAGAACTTTCCAGTGTTTTAACTTTGCAGGTACAGTAGCTGAAGTTTCAGTAAATGACTCTTTGAGGTAACCGAGTATGGAAATTGTCATTTTTCGGAAGTATTCTGGATTCTCAGCATGATTTCTTGTAACTCACAGGACATTCTAGATCAAATGCTTTATATTTTAACCATATTTGGTGAATCAATTCTTCCATTATCCAATCTGCAATTATAAAGGAAAAGGAGTAAAAACGTGCTAATAATATAGAGCTTAAATACAATGAACTCTTCCAATTATATACTGGATTTATATACCAATTATACACCAAATTAGTTATGCATGCCTAGTATTAATGATGCTCAAATATTATAGGAATTCCTATAACTCTTAATATTCAATTACAATTATACAATTCTGAGGCATTCCTCGAAAGATTATTTTTAATATTGAGAAGTGCCTTTTAAAAAGCATTTTTTCTTCTCTCCTATTACTCTAGCAGCACAATCAAACCTCCTTCCTCGTTTAAAGTCCCTTGGGAGTTGGGCGGCATAGAAATATGATTAATTAAATTAAATTAATTAAATTAAAATCAGCTCATTTTCTGAGTAGATTGGTTAGGCAGGGAAAGCCTGCAATTCTACGTTCAATCTTATTTATATACTTCTTTTCTGTTTTTGCTATTTAGGAATATTTCTTCAGTACTTTTTGGAGATGTTTTAATTACATTAACTCAAACACACATCTCCAAATGTTGCAGTTTCTCCTTCAGGTTCAAATGTTAATTTGTTGGTATAAATTATGAGGATGGAGTGAAATCTAGTTTAGTACTCTTTACTTTATCTTCCTCATACATCTAAAAATATATGCTTCTTCCCTAAGGATAAGAAAGTTGAATGTAGTATTGGAATCTGCTGCTGGCTAGTAGCATTCTTTTTTCCAGAGATTTAATTCCAAATGGTCTTTGATTCCAAAGTTGACAGAGTAATGATTTGAAATAGCAGAGGCTCACTTCCTATTAATAAGAATGGCATATTCAGCTATATCTGATCCCCATGTTGTTGTTCAATATAACTAAAAAAAAAATGTGCTAAAAAAGAGATACACACGGATGTTATCATTAGCCGAACATTTGGTTGTTGTCCACGTTTTCCTGACAGAAATTCTTTCTTCATAACTTTTTCCAGTTTCAGTTTTATTTGGGGGGGGGGGGGGATAAATGTGAACATTTAATTTTAGGCTGGACTAAGTGTACAACTAAGAGAAAATAATCTGTAATATCGTAGACTGGCAGGCTTGGTTAATATTAAAGACACACACGGTGAGGAAACTGAAGTTCTAAGAGGAAATAATAGGCAACTTTAGCCCAGCAATTTTTTTTTATTCGTCAGGGAAAAGCCACAATGTGAGAGAAAGAGGAAAACAAACATTTTTCAAGAGATTTCTATCAGTGCTGACGACGGTAAAAAAAAAAAAAGTTTTAACAACACGCCCTCCTCGCCAAGCAAAACAATAAACTTCATTACAATTTTCCTGCCGGTCCAAAAAAAGCACCCGTCAATTGAACTCAGAAACGACCTTCTCCAAGAATTTTTGGAGGGAGAATCTGTGCCTTAACTTTCTCAACGCTTGACGCGGAATTGGGCCTGAGGTAAAATAAAATTTTTTTAAAAAAATTAACTACTTTTTGCGGTGCTGTTTTCGCCTGCCTGGTGAATTAAGCTAACAATTCCACCACTTTCCCCCCCACGCCGTCGCCGCTCGAGTTCACCTTCTTCCAATCCGAGAAGACGCAACCCGTAAAGCCCAACTTCTCCTTCCTCGCCCCCAAAACGGATCCACCTCAGAAACAGCACCAGCGAAGCGCTTCAAAGCGGGGAAGCGAAACCACCCTAACAGCCCGCCTTCAAAACGCGCACGAGACACCTCCTAGAAGCGGCCCTAGCAGCGGGACCACGCCCCCTTTCCTTATTATTATTATTATTTTTTTAAAACGGAGTTTCTAGGACTACATGTACCGAGATGCAATGCAACATCTAGGCTTTTCCCCCCCGAGTTAAAGCATGGAATGCTGGGAATAAGAGACTGGAAGAAAAGGCTTTACATAAGCGGCTTTCGTGGGAGGTTTGCGTTAAGATGTGCGTGACGCAAAGCGGTGATACAGACTTTGGCTTTCCTTTAGATTTCTTTTTAAATGACGTAGAGTACGTGCCCTTTTCGTTCTTTATATAAATAGCACCATATGTATTCAAGTTATCATGGTTCGCATCAGTGGTGAAATCCAAATTTTTTTACTACCGGTTCTGTGGGCATGGTTTGGTGGGCGTGGCAGGGGAAGGATACTGCAAAATCTCCATTCCCACCCTACTCTATGGGAAGGATACTGCAAAGTCCCCATTCTGTCCCCACTCCAGGGGAAGGATACTGCAAAATCCCCATTCCCACCTCACTCCAGGGGAAGGATATTGCAAAATTCCCATTCCGTCCCCATTCCAGGGGAAGGATACTGCAAAATCTCCATTCCCACCCCACTCCAGGGGAAGGATTCTGCAATATCCCCATTCTCTTCCCACTCCTGGGGGAAGGATATTGCAAAATCCCCATTCCCTCCACATTCCAGGGGAAGGATACTGCAAAATCCCCATTCTGTCCCCACACCTGGGGGAAGGATATTGCAAAATCTCCATTCCCACCCCACTGGGACCAGCCAGAGGTGGCATTTGCCAGTTCTCCGAACTACTCAAAATTTCCGCTACCAGTTCTCCAAGCTACTCAAAATTTCTACTACCGGTTCTCCAGAACCTGTCAAAACCTGCTGGATTTCACCTCTGGTTTGCATCCTTGGCAAAGTAAAGCCAAACCAACCATGTTGTGGCTTACTGTATGTAAAGTACATGTGTGTGCTTTTTTTAAAATCAGTCCCACTGAACTTCATCATCCTCTCAGTCAAATATGCACCCGATATAGAGAAAGCAGTATGGGACTGACTTTTGTATAGGTGAAGGGAAATGTGAATGGGAGTGGTCCTATGAAAGGGATCTAGGAGTCCTACTGGACTCCTTAAATACCACTCCTAAGTGGACTCCTACCACTTAAATATGACCCAGCTGTGTGCTGCAGCTGCCAGAAAAAGCCAATGAAGTCCTATGTGCATCAACAGAGGGACAGTATTAAAGTCATATGAAGTATTAGTACACTTTATACTGCTTTGGTAAGACCACACTTTGAATACTGCATCCAGTTCTGATTCAGAAAAATGTTGAGACTCTAGAAAGAGGGCAGAGAAGAACAACAAAATTGATTAGGGTGCTGGAGGCTAAAACATGATGAATAGTTGCAGGAATTGGGTTTGTCTAATCTAATGAAGAGAATTACTAGGGGTGACGTGATAGCAGTTTTCCAATATTTGAGGGGCTGTCACAGAAAAAAGCACCTGCAGGCAGGACAAGAAGCAATGGATGGAAACTAATCAAAGAGAGATCCAATCTAGAACTAAGGTGAAATTTCCTGACAGTTCCAACCTCCCTTACAACTCTGTTATTCTGTATGTCAAAATTTTTACAAAGAATATAATCCTCAGAATATTTTTTTACTTATCAGAGAAATATACAATTGTATAAATAACAATTATTATAGGGCTCTTTAAGACTCTTAAGAAGCTTGTGACAGCAGAAGATTGATTTCTCATTTGATCCTTTCCTCTTCCACTTGGTTCTCATTGCATTCTACATCAATGCAGTTTTGTTTATTTTTGTTCATGTTAGTCAATGATCTAAATTGGCTCCATAAGTGGGAAAACCTGAAATAACTCTTGCTATTATATTTTAACTGGCTTGTTTTTCTGCCTTTACTGAATGTTGATTTATCTGATTATTTTAGATATTCAATTATAACTGATACATTGATTATGTGCCATCAAGTCATTTTCCACCTGATGGATTTTCTCCATGAACAAATTTCACTAGGGCTGCAAAAATTGGATGACCACTAGATGGCACTAAAGATTTAGAATGTTCTGTATCCTTTTGTCACCATCTTATGGTAATTTTGATTTTGCACCCTAGATACTGCAGCCCTAATTGCACTACTGTACGATATTATGATAACATTGCGTGAGGCATTCTCATTGTCTTCTCTCTTTAAAAAACACATTGGCAGCTGCACTGCTAGTATGACTCTTAAATTATCTTTATTTTATGAGTGCTTGTCAAACCCAGAACATTTTTGTCAAAGGGAAAATAGAAACCAAATAAATTCCTATAATTAATTTTTATGCAAAGTACAATTCTAGATGTTAAATGTTTACACTTAATTTTAATCCACAGCTCTCCAGATGTCCTACACTGAAAATCCCATACTCTTATCCTCAAATTCTTAGTTATTGTTCTATTCCCCGGGTGAACTTATTTATTTTTATTTGTGTATATGTGTCTCTGTGTGTCTGTGTGTGTGTATTTGGTGCTTTAGTGCTGGCTCCAGGTAAATGCCTGGACAAGTCTCTGTAATTTTCTTGACAAAATTTCAGAAGTGGTTTACCTTGCCATATGCCAATTAAGAAAGGAAGTAGAAGCATGCATAATGATCCATAGGGCTATCAGGAGAATATAAAAGTTTGCAATGGATCAAATGTGTACAAAATGAGATGTTCCTCTAAAGAATAGGCAAAGAGGAGGAAGAAGCGGAAAAGGAACAATATTATTCTAAATTTTATGCACCAAGCAAGAAACTATTTTCCTAGCCAAAAATCTGTCTGTCTCATTTTATGCATCTGCTTTAGAAACTAAAGTGATGCATTTTTGTAAAGAAATGGAGCTAAATACAATCTTCAACAGAGCTTGAAATTAAGTTTGTGCAAAGTACTGTAAATATCTGAGAAAGGTGACAGCTTCTGTCCCCCAAATATAGCCTTCAAATATGTTTTTCCTTTAAATCAGAATGGAGTTGGGTGAAAGAAGCTATAATAAAAATACCTTACCTCTTTAATCAAGTATACATCAGCTCTGTACACTTAGTTCTCAATGTTAATTGCAAATAGAAACAGGAATGCTGGACTGAAATCTATTCTGCAACTTCCCAAACCGTTTCTTCTTCCTCTGTTTTTCTACTTTATTTTCAGGGCACTGACTGGCAAATTTTAAAATTTTGTTCTGGTGGTAAGTTCTTTGAGCTTACTTTATATTTGCAAGTAGTAAAGTGTGCACCTGCTAGCTTTCCTTTGTTACACATCGCTCTGACACTTCACTAGCTGCCCAAACTTCTCAGGCTAAGAAAAACCAATGGAGTTCACACACCATCCCTTTCACTGGGATTTAATTAAGAAGACTGGTGGGAGACCACTGGAAACATGATACAAACCAGTGGTGAAATCCATTTTTTTTTACTACTGGTTCTGTGGGCGTGGTTTGGTGGGCGTGGCAGGGGAAGAAACCTGCAAAATCCCCATTCCCTCCCCACTCCAGGGAAAGGATCCTGCAAAATCCCCATTCCCTCTCCACTCCAGGGGAAAGATACTGCAAAATCTCCATTCCCACCTCACTCCAGGTGAAGGATATTGCAAAATCTCCCTTCCCACCCCACTCTGGGGCTAGCCAGAGGTGGCATTTGCTGGTTCTCCGAACTACTCAAAATTTCCGCTACCGGTTCTCCAGAACCTGTCACAACCTGCTGGATTTCACCCCTGATACTAATTTTAAACACACCATCATTAGATGCATTACAACTAAGTAGAAGACCCTCATCTTTCAATTTATGAGAATGTGCCTGAAGTTCTCTGTTGAAAGGAGATTCTGAAAGAGAATTCTCTTTGATCGAATTGAATGAAGGCTGATAGATGGTTTCTATCATGGCCCAAAATGATAGTTTGGTGGCTCTAGCAGCATAAAGGTCTGTGTCACAGCAGCAGTGGTGTCTGGTGGAGAAGACAAGGAGGGGATCAGATTAATATCAGTGTTGTGGTGTTGTACACATGCACATCAAAAGAGGTAGAATGTTGTGATGCTACAACACTGTCTTACCTTAGTTATTCTGGCCAAAGCAACAAATTTCTTGTATACTACCATACAGACATGGGGATGGTAAATTCAGAATGGGAATTCAGTCTCTGCTCTCATTCGATTGTTCTACTCCTTTGGACTTTTTTTTAAAAAAGAGTGCTGCACTTTTGCATATCCCAATCATGTTTACCTGACCACATTGATAACATTCTGAGACAGTGGTGAAATCCTACCGGTTTGCACCGGTTCAGGCAAACCAGTAGTGATAAAAGCTACCGGTTGGTCCGAACTGGTATTTCCGACGATCAGCTGTTCTGTGCAATTTAAAATTGCTAGAAAGCAGGAAATTCTGCTTTCTAGTGAATCTAAATCATGCGGCACAGTAGTTCCCCCCCTCGCTGTTCTACTTATCTTCCCAAGCCTCCTTTTTCGCGTTCAGTGTGCATTTGACACGTACTGCGTATGCACGCACACACTGCATGTACGTGCGCAGTGTGCATTTGGCATGCACTGGATACTCATGTGCAGCATGCACTTGGCGCGGATCGCACATGTGTGGGCAGTGAACCAGTGGCAAACCGGGGAAGATTTCACCATTGTTCTGACACCTTTTTCTTGTTCAGTGAATGTTCCTTGTTTATGTTCTCAGTAATATTTTGTGACAAAGAGAGATTTCTTCTCCAAATATCAAATCTGATTGTTCCATATAGTCTTGGAATTTTTTTTTACTGCCAGTGGATATACATTCCCATCCCTTCTGACTTCAAAATTTATCTGCAGAAAAATATAGAAAATATACAGAAATATAGAAATCAGAGTCTATGGAACAACCCAGCATTGCAACAGAAAGCAACTCTTTCTGTTGCACCTGTTTGGTAGAAATAAGATTTTTTTTCCCCATTGACAAAGAAGAATCCTCAAACAGCCTTTTCTGTATTCTGGAGTACTAACTTTTAATTTTAATAAAGATGCCAAAGAGACAAATGAGAACAAAAGAAAGATCATTTTTTCTTTCGCAGTTTTGGAATCATAGGTAATTAGGAAAAGAATCTATCACATCAAAGATTATTTTCTTAATCATAGATGTAAAAGTTAGACCGTGCCATTCATCAGGTCCAAACTCCTGACAGGAATACAAGTATCCCTGACAGATGCCTGACTAACCTCATCTTGAACATTTCCTACGACAGGGAACCCATCAATGATTAATGGTTCTTCTGTAGTCATTGATAGGAAGGTTTTTCAAATTATATCAGTCTTTCTATAATTTAAATCTATTATTCTATATTCTTCTCTCTAGGAAAATGTAGAGAAAGTCTTTTTCTATGTCACATACGTTCAGGTATTTGACATAGCTGACATTTGACACATGATATTCCCCTTCAGTTTTTTCTTCTGGCTAAATACTTCTTATTTCTTGCATCAATCTTCATATAATTGAGTTTCTAGTTCTAATCTTCTGATCATTGTCCTTCTTGGAATTTGTTCCAGTATGTCTTAATCCTTCCTAAAAATGTGGTGCCAAGAACTGGACACAATAATTTATAATAAGAACACTCTTGCCAGTTAATTGGGGGTTTTACAGATATATAAGCAATTTAAAAAAATACTCAAAGCCACAGAGATATTCAAGTAATAGTTTGATTCAAAAAAGCATAGATTACACAAACAATACCCAGGAAGGGGGAGAGAGAGCAGATTTTTAAAGCACTTATTAGTGCTGGTCCCTGATCCAGCATATGATGCAGCTAATATTTCGCCATTATGCTTCAGCCTGGGGGCTTAGCAATTCTGCAACATATTGAGACCTGGATAACATCTGTGCATGCAGAAACAGGCATATGGTGATATTTTCCATCCTCTGCAGTCAGCAATATCTTCTGGTAAAAGGAGCCCTTCCTAAGCAAGCTTAATAGCTGCCTGTCACTGACCCCTGTTGATCTATTGTGGCTAGCTAAAGGTAGCGAGAAACAGAGAAGTAGTAGTACTAACAACCTTAGGGTTTAATGTACAATTCATTATTTAGCCTAAATAAATGTGATTAAATATTATTGTTTTGAATCTTATGCACATGCATATTGATACATGTTCTATTGACAATGGAATAATTATAAAAGGTAACATTGATCAATGAATAAATAAATATACTGACAATGCAACACAAATGTGTGAAGTATGGGAGATAAGCAGATATGCAATTCAGCTCCACAAGAATGTTAGAAACTCAGTTGTCCTGCAGTATTTTGTTGCAGATTCCAACTTCGCTGTCTTTTAAATGACTATGTCTATGAGATCTGTCATTACAGAAGTGAAAAAGAATCAGAAAGACGTTGCTTTCTTGTTTTCAAAGGATTTGCTTTTCATCATGAGCTTGTCATACTTTACTGTATATATAAATATTTATAATGCAGTTACATGGCAATATGCTTTTCTTATGTAATTGCTGTCTTTCATCTTGTAAAAAATAAAGTTCCCCAAATGATATTATCACCACTATGGTCTATATACTACTAAAACTGTCGTCATGATCTTTAAATGCATGAAATGGTACATCATAAGGAAGCAATTTTTAACTAAGGTATCTCAAATGCACTAACTTGTAGAATGCATCCAAAAGCCAAAAGCCAGGACCCACGACACATAAGGGAATGAAAGTTTTAACTGATTCACATTACTGCTGGGGTTGGACTGCTGCAATGGTCATGGATGAAATAGCAATAGCACTTAGACTTATATACCACTTCACAGTGCTTTAAAGCCCTCTCTAAATGGTTTACTGAGTCAGTATATTGCCCCCCAACAATCTGGATCCTCATTTTATTGACCTCAGAAAGATGGAAGATTGAGTCAACCCTGAGACAGTGAGACTCGAACTGGTGAGGCAGTCATTTGGCAGTCAGCAAAAGTAGCCTGCAGTGCTGCATTCCAACCACTGCACCATCATGACTCTTCAAATCTGCTTCATTTGCACTGTCTACTATGGCTTGATGAATTGTCCAAGCCAAGACCACAATATTGTGATCTATTTGTGCAAGCTGAAATTCTTAACCAAAATGAAGATCCAAAGCTGCATATATTGATCAACATGTGATCTATGATCCATGTTGCAGCAGAAGCCTAGCATGTTGGAAAAATGGCAAGGTGGGTAAAATGAGGACCAGATTGTTGGGGCAATATCAAGAGATATCAGAAGCCATGCAGGGAACATACAAGATGTGGCTGGCAATGATTCCTATCCTATCTGAAGGAGACGGTCTTCAGAAATGGGAGAATGTGAAGGATATCAAGCAGGACATACTATTAAAACTTTGATTCCTACAATTTTTAACTGAGCAAAAGAGTGCAACATAGGGCAAACTTTTTAAATCAAGGTACCTCAAATGGGCTAACTTATAGAATGCGTCCAAAATCCAGCACCCATGCCTCCCATAGAATTGAAATTTGGCAGATTTTAGGACAACAATATTTTCATAAAGCACGTTATGACATAATACCAAATATCATAAAAAAATATTTGCAGATATTTGAGTGTACTATAGAATTCAACAGATACGTCTCTGAATGTATCCGAACATTTCCAGTGAATACAGTATATTAGAAGATCTGTCATTGTTGAAGGTATTGAGGAATGTGATAAAGGAATATCTCTGAAAGAATGACTGAATGAGAGAGAGGGAGGGAGGGGAGGGAGGGAAGGAAGAAGGAAGGAAGGAAGGTATATGTGCTATTCAATTCAACATAGGCTATTTGCAAGGCAGATACATCTCTGAATATCTTCCAATATTTCAAGTGAAAGCATCATATTAGAAGCTAATTAAAAGCATTGAAAAAATGGTAAGGAAATATTTCTGAAACAGATCACAGATTGTCTAGTTTATTTTTTAAAAACTAATATGTCTCTTACCATTGATCTCCTTTTGTTCCTTC
Source organism: Pantherophis guttatus (assembly GCF_059756535.1). Lineage (NCBI taxonomy): Eukaryota > Metazoa > Chordata > Lepidosauria > Squamata > Colubridae > Pantherophis > Pantherophis guttatus. The sequence goes on from NC_142067.1 coordinate 27,640,409, forward strand.
TCTAAACACCAAATTCTTTTCATTAGATAATATATTTTGGCAACGTGGTATCCAAGCACTGAAAGAGTTTTAATCTAGATGAAGGATGCCTTCTTGTTTTGTCAACTTCCTTTGTTGTAGTAGTTGTGATGATTTGAACAAATAATCTCATTGAAATGATTCTCTAAAACAGTCTTCGCCTTTGTGATTATGTGAGAATGAGTTTGCCAGAATGTCTTTCCTATAGCATTTTCTGGCTTCAAATATTTATTTGAACATCTAGGGTACAAAACTGCTGTCACTGTAACATATTTTTATTTCTGATATTTTGTGAATAAGTTTGGCAGAGAAAGAAATGAATTTGTTATTCATGAAGAGTCTTTGAATACACAAATATATGCATGATTGGAATTGGATTCTTTCCCCTCTTTTATGAATACACATATTTTCATGAAGCGAAAACAAAAAGATTGCATAGCCATGTTGCAATATGGAATTTATTTTTTGATATTTGTGTACATTCTTTCTTCAGATAGATCAGGTGGTTTTTAAAAAAATTTTCTTACAACATTGGAAACTTATTTTTATTTCATTGGTATTTTCCCTTACAAGTCTTTTAGCATGGCCATCGTTAGGGAGACAGGATTATAGTGTATGAGGGAGGAAAGTAAAGGCAAACATTTTAGAAGTAAATGCTAATATTCTCTAGCAAATGTTAGTAACAAATTTCTATCTTCTATGCTACCTGTATTCAAAGGAGCCTATCTTCAACCTGCATTTTTTTTTTCAAATCGGCATAGCTCTGAAAAAATAAACTAGAGATATAATCTAAAAGATGCTTTTGTAAACCGAATGGAGGAAAAAAACTATAAAGAATCTATTGTTTCTTGTTCAGAGCAGAAAATTCATGGGCTAAGTAGGCTGAATCCTCTCTAACCCCCAATCATTTGCATGTACAGAATCTGTTTCCAAATTAAAAGATAAAGCAACTACAAGTCTACTTCATAAAAGTATGACTTTTGACATACACACATGCTGTGTGGCCTACACATCAACCTACAGTTTGTTTAACCTCAACTTAATTAATAAACCACAATTAGTTGCATTTGCAAAATACACTGTCTCATATATTTGTGTATATATATATACGTATCTGTGTGAATATATAGTGAGCACCTCAGTGAGCACATCTACATGTTCGTGTGTGCGTGCGCGCGCACACCCACACCCAGAAAAACATAGTTTGACACAAATATATAAATGGAAACAGTATTTCCTTTTCTATTCTTTTTTTTTGCAAATTCCAATCTCAACAATTTTTCTATCAAGCGCACACAAAAACACATTTTTGATGTAAATCAGCCACTTAACAGCAAGAATTCTCAGACGTGGGAAAATATAGCAAAAGTTATTTGGTGAAAAGGGCGGGGATTGCAAATGACGTAAGGAAGCATCATTTTGAAATGGATAACGTTGTGAAGAGAATATCCACTCTTGTAACAAAGAAGTATCTGCCTATTAGAAATTTATATACCCCTGAGTTACTGGGCTAATAATATTAATGAGTTCTAGTTCTAAATTCAACAGATTCAGGTTTCACTGCACAGAAGAGGCTGCCTTCCATCTGATTCCTCCCAGATTTCTTTCTAGCTGTCAAAAATAAGGGATTCTGTGAACCGGGTTCATTTTTTCATTATGTTCACCATTTGTGTATTATGCTCTGTGCTAATACCCCAAGATGAATCATTGATGCTGCATTATGAGAATGGAAGATGTTTTTCTAAACATGACAGCCTACATGCCAAGTTTTGGAATGTATGACTCATCAAACTTTAATGAAGTCATCATTTAGTCAGCTAAATTTGGGGAAGGTCATCATTTTGGGGGAGGTCAACAATGGCGTAAACATTACCTCAGAAGAAATTGAGAGCTTATTTACATTGCCTATGATTAGAATGTTCAGAAGTTGTCCTATCATCAGAACGTTTTGGCAACTGTTTCTGAAGGACAGAATCCCTATTAATCCCTCATTGCCAGAATGTGTTTTTCTGCTTCACTTGGTTCTGTGCTTTAACCTGGTCCATTTCTTCATTATGTTCAATGTTCAGTTGTGACTTTATACTTTCCCCCCACTTGCTATGGTTTTTATTTGTTTCCATGTTTTTAATCATTATTTATATTGCTATCTGCCTAGAGTCCTGTTTCTAACACCACTAAATAATACTAATAAATAATAAATATTGTACTTTGGTGTAGCTATTCCAAGTAATGTGCCTTTTACAAATGACTGGTGATGATTTTTCAATGCCAATGATGTTCAAGTGGTGATTCAGATGTTTTGGGATTGCACCCATGGTGCTAATACCATTGATACTATCTTCTTCTGTCACAGTTCTTCTTCTTAATATTATTAATTTTTATTTTCCTCAGGCTACCTACTTTTTCCTGTGCAAATGATGTTACTTAGTTTCATCATTTTCCAATCGCTAAAAGTAGAAGTGTTTTACTTTCAATTTCCAATAGATATTTACGGGCTAGGATGAAATCCTGAGATGATTAGATTTTTAAAATAGCACAGCAAGAAGCAGGAAACTTAAAAAAGAAAAAGGTTGGTTTGGGTTTTGAATTTACCTTTTATTTACAAAGTAAGAAATTATAGATATATCTTTCTATATTTATACCTGGGTGTATGTCTATATATATGCAATAAAAGTATAAATTATGATTAAAATTATGGTAAAAAGTCTTGGTAATTATGGTAATTATGGTAAGATGGTATTAAAGGCTGAGCTATAGTCTATAAAAAGCATTCTGACAATTTCCAGATTTCTCAAGGTGGCTCAGTGCAATATGTAGAGTAGTGGTGATGGCGTCCCGTGTCAACCTGTTGCTTCTATAAGCAAACTGGTATTGATTGAAATTTTGCCCCATCTTCCATCAAATTTCTAGTTTGCTTATAGAAGCAACAGGTCGACAGGGGAAGCCATCACCACTGCTCTATATATTGCACTGAGACACCTTGAGAAATCTGGGAATTATGTCAGAATGCTTTTTATAGACTATAGCTCGGCCTTTAATATCATCTTACCAGGCATTCTCATTGAAAAGCTGACTGACTTGAATTTCCCTCCCCTCACTTGTGACTGGATCAAAGAATTCCTGATGGATTATCCACAAAAAGTAAGGGCTGGGTCCTTTACATCTTCCACCCTGAAGGAAACGCATGACTAGTTTTTTCCGCTAACTACTTGCATAAGAATTATTCTTTATATTATTCATGTTGTCTTGTATTCTTGTATGGACTGCACCAGTAAAGGCTAAATCAGTTTCGTTGTATACATGATGTACAATGACAATAAAGGCTTTGAACTTATGATTATGGAGTCAGTATGTTTCCAGTAATCCAACAAACTATTTGTGATAAATTGTTCTTGGAACTATTGGAAATGAGAAATACCAACATATTTCCTTTATTGGAGCCAAATGGGGCAAGGGGCTGTAGCAAGAAAAGCACATACAGGACACCAGTTATCTTCATGTGATATTTTCATTCTATATTTATCAGTAGCCAACATAAATAAGCATTAAAGTGACTTGGTAACACTCTTTCTTATTTTGGCATTGATTGGTATTGTGGATTTTTTGTGTTATGTTTTTTCTCTGACAATACAGAGTATTAACAATTCATGAAATTCACAGATCAGAACAGTGGCTCCATGACATACCCCAGAGCTTTTCTGTACAGGACTTTTTCAACAGTTCAATTCTTTCACATCACATTTCTCAGGAAATTTTACAAACACTCTTCTAAATGCTTCTTTAGTGGCTGCTGTGGTCACACTTCACATAACTCAGGGTTCCAGTAACTTTCTGCTCACTGCACGAATTCCATTTGCTCCCTTGTTGTAATAGAAGTGAAAAAAACTTTTGTCTTCAGCCACACAATTCTTATTTTTTTTCATTTTGTTGCTTATCATTCAACATGCACAAAAGAAAGGCAAGACAGGATTGAACTTTGGGAATTTGAGATAATGTTTAACCAGCTGCAAGTTTGGAAGCTCTGTTTTCAAGTTCTGCTCCTTTTTCTCTGTGGCTCAGCAGAAGATTTCCATGAATCTTAGCCTTCCTGGCATTTCCACCTCATTCTCTTCACATTGTCCTCTCTCTGCCTTTCTACATATGGGTTCTTTAGGCAAACCCAAACTCCTCCTCCAAAGTAAGGTTATACCGGACTGAACCATTAGCCCAAATAGATCATGATTATTTTATGACTGGTGGATAACTTTCTTCTGATCAGCTATATTTTAGTAAATATATTTGTTTCCATGGAAGGTTGGGCACATAGAGGTGAGGTTTTAATAGAGGTGAGGTATTAATAGAGGTGAGGCTAGGTTGAAATTTTGTAACCTATTCTGGAAGCTTCAATTTGGTGCTAAAAGATACTCTTCTCTTTGGGAATTTATATCTCATTATCATATGTGGTTATATTGTTTCAGGCAAATCTGACATGTCATTTAGCAATTTTTATTAAGTAATAAATAAAGGTATATTATGCTAAGTAGAAATAAAAAACAACACCTCAGAAGAAGATAATGGCCAACAAATTTCTTTTTGGCAGTATTTATTTTTGTATTTTACTTTTTTTTCTTACTATCAACATAAATAGGTGCAAGGTAATAATTAAATCTAATAATTAGTCCTCAATTTTTTTTTAAATCAGATATTTTTAGAAGCTTCTGAGGAGTCTACTGGCCACTGAGTTCTATTATGAGATGACATCCTTGGTTTCCCTCAAAGAAGTAGATGGTAAGAGAATTGAAAGGCTTGACAAACTGTTTCTGTCAACTTTAACTCCCACATAGTCTCTTTTTCCTTTAAATTATATACTTTTCACATTATTATGCTTCTAATTATTTTTCTAAATTAAGACACCAGTCATTTCCTGACATTATGAAGTGAGCATGAATATATATGACATTTCAGCAGTGAATAGAAAAATTGTAATTCCCTGTTGAGTTTCAGATGAACACAAGGTGGAAGAGAAATAAAAATATTCTCCATAAAAATAGCAGACAATCCAGGTTAATACAAATGAAATACAGTAGGCAGAAAAGACCTATGTTATAAATAAGTCAAGAAATAAAGACACGTTCTGACATATCTCAGAATCATATTCGGAATTGGCTCAGTTGCTAGAAAACGTTCTTCAGTTTCTTCAGTTGCAAGAACCTAACACATCACAAAACATCAAAAGTATGTTTGGCTTTCTTTTGAAGTGAGCATAGCCCACCTTTAAAAAAAATTTTTTTGTGCTTTTACCAGCCATTATATTTTTGGCCCATATATCTCCCCACTCACTTTCCCATTTGAATTCACACTTGCTGATGACCTATCAACACTTTGTTATCTACAAATATGATTGTTGATTTTTAATATGTATTTCTGTTTCAACTGATGCTCACAATTGAAAAAAATAGGGCTAGGGATAGTGGCTTTTCCTACTGTTTGTGAATGTTCACTTTTTAGTATTACTTTTTAAAAAAATTTGCTTTCATCACATCTATTAAGCTAGGAGTCCATGGCTCAGTATAAGTAAACATCGTCTATTCACTCCAAGCATGGCTTGGTTGGAGTCTATATCATTCCACATAGAGTTGAAATTCATCATGCAGCTGCATTGATAGTTTAAGAATATGCTAGATATTTACAAAGCTACAAAGATTAAAGAAAAAATCTTTCTAGATTGGACCAAAGGAATACTAATTATGTGAGATTTTCTAGTTCCAGAAGTAACATTATAACTAGTTCCTGTCTGACATATTGCCCACAAACTGAGAACTAAATAGTTGAGTGCTTCTTATTGTCTCTATTTCTCATGACAAAGATTTATCTACATAGCCACAGGACATGATGTTGAATTGCTGATACTGAAGTTCTCAAACTTGCTACTTCAGTTTATCATTCAGATTCAAGAAGAACTAGTTGATCTTGGCTTGGATATGAAGAAGGGAACGAGTGCATATCTCATTCTTCAATAGACGTCTTCATGGTCTTCGAAGCAAGAATTGCCCACCCACATTCTTTCGAACAAGAACTCCTAAGCCTAAAAGAGTTTTTAAGTAATTCTAAGAGTGACTCTCTCTTTCTTGCAATAGTGTGGAATATTTCATTGGGACTAGGCAGGAACTAGTTCATTTTGAACTTCCATTCTTTGGAGTAGATTTGCAAAAGCTGATGTTTTAATACATATGGCAAAACAAAGCTTCAAAAGTGTGGATTAGCAAAGAGAAATTTTGCCCTTACTCCAACTAGGCTTTTCTTAACAGTATCCCAAATGGGATGTTTACAGAAATGCTTCAGTTCTTGAAAAATGTCTTCCAACACAGAAATAACAATGAAGAAACAGGTCATCTTACTTGTGTTGTGAATGACTAGAATATAGAACAAATGGCCTTGAATATGACATTGACTTTGTTTCTTTATTCCCAGATTTTAGAGAATTTAGAAGTTGGTAAATGCAATACAAATATGGATGTTATTCTTGATTGTTGCATCAGTATTCTGCTGATCATAGACAGGTATGCAAGAAGTTGCTATCTACAAAGTAAACAAGAAAGGGAATTTTTAAGGGGCATATATAAGCATACGATATATTCTTGGATAGATTTAGCAGAATTTGGAGTACAAAGAACTACATAAATTCATGGGAGGATTTACATTAGAACAGTATAGTTTTCATCCAAACCACAAACCTCTTCCTGACACAAAAAGGAGAGCATGTTCAGAGCTGATTTGCAACCATTGTTCTGAAGTTATATTAATAATTCGATTTTTAACCCTATCTTCTCCCAAGAAGCATAAAGCTAGACACATCCATTAAAAAAAATAATTACAACAAAACTGTCAATCAGCATATTGAAATAAGAAACATTGGTCCAATAATCCTGGATTTCTGACATTCCATAATATAGAAGGAATTTTAAAATGATACCATCCTTTAGCTGAATAAAATTCATAATGGCAACAGAAACGACATTGAAAAACTTGAGAAAATGAAATTACATGTTGCTCTGGGAGCAGATAATATATGATACATTCAGACTGTTTCTTTCTTAACAAGCTTAATCTCTATACCCTATCCCTTTCTCCTTGCTCAAGAAATGTACTCTCGTTTGTTATAGATCCTTATTTTTTTCCCCTAAAGTGCAGAGTCTCCAAATATGAAATATTTCTGCTGCATCAACACTGAGAAAAGACAATTCACTCAGTGTTGGATAATGAAATTTCCTTTCTACTTAAGGTATGGGTCAGTTAAGGAGACTGGGGAAAATGTGTGAGAAGGATGGAGATGGAGATGGAGATGGAATTAGTCACTTTTGACAACATATCTTCACAAGATCCACCTTGATCGTGGTATCATTCTGTCACTTTGGCTGTCTGGTGGAAGATCAAACTGATCTTACAGGGAAGAGCTGCTTTGCATTAGAAAATATATTGGGATTTCCTATATGAATATTCTGGCTCAAATGTAGGAAGAGCCTGTAGGACGTTAGTGACCTACACAACTCTACCTGGTATGCTGCAGGATTGCTCTCTCCCATCTGTCCATGGAGCTATGTGCCTCCATGACCATTTTTACTTTGGCTTCTGGAGACAAAAGAACATTCCCAGCAACTAAAGTTTTATTTAGTTTTTATTTTAAGGCTCAGTTACAAATAGTTGTTGTTCCTATCATTAACCAGTTTTCTTCCCCTCAGGCAAGCAAAAATCCGAGATTTCCCAGGAAGTATCTATGCAGTGCTTAGGTGCTGGGAAAACAGCTTCAAAGGACAGCTGTTAATAATCCAATTTGTTTTATGTGGTATCAGGCAGAAACCTTATTCTACTTTTTTTCTCATTTGATTAATGAGACTTTGTTTTACAAATTCTTTTAATGGTAAGGAGACGTCCTGGAGAAATCTGCATTGCTGATGTATGGTGTTTTTGCATTTCTTGCATTTGTTAAGGTATGAAGTAATCAAGTGCCAGGAGTGAATGTCCTGTTTTTACTCTATAATCCCCTTTCTAGCAGTCTGTAGTCATGTTGGCTTCAAACTGCTGAAGAAAGATGATAGTACAAGTAAAAACATAATGAAGGAATTCTTCCACTGAGCTTTTTTAGAAGTGATGCCAACTCTCATTACTCTGGGGAGTTTTCTTCTTAACAAATTGTACCATGGGAGGGAGATATCATCCATCCAATTTCTGTGCTCATCAAACTGATAGACAATATTGAACAGACTTATGTGCCAGTTCTAGTTTTAAGAAAAACAGTCAAAGTTGAAGCTGTTCAATTTTAAAAACTCCCCTGTTCCACCATTATATTATAATATTTTTTGAACTAATTATCTATACAAGATCCTTGGAATTTTGATTTTGGGGGGATTAAAGGTAAAACTAATGAAATAAATAGATATGGATAAGCATTTCAATCTACATATTACATTTCCAATAACTTCAAGTCACAAAGACATTGAGTTGAGTCAGGACCAAATGAGATGTTATATCAAACATATAACTACTACCGGTAGTAGAAAATTAGTGTTCCCTTCTTCATGTGTAAAGCATATCATATTGAGAGGTAATATGCAGGTTCTCTTACTTTTGTCTACTTAGTCTTTAGGAAAGGAACTAAGTTCATGACAAATTTCTTCATGGAAGAGCTATAGCTCAATAGACCAGGATGTGGTCTGTATGTAGGCAATTCAGGTACGTTCTTTAACATTGCATTTAAAAATAACAGGTAATAAGTACACATTCAACCAGAGAGTCATTGTTAACTCTGCTAATTAGAATACATAATTCTGGGCTGAATGGTTGAGTAATTTCATTTGATAAAAGGCTATCTGATATGTTCCATGTTTGCCATCTAATATGGATTACTTTAGCTGCATTCGTTCTTTATTCTAAGCTCATGCTGAAGAGATGAATACAGCCCTTTTTAATTTTGCACAGAACTAAAATATTGCATTACCAGTACCTACTGTAATTAACTAGAGCAGAAGCCTCAATCCCTGAAATCTTGACATAGAGCCATTTTAGTTTTTAGAGCTGCCAGCCAATACTTCTCCCTGGATCTTTTAAAGTTATTCGTAAAGCTTGCAATATATCCTTTTTGTAACATTGAGATTGTGCTGAGTCAGGCTCAGCATCATAATCAATTACTTCCATCATGCAATGAGACTGTCCAAGAAGAACAAACCTGGCAATATATAGATTAACAGAGCTTTATCGGTTCAGTTTTCAAAGACTGAAATACAGGTCGCCCCCCACAAATCCTCTTTTAATTATTTTTTTAAAAAGGAAATAAAAATAAATCTCATATTCTGGAAAACAAAAGACCACTTGTGTTGTCATGTTAGAAGTAAATGGTTTAAAATTCTTGGTTTTAGACAGGTTTCACTATTAAATAAAATCAAACAATGCCTCTTTTGATTTTAGGGTCCCTAAATTGATTGTTTGTGTTAGGGGATATAAAGAGCTACAAGAAAAACAGGGTAGCACATGCTTTGACCTAGATTAATCAAGAATGATCTATGATGGGAAACTATTCTGACTCTACATTAGCTAGCCCTTGTACTTAACATTTTAAGTATCTCTATCAGCCAGTTTGGTGTAGCGGCTAAAAACCAGGAAACTGTGAGTTCTAGTACTGTCTTAGATATGAAAGCCAGCTGGATGATTTTGGACCAATGTCTGTCTGTCTGTCTGTCTGTCTGTCTCTGTCTCTCTCTCTCTCTCTCTCTCAGACCATGATGACAGGCTCACGCAACGAGCCTGTCAATTCCTGTGGCAACCAATGGATCAACACAAATGGACTCTGCATTTGCAGGAAAAACACCAGGAAGGAAAAAAAAAATTTTTTTTTTAATTCAGAGGATTATTTATAAAATAATTGAAGAAAAGCATATAGCAACAAGCTGTGAACTGAGGAACAAGATTAATAATGCACTTCAGGGTATTTTGGTACTCTTCAATGTATTTTAATGTATGCTGTAGACAACTTGATGATGGGAAAAACACTAGATCTCCAAATGAGGTCCTCCTATATGCCTAGCGGGCTCCATGCCCCAAATTATGCAATTTTTAAAACATTATATTTTATTAATAGCTATTAAAAACGTGAACATGCATGAAATGAAGTAAGGTAGGGGGTCATTTTTATTTTCTAGATAGCCCCTGGTCTCCACATAACTCCCCTAAATTATTTTAAGAAATAAAAATGATTGATTATAGCTGCCTGCTTAATCTAGTTGTTCATTGCAATTTATATCTGCTGTAGTTTGCGGACTCTTAGTAACTCTTAGACCAAGATAAGTTCAAAACTGCTAGGGAATTCCTGGAAGCTTGACATTCAGACAAATCAATAGACACATAGAAATAATCCTTATTTACACAATATCGAAAAGAAGCAATAAAAAAGCTAAGAAGGAAACAGAAAGGCTAGAATACATCTTCTCAAGAAACCCAAACCCAGATAAACAGGTATTAGCAGCAGGCAAAAAATCAGTCAGAAAACAGAGTCTAATCAAGGAACCCCATGCCTGGGCCTAAATTCTGACTTTAAGAGTGGGATTCAAAAGTACATTTTGATAGCATTTCATATAGCATCACAGGTAGACCAGGACTGATAATTTGAGACAGTAAACTATTCATAAATGTATCGAAGAATCCATCCTGATGCATATTAAATGAACCCTACATTGAAGATGTTTGAAGAGCTACTTGCAAATTATAGGGAAATCTTGAGACAGCAAAAATCTTATACTTACAGCAAAAAAACCAAGTTATCTACACTTCTACCCTTAGGTCTGTGAATCCACGTTTGCCTTCATTAACTAGTGTTGGCCTTTCAGTCCTTGTGTGCCAGACCAAAACCTATCAAGGAAATTTAATATTAAATATTAAACTTTAGATATTAAAATTAAACAGCAACACATAATAGGTATCAGCAAACCTGCCTAGTGCATAAGTACACATACATTTATGCATATGAAATCTTTGAATAGGACTCAAAATAAATTGCAAGTTTTCTTGGAAGGGTATATTTACATAATCACACACTTACCTGGTTTATTTTTAGACTCATTATAGATATAGCAGTATCCTATAAAAACAACAAAATATTTATTCCCACAAATGCTGGGAATAAATTGAATGAGGAGGAGGGGATGTGTCCACAGTTCATTACATTCAAAATAGCTAATTGAGATAGAGGATGACAGGCACAAATGAGGATAGGGAGAAGCATGGAAACTGGGCAGATAGCTTCACCCTGGTTCCTACTATGTATGTGTCATTTGCAAAAAAAAAAAAAAAAAGCCAATTTAAAATTTAAAAATGTACAGAAAGATATTTGTTCTGAATCTAGAATACTGTTCCGTCCCCAACCACACGCACACACGCCAACAGTCATTCAAGAGTTAAAGACCAAACCAGCTGGCAAAATCCTTTTCCTTATGATAACGGAACTTGGCAACAACCTAGTGGCTGCCTGCCAAGAGTTTATTATTTACAAAGAGGAGAGATAATTTCTCCCCACTTCTGATACATCAAAAGAAACAGCTCAATAATTACGGAGTCAATCAAGTCCAGAGATAATCCGGCAAAGTCTATAGCCAAAAGTCCGGCAATGCAGAATGGCATGGAAGCGTTCAGCTTTGTTCGTCACAAGGTTTGACTGGCCACCACGCTCCCTTTTATATCCTGTGGGGTGTGGTCCAGTGACTCAGCCTAATCTCGGGCATGCCTTTTCTTCTGTTGCGTGCGCTTATCTCTGCGATGCTGGCGTGGATCCAGCCAAGACTCATTACCCTCATCACTGTCCATCTGTGGCTGCGTGGACGTGCTTGGCCCCGGCCCTATCTCTTGCCCTTCGGCGGACACCGAAGGCATTGCCAGAGAGGAGGGTTCTGGAGAGGGAGGCCTTGCCAACTCCTTTCCTTCACCCTTGGAGTCCTCTCCTGCCGATGACACAGGCTCAGATAACGGAGCCACAACAAATACAGTATTTCTACTGCAATGATGTATCACCTGTATATCTACCTATTTTTTTAAAAAAAAATCTGCCAATGTCTTCATAGAAGGGCAACCAAGTGTGGGCTGCAAAAATCTACATGATCCTTCTCCCCCACCCTTCCATTCAATTGTCTTCTTTGTTCAGAAAGTGCCTGGAGAAATCTCTGTAGTTTTCTTGGCAAAGATTTTAAGAATAGAAAAACTTCCTAAGACCGAGTGGGAAAATGTCTGGTCCAAAGTCACCCAGCTGTCTTTATGCCTAAAGTGGGACTAGAATCGATGGTTTCCTGGCCTTAACCAAGTACCCAAAACTGGCTCTCACATGACCTTTAGATGGCAGTCAATACATTCAGAAAAGTCATTTGGATTTTTGCACCTGTTCTCATATCCATGTATTAAGGTATATGTTTGAAGTGCGTGTTTTATGTTTTAATTGCATGTGGACTAATGTGCTAAATTTCTTTCTTCATTGCCCGATTGCATTGTAATAGCTGTTTATATAAGACCCTAGCTCCAATGTTTTAATATATCTAGATCTGGATATTAGGTATGTGCATGTAATTATACATATAACTAACATAAATGTTAATTTATGTTAACTGACAACATAAACATGGGAATAATGGTCCACTGGATGGGGAAAATTATTGTGATCCCCCCCCCAAACTTTGCTAACCTTTGTGCAGTTGGCAGCTTTAGGTTCCAGTCCATCCACTGTCACCAGATCCTTTAATAAACTAGTTTCTTGGTAGCCTCCTTTCACGCCATCCAACTTGAAACTGGCCTGTGGTTTCTCCAAAATCAGTTTTATGCTGATGGCAAAGCCGGCCATGTCAATGGCAAAAGGCCGGTTAGGATCAAACACAGTCTTCCAACCTACAACTTTGCCTGCTGGACTCACTTTGGGGGATTCGTACCTGAGACCACCAACAAAAGCAACTGGCCAGACAGAGACCTTCTTTGTGTAGCGCATCTGCTTGTCAGGAAGAAAACAAGAATACATGAATACATGAGTCCTTCTAATCTTTTTATTATATACTGTGAGCCCCTCTTGGGAGTTGTCCAACTTTTTCTACCTGTATTCTTGCAGTAGTTACATATGATCATATGTTTATTATTTTCTTTTTACTTTTACTTTTCCATGCCTCACTTTCTGCCTTGCCCTTCTGAAGGTCTTTTCTTGAAGGGGTCCTGTCTGTATTTTCTACGGAGATATTCAGGAACAGAATCAGGTGTGGTTTTAAATATGCCAGGCAAATATCTTGTTTGTTTCCAAACACTCCTGTCCATATTTCAGAATCATAACTATAATTGCAACTCTCATTCTCTAGCTAGAATTACCGATAGGTTGTACTGCAGTTAATCGATCATCTATGGACCTATTTCATCTTCACTCATCTGATATCACATTGATTGGAATTTCTGGCAATTGTGGTCCAGCACAAATACTGGACACCTGTCTGGAAAGGGCTAATTTACATTTAGTGCAATAGTGAGTCAGGGTTTCACTGAGAAACTTTCTCAACCTTAATGAAAAATACCAGAGATTGAAACCATGATATTTTATATACAAAGCATGAGCATTTCCACTGACCTTCATTCCTTCTTGATATGCCTCCTTATGACCCTGTAACCCAGGGTTCCCAACCTTTTTTTCTTTGGCCATGCCCCACCTAAACATCTCTAAAATCCTGATGCCCCCCCCCCCGTGACATATAATTCTTACTATTCAAAAAGTGAACTCCTACTCACACAGAGGAAGCCTAAAAGGCCATTAACTTGATTTAAACAAGGTTCCAATTGCCCCCATTAAAAATCAAATTTATTTACTAATTAATTAATTAATTAATTAATTAATTAATTAATATTTAAATATTTCCACGTTGGGAACCACTCCTCTAATCTATACCTCCCTTTATATATCAAAAGAATGAAGAATAGAGAATGTAATCATTAATCTGCCTAAATCATGGGTCAAAAATGAAGTCCTCAAATCTTTGAATAGCATACCTCTTCAAATAGCTCCAGGCTATAGGTGTTATCATCATCTGCAAAGTATACTACACCTTCAGGTACTGGGGTGGAGCTAAAACTTTCTCTAAGCCAATGCAGTCCAAGATTCCTCTGGAATGTGCCCCTGGGAGTGTAAGATGGAATCCAGGACAAACCTACTTTCAGACTCTTAGGAGTCTCAATATTCAGATGAGTAAAATGAATCCCTGCTTTCTCCAGTAGATTGGACACCAGGTTGGTTCTTCTAGGAGAGTCTTCCACTACTACCCAGTGGAGGTTCTGTACATGAAGGAAAGTATTCGCCAGTCGGGTAAGCTCAGCCTTCTGTACTGGTCGAGTGTAGGTAGGTGTGATCACAAATATGGCAGGCAATGTGTCTGACCATGGGGGAGGCCTGGAGTACACATAGTTCCGGATTATTTTGGGAGCTGTCCCAATGGCTGGCTGCCGAGTGCATGATGCAAGCCCATCCTCCCTCGCTAGTGACGTCCCATTGAAAAGTGACTTGGCTGTGCCATTTTCATCTGTTTCCTCTAAGGAAAAAGGGGAAAAAAAGATAATACAGCACAAGCATCAAAACACTTCTCTCAGTTTATATCATCTGTTTCTGATTTAAAACTGGCATTTTATTTCCCGAACACCCCAAAAAGTAAAAATAGGGTTTGCATCAAATCCAAATATTTATTGTAACAATAATATCCTTAAGAGTTTGCAACTATGAATCATGGAAGCAATATCCAGGAGAGTGCTTAATTTTCTTTCAGTGGGTGCACTGTGAGGTCACACTGACTGTTGTGTAGGGGAGGAAAATATTCTGAACACTGATGAGTTATAACATATTAGTATTGCCATTATGTAACCCATAAATTCTTTGCCCCCCCCCATCCCTGCAGCTGTGGGCGGTCTTGCTACCTTTATAATTGTAATTTAGTTACTTTTTAGGTCCTAAGATTCTTCCTGCTTTCACCTTTGAAAGCAAAACACCCACACTGTGCTCTGGGTTGGATAGAGAATCTAACCAAAAGCTAGTTTCTGATGTTGGCTGTGTATTTTTCTGCTGTAGGAAAATTAGAGATTAAAAATATATCTGGATTGCAGCTTGGATTGCAGCCTATATACAGTATGTTAGTAATGGACTACATATTTGTGGATGTGCAAAAGAGCCAGCTGACCTACATGGAACTCAGCTTTGCAAATGGCTCAGAAATGGAACAGTCATTTAAACGGGGACTTGCTTGTAGAAGGGAAAGTAAATGATAGTCTAGTAACAAAGAACAAAAGAGCCTCCAAGGACATCAAAACAAGTTGATTAGTACAAACTGCCAATGAATTATCAATGAACATGAGATACACATGATCAAAAAGAAAAGAAGCCTTCCCCTAGCTATATTTTACAGATTAATAGTGAATTAAACCTGAGTAGGCAACAATGTCTAGCTGAACTTGACTGATCTCAGAAAAGTTAGGTCTAGATAGTACTTAGAGCAAAGACAGGTAGGAAATTCTAAACTGTTAGCTAATCTGGAAACCAGGAAAGTCTGTCTGTCGGTCGGTCGGTCGGTCGGTCTGTCTGTCTGTCTGCCTGTCTGTCATCCATCCATCCGTCCGTCCAAGAATTAGGTAATTGCAAACTGTTGAAAACGGCATCATCTCTTTGCAACTGACTGTTTAATAAAATTTAGGCACTCTTCAATTCCAAATGACTCTGGGCTATTTATAATATATTCTCATAAAAATCCGGTACAAACTCAAACAAGATGGGCTCTGGTGACTGTTTACAGACAACAAAAAGGGTAACATAAACACCCAACAAAGGCCTTATGAGTCTATTTTACCACAAGGGCAAAGGGCAAGAAATAGATGAAAAAAAATATCTATGCTGTTTGTCAAGAATCTCTGCTGTTAAGAGATAAGAAATTTTCTGTTCTTTGGTGCTTCAGACTTTATCACAACTTTCCCTGTCTTTAAGATGTAATTTAGATAAAAGCATGTATTTTTTACTTTCATGTACTACTTAATAAATCTAGCTTTTTATACAAATACAATGAATGTCTGCTAACATTTACTTATAGCTGGGCTATCTCTACATCCTAGACCAGGGGTCTGCAACCTTAAGCACTCAAAGAGCCATTTGGACCCGTTTCCCACAGAAAACACCAGGAGCCACAAAACCTGGGTGGGCATGGCCAACTCGATGTCACTCACTTCCACCAGTCACATGACCCTCCCTAGCCACGCCTACCCAGCTGGTCATTAGGGCAGAGAACCAGTTGTTAAAAAACACTGGGAACCACAAAACCTTTTTGACATCTCTCTTTCTCCCCTTCCTCCTTCCCTCTCTTCCTCCCCCTCCCTTTCCCTGTCTCTCTGTATCTCTCTCTCTGTATCTCTCTGTCTCTGCCCTGGCTGCTTCTCCATCCCCTGCCACCACCCTTACCTTCTCACACCAGGCGAGGAGTGACTAGAAGGGGAGGGTGAGGGGTGGGTGAGCTAGTGGTGGGATCACCCAACGGTGCCACAGCAGAGGGCCCAAAGAGCTGCATGTGGCTCTGGAGCCACAGGTTGCTGACCTCTGTCCTAAACGAATTTATGGGTATTTTTAAAAAATGGGATATTCTACTATTTAATTACTCAGTATTCTTTCAACACTCTGGTTGTGTTCAGGAGCATATTTTCTAACAAAAGTTCCTGAATTCATATTTCCAACACAAATCACCTACTTGCCCCTGACTCAATGAAGTCTTAAGCTTCAAAGAATCATATAAACATTATTTTAAAAATATCCTTGATTTTAAGTAATTGAGAATTTTTTTTTGCAAAAGATTTGTTATGAAAGAATGTTGCAAAACCTTTTGTAAGACAGGATTTATATACTTACTTCTTAGAAGGCTTAGATAGCGGGTGGTTGGATACTGATGCCACAAAGTTAGGAGAAGACCCCATGGCAAAGCAATCAGAAGTGTGGTGAGAAGGTTACGTCTCCTCAGCATGCTGCAGAGAACTTCCACTGATTGGGCATTTCCCTACCTTCCAGAGCAAAGTATAGTTTTTAAAAGTGAGATAATTACAAAATATACAAAATGAAACAGAGTTTTTGCAGGGTTGGGTCAATAGGTTCTAACACAAGATTTGCAAGTACGACCCCGGTTTTCAAACCAGTTAGTTTTTCTTTGATTGTGATCTAATATGCTACTGTATTTTTTTCTTTTGAATCAATTAAAATAGTAAAAATACAATAAAGTCAAAAAGTAAAAGAAATAAACATAATCCTAAATTACGTTTAGAATTCTAATCATGCTAAAGTGGCATTCAGCTTTTGCATGGTACATATATAAGACAAAACCAAAATATGGTTGAATTATTTTTGGCTTAGCTTGATATATACACAAGCCATAGGTTAAAATGTCTAGTTTTAATATGCATGTATACTGAGAGTATAGCTTAAAAGTAATGCAGGAGTAATGAACAAATGAACACCCTTGCCTTATGAGCAACAACCATAGTCTCAAATAATCTTTTCAAGCCTGCTCCAAGATCCAAAAGGAAAACATACAAAAGCAATGGAAGGTAGTAAAAACAAGAGAGGATGAAAAATTTTAGGTCCTTCCCATCATTTCTTGTAGTATACATTAATGCTTTTCTAACAAACTCTTGTCGGTGCACGTACACTTTGTTTCATGGTAATATTTGATTGAGATATTTGGGGTTGATGGATCAAAACATGTCAAAAGTTATTGGATGTCAAAAGTAATGGTCACTATTCAACTAAAGTAATTTATTCCACATCCCACTCTGAACCATACATTCCCATTTCCTCACAAAATCAGTGACTTGATTTGAGCCTGTAGCATAATAGTAGTAACATGTTGTTATCCACCACACCACTGGTTGTTTTTTTTTTGGAAAACAGAGACACTACACTGTAATGGTTCAAGGACTGGCCTGAAGGAACTTCTTTTATGCAGTGTTTTGTCAATTTTGAAAGCATGGACACGAAGAGAAGGCAAGAGAGGAAAATGATGAAATGAGCATTGTGACATTGTGATGGAAGTGCTGCTCCTTTTGTAAATACATTGTGCATTCCTGCCCATACGTTTCTGATGAAACTGTCTGATTTGTGGATACCTCTACAAAAGGCTACACAAGCAAAAAGCTTTATGTGTTGGGGCAGAGGAAGACATATATGTAGCCATTTTATTTAGTATACTCATTTATTCCTTTTCTTTCTCTTTCCTATGTAAGGGGTTTTTTCGGGCTTACCACATTCTTAAGGTGTGGAGGAAGGAATGAATAGATAGTGAGGATTGTTTTGGCTAGGTGACTTTCTTTCCCGTGAGAACAGAGGCTGCTTCTGGTGAATGGAAGAATGGAAGAATGGAAGAATGGAAGTTGGAGTTTGAAGACACTGGGAAATGTGGATTCAGTGTTCATTGGCTAATGTGGCTTGTGAGGGATGTATCTAACTTGCAATATTACGTGGTGTAATTCCGGTTTGTGTCAGATCCGGAATTACAACAGACTTTGCCAAATTGATGCCAACCTAAATAAAAGAAATTTGTTTTGGAAGATGGACTTTGCTTATTATTTTTTTTTTATGGGTTTCATCACTTGGAAATCTGACAGTTTGTCCAGTTGGGCAGATAAAACCAGAAGCGGGGAAAATACATGGAAATGAAGAGACTAGTAATTCCATTCAACCGTAATCCATGTGCAAAATATGTGATTCAGAACCCCAGCACTCTCTCTCTTGCAAGGCAAGCACTTCATCTGCACTGCACTGTTGCAAATGACACTCACCAGTAATCCGTCACAGCAGAGGGCATGCCTTGACACCAATTGCTCTGAGGAACAGGAAGAGGCTGGCAGATCCCTAGTCCCTTGGCTTTCTTGGAATCAGCTGGGATTTGAGGTTCCCTGAGAATTCCTTCAAGTGCTGAGTATGTATATTTAGCAACTTCTTTGCAGCCTGCCTTCCACATTCCTGTCAAGTAGAAGCTGTACCTCTGGAAGAGACAGAGTATAATCTGTATAAATTCAACTTTCTTCAAAGGAATAGCACATCTGGCTGTAATCATAGTTCTTATGAGCTACAGAATAACATTTCATTTATGCTTAGAAGAAATACGATATTATGGACACATAAAGTGCAAAACTATGGGTGCTTCAGTTGACTTCTCTCCATTCCTTCCTGGCAGTCTGCTTCATAGGCACAAAAGCCTATGGAACAATAGAGTCTATATTATCTTAGTAAAAGAAACAAAAATATGTGATATTACGGAGGTTTCTAAATTCTGTAGGGCAGCTAGTTAATCTTAGAACCTGTTGCCCATTACTTCAGTTGTGAACCCAAGCTAACATTTCCTTCTGCTAGAATTCCCCATGCTTGTTGGGGACTTCTGGGAGTTGAAGTCCACATTTCTTAAATTTACCAAATTTGAGAAACCTTGTGTTAAATTAACTGACAGCACCATGAGAAATCAGTGCAAAACACAAAACAGAACAAGAGTCAATTGATGCCTATTTCTTAAATTGTTGCGGTTCCTGAAATAGTTATTTCTGAGTAAGAAACTTGGTAGAGAAGCCATCTGACTGCAGAGACCCTTACTTGTTTTACTATTAAAAACCAATAATGTGTAAAGCCACAAGGATAGCATTACTGGCCTTTTGGCATCTATTTTTTGTTATAGGCATAAGCATGGTTTTGTTGCTCTAGTGCAGAGCTGTCAAACTCCCATCCCGCAGGCCGGATGCATCAAGTGCTGGCCATGCCCAGTTTAATGAACGGGAAAAAAGTCCCAATACGTCATGTGACGCCACCATAACAATGTGAGTGTGACACCCTGTACTAGTGGCAGGAATGGAAAGAACGCTATTAGAATTGTGTTGTGTTGACCTCTTCTATTTTTGGGGAACTGTTCCAGGATGTGCAGTAGCCCAGTCACAGCAATAGGGAACAAATTGGCATAGAAGTGAAATTGGCAAGATTTCAGTTTGTTTTCTCCTTTTCTTTGACAGTAGGTACAAAGTGCCAAGTCGCTGCTTGCTTTTGTTTCTATTTCCTAGCAAATACCTTGACATACAACCTTGGGTCCTGAGTAACTAATTGACTGCCTCTCCCAACTGAAAGCTGTACAGTGTTAAAATCTGCAGAGGCACACCATTCAGAGATTTCCCTTGTGTCACAAGTCCCTCTATTTAATATGTGGAAGAAAGAATGCAACTCCTTTGGCAGCAAATACAGTCCCCAATCTCAATACGGCCAGGAAATCTGTAAAGACTGTTTGTCAGGTTTTTAATAGTTAGATTTACATTTTTTTTTGTTTTTGTTTTTTTGCTAAGTTTAATTCCCACCTCCCCAATCAATTTTTATTATGGTCACAGACCAAAGTTTAATTGCATTTGTGACTTTTTATATTATGCTTTTAGTTTCAATCTTTTTCAGCCGATTTAAATACTTGCCATAATAGGAAGGCGTGCTATAACACAAGTAGTGGGGTTTTTTTTAGTGGTATGGAAAAATAGTGAATATAATGATATATAATCATAGGAGATGAATAGTCAATAATCAATGTAATTGTGGAATTGAAATTTATTTATTTATTTATTTATTAGATTTCTATACCGCCCTACTCCCGAAGGACTCAGGGCGGTGCACAGCCAAACAATAATGGACTCAGGGATGGAAGAGATGGCAGGGATTCTAAATGCTAGATGAGGTTTGGAAAGACAGAACTAGAAACTTTTCAACAACTTTTCTCCTTTTTTAAATATTCTCTTTCCTCTCCTTTTTTTTTTTAAAAAACCCTCTCCAAACAAATAGTTGTTTCATGTCTAACTTTAATAACATTCACTAGCACATGATGGATGCCCTCAATATGTTGTATACAAGCTTCTTGAGCCAATTTCTGATTAAAACATGTCCTTACATAGTTTCAGTCATCAACTTCCATTACATTTTACACAGACTTTCTATGGCAGAATTGATATTTGAAGGTTTGAATTTCAACCTTAGAACAGAAACCTCATTTTAACGCCATGCCTCCTGCAAAGAATGTATTCAGGTAATATGTATCCATATTACCTGGGAATACTCATAACAGACATATAAGAAAGGATTAAAGTAAGGGGGGGGAAATTGAAAAACAACATCTTTCAAAAATTTGATTGATGTGACCATCCAATTTTAAAGTCCAGAGGAATACAAGCTGAATTAAAACTGTGTACTGTATGTTTAAAAAGCACAAGATGAAACTGCAATGTGTGAAATGCTGCCCCATATGGTTTTATAGGGGTCAGCTTATCAAGTTCATCATAAACAGCTAAGCATTGGCGTGAGCATCCAGAGAGGGAGGCAAGTGATAACATAACATGCCATAATAAAGATTTGATTTGATGATTTGTTGATCCAAAGCTACATATTTGTGTGTGGTTAAAATATGTGATCATTTCCCTCAATCTCATTTTAGCAGAAACTCCAAAATAGCACCTACCACACTACAGCTCACTGAAAGTTCACCTTTTAAAATGTTTAATGTTTCTTAAAGGGTAACTCGGACTTAAAGTGCAAGAGAGAATGAATGCCTTTCATTAAAAACTTCATGACATTTTGTTATGCTCATAAAAAAATGAGAAATCTGCTAGATGTTTAGTTAAAAAGAAGTATCTGGTTATTTATTGGTTTCATTCACTGTTTAGTTTTACCAACATATTTAAATACCTTTGCCACAGTACTATTTGTCAGCAATGACCATGATGTATATTTTTTTTTTCAGAAGGGTAAGTAATAGTTGTCCTAAGTTTTGTACAGGTAGTCCTCAACTTACAACAGTTACTTTAGTGATTGTTCAAAGTTACAGCGGCACTGAAAAAAAGTGACTTATGACTGTTTTTCACACTTATGACCATTGTAGCATTCCCATGGTCATGTGATCAAAATTCAGATGCTTGGTAACTGACTCATATGTATGACAATTGTAGTGTCGTAGGATCATGTGATCACCTTTTGTGACCTTCTGAAAAGCAAAGTCAATGGGGAAGCCAGATTCATTTAACAAACCTGTTACCAAATTAACAACTGAAGTGATTCACTTAACAAATGTGGCAAGAAATGGGGCAAAATTCACTTAACAAACGTCTCACTTAGTAATAGAAATTTTGGGTACATTGTGGTTGTAAATTGAGGACTGTCTGTGTACAGCTATGACAATTCACCATGACCAATTCGCTGTGGGACAACTCACCAAGGCCAATTTGGTCATTTGTGCCTCAGGTAAGAACTCTGGGTTGATTTATTCAAAATTTTGAATAACTCAGAGTTCTTACCTGAGGCACAAATGACCAAATTGGTCTTGGTGAGTTGTCCCACAGCGAGTTTATTCAATGACCCACTGTTTTGATTTCATGCCTATCTACAGTATTCTTAGGAGTCTTCTCCAATATAAAGTTCGAAGACATCAATACTCTACCTACCCTGCTTCTTTAAAGTTAAACCTTGACTACCATACAGTATCACAGGAAATTCAACAGCTTGCATGATTCTGATCTTTGTAGATACAGAAACATCACAACATCTGAATATCTTTTCCAAGGTATCTCTTGACTGCTTGGCCCTTTACTGTTGATTGTTGATCCTAAAAGCCATTCACTATCCGTTGCTACAATTTCTTCACTGTCAATTCTAAGTCTGGTTGTTCTACCTTGTTGTCATTAATTAGATCTTTTAATCATGTCTGCAAATTAATCCTAAATTCATCCAGAGTCTAGTAAATATGCACTGAAATTTGCTGCATATTGTCCTAGTAGCATTTTCTGTTCTACAGCTTCTTTACTCAGTTCTGGAAAACATTGAGGAAATCCATGCAGATTTCATGAATTGCTGCTGGCATGGGAAGATACAAATGGATGGCTAGAAGTCCTTGGTCCATTATTGATGATGTTGACCTCTCTTTAAACAAGGGATGCATAATTCATATCTGTGGCATTCTAGAGTCATTCATCCTGCTCCCTGAAATTGGTAGGACCTTGCAGTTGCTTGTGTTTCCCTCAAATTTTCCTCAGAAACACCGGAATCTTCCATGATGTGTAGCAAACATTGGTTTGAAATGTTCAGCAGTATCTGTTTCTACCTTAGAAGAATGCTTGCCTCTTTCAAACACTCAGATAATTTTAAAAAGTGATTGTTTTGTACATTAAATACTTACTACTAATAATAAATATTTGGTGTGGTGATTAAGGCACCAGGTACTCATGGGAAATCATGAGTTCTAATCCTGCCTTAGGCATGAAAACTAGCTGGGTGATCTTGGGTCAGTCACCTTAAGTTGTTTATAAAAATAATAAAGGCAATTGATGAACAATTGTACAGCCAAATTTAAGATCCCAGAATTGGGATGGTGGCAGGCTAGAGTTGCTGCCTTACTGAAATCCAGCGAAGTCCCAGATGATATGAAAAATTACTGACCAGTATCATTCCTATGCATCTCTACAAGGCATTGGAATGTATGATTCTCAATCGTATTTCAAACATTTATTGATGAAAAGATTATAAAGAAGCAAGCTGGTTTTAGACCAGGGAGGTCATGTTGTGGTCAAATCCTAAACCTTACACAATATATTAAGGATGGTTTCGAAAGAAAACCAATTACTGGTGTGGCTTTCATCAACTTAACTGCAGCATATGACACTGTAAACTATAGGGTATTGCTATGTAAATTAAATGATATCAGCAAAGGTCATAAGCTAACCAGAGTCATTGGTAGCTTCCTCCAGAACTGGAGATTCTATGTGCTACTGAATGGTAAGAACAGTAGAGGGAGGATGCAGAAGAATGAGCTGCCAAAAGGAAGTGTATTATCTCTGACATTGTACAAGATATATACAAACTATCAACCAGTCCCTGACAACACAAATCTATTCATCCATATGGACAATATATCAGTGGCCGACAAGGATCAACTTTTGATGAGGTAGCTGGAAAACCTAAGAATTAGCACCATCAACCATTTAAAGCTCAACCCAAACAAGACCCAAGTGTGTGCTTTGAACCTCCAAAATTAAGATGCAAGGGAAGAGTTGGTTATTATGTGGCAAGGGAACCGACTGAGTAGCAATAGCAATAGCACTTCGACTTATATACCGCTTCATAGTGCTTTTACAACCCTCTCTAAGCGGCTTACAGAGTCAGCATATTGCCCCCTTGAGCCAGTGAGATTCAATCTGCTAGACTGCAGCTAGCAGTCAGCTGAAGTAGCCTGCAGTACTGCACTCTAACCACTGTGCCACCTAGGCTCTCACTCAACAGGAGACTCTTTTTTAAACAGCATTGTTTAATGCTGGGTCTGACCTTCTAAAGAGCAGTCAGGGTTGATCTCCTCTAGGACTGACTGGTTTGATCGCCTTGCAGTCCAAGAGATTTGCAGGAGTCTTCTCCAGCACCATAATTCAAAGGCCTTGATTCTTTGGTGCTCAGCCTTTCTTATGGTCCAACTTTCTTATGGTCCAACTTTCACAGCCATACATTGCAACTGGGAAAACCATAGCCTTGACTATGCACACTTTTGTTGGCAGGGTGATGTCACTGCTTTTTAGTACGCTGTCTAGATTTGCCATAGCTTTCCTCCCCAGGAGCAAGCGTCTTAATTTCATGGCTGCAGTCCCCATTTTACTTATACTTGGGCAAAAACTTTCATTCAGATATGTAAACCTCTTTTTATACTGAGTGAAACCATCTCTTGACTTAATCTTCCTCAGATGAACTTGATCTACCACAAGTTCTCAGATACTAATATTAAAAGGAGAACTGATATTAAAAAGAGTATTTCTTGGAGACACACATAAGCTCATTGGAAACAAATATGGTCTGTATATCATTTAACCTTTATCTACATATGTAGTACATTTTGCACCAGATGACACTTCCAAATCCTTCCAAGAGAGTTTAGTGTTATACGCATTACAATCTAACCTGAGAGTGACCATACCATAACCTGCTAAAATGCACTACGCACCACTGTCATCATTTGTGCTTTCACAGATATTTCTAAGTCCAGAACTATCCTGAAGCTTTGAACTTGGTTTTTTAGAAGTGAAATAATATTATCGAGATTCAGACTCATATACAAAAGGCAATGGCCATCATAATTATCTCTGTCTTACTTGAATTGAACTTTAGCGAGGCTCACCTCAAAACAACATCCAGATATTGTTCAGATGTTCCAAACTAATTTTCTAATTAGTAGATCAAAGAAAAAGCTATATATGATTTTCATTCTGATGACACTTTAACACAGACTATTAAGAGATTCTACTTCCAACACTTGTTTAAGGAATTAGAGAGAAGCTTGTGGCACTATGCAAGCTGAAGGGAGCAAAATGGAACAAAAGAAGGCTACTTTGCCCTGCCAGGGGGAAAAAAAAGAGCATTTTAAAATGTTTTATGATGAAATGGTTAATTCAAAAGATCCTTTGATCAATGGTAACAAAGACTGCCACGAAGTTCAGAAAAATTATCATGGAGATTCTATTTGATCAGTGATGCATGTTTTTTTCCCCACGAATTTAGCATGTCTTTATAAAATTGCTCATCTAGTGACCATCATCACATAAATCAAATTCCCTAGTAACATTATGGTATCATTTATATCAGATTTTTTTTTACCACAGAATAGCAAATTAAAATAAGTATTTACATAATTTCCTAGCAATTTCAAGGTGGCATCTTGAAATTTTGGGTGGAATAAGTGGGACTAAGCTTGGTTGGCAGGTCCAACTGAAAATGGAATTTGAGAATGACAACAGGTAATCTGTAGTACTAGCACCTTTTAAAGAGGATGGTAGCATGATACAAAATTATGTTTATTAATTAATTAATTAATTAAGTAAGTAATTCAAATTGTATAAGTTGAAGGTTCAGTTTTGCACTTTAATTGACAAGCCCAGTTCAACATTTCTGAATAATATTACAGAAACTCTATTCATGCTGGTGCTGAGATCATAATACATAAATTAAATTCAAGTATCTGAATATATCCAAACATTCTGAATTCTTGATTAGACTGGGAATGCCCACATGAACATAGCAATTAATATTTAAGTATTCATTCTCAGAAAGGCAATAGACCAGAACATACAAATTGACATAAAAATCCACCAAACATTTTTTTTCTGACAATAACCTGCAATGGGAAGCAATATATATGACACTATCATCAGTTATGCAAGGAGAAGATGATCCACTGTTAACAAGGCGAATCAAATCTGCTACATGAGATTTATCAGAATAGGATGAACATATTGTGGGTGCCATGACAAACTAGACATCCCTGCCAAAGAGGGATAATGTTTATGGTGGAGATCAGCAGCTGGATGTCAAAACCTGATCAGCAAAATCTCTCAAAAGGAGAGACTGTGAGATACCTTATGTGTACTCTGCATAGTTGCTTCTCATGAGTAGACCACATAAATCAAGATTTTGCACTTGGCTTATGGGTTGGGTGACTGGATGTTGAGGGATACCATCTGAGCTCAGAGTCTCATACTGCTGTTGATCATCATATATTATTATTAGAGCATTGAATCAGAAACCACTGAGTAGGAGTTTTGTCACAGCTCAATTTTTATCCTATTGTAATATGATGGTTAGCAGGGATAGTAGCTCTTGAAGCAGTTTTCTGTCTGCTTAAAAGCGTACCTGTGACTATTAATTTAGCATACTGAACTGAAAACCTGATTATTTATGTCCCCCGGTCTGGACTGATGGGGTGGTATATTTTAATTTTTTAAAACACTTTTTTTGATATTTTTATGTATATTGTTGTTTTTTAACAGTCGCTTGGTCGCTTGTTGTTGTGAGCCGTTCTGAGCCCTTGGAGATAGGGCGGCATACAAATTTTATAAAATAAATAAAAATAAATAAATAATACTGATTTCTGACTGTGGGCACATCAGATATAAGACAATTCTGCATGCCTACACATCTGATCTGTACTAGGAGTAGTGTGATACGAGTTCTGCTTTACAGCATGGGAGAAATGAAAGCTACATATTTTAAGGAAGAGAAAGTGGGACTAGGAGGAAAATTGTGACAATTTGCATGGAGTTAGGAACAGTGCCAGTGCTTAGTCTACATTTATCATCCTAATCCTATTTCGTTATTTCAACTTTCACAGAACTGCAAGGTAGCCTAGATTAAAAAATTTAAAAATCAAACACAGTACATTTTAAAAGCATTAGTAATACAGCTGTTAAGTCTAGTTGTTATGAACTAAACTCAATATTGTCCAAACTTCACACACACATTTATATAATTTCAAAACCTGTTTAAAGTAAATAAGCTTTGCAAGGCATCTAAACACAATCCATATCAGGTTGGGGAATCATGGTTGTGATGAATCACCCAAAATAATCCAGATTTTTCTCTATATCATGTCTTGAGCCATGATATGAAAAGGACTATGATAGACATTTGGGAGTCTTTCACTCTGAATCTGTGTCTGTAGAAGATACAATTGTCTTTTATCATAACAGAGCAAAACACAAAACAGAAATTATTTTATTTCTAATACAAAACAATATCTTACACTTTATGTAAGATATACATGTCTGATTAGCCTTCTGCACTATCTTATATCTTTCCTGATCCTCTTATTTCAAAATATCTTTTCCTAGCATTCATATTTGAATCTGTGTCTGAACAAAACTTTTATGTTTTGTGCATGAAAACAACATGTGATGGAACTTTCTGCATAACCTTTTCAGGTTCTTTTCTCTAAAGCAAGTTGGTTCTGCATAGGTACTAAATTACAAAGATTTTTGTGATATAGCAGCCCAAGAGTTTAGTGTTATTGTGAGTGTCCATGAAAGTAGGAATTCATTGATTGGTAACAGTTGCATATAATTTTACAGCATATGGGATAATGGAAAAAAGAGATATAATTTTGAGAAAAAATAAATGTGATCAGGGAAAAAAAGTCTGCTAATGATAAATGTGGAAATCAGATAAGAGATATAGTAAAAGTGACTATCTGCTTAGGATATGTGTATGTTGTGAGTAGGAATAAATCTACTGATAAGTACACATAGCAAATTAATGAAATTAATATATCTATATACTGTAGTTATAAAGAATGTAGTTGAAGAAAGCATGGAATAGTGAAGATTAAAAGTAACAGAGAAAATGCATAGTGATTTGCATAAAAATATTTTTGATGGGAGTCAAATATGAAGCTTCCAGTAGACTGATTAAGAATAAAAATTATGAAGTGATCTGCGATGCAGGTAAAGTAAGAGTGTGCTGGAAGATGAATTTGAGCTTTTGGGAATGAAAAAAACATATTGATGAGTGGTATATGAATGTTATAAATACAGATACAGATTAACAGAGTTGGAAGGGATCTTGTAGGTCATCTAGTCTAACCTCCTGCCCAAGCAGACCCTACACCATTTTTGACAGATGGCAGCCCAGCCTTTGGAAAATAGCTTGATCACCTCCTCTCTGTGGCAGCCCCTCAAATATTGGAACACTGCCGTCATGTCTCCCTTGGTCCTTCTCTTCACTAGACTAGCCATGCCCAGTTCCTGGAACCATTCATCGTTTGTTTTAGCCTCCAGTCTCCTAATGATCTTGATCGCTTTTCTCTGCACTCTTTCTAGAGTCTCTGATCTGTCCCCGTACCCACACACACACAAACACAGCCAGCCGAGGGTTAAGGAAACACTTTGGAACGCACCCAGGTCTTAGCGATAGACACACCGTCTGCCAAATGCCTTTATTTTCACAAACAGAAAGATCAGATACTTAACGTACAAAAAAGTCCAAGCAGAAATAATATTTCTCTCCGCAGTTCCGAACGAGGCTTTAGTGACTATCCAAGGTTTACTTTTGTTCGTCACAAGGATCACTGACCACTACCCTCTATTATATAGTCTCTGGGGTGTGGTCCAGTGACTCAGTTCTAATCCCTAGCATGCCTCCTAAGCTGCTGCAAACGTTTATCACGCCTTCGGAGGCGTGCGTCCAGGAATGATGTTTCTTCGTCACTCTGATCCGAGCCAGCTGTCTCCCTACTGATCTCCTCTCCCTCGGCCGGCACCTGAGACAATGCCAGAGGGGAGGGGCCTGGAGAGGGAGGCCTGGCTGACTCCTCTTCCTCATGCTCGGAACTTTCTTCCTCCGATGGGACAGGCTCAGAGGGCGGGGCCACAACAGTCTCAACATCTTTTTTATAGTATGGTGACCAAAACTGGATTCAGTACATTAGGTATGGTCTTATTAATGCTTTATAGAGTGGTATTAGTACCTTCCTTGATCTTGACTATATCCCTCTGTTAATGCAATTTAAGATTGCATTGGCTTTTTTGGCTGCCGCCGCATACTGTTGGCTCATATTTAATTGGTTGTCCACTAAAACTCCAAGATCCCTCTCTCAGTTTCACCCAGTCTATATGTGTACTTCTGGTTTTTCTTGCCTAAGTGTAATACTTTACTTTTCTCTACATTGAATTTCATTTTGTTAGATATGGCCCAGTGTTCAAGTCTGTCAATGTTAGTGTCCAAGAAATTAAACGATATCACAAATACTTTAAGACTGTTTTAAAAAATGGAAGGCTGAAGGTATGGATAGTATCATTGGAGAACTGATAAAATATGAATGTGATTTGCTTATCACGTTATTGTGCTTCTATTTGCACCTGGCTACTGGAAGAATACTGCTATACTTGCTCTATACCAAGAGAAATTTTGCAAAAGTGAATGTAACAATTACAAAACAATTTGTACAATTCTGATTGTGAGTATGAAAGGAGACAATAAAAATATTTGAAGATGTATGAATGCAGGTTTGCTGATATTATGTTTTAGAGAAAACATGTAAGCGTATAGCCTGCAATTATGGAATTTTTCTAAGTATATTGAGTTTAATGTTGGTTATGAGTGCAGTAAAATGGCACATAACAAAAGTAAAGGATGAGTGAAAATAAATGAGTACTTTGATAATGGTTCAGTACTGAACAGAAGTAAAAGAAAGATGTTTGGTGTCCCCCTGCTATTCAATGAATGATTGAATAAACATATTAAATATACATACAGTGATGATATAAACATGTTGGTTGGGATATATGTAGTTTTGTACTCTATGCTGTTTTCTGAGATTGGGCTCTGAAAAATTAAAAATATGGTACACAGCAAACCCTTCTCCTTTTTTTCCAAACAAAAATATGGAAATGGTACTCTTGGCTAAGAGTAACAAGCTTATGTCAAGCAATTACATATCCTGGTCCTGTTAAACCAGTCAGTAGTTTTTGATACCATCAACTATAGTACCTTCCTGTCTGCAAATGTTAGGAGTTGGAGCAGGTTCTATTTACCTTTACTACCGGTTTGCAATGGGGCCGCACGTGAACACATGCGCAGAAGCTTCCTGATGATGTCGGGGTCAGTGGGCGGAGCCTCCTGCCGGTTTTATTACCGGTTCTATAGAACCAGTCCGAACCGGGGCAACCCACCACTGAGTTGGAGACACTATTTTTCTGAGGTTCCATTTTAGTTCAGTGGATAGGTCCAGTCATTGGGCATCAATCCTTGAGTCCTTAATTGCTCCAGTAATTAAAGGATTCTCTTCCTTTCCTATGCTATCTAATATATATTTGAAGCTGCTGGGTGAGACCATCATTTGGTGATTTGAGGTGTGACATTGGCATCCTTCAGTCTCAAAAGACTATGGTATCGTGCTCTGGAAATTTGAGGTGTGATATTCAGTCATTTATATATACCTTATACTGAACCAGGATCACTGTAAAAATGCTTAAGCAGTACCTGGAGGCTGTTAAGATCCATTGGGATATTGCAGCATAAACTTTGTCCTCTTGGTACATGCATTGCAACATTGCTCATACATCTATAAGAGGCAGAGCTTGCATCTCAACATCACCATCATCATCTTGGCATTCTGATTAAGGTACTGGATGTCACTGATACCTTTAAAAAACTTATAGCAATAGCACTTAAGACTTATATACAACTTCTTAGTGCTTTATAACCCTCTCTTAAGTGGTTTAGAGAGCCAGCATATTGCCCCCAACAATATGCTGGGTCCTCATTTTACCAACCTTGGAAGGATGGAAGGTTGAATCAACCTTGAGTTCATCAGGCTTATGATATAATACACATTAAAAATATCTCCAGATAAACAATTAAAGGCCTATCAAACGGATAACACACACACACTCACACACACACACAGAGCTTGATTTCCATGCCAGGGACATCCAAAACATGAGAACCACCATGAAGAAGGGTCTTTCCTTTCTTTTATCAATCATCCCCCCCCCCAATGTTAGAGAAATTATAAAGTAGGAATTTCCCCAAAGATCCAGTCACTTAGCCAGATGCAAACAGAGGATTCTGCTTTCAACTGCCTGGTTCCAAGACTGATAGGCTTTCATAAATCAACATGAGTACTGAATTCTGCTCAGAAATAAAAGGCTGGAGGAGGAAGAGAATGAGAAGGGAGGGAGGAAGACATGATAATGTGGCAGAAAACTTAGGGTACAATATAGCAAAGCATCACAAAAGAGAAGAATAAAGGGGAAACCAACGCATAGAATGAGAAAATAAAGTGGATAAAAGATTTGGCTGCAAATATGCAGTTCCTCTTAGAACCAATTTCCTCCCCCTTTTAATTTCATGAGCTTGCCTTAAAATTGTTAAGAATGTAACAGCACAACACCAGCTCTCTGATTTATTAATTCTATCCTACCCTAGAAATCTTCCAAACAAAAGCATTAGTGTTTTCTCCAGAGGAACACATGAAGGGACTTATTCATGTTGAAGGTGGGGAGAGAAGCACCAGATATCAGAACAGCCATCCCAGACTCCTCCTTGTTCCTAATTACCTTCCTGCGGATTATTCAACAAGGCGGGGGTGGGAGGAAGAATGCGGGAACAGAACTATGGGGTGTCATGATATAACAAAAGAAAGGAAAATGAGACCAACTGTAGATGAGGAAGCCAATCCAAAATGCAAAGTAAGGATATGGGCTTTTTACTTTATATTAATCTTGCTCCCACCCAAAGCCAAACCTTAATTTAAAAAATAACATTACACCTCCTTTACTTTTCCTTCAGTTTTTTTCCTGAGGCCATTTGAACATCTTTATAATCTGAGCTATGCATCCCCTTGTTTATAGTCCATGGTGCAGTTAATACTCCCCCTCTCACTGTGATTGCTAAGAGTGCAGTTCCAACCTTGCTCAACAGTTAGGATCGCTCATTGCATTAAACTTTAATGTGTTTTGCTTGTTTAGTGTCATATATTAGATCCACCACTATGGTTCATTATTATATGTAAACTGGACCATTATGCCAGGCTCAAGAAACCAGAGTTTAAACATCCCGATTTAGTATCAGGTGTGCATATAATCTATAACTGAATTAATATTATTGATATTATTATTGATATTCAATATTATTATTGAATTGTTATTAATATGACAAATGAAACACAAAGCAGGTCACCATTTTAACTTATGAGGCAGTGCAAACTTAAGTTTACTTCTAGCATGCCTTCTGAATTTTAAAAAACTGATTGGGTAAGCCATGCTTCAATTAAACATAGATAAGCTTGTTGTGCATTGTATTGTGCTTATAAATCAATGTCAGGAGAGATTACTTTCCTTGCTTCTAATATTCTTCAAACAGAAACACAAAAGAATTACTATGTGATACTAGACAGCATAGGCAATCTGTGATTCTATGTGGCTTGGAAGATGTGAAGTCCTTCAAATATTATATCTCTTACATGATTTTGTCTCCATTTTTTTCCTTCTGCAAACAAAAATAGTTCAAAAATAGGGAAGCTACTTTACTCCTTCCTTTCTTCCTTTTTAACATTCATTCCCATGTGATTCTTCTTTTACAGGAAGAAAAATATAGTTTCTACCATTTCCTACAGAAAGGGAGAATAAGAGTTGGGACTATGAATGTGATCTCACCTCACCTGCCATTTGAGTACACTTCCTGAATGTTCCTCTTTTTCTTCTAGAGAGAAAAAAGTAAATCTTGCTTTGCTTGTATCCAAATTATATTATAGAAACATGTTTTACAAAAGACTGCCTCTGAAGTGTTCTCAGCAATAACAATTAAATAGTAATCAAAGTGTGACTGCAGAAAACGCATACTAATTCTAAAGTAACTTCAGTAGCTCCCATGTAGTTAGGAGGCTCAAGTCATAGTAATTGCATTTTAAAGCTATTATCAGCTTGTGTTTGTGATATCTAAAAGCACATTTCTTTCATATGTGCCTATATAATAGGAGTCTTCATCCTTTTTGAGAAGATTTAAAATTTTGAGAAATGTTCTGATAGAACTCTTGAGACTTGGACTGTAAAGGTGCTGATGAGCACCAGATGATGGTAAGAAAGACTCAAAAATTAGAGATTTCATCCAGATCTGAGAGCCCTGGTTATAATTGACATCCTTCTCTAATCCTTTTGTAACTTCCAAACTCATCCACCATAAAGTCTTAAAATATGTGAGAAACAAGCCATTCTTTCTCTCGAGTGCCAGAAAGCAGAAGGAATTTCCCAGCTAATTGAGTTTTGGCTTGAAGCAGCCAGCAATTGTTAAGTCTCATCCTAGGAATATTGCCAGTCTCAAGAAGTAATTCGGACAGCTTCCAAGAGACTTGGGGAAAAGCATCCTAAAAAGCCACCAGGGTCAAAGTCTTTTCTATCTTGTGCTCTGGGAATAAATGAGAAAAAGCATCTTAAGCAAGACAAGGATGTTCTTAAACAGAACAGAAACAAGTCTTTAAATTAAGCAAATTCTCAAACATCTGAAGCAGAACAAGTTGAAAATCAATATTATTGCACACACTGTGCACTGATACAAGCAACTCTCTCATAACATATTAAATGACTTCATCTCCCTCTCCTTTCTAGTTAGTGGCCTCAGGGCTGGTTGACTTTTTTAAGCAGCAGGTGCACTGTTGTTAATCATATTAGCCAGTGTTTTACAGCTGCCAAGCCCTTTTTAATTAATATGAAAAAGGCTATAATTTGAAGAATACAACAGTCAAAAATCTCAAAGAAAAAGAAATAAAGGAATAAAATGATAAGGGCAAATGTGGCTAAACAAATCAGGAGTTACACAGGGCATGGATAAGAAACTCCATGAATAAATGTACATCTATTCTGGTTTGAAACTATCATATGCAGTGACTGTAACTAAGTAGAAGAAAATCCCAAATTCAATTCTTGGTATGTCCTTGCTGGAGTTGGAAAGAAACTTCCCTGAAATCCCAGAGAACCACAATTCATGAAGGCTGAGAGCACCTTATAAGGATTTATGCAAGATAACTATCATGGTAGACATACCTAGTGAGAAACCCTTCTTCTGATAGTTACTGGGATGCAGTTATGTACCGTTATTCTTCTAGCATTTCAGAATTAGGCTACTAGATCTAGGCTGAAAAATGCATTTGGCCAATGGATGGGAGTAAATTTAGATTGTTCTGTAATTTCTGATACCCTATAGTGGTCATCTGGCTTTCTGCAGTCCACTTCTGATAGTCCTAGTGTTTTACCCCGAATGTGACTTGCCATAACGTAGCAACTGAGTTTTGCTTAAACCAAAGAGTCATGGTTTTTGAGACATTAATCTGGTTTGCCAATGTTTTTCTGTGTCTTGATATTTCATGCCACTTCCCACTCTCACAAAATACAGAATGTATCTATGGATTTTAAAATATTGATTTCAAAATGTTGATGGAAACATTATTCTTTCCACACTCTACCACTGCCATTAATATGAATGAGTGATTTGAAAGCTAAGTTGTATAACTTCGAACAAGAAATGTGAAATGTGGCACTTGCTGTTTAACCATCGTAGAATGAACCATGGTGGGTATATGAGCCTTCATATAAAGTCATATTCTTTCATCCCAAAATTGTTAATCAGGTTGATGCAGATCACATGCAGTAACACACACATGGATTATTATTCACACAATGACACTTGAGCAGAGAGGAATAGGGCTATAGCACAGACATAACAAAAAAAAAAGCCCATTATTTCCCTGGTGTATGTTCTGGTTTATGGATATGGTCACTTATCTAAAGATTATGAACAAAGCTTCATTTCCTCCCTCCCTAAGAGTTAATGGGGAAAAAAACATCTGCTTCTGCGTTAATTCAACAGAATTGACAATCAGAGATCTGGGCCCCTAGGGTAAAAAACCTTATGTTTTTATTATGTTACTCTGTAAAATGTCATGTATATTGTTGATACTAGTGTCTCACATGGGACCTTATAGTAATAATGATAATCTCTGTACACATTTAACAAATATCTACCACTAGGGTGTATTATGGTTCACTGTTAAGTCATTTTCTGCAGTGGTGCTGAAATGCATCCATGTGATTGTTACAGTGCCTAACAAAATGGGTTTTGCTTTGCTTTGCTTTGTTTTTTACTTTCTGTAATTGGTCTCTTTAAGGTGAATAGCCAGCTCATGCAGCAAATGTTATAGATGTGAATATTTTTTTTTATTTCCAATTTAATGTATCATTGCACATGGAATCAGAATGCCCGTGAAAAGACCTGAATATGTTTTATTTTTTTTTAAAAAATACAAAATATATTACTGGTCTTTGTATTCTAGTGTGGTTCATGAAATAATGTCTCAAGGGAGCTTTGCAGGTAGTTTTTTGTTTTTTGTTTTAAATCTGCACTGGCAATGCAAATTATGTCCTCAGCAGACAAATCCACTCTATCCAAGTATTTGTGCTTTCAAACTATAGGAAATCTGTGTCTTTTGGCGATGACTGCATATAGCTTTCATCAATACGTTCGGTATCTATGCAGAAATGACAAGTGACCACACAAATTGGTTAAATTTGTATCACTTTCACAATCAGCATTTTCTGTTTCCCTTCAGTATCATCAGATTGCCTCCCCTGAATAATTTTTAATTTCACGATGCCTATTTTTCAGATAATATTGAGTGAAACTTACAAATGTATGCTACAAATAATCAACCACTTTCAGTTCTGCCAGGAAACTTTCCATGCAGTGCTTTTCTGTATAATAATTTAAATCAATACTTGCTTATCATTGACAAAAGCTGGAATTTTGTAAATTACTATATTGGACCAATCCAGCAACCCTCAGTCTACTTCCTCTTTATTGGTTGCACCCCATACATTAGCATTCTTGTCATATACCTGAATCTTTTTAAATTTTATAAATGCAATTGGATTTCATTGAAATTTGGGTTCTGCAAAATAAGTAAATGAATATGGAATTCTGTAAGGAGTTCCAATTTATAAAAACTAGTAGCTAGAAAAGACCATTTAGTGTGATAAACTGGGAAAGGGGAAAGATAACAGCAATCTGACCCGTTCCCCATGCTTTCCACAGTCTTAATTGTTCTAAGCTGGCTGGGCCAATTTTTGTTTGTTTGTTCCACTGAACAGAAATGGGAGCTACTGTAACATGATGGCTGAACAAACCTATATCTGTTTCACTCTAAATCAGGGGTCCAGAACCTTTTTAGAAAGTGGGTTTCATTAGATCATACATGACAATGGCAGCAAAAAAATAAAAATGATGAACACTTTAAAATATTATTAAAATATTAATATTATTAATATGAGTTGAAATGAGTAAAAATTAACAATATTAAAAATAATATAAGCATATGTGTGTGCATTTACAAGCACATAAGGGAACCATGAGTTCTTCTAGTTCTGTCTTAGGCATGGAACCTAACTTCTTTTAGTCATAGGAAGGAAGTACAAACATACCACTTCAAAAATGTTGTCTAGAAAACTGCATGGACTTGTCCATATAGTTGCCAAGAATTAAGGTGAGTCACACGCATAAATATAATAATAGTCCAAATCATATCAAAGCATATAATATCTTGTGAAATTTATTTGTTTAGATTTTGGTTAGTGAATGCCATCTAGTAGTGTCTTGGGTCCCAAAGCCTCCATGGATGAGATGCTGTATTGTTCATTCCTATGTCTTTTAGTTTATCCTTAGCTTGCAGATATTGCATTGAGAATGAAGTGAGTGGTTGGATCTACACTGCTCTAGGTAACTGAGGAAACAACAACAACAACAAAATGTAATTAACCCCTTCTCCCAGGCAAGATCATTGCTAAAAGCAGTAGGGGGAATAGGGTAAAAATGACAAAGCTATCCCCATCAGAAATGTCAAAATTGGGTGGTCTATGGTTGACTTGGGATGAGATTCTTCTTGAGCACCTGGAACACTATCCATTCCCATACCACATTGTTTTTCACCCTGATTTCCAGATATGGTAGGTTACATCTTCTTGGTTACATCTTCAGATTTCCCCATGAACATAAACAAAGACTGGGGTTATAAGAGTTGAAATCTAAAATATCTGGAAGGCACCCGCTGGTGGACATTTCTGTATTCTGAATCGCTATCCGAGTGGTGGCTGCCAAAAAGGGACTGTTGTATCACTATAATTTAGAGTGATTCAACAATCATCCTATTTAATGTTCTAATAAAGTACTACTTATTATTCACACAACATTCATGTTTAATTTGTAACTGGATGTTGTTCTTCCTT
Organism: Pantherophis guttatus; assembly: GCF_059756535.1. Taxonomy (NCBI): domain Eukaryota; kingdom Metazoa; phylum Chordata; class Lepidosauria; order Squamata; family Colubridae; genus Pantherophis; species Pantherophis guttatus. The sequence goes on from NC_142067.1 coordinate 27,678,059, forward strand.
TCTTTCAATTTTCCTTACACACAATGCAAAAGCTGCATTATTTAAAGTTCTGTCACTTTCTTTTCATAATGATCTGAAGGATTACACTGTTGGAAATGTCCACTCATGATGAAAACAATTGTTTTATTGCATTCAATCCATATATATGATTGATAAGAGAAGTTGGCATCCAACGTAAGTTCCCAAATGTAGTGGATATGTAAAGAGCCACAGAGACATAATAGTACTTGAATGTCTACAGTGAACTTATTTTTATTTAATGTAAAATCAGTCTTGGGACGTTTGGAGGAATATTAGGACTGAAAAGCTGGAAAATGGTATTTAATTTTTTCTTGCCCACCCTATTGTTATAGTCCTGATAAAAACTTTGGCAGAAACCAGCAAAACAAAGGTGGGCATGGGAGCAGAAATCAGCAGATAAGTATATTTCCGAAAATATTCTTCTCACCTCTAAAATGTGTATTTTTGAAAATATGAACAAATTACATTATTCTTATCATTACATTTGGACCAGCTCCTTGGACCTATCTGTACCATTGGGAATCAGCTATATATCTATTCTTCTAGATAAGAAGTTGGATGGTTGATTGATTACTAAGCTCTGATACTCATGCTTCTCCAATCTGAAAATTCTGAGCGGCTTATTGAAGAAACATGACCGAATAAGATTAAAAATAGTAAAAAAATGACAAAAGGTTAAGTTGTTTATACATAACCTTTTGTCATTTTTTTTTTTACTATTTTTAATCTTATTCTGTTTATACCGACAACTACTTAAGTATAATTAGCTTACTTCCTTGATATTTATATAATGGCTTAGTCAATATAATTAAGTTGTTATGTGATGCAAAATAAGAATTCTTGAATTATTTTTGAGTTTAAAAGAAAAAGGACTCCTGGCAAGGATGGGATGGAGGGCAGCAATGAGCCAGTATTTTAAGTGAAGCATTCCTTCAAAGCTGCTTCATGAAATAATTCATCTTCCTGCTTCTAATCAGCAAAGCAAAGCTGTTTCTGCCGCTGGACAGAATGCAAAAGAACCCCGTAGCAAAGCACATGGGGGAGTCAAATCCTGTCATTCCTGCACTTAATGAGGCCAGCAGTGTCACCTCAATGGTGTGGAGCACCTTGGACAGATGAAATAAAGCTGCCACCCAATAAAGGATAATAAGCAGGCAATGTTCCACCCACAATGAGCTATTAGTAGCAATCTAAGCCTCCTGATACTACAGTGGTGTTACTGAAGGAGAAGTAGGAAAAGGAAGAATGTGAGGGACATGAGGACATTGTTAGGGGCTAGGAAATAACACACTTTCGACCTGATAACAACGAATCTTAAAGAAAAATGCTTTTCCTTCCATGAATGTCATTGTGCAAGTACTATAACATTGGACATATTCCTCTGTGTCAGAGCAATGCTAGCTAGATATGACATGAACCATTTTACTGTTTCTCAATTCCCATCCTCCTCAGTTGTTTGCTTTAAGGAAAAGATGGGAGAAATTCTATCAGCAACCTATTTCTCTCTTAGATTCCAAAATATTTTTGTAGATTTATTAAGTGTGCACCCAGTACAAAAGACAGCAGTTTCCCAGTTTAAACAGGAATGATGATGCTTACAGAAAAAGTTATGATGCAGTGAGCAACCTAACACAGAGAATTCTATGGGCACTGATAGAAAGCTATTGATGGAAATTCCATTGCTAGTTTAGGAACAGAGGAGTCACTGCAGCAGGAATTTAAATTAATATTGCTTACATAATGCGGCATGGTGACAGCCATAACAAGGTCAAACCCAGCTCACCAATGAGATTTACATTCAATTAATCTTATAAGTGTCTCTCACAGCGGTGAGAGTCCCACTTCAGTGGGATGTATTCCCTAAAGATTTGTACTTAGTATGGAAGTTCAATAAATAATTTGAACTATTCTAAAGTTCAGAGGCAGTTTGGAGTATGGTTGAGGATCAGGGTCAGGATTAGCATTTTGAGAGCTTAAGTCTCATCTGACCCCTTTCCCAATATTGTGGAAATTGATCTTGGAAAGATAGTCTTGGAGGTTTTCAGGGAAGCAGAAGACATTGTAACACTGCAGTGGATTTCTCTTTCAAGTCTAAATGTTTCTGTTTGACCCTAGAAAGGGAATTCCAACATAGTCAGCATTGTCCCAGGAGCTATAAAATTCCCCCTTTCAGATTTTAGGCCAGTCATTATCTGTTTGGAAAGTTAGTCACTGTATATCATGCCAAAAAATTATTATGAGAAAAAATTATTTAATTACAATATGTGTTTTCCAATATGTGCTGATTATTTTTGTTTTATTTCAATGTATCTTCTGAGCAACTCTATCTGATTTCAATTTTGTTATAGCAGGCCTATGAGTGACAGGGTCAGCAGCCTAATATAGATACCCAGCAATTTTATGTTTTTTGTTAATCATTCAAATGCTCTGAATCTTCACACATATTCAATCTGGAATGATATGAAGAGAGAATATGCTTTTAAAAAACCCTAAAAATAAAGCTCTTCCTAAGTGGGCCATAGGAATACATTTTCAGAAAAGTTTGAAAGCAGTAGAAGAATAAGTACATCATCGTGGTACATTCCCAACAAGAGGCAATACACTACAAAAGTTTTTGCACTATTTCAATTAACATTTTCAGTTGTGTCTTTTAGCACTAGATTGACATGTGGAAATTAAAAGGTGAAGTTTCACATAAAGTGTATTTAAAGGTTATTACCTATTAACTTGGGTAGGTATTAAAGCCCCTGCTAAAGTTATGACTACAACAATGGCTGGTTTAAAACCTTTAAGCAGAAGGTCCTTTGCGGATTATTTGAGTAATATTCTTCCTCACATAATGGGGAAGATGAAGGGATAAATTGTTCCTGAGGGATGTGGAGAAGAGAAGATAATGGAGCTTATATTTCATACTAGCTAGAGGTAGTATACAAACACTTACAAGAAATAAGTCAAAACTCATCATTTTAAAGGCCAAGCCAAAAAAAAAAAAAAAAGGAAGGAAGGAAGGAAAAAAAACAATAGGGGTAAGTTCATTGAAATGGAAGGATGCAGGAAAACAAAGAAGATATTTCTTTGCTTACAGTAATATCATATACTACCACAATCATAATTTAAAAAGTGTTATCCTCTATCCCCACAGCAAAACAAAGCTGCAGCTAAAATTGCTATTTTTCAACTACTGCATTTAGTATTTTAGTGATGGTAGAAATCTGCTCTTCCCATGCAATAAAAATTGTTCATTGAGGCAATGTCACCTGAGTAAATGAGTGATAAATAAACAGTGTCTCTACTCTATCCTTTTGGCAAAAATGCAAAGCACCTTGAAAGGACATGGCATGTTTTTAAATGGGAGAAAAAAAAAACATTTGTGAGCAGTCACATGTGCAAATAAAATTGGTCTCTAGAATCTCAACAAAGGTTAAAGTGTGGAGGGAAATACATTTGCTTTCATGTTGAGCCAAAAAAATTCTGTGTATTATAAATGAAATCCATTCTGAGTACTGAGAACATCCTGCTTTCTCATAAAACTCACTGGATAATTGCAGTTTTTATATCACTATTGGGCAGAAATCCCTGAGAAATCTCTCATACGACATAAGGAAAACTAAAGGATATTAGATAAAAGCACAACTGTGTTCTTGTAAATTCTTATTTCCTGTAATGGCACCTGAAGAAGATATATTCTTAATGACCGAGCCCATTAAATATTTTAAAAATATCAGTCAGATATGCAATTTAGAAGCTTCTCTACTGAAGCTGCATTTCCCATGAAGATAATTAGTAAACACACTAATGTTCAAAAGTGGGGAAGTTACAATGGCAGATTAATAGACAAGACAGACACACACACACACATACACACAGAGAGAGAGAGAGAGAGGGAGAGAGGGAGAGAGGGAGAGAGGGCAGTAAATGCATGTTTTGGATACTATCAGCTAGGACTGTTGGTTGGCAGGGCCCAGAAGGAAAACCTTTTCTGCCATCATGGTTTTCACTCTTTGCTTTATTCTTCCCTTGAGATTAAAATGGCCCATTCCTATTGGCCTTATGCAAAGCCTTAAAAACTTGGCCTTGTGCTGGTTAGAGCCCATCTCCTGGTTTTATTTATTTATTTATTTTATTTAATAAATTTTTATACCGCCCCCTCTCCCGAAGGACTCGGGGCAGTGAACAGCCAAAATTAAAAACACACAATACAAATATTAAAATACATTAAAACGAAGTTACATTATCCTTGGCTTCTCCAATTTAAAACCCCTTGCCCATAAAATTCCCCAATTAAAAGAATTTTAACCCAGCCCGGCTTGCTGAAATAAAAAAGTCTTCAGGGCCCGGCGGAAGGTACGGAGGTCCAGGATCAGTCGTATCCCTGGGGGTAGCTCATTCCAGAGGGCGGGTGCCCCCACAGAGAAGGCTCTTCCCCGGAGGGTCGCCAGCCAACATTGCCTGACAGACGGCACCCTGAGGAGGCCCTCTCTGTGGGAGCATGTTGGCCAGTGGGAGGTTATCGGAGGCAGAAGGTGGTCTTGTAAGTAACCGGGTCCTAAGCCATGGAGCGCTTTGAAGATGAGAACCAACACCTTGAAGCGCACTCGGAAGACCACTGGAAGCCAATGCAGCTCGCGCAGGAGAGGTGTCACATGGGAGCGCCATGTCACGGCCGCATTCTGCACCAGTTGGAGCCTCCGAGTGCTCCTCAAGGGGAGCCCCATGTAGAGAACGTTGCAGTAGCCCAGGTGGGAAGTAACGAGGGCATGAGTGACCATGCATAAGGAGTCCCGATTCAGAAAGGGGCACAACTGGCGTATCAGGCGAACCTGATAGAAAGCCCCCCTGGCCACGGCCGTCATATGCTCTTCTAAAGACAGCCATGCGTCCAGGAGGACACCCAAGTTATGCGCCCTCTCCGTGGGGGCCAATGTCTCGCCCCCAATAGTCAGCGATGGCACCAGCTGACTATATTGGGATGCCGGCAGCCACAGCCACTCAGTCTTGGAGGGGTTGAGTCGGAGCCTGTTCCTCCCCATCCAGACCCGCACGGCCTCCAGAGACCGGGACATCACTTCAAGGGCATCGTTGGGGTGGTCTAGGGTGGAGATGTACAGCTGGGTGTCATCAGCGTACAGATGGCACTGCACCCCAAAACCACGGATGATCTCGCCCAGCGGCTTCACATAAATGTTGAACAGAAGAGGCGAGAGGAACGACCCTTGTGGCACCCCACAAACCAAGTGCCTTGAGGTCGACCTCTGCCCTCCAGCCAACACAGACTGCGACCGGTCGGAGAGATAGGAAGAGAACCATCGTAAGACAGTGCCTCCCATTCCCAACCCTTCCAACCGGCGCAGCATGATACCATGGTCGATGGTTGTATGGATAATGGATTAGATCGTGCCTGGCTGTTATGTGTTTTTATTTTTGCTTTACATTCATTCATTCATTCATTCATTCATTCATTCATTCATTCATTCATTCATTCATTCATTCATTGGTTCGATTTATATGCCGCCCTTCTCCAGAGACTCAGGGTGGCTTACAATGCGTTAAGCAATAGCCTTCATACTTTTGTATATACCTGCTTAGTAGGGCTTTTGCCCTCCCCCCCAAAGCGGTGTTCTTTTTTATACAAAGTCAGTTTATTGCCCCCACAATCCAGGTCCTCATTTTACCTACCTCGAAAGGATGGAAGGCTGAGTCAACCTTGATCCTGGTGAGATTTGAACTTGCAGTAATTGCAGGCAGCTGGTGCTACTTTAACAGCACTTAGTCAACTGCGCCACCAAGGCTCTTGTCAATATGTTTGTATTTTGTGTTTTCATTTTGTTTTATAAGAGTTGTGTAAAAGTGAGATGGATGGCTATATAAACCAATTAATAAATACATTTAAGATCTTACCTCACCCAACACAAGTGAAACCAGATCCTAAGGAATTTGCCACTGTTGTCATGGTGCCATTATAGTTCCTGTTCTTTGCCCTAATTAAAAAAAGAAGTCTAAGATAGATTTTTTTTTGATGAGCACTCTATTCCCTTCCACATCCCTTAAGCAATATTTGAAATGGCAAAATCCAGCTACATTTTTTTTAGGACAACTAAGTATTCAGTATGTTTATTAGGTGCTCATGAATGACATACCCATGGATCCTTGTGTTTTGATGCTTTTGTGAGAGGAAATATTTTTCCTCAAAGTCTCTGAAGCCTGATGGTTTAATATTAAATGCTTGGCCAAAGAAAGAAGAAATTATCACATATGAACTTCCATCTATATGCTATTAATCACAATCTATCAAATATGTTTCTAGAACAGTGTTTCTCAACCTTGGAAGCTTGAAGATGGGTGGACTTCAACTCCCAGAATCTTCAAGCTACCAAGGTTGAGAAACACTGTTCCAGAAGAAGATTCAGGATTCAAAAGCTTTCAGGGTTTAGATAGAAAATCTGGATCTTCTTGGTTACTAACAAAGCATCAGAGCATCTGAACTTCAGAATAAGCTGAGAATAATGTGACATTTTTTGTAACAGATGGACAATGATACAGTACTGAAAAATAATTCAGTGGAATTTAGAGTAAATCAATATTTCAAAATGAGAGAATATAATTTTTCAATATTTAAAATCCTTTTTCCTGTCTACCCCTTTTTGTATATACAACTTACAACAGTTCATTTACTGACTGTTCAGTGTTACAACAGCACTGAAAAAAAATGACTTATAACCGGTTTTTCATATTGATGACCATTTTGCAGCATTCTCATGGTCATGTGATCAACATTTGGTTGCTTGGCAACTAGTTCATATTTATCACAGTTGCAGTGTCCTGGAGTCCTGTGATCACTTTTTCCAACCTTCTGACGAGTAAAGTTAAATTATAATAAATTACATCAAATAAATAAATAAATAAATAAATAAATAAATAAATAAATAAATAAATAAATAAATAAATAAATAAATAAATAAAGTCAATAGGGAAGCCAGATTCAATTAACAACTGTGTTACTAACTTAACAACTGCAGTGATTCACTTAACAACTGTGGCGAGAAAGGTTGTAAAATGGGATAAAATTCACTTAACCAATGTTTTGCTTAGCAACAGAAATGTTGGGCTCAATTGTGGTTGCAACTCGAGGACTACCTGTATACATGCAATGGCTAAATTTTTATTTCTGAAATAGTTACTCTCAAAGCAAATTTAATTGGATTTGCACAGCAAGGATTGCTTAAAACTGGGAATGATTCATTACTAGGTACCACCAGTTTGTTGTCTTTGGTGTTGGCTCTGGTTTAGCTTGCTTTAATTCAATATCAACAGCCTTTCAAAACACAACAATATTGATTATTAATTATCACAAGGTTTCTTCCGCCATTGCTGCTAGATATTTATTCAGTGTAAAGTTGAGCAGACGCTAATAAATGCAATGTGGCATTGCCTTTTTCTGCAAGACATGGATGATGATTATACTTGCTGTCCTGTTTCCAGTTTTCAGATTGCATACAGTATTTAAGTGGAATAACCATTAAATAATGCATGCAGAATATATTTATTAGAGATGAACACAGGCCACTTAAGCTCTTTAAGGAGTATGATACAGGCATGAAGAAACATGACTCACTCTGGAATGGACTTTTCTACCTGGATCTGGATGATTAAAATACTGAACTCAATTCTCTCATAATATGGAGTTATTTTTTTTTTTTTACAGAGCAGCCATTTTTGTTTTATATTAATTATATGAAATTTGTAGGCAAGCTGAAGTTTTAAGTAATGATCAACCCTGCCTAATTTCCCTGCAGCACAAGAACCACATAAAGCCTTCAACCTACCTACCTACCTCTATTAGTGACATGGATATGCTGGTACCTGAACAACCTTGGTGGCGTAGCAGACTAAAGTGCTGTTAAGTAGCACCAGCTGCCTGCAATTACTGCAAGTTCAAATCTCACCAGGCTCAAATCTGCAATTACTGCAAGTTCAAATCTCACCAGGCTCAAAGTTGACTCAGCCTTTCATCCTTTAAAGGTAGGTAAAATGAGAACCAGATTGTGGGGGCAATAAGCTGTATAAAAAAGAACACCGCTTAGGGGGGCCCGAAAGCCCTACTAAGCAGGTATATACAAAAGTATGAAGGTTATTGCTTAACGCATTGTAAGCCGCCCTGAGTCTCCGGAGAAGGGTGGCATATAAATCGAACCAACCAATAAACCTGCTATTTATATAACAGCTGGGAAGCAGGATAGTTTAGTCAATAGCAATTTTGTGGATGAAGGCATTTCTCCCAGTTATGTTGGTACCTGTGTTTGTAGTGACAAGACAGGCATACACTCCAGACATTTAATTACATCATGTATAACAATTCCTCTGGAACTAATTTAGCATCTTCGCAGTGGCTGCTTGATGCAGAGAACATCCAAGTGGCTGCTTGATGTAGATAATGCACATCTGCAATATGATGTATATTTGCAATGGGTCCATCAAAAGAATTGATGTATGTGAAATAATGATGCCACCATGCTGAATAATGGGTTGTCCAATTTCAGCTAAGTAGCATATGCAAGTGGCAATCTGTATTAAACTTGAAAATCATCATCATCATCTGATGGACTAGTGGCCATGAAACTAGGTCAACTTTCTATTGCAAACACTTTCAATAACTGTGCAGGGGGGGGGGCGGGCAGAGGGGGAAAAGATGCTACACTTTCCAAGAGTTTTTCAAAATCCTTCAGTTTTATGGACAAAGAAATTGGGTATATGATTTTCTGAATTTTTCCAGAGAAAGAGAATTTTTTCAACAACTTGGTCAGGCAGGATCTTTCTTAACAGTAACAACGTCCCAGAGGTTCGAATTCCCTCTTGATACCTTACTTTCCAAATTAATTGAAGGCCAGGAAGCCAGGGCGACTGAAGACAACCAGAAAAAGTCTTGCAATTCAAACACATGGTGTTTATCTTCTGGGAAAGAAAAGTCTCTTTCATCCAATGGAAGAAGAACCAGTAAAAGAAAATAGTGGAGAAATGTCAATGCCCAGCAATTGTGCATTATATTTGGCCATGTTTGTGTGGGCATGAAAGGGAGGAGTGATTGTTCATGCTGTCTCTGCTGTGCCTTACTGATTTTTTTCCCCCTGCCTCTTTTGCTAGCAATACAGACCATCACAGCCTCTGTGAATGCACCACCAAACTGCTAATGCTGTACTGTCCCGTTTTCTCCCTCTTGCTTGGGTGCTTTTTGCAATGAGCGCTGCTGAAGCACTGCCACTTCAAAATGACCCCAGACCATGCTGCTTCTCGCTTTCTACTTCTCTGCAGTCACTCTGGAATCACTGCCTGGAATTGGGAATGGTCTTAGCCACTTTCACTAGTCAGCTAGCTTCTGCAGAAGCTTAGTCTTCTCTTTCATGCATGCTGTGGCTCATTGTCTCCCCCTCCACCGTCACACTTTAGCAGGGTTTGTGCAGCTTTCAAGAAGAATCCCATTCTTCCGCCACTAAGTCTACCTCATTAGTATCAGCCTCTTGAAGCTCAGATGGTACTGAAAGAAGAAGCTGCCTTCTTCTTTCTCTAGCAGCTCTGAAATTGACACTACCAATTATTATATACCAGTTATATATATTAATATACCAATTACTTCTGTGACTACACCAAATATGCTGCGGTACGATTACTATCCTGCCATGGCTCGCCTCCTTATTTTCTCTGGCTTAATTAAAGACTTTTTAGCGCTACTAAATAATTACATTTAAGGGGATAAAAGAAGATTGAATTTATTTCTAAAAGATTATACTTTATTTATTTACATTTATTGGCCACCTAACCCAAATGGACTCTGGGTGGCAAAGAGGGAGGGGGGGGCGATATTGGAAAATATGTTGGACAGATTAGTTGGACAGATCATTTGCTTTGTACCATGATGGTAAGTTTATAGTGGATTTACGATGTCATGGCAATACTATTACAATGTAGATTTTCTACCACAACATATTTATAGGTAGAACACCTCACTGAAAGAGGCCAAAGCTTAGTCAGAGTTTTGGAGGTTCAAGGCTTAATCAAACTCCTGTGCTGACTCAAGGGTTATTCTTGGCTCTGATCTACCCATAATGTAACACTAATGATAGACACAGAAGTAAAGTCATATCACAATTAATTATTGAATTCCACAATACTTCCAATCCCCAACTATATTACAGAATTACATTTTTGACTAATTCAAGAATCAATATAAGACAATATTGATTCATAGGAAAGCTTGATATTTATTTTTAAACAAACTGATCTGAGTCAGGCTTTTTGACTAATAAATAGGTCAGAACACAGACATTCTTTGAAATTTTCCTCTATTGGAACTTTGCAAAATTGTTCATGGTACTAGAATTATATAAAATATGCATTTCACAGAAAAATACAAAACTTCATGAAAACATGAATATTTTCTCTAAAAATGAAGGATTAATGAAGAAATTGGAAAGGACAACGATGAGTTAACTCATATGAAACTGAGGACGACTAGTGGGTTACTGGAATTAGATACAGCTGTCCATTCTACCATAAAACTCTGAAAGGGAACACAGATTTTTCACTTTAAGATCTTCTCCAATCTGGTGTCTTCCAAGTACCGGTATGTTGAAATTACAGTTACAAGCATTTCCTAATGCAATCAGCCTCAACAGTTCAACCTTCAAAAAGGAAGACCATCAATTATAGTATAAAATCATGACAGTTTCCATATCCAAGGTGATTCAGTGTGTGCTAGGGCTCCAGGTGTTCCTTTTGGAAATGATTGGTAGACGTTCTGTTTTATCATCTCAGAAATCTTCATGACAAGGCACACAATTGGAAGACAGAAAGAGGTGTTTCATCATAGTAACCCACTAGACCAAAGCCTTACAAGATGAAGAACGAAATCCCAAACTCCAAAAAATACTGATAGTAGGATAAATTAAATAGTATGGCTACCATGATATGAAATATACTTGGTTAACTAATTAGAATGTAAGCTGAGAAACTAGCCAGACATTGTTCATGATTGAAGTAAGAAAATAGGGTTAGGTAGAAAGACAGAAAAAAACAAAGACTTTGGGGATAAAATAGAATCCACTACTTAATTAGATGAGATCACTTGCAGGAGGATTTGGCACTGTAGCATCATGTACTTCAAGATGAGACTCTATTAGTCTTCTTCTCAACCAGTAAAATAATGGGCAAGGGAAGAGGATCATGACTGCAAGGACATGGCTGTACAAAATTTCTGGAGAAAAAATGACATTCGTGGTTCTTGGAGGGGTGGGCTGTTCATTAAACTTCTACCAAATTTAAAGGACACATTTTCTTTCTTAAACTCCCATTATTCCAAATAAGCAAATTTGACATCTGTGAAAGTAGATGGCCCACTCAGGCTCTACCTTTTAATTTCCACATCCAGATATGACATATGCTGTGTGTACATGGTAACCCACTACCCACCAACCCGTTATTGAGATGTGTAAGCTTTGACAAAGAAGTAGGGTATGTTCCTATTGAAGTGAAATTATTTATTATATATGAGAAGAGATGTGGAGGGGTTCTGTAACAACTTTGTTTCAGTGGGAGCTGCCAGAGTAGGTTAGAAAATAGGCAGCTATATTGCGAGCCGAGCCTTCTTCAATCTGATTTGGAACACTTGGGAAAGCTTAGAGACTCAGGGAGGAGGAACAATAAAACAAATAAGTAAATGATAAACATATTAAGCCTGGTGAACTCTTCATGAAATTGTTTTGCATATTATTAATAAACAAACCTTATGCCCAAAACAAGCCCAACTCCAAACTGAAACATTGTGGCAACGAGAATCAGATAGCCAAATGTTGGTGATATGACCTGAGTGTAACCTGGGGATTATCAAATATTCTACAAATTATGAGTTGCCAAACAATTTTATTACATATAGGTATAATTGCCAAAAAGTACAGATTTTGATTCCTATAACTAAATAACAGAAAATTTCTTGTTCTACTTACTGTTTAGAGATAGAAGAAATCTCCTTCATTTCAGTTAGCAGTTGAGTCTCTTCAAATATTGAATCAAATAAATCTGTCAAATACCAAATGGTGGAATTTAAAATAATTTCTCACTAGAACACTTCACTGGTTTCTGCATTCAAGGCACATCAGGAATGCTTTCCAGGTAGCACTGAAAGCTAAACCCAGTGCTTTAATCTTCAAAGTACTTCACATATTACAGTTGTTGCTATAAACTTCTTTCCTCTACATTTCATATTTTTATTTTATTGTAATTTTGCTAGCTTTTTTCTTTTTCTACTTTACTTGTGCTTTTATATCACTTCAAGACTTATCAAAGGAATACTGCATGAAGTATGTCCATTAAAAAATTCGTTATGTAGGAAAAGCAACCAGAATCAATATTACTTTCATGTTTTCTGATCAGAAGTCTGCAAGCAAGAAAAAGCAACATGAAAATCAACATAAGCCAAATTAGAAGTAATGTTAAACACATTTTTGCACTTACCGTAATGGCCTTGGGTGTTTTCTCCCAAATGCAGCATACAATATGTTAATTATGGAGACTGTACCAAATTAGCAGGGAGAGGAAGACTCTGCAGCAGCCTTTATAAAAAGGCCCTCTTCTGAAGCTGCTATTTGCAATGAGAGAAAACTTTCTGCACTTGTACCAAAGAAGCATTTTCCTGCCAATGAAAATTGCAGCTTTTTCATCAGGACTAGAATAAGCAGAGAAAATTCCTGTTCAGCACCTGCTTCAAGCCTTTATAGTCTTTTTAATTGGGCATGAAACTTTGAAAAGGACAAACTTGAGATGTAACTTCCCCCAAAATGGGGAAAGTATGAAATGGCACTGATTATGCATTCTGGCTGAAGACTGAACCCATGCAATATAGAAAGGACATACTCTGCAGATAGCTGCTTATCAACTGGTTATTCAATATTCCACCACTACCACACTTCAACCTGCTGCATTTCTATTTGTATTTAATTCACCTCCACTCCACTTTTGCCAGGAGCCTAAATTCTGATTTAAGGGAAGCATTTGCAGTTTGTTTGGGAAACCTCTATGAAATATGTTAAGTGTGTAAACATGTATGTACACATTTATGCACACAAACGTTCAAGATTATCTTGATATCTCCTGTTGCTCTGAGGAGGATACATATATACTATAACAAACCCAAGTTGATATGCTCAAACAACAGCTTCAGCCAAATACATATCTCTCACAATACACCTTTCCAGTCATTTGACATATTCATACTTTGCATATACTATATTTTAATTTGTGTAACATTCAAACATATGAAAACTGATAATTCCTGGCTAGCTACAGGTTTGTTCGTGCTGTACAGAAATAACAAAGTAAAAATGACCCTTTTAATTCCCACTACAAAGAGGTCTTGCAGAGTAAGAGAAGAAGCTAATGGAGATGTAGATGATCCCCAAATCTATGTCTGATGCTTTGTAAGAGATTTCTAATGCTCTTTTGAAGGGTACAATGCTGGAGAATGCTAGAGACTTAATCTGCTGATCATCTGAATTTAGTTCACAGTATATCTCACCTTTTTGTAATTCCCTGAAAGAAAACTCAATAAACTCATTTTCCTCTAAAAATACCTCAAATTGCAGAATTGCAGTATGTGATTTCAGATTATCTTGATTGGAATCAGATTGTCTTCTTCTATATATGTGGTTTTTGCCTACATTTCACCTGAGTGATAGTGACTTCTCTGATACTTTGTTCTAGGCACTTTTATTGCAAACATGACTGGAGGAAATGATACATTGCTAAAACCATTTTAGATTCTAGAAGCAGATGAGAAACAGATGGAAGGACCCTGAAGTTCCCTATGCTTCCTACTCATTTTTCCCTGTGACAAGGATTTTTCAAAATGAGCTGGAATTGCATATTGTCATTATTCATGCCAGGCAGGATCCAAATTATCTGGATTAAAATAATCTACCATGCAATGAAGCTATATTCAAATGAGTTTGGATTTTATTTAACACTGGTACATTCAAGTTGAACCTGCCGAACTTCAAAGAAAAGGTTCAAAACATTGGGGTTCTGTCCATTAAAACTGGAGGGGGAAAGATTACATTTATTAGATGTTACCATGCCAGGGCTGCAGAGGAATTCAAAACAACCATTGTCCAAAGCAGCTCTTATGTTTTTTCTGAGACTTTTATGTCAAATCTATAACGAACTTTCCATTCCATTGGTACTGTATGCTTTGCTTACTAAGAGGGTTTGCATCAGAAACTATCTTTAATGTCATAACTCAGTTCTGTAAATGCTTCAGGGCAAATCTAAGAGTTTTTTGCAAACCAAAGTACAACTCATGCTAGTCCCGGATCATCCTAATGATGACAATAGATTTTTGAATAGCCCAGTAGGACGTTACACAGAACTCTCCTTTTGGGGAATTAAATCCCCATTTCACTTGCTTGATATTTTCCTGATTTTTCATTTCTGGTAGAGTTGCTTGAGAATAGCAAGAGAAATGAAATTCTTATCTTTATCTAATTTATCCACCAGCCAAAAAACAAAACAACAACAACAACTAAAGGAGAAGGATGTTTCCTACATAAAATCAGCCATAACAAGGACAAAGGGATTGAGGAGACTAAGAATATATATCCTTCTACTTAATATTTAACTAGCACCCCATCACATCGCACTGCTTCCAAACTTGAGCTAGAGCTATCTTGCCATCTTATAATTAGTCATTTTTACGGCATCTTGAAAAATGGTTCTCCCCCTACTCACTACAGCTGCTAGTTGTAATCTCTTTTGTTCACTCAAACAAAAGGAGGTTAGCTTGAAAATTAGAAAAGGGAGTCCTTTTGAATTTCTCTACTCCTGCTTTGCTCTTTCTCCCACAGGCAAGTGGGATCAGCAAAGTGTACCATCGCATCCCACATACGCATTTCCTCATTAATTAAGCCCAGGTGATTTTGCCCCAGAGGATGGATGGGTTAAGAGAATGGTTTAGTCTCCAGGATTCTTTCACTGGAATAGTAGAGACACATAATAGGGAAAAATACAGGGGAGGTAGGGGAAAGAATTGTAATGGGTTTTTCCCCAAAAAATTTTTTGCTGGAAAGATATAAATAATTCATACTTGAGGATGGAATAAAAGGGAACCTGAGATTTGGTTATTTCTATTTACTAATAACCAAATCTATTTGGCGCTTGCTGTTTAAAGAGTTGATCGTGTCCAGGCATCTGTCCCATCTTAACCAAAAAAAAAAAAAAACCCTGAAAAGTGGCCAGTGTTCGTTGATCAGTTTTAAATATTGTGAGGGGAGAGAGGGAGGGAGAAAAGGAGAGAAGGAGGGAGAGAGAGGGGGAGGGAGAGAGAGAGAGAGAGAGACCCACAAGCCCATTTCTGCCCCCCCCCCAATGTACCATCAGTGATAGAAGATTCAAGCTGTATGTCCTCCTTACCTGAGGGAAATCAATGCAGTCGGTTTGCTTCTGAAGCCAGTCTTGAAGATCTTCGAGAACCTCCGAGCAAGTGCCGGCGGAGGATCAGCCAGCGTATCAAAGCAGCGGCGTCTCCCGCAGACGACGGCGGCTGGTCCAAGCTTCCCGGCTACAGGTTCACGAGTGCGGCTGCTGCACGTGCCCGCGGCGGCGGCGGCAGCAGCAGCCACTTTCCAGCGATTCGGCTCTTGGACGGTGTTTTTTTTTTTCTCTCTCTCTCTCTCCTCTCTCACTCTCTCTCTCTTCCCGACTGGAGCGAAGCCGGTGAGCTGGAGGCTGCCGGTGGAGGGAGGCGAAGTGGTTTCTTTTAAGGCCGCCCTGCCCTCGGAAAAGCGCAACGCTTTTGGCGGAGGACGCCGCAACTCGCCGAGCCACCTTAAGAGGGGGAAAAGCGGGCTAAAAAGCGAGGAAGGCAACTTGAGCAAAAGAAGAAGAAAGGGGGGGGGGAGAGAGAAGGGACGCGACGACGAAAGCAACAGCAAGAGCCCAACCTGATTAGACGCCTTTTTTTTTGTTTCTGGTGCAGATCATTTAGTGAAGCGAAAGCCTCTTCACTCTTTTCCCCTCCCGGCCTTGACCCCCCTCCCCTCCCGGCACCTTTTATTCTCGACGGGCGCCAAACTAAAAACTCCTACACGGTTTCAGTCCCCGCCCCCCCTCCCCCTCCTTGGGTCTTCGGTTCGCTCGAGCATTAACCCGGGAGACAACATTGAGAAGCCACACGGGATGAAGTGTTGGTAAAATAGGAGGTAAAGTGAAATTTGGATAGAAGAGTGAAATAATACGGGGTCAGCCTGGAGGATCTCTGAAGGACCCATTGACTAATTACTATAAAAGACAGTTGCTGGGTTCAAAAAGTTAAACGGCAGAGTTAGCCCACTTTCTGCAGTTGCAGAGTTCGAGAAGTCAAACCGCAGAGATACCACGTTAAAATGCAGAATTAAACCACATGGAGCTTTCCTGGCTAAGGAATAAGGGAGTGGGCTATCTAAAGAGGCAGATTACACGTTGCCTGTTTTGTTACTAACTGAAAAATATAAAGATGCGTGTCTTAAACAAGGTCTTTGTTCAGAATGTAAATAGAATGCATGTCTGAACCTTTTGGCCAAAATAAAAAGATTTTTCTGATCTTGAAATTCATCTGGTTTATTTTTCTGCAACATTGGTGCAAGAAACAGCCCGTGGTTGGCCCGGGGAATGCGTAGAGTCTAT
The DNA here is from genome assembly GCF_059756535.1 of Pantherophis guttatus. Lineage (NCBI taxonomy): Eukaryota > Metazoa > Chordata > Lepidosauria > Squamata > Colubridae > Pantherophis > Pantherophis guttatus. The sequence goes on from NC_142067.1 coordinate 27,694,781, forward strand.
TTATTTATTGGTGAGTGGGTTGGTTGGTTAAATGTACTTGGTGCCATCTCGCCGTCGGGGCTACTATTCTGGACGGCTTAACGAACTTCCTAACTTCTCCAGATGTGCTGGACAGCGAGTCACAGTAAAGGCCACACACCTAAAGGCCACTAGGATGGAAATGCTGAGAGCTACTGTCCAACATTTGAGAGCATCTTCTGTAGATGGGGGGAAAGCTGCGGAAAAGGTTATACAAGAAGGGCAGAATGGAGATGCTAATCTTCTCATTGTTCCCACCACCCATCTCCTTCCACTTATGACTCTATGACTGTAACTTTGTTGCTTGTATCCTTACGATTTACATTGGTATTGTTCCTGATTGCTTATTTGTACCCTATGACTATCATTAAGTGTTGTACCTTATGATTCTTGATGAACGTATCTTTTTATGTACAGAGAGAGCATATGCACCAAGACAAATTCCTTGTGTGTCCAATCACACTTGGCCAATAAAAAATTATTCTATTCTATTCTATTCTATTCTATTCTATTCTATTCTATTCTATTCTATTCTATTCTATTCTATTCTACTCTACTCTACTCTACTCTACTCTACTCTACTCTACTCTACTCTACTCTACTCTACTCTATTCTATTCTATTCTATTCTATTCTATTCTATTCCAAAGGGGAGGGAGGGGGGAATTTAGAAGAAATTAGAAGGAAGCCAAGTGGATTGGCTGGGGAGATAAAGCTAGATAATGTGATCAGCGCATATATTGCTCAGTTATAAACCACAGCATAGACATTGATAAGGGATGCCTCTTAATGAATTTCAGCAACATCTACCTACCTTTTTGTACAATACAGCAGCAGTCCTAATGAGGGCTTCTATTACATCTATTAATGAATTGGGTTAATCAGTCCAAAAGCTTATTACTGGATTTATATCAATGTGTGGCAAAACTCCTATGAGAAAGAGTGTTTCCTTCCAGCAAGAGAAATGTCTTTTGCGAGATAGTGCCCGCCCCCTGAGATTTGAGAGATTACAAATCCTGAACATTTTTTTTTTAAAAAGGTAGCAATTCCCTATCACTGCCTCTTACACTCATGCAAACAAATTGCAAACTTCCCTTTGTAACCATGACACCTGAAGCTCCCTTTTGTGAGTTTTCAAGCATAATACAAAACTAAGTCTTTTGTTTCTTTCATGTTTTATTACTGTCTTAATACGGTCATTAATCTTACAGAATAAAGGCATTTTAAGCTGGAGCAATTTGTAAATCCATAATCATATAGGATTTGAACTGATTCCTGGTGTTGATCACAGCTAGGTTTTCTGCATTATGGGAAATTCTTGGTTAGTATTGTTGGACACAGGGAAAACTAGCAGTTCTGATATGAACAGAGTACATTACACAGGAGGGAATGCCTTTCTAGTTAAAGAAGTATTAAGCGTGCTTGATTAAAACTGAATACATTTACATATGAATAAATAATTCTCCGTTGAAAGAAGAGGAACTTGGCACCATGATATTTAAGTATTATTCTGAAACCAGGATTTTGAATAGCATAATTGCTCAGTCGCAGAAAGGGAGTTTGCCCACACTCCCTGCATCATTCCATTTGACGATGTTCTTAAACTGCCTTTTATGCTGCTCTGTTAATTTCCAAGTGACAGGATTGTTCCCTTGGAATGGTAAATATGCTTTTAAAAAAGAAACTGAAGTAGAAAAATTTTAATACCTCAATTATGCTTCCTTTTAATCAGCCAAAGCATTGATCTAAATAACTATCAGTTAACAGTGCAATCTAGCAAAATAAGGCTTCTCTTGTTTTACTCACCGTTTTTACTTTATCCACAAGAGACAACCCAAAAGCGTTCTAACAAAGAAATCATAGTCAAAGTCAAGTTTATTTTCCATTCTTCTTTTTATTAGCTCTTGATCTGCTCCTTTAGGGAACTGAGCTGAGACCAGGGTGGTGCTTATAGACCTCAATCAGTTCCAAAACATCTTCTTTGGTATCCATCTTTATTTCATCTAGGCATTCAACATAAAAGACATGCCACATAGCAAAAGATCAGCTTCTGGCGTTTTCTTTTTTTCTCTCAAAAGTGCCTTGAGCAGTGTAGATCCTCTTAGACAATAAAAATAGTTCATACGACTGAAGTCTTCTTGTTCAAAAAGGAAAAATGTGGGAGGCTTCAAAATACATTATCAAAATTTCAAATATGCCCGTTGGCTCAAAAAGGTTGAGATCCCTGCAACAGAAGTCTGGAGGATGCATTAAAAACACGCCAAGAATACGCTAGGAAACTACAAACAAACAAAAAATAGCAAGGTGCATTTTCAAATAGTGATGTATAATCTGAATACAAATCCAATTTATTCATTGACTCTTCTACACATTCCACTCATTCAAAATCAAACAAACCATATTGTAGCTACAGTGAACTCTGCCAACATATTGCAGAGCTCAGGTTAGTTTCTGATACTTTGAATTCAATTACTTGATTACTTTGAATTTTTGAACAACTACATTTTCTCGACTGATCACAGCCTAATACTTTCTGGTACTGGTCTTTTAAAAGTAAACTCTCCCTCAAGCTGAACAGAGTACCTGCTGATTTCATGCTGTTTTCCTGGAAATGGTACAGATCATTGTTGTTTTTTTCCCCCTTCAATCTAGCCTGTACCCATATTGTTTATGGATGTTCTAACTTTGTCCAACCCGATTTAGATTTATCATCAAGGTTATCTAGGTGCTTCAATTTGGGCAATTCCTTTAAAAGCTAGAGCTTTTATCTACTAGTATTTCCTTGGATATATTCTTTTTTTAATGCAGCTAAGAGAGGCTGTTGGTGATCTTTCTCTTTTGAAGTAAGATGCCTGGTTTTTCTTCACTGACTTCTTTTGGACTGATTGGGAAAATCACGTAGAGAGAATAGCTCTTCAGAAAATGAGAGGGGCACATTTTCCTGACACCCTCAGCCATTGTATTTTAGTCCCAGCTGTGTGGTATAATGAAAGGCAGAGTCTTGTCTCTAACCTCTAGCCTTACTTTGCTGGCTTCTAGCAGAGCAGTATAACTAACACTGCAATATACACTTGCCAGATTCAATTGCCCTAGGGAGAAAAGTCTAACTGAGTATATATATATATATATGACGTAGACATCAATTGCCAGAAAGACTCAAAGCAGCTCGACAGTGGTATTCTAATGCTTCCAATATATCAGCGCTGCCTCTCTGAGAACCATCTGCTCCTGCTGTCTTTAGCCAAGCAAAGCAAAGGCTGGGGATAGTGTGTGAGTCTATGATCTATTGCTCCCATCCCATCCCATTAAGGTGTTAGATCATATGAGATAATTTTTTCAAAAGCAGCTGCATTTTTGGTTGACCATCGTAAAAGAGAAAAGAACTGCATTTGAGTTATGCCTGCTAGATTTTCTTTTCCTTGAACAAAGACTGATATTGTAACAATTCTTCATACAAAAAAGTGGCTGCTTTCACAATATCAGTACCTTCAAGGTGAACATTTGAAACCTTGCTTCAAAACTTGTTGGTTTTTCTCCTTCACTCTCATCTTTCCCCATCGACTTATGAAACAGTGCCTTTGGAAATACAAACACGATGTTTAGATTCTCTTCTTCAAGGCATCCAATAAATCACGGATAAGAAAAGATTTTGAGAATAATTTGCGATGACGGTAGGAATGGCCAAAGCTCTTGTGAGTTGGGACAGAGTTATAAATGAGTTGAACTGTGAATAAAAAATGAGCATAGAACTTTTCTGCCCAACTTTTTTCAGGCTACTTTGTGAACTTAAAAAAAAAAAGCTGCAGTTATGGAAATTTATTAAAGCAGTAGCATTTTTATTCCAACCTTGGTGAAGAATCTTGAAAGAGGACAGGTCATATTTACTAAACTAATATCTTACAGAAGAATTTAAAATTAGACCCAAGACCATGGATTTCTTGACCCTATTTTGAACATTTATATTCAGGGCATTAAAAAAAATGTTTGCACCTGAAGATATAGCTAATGCCAATTTTCCAATCATTTCAAAGTAATTCAGATTTCTACAAGTGGAAAAATTAATAATATTAAGAATTACCCAAATATTGGCTAATTACTATCAAGTATTCTAAAGCTCTTTTCTAACTCCACCCCCCCACCCCAATAATGTATAACATCACTTTACAGACTTATATTAATGGAAGAATAATTTGGTAATGGTTTTTGTAGTTTTAGTTGGACTAGATTATGGCTTTTAAATTGTTGATTGTGCTTGTTTTGTTTGTAAAATATTTAAATCTGTGTCACTGCGTTATTTTATTTACCAGCTGAGCTCATTATTTCTGGACTGTCAGACTCTCCGTAGCTTTGCCAACTTCTTATCAGTAAGCTACGTGTTTCCGTATCCACCCACATTCCTTCACTTGCTCTTCACACACTCCTTCCTTTGTTCTCTTTCCAGCAAGGTCCGGCTGAAAGATAGCCGACCCGAATTACTTTCAAAAATGTAACAATTAACTTTTCTTAGTTAGTGAGGTGTTTTATTTTCTTTATAACAAATAAATGAGTTTTATTAGAAACCTTCCTTCGCGTTTCTTTTCAGAATATTGTAAACAAGGATAAGCCTCGATTCATCTCCTCCTCTAAACCAGGGTAATTAGTCCCAGAGCCAAACATGGGATTAATAAATGCCCTGACAATCTGTCTATCTATCTATCTATCTATCTATCTATCTATCTATCTATCTATCTATCTATCACGGTATTTATTTATTATAAACAAGTCAATGCAAATATACCTAATACTCTTTCCTCCTCCTATTTTTCCCTACAGCAAAGCTGTGAGATGATTTGGGTTGAGAGAGAGTGACTGGCCCCAAGTCACCCAGCTGGCTTTCAAGCCTAAAGTGGGACTAGAACTAAGTTTTCTGGTTTATAGCCTGGTGCCTTTAACCATTACACTAAACTGTCTTTCTATGTCATTTAAAGTATATGAATATAATAAAGTCTTTAAAATTCTTTTAGTCTACTATCACTGTCAGGTTTTAGATTTATTTCACTTTTTGCAGATTTTAAAAGTCTGCAGTGTTGTCAAACATCAGGCTATAATGAAATTTATAAAAGTGGAATAAAGGCTGGGGGGAAAAACATACTATAAATGAACAACGAAAAAAAGGCCAAGATTCTGAAAAATCTCTGGCACTACTTCAGAAGCAGATCAATCACCACTCCTAGTACAGAGTAGCTTTTTATGTCCATATAATTCTGCTGGAATTGATACAACTTTCTATGACCTTTAATTTGAAAAGTTCCACTCAAAAGTCAAATGTTGTAGGATAGACCTCTAGTAGCACACAGCTTGCTGCACTTAATCCAGAAACAATAAATTGCAACAGGTAACTCCAGCTGGTCTATCTAGGTAAATCTAGTTAGTATATAAAGCATGAAAGTACAGTACAGGTAGTCCTCAACTTACAACAGTTCATGTGCCCACCAGGTTTTCGTGCATTCCATCGGCCGAGGTTACAGGGTAGGGGCGGGGGGGGGGTATCGGTTATCATTAAAGATGGTCTGAGACTGAGGGAGGCCACTGTTCCTCAGAGAGCCGGCTGTGAATCCCTCCTTGTGGGATGGGGTCACGGGGTTCAGATGGGTTTGCGGATCATGTACCTGGCTCCCTGCCCAAGCTACTCAACATCATCGCCGCGGTGGCGGTTGATGCCCCTAGTCTTATGGTCATGGTTTAACCTGCCGTCTGTGGGTGAGGCGTCTGAGGTGGCTCAGGAGTTCATGGCTTCCATGACAGCTATGGACGTGACCCAGTTAATTTATGACCCTACCCACATGGGGGGAAACATGCTGGATCTGGTTTTTGTCTCTGGACAGTGGTTGAGTGACCTTGAGATAGGGGATATAGTTACCAAGCCCTTGTCATGGTCAGATCACTCTCTCCTTCGTCTCGACCTTCGAACCACTGCACCCTGCCGCAGGGAGGCGGAGCCGGTAAGATGGCTCTGCCCCAGGCGCCTGATGGAACCTGATAAGTTCCAGATGGAGCTTGGGCCATTCCCTGAGGCTCTGGCACACGCCTCAACTGGAGACCTAGTAGCCGCCTGGGATAGGGCGGCTGCTGGAGCTCTGGATCGGGTTGTGCCTTTGCGGCCTCTGACCCGGTGCCGATCTCATTTGGCTCCGTGGTTCACTGAAGAGCTGAGGGAGTTGAAGCGCTGGAAGAGATGCCTAGAGAGTAGTTAGAGGGCCAGTCTTTCTGAATCAGACCGGACACTGGTAAGATCTCATATTAGGAATTACCTAGTGGCGATAAAAGCAGCGAAATGTAGCTACTGCTCTTATTGCGTCATCAGATAACCGCCCAGCCGCCCTGTTTAGGGTGACCCGCTCCCTGCTCCACCAGGAAGTGCAGGAGGACCCCTTGGAGGGTAGAACCGAGGATTTTGTTCAGTATCTGCATGACAAAATCACTCAGATTCAGGAAGATTTGGACTCTGATTGGGTAATCTCAGGGGGAGGGACTGGGGCAGGTCCTGAGAATGTTATCTGGGATGAGTTTGATCCTGTGACCCCTGAGGATGTGGACAGGATTCTGGGCAGACTGAACTGAACCACTTGTTTGTTGGACCCGTGTCCCTCCTGGTTGGTGCTGGCTTCCCGGGAGGTGACACGAGGCTGGCTCCAGGGGATTATAAATGCTTCGTTGGGTGAGGGTGACTTTCCCGCTGCCTTGAAAGAAGCGGTCGTGAGGCCTCTCCTCAAGAAGCCTTCCCTGGACCCGGCAATGTTGGTTAATTATCGTCCAGTCTCCAACCTTCGCTTCGTGACGAAGGTTGTTGAGAGCATGGTTGCACAACAGTTCCCCCAGCACCTGGATGAAACGACGTATCTGGATCCGTTCCAGTCGGGCTTCAGGCCCGGGTATAGCATGGAAACGGCATTGGTCGCATTGGTAGATGATTTCTGAAGGGGTCGGGACAGTGGGTGTTCCTCTGTCCTGGTCCTGTTAGATCTCTCAGCGGCTTTTGATACCATTAACCATGGTATCATGCTGCACTGGTTGGAAGAGTTAGGGGTGGGAGGCACTGTGTTACGGTGGTTCTCCTCCTTTCTCTCCGACCGGTCATAGTCTGTGTTGACAGGGGGGCAGAGGTCGACCCCGAGGCCCCTCATATGTGGGGTGTCGCAAGGGTCGGTCCTCTCGCCCCTCCTGTTCAACATTTATGTGAAGCCGCTGGGCGAGATCATCTGTGGTTTCAAGGTGAAGTACCAACAGTACGCTGATGACACCCAGCTGTACATCTCCACCCCGGACCACCCCAACGATGCCCTTGAAGTGATGTCCTGGTGCCTGGAGGCCGTGTGGATCTGGATGGGGAGGAATAGGCTCAGGCTCAACCCATCCAAGACCGAGTGGCTGTGGTTTCCGACATCCCGATATAGTCAGTTGGTACCATCACTGACTATTGGGGGAGAATCATTGGCCCCCATGGAGAAGGTTCGCAACTTGGGCGTCCTCGTGGATTCACGGCTGTCTTTAGAAGAGCACTTGACGGCCGTGACCGGGAGGATTTTTCATCAGGTTCGCCTGATTCGCCAGTTGCGTCCCTTTCTGGATTGGGACTCCCTACCCACCATCACTCATGCCCTCGCCACCTCCCACCTCCCGTTACTATTGTAATGCTCTCTACATGGGGCTCCCCTTGAGGAGCACCCGGAGGCTCCAACTGGGGCAGAGTGTGGCCGCGCGGGTGGTAATGGGAGCGACATGGCGTTTCCATGTAACACCTCTCCTGCGCGAGCTGCACTGGCTCCCGGTGGTCTTCCGGGTGCGCTTCAAGGTTTTGGTTACCACCTTTAGAGCGCTCCATGGCTTAGGACCTGGTTATTTACGGGACCGCCTACTACCACCAATAGCCTCCCACCGGCTGGTACGCTCTCATAGAGAGGGGCTCCTCCGGGTGCCATCGACCAAACAATATCGACTGGCAGCCCCTAGGGGGAGAGCCTTCTCTGTGGGGGCACCTACTATCTGGAATGAGCTCCCCCTGGAGATACGGAGGATTCCGGATCTGCGCATCTTCCGCTGCGCTCTTAAGACCTTTTTATTCCATCAGGCGGGCCTGGCTAATCTTTTCCCTCTTTTTAATTATGTAAATTTTAATTGGTTTTTAAATGATTGGGGTTTTAATACGTTGGGCCAAATTTGTTTAATTCGATTTTACTTTGTTTTTAAATTTTGTATCTATGTATTTTTACTGTTTGGCTGTTCACCGCCCTGAGTCCTTCGGGAGTAGGGCGGTATATAAATTAAATTAAATTAAATTAATTAATTAAACAAACAAACAAACAAACAAACAAACAAACAAATAAATAAATAAATAAATCTGGTGACCATTCAAAGTTACAACGGCACTATAAAAGTGACCTATGACCATTTTTCACATGACTTGCAGCAGCTCTATGGTCACATGATCAAAAATGCTTGACAACTGGTTCATATTTATGACTGTTGCAGTGTCCTGGGGTCATGTGTTAAGCTTTTGCAATCTCCTGACAAGCACAATCAATGGGGAAGCCAGATTCACTTAACAACTGTGTTAGTAACTTAACAATTGCAACAATTCACTTATCAATAGTCGCAAGAAAAGTCGTAAAATGGGGCAAAATTGCTTAACAAATATTTTACTTAGCAACATAAATTTTGCTCTCAACTGTGTCCATACGTTGAGGACTACCTATATTACTGTACTGTAAAATCACTGCTACTGGCAAGATTTGGAAATAATAAAAGGTATACTGAGAAGCAAACACCATTTTCTGTATGGATTGTAGCAATTCTTCTCCAGTAAATAGGGCAGTTGTTGGAAAAAAAATCCAGGCAGAAATAAACTATTAATCTCATATTCTGTGCTTGATTAGATGCTATGGGAACATAACACTGAATTAGAGCCCATTAGTGTGTTTATTTTTGTATTAAGAATTTCCCATTGACTTTAGTGAACATTTCAAGTAAGTAAATATGCTTGACAAGTAGGTGAATACTCTATATCCGTGATGACAAACCTATGGCACGCATGCCATATCTGTCGGCACACAAGTGTTGCCCTAGCTTAGCTCCAGTCTGCATGCGTATGCCAGCCAGTTAATTTTCCGGTAGGGTTGCCAGGTCTGCTTCCAAAAAATAGCGGACAAGCGGGGTGTGTGTGTGTTAAGTAGTAAAAAAATAAAAAAAAAATTACAATTAAATTATATATTTTCTTACAAACATTTTAACACGTATTAAAATAATCACTTCAAAACTTTACTTAAAATTCAAAACATCAAATATATTATAATAATATGTAAAATATTAAATTACATTTTAATTTCATCATCAAGCTTTTGAATAAAAAAAATGTCCACTATTTTGTGAAAAAAAATAGTGAACATAATGTCCGCTCAAATAGTGGACACCTGGCAACATTATTTTCCGGCCTTTTGGGCCCACTGGAAATCGGGAAACCGGCCCTTTCTGGCCTCCGGGGGGGGGGAGGCCGTTTTGGCTTCTAGAAAGCCTCTGGAGCCTGGGGAGGGCAAAAAACAGGTCTACCAAGCCCACCATGCCATCATGGGCCAAAAGTGGTGGGAGCGCAGGGGAGTCGTGCATGTATGCACAGAGGTGGGACACATTGAATTATGGATGTGGGCATGCATGCACTCAACCCCTGCATTCCCCCCCCCCCCCCGTTTTTGGCATGCAACGGCAAAAAGGTTAGCCATCACTGCACTATACTGTTATATCTAGCAGACAATTAACTTAATTTTTCAGTTTTATTTGTTTAGCCACTCTTAAAATTATTTTGAACTCAAATACACATATACCCAATCATATTAGCATAAGTATTAACCAGTTTATCTGTTTTACATGTGCAACTATGTGTATGAAGTTTTCGATCAGTGTGTGCTACCTGCTCTAAAATATGCCAGTAAAACTTAGACAGTAACTTCACAATCGATAGAAAAGCTACGAGTGGCTCAAAGAGCCATGGAAAGATACATGCTCAGCATTTCAAGACAAGATATAAAGACCTGCACATGGATTAGAGAACAAACGACAGTGTACAAAAGCCTCAAGAAAGTAAAAGAATTGAAATGGAAATGGGCTGGTCACATAGCAAGAAGAACTGATGGCAGGTGGACCAAAGCAGTCATAGAATGGATCCCACTTGATAAAAAGCATCCACGAAAGAGACCTAAAACAAGATGACATCAGCAAGTATTGCAGGCCCAAGTGGCCAAAAGAAAGCTTTGCACCATATTGATTGGAAACATACAGAAGTGGCCTTCATCCTGCAGTGGATAGACGATGATATGATAATGTATTATAATTGTTATTGCAAGCTTTTTTTAGTTTATTTTAGTCTTCTTGAGAGCTGAGAAGTGAAGTAAACCGCAAAAACATATGGCAGTAAGGTATAATTATTACCATTTTTAAGAGGTGAACCAAAGCAAAGATATGTGAATAAATCTGGCCCAAGGTTACTTACTCAATCAATATCAGAACTATGGATAAAAGGCAGGAATCCCATTGCAGATCACCTATTCTAAATGACTAGAGACATCACTGCTGTGTTGATTAACATGCATGGCTTTTGATCTCCCAAATCTGCCTTCTTGCAAAGGACATGCACTGCTGTGCTCAGCAAGGCAGCTGGGCATCTGCAACCTAAAAAGAAATTCAGAATGTCAGTTCTGCAAGCTAAATGCTGCACTTCCCCCCACCCCCTTGCTCCCTAGCTGGAATAGACCTGTACACTAAAAAAAAAAAAAAAAAAAAATCAAGCTATTTTTGCTACAGCTTGGGAGACAGTATAGAAAAGCGAGAGAGAGAATGATCAGGGAGAGATTGTTTTTGTGTCACATCTATTTTTAAATGTTTGGGCGGCATTCTACTACGACAATGATTGTAAGAAAGGGCTGCATATGATTGAGATACTTTGCTTATGCACTAGCCTTTTCTAGAACTTGGAAGCTAAGGTTCTCTTACTGGAAAGTATAGATAAGTACTGTGTTTCCCCAAAAATAAGACAGGGTCTTATATTAATTTTTGCTTCAAAAGACCCATTAGGGCTTATTTTCTGGTTAGGTCTTATTTTGGGGGAAAATATGGTACTAAATGCATCCAACTGGCTGACCATCTTAACTGGGGCTTATTTTTTTGGGGGGGGGTGTAGGGCTTATATTGCGAGCATCCTGAAAAACCATGCTAGGACTTATTTTCCGGTTGGGTCTTATTTTCAGGGAAACAGGGTATCAAGAATCACATTTATTTATTTATCTATCTATATACTAATGTTAATATAATAATCCAATCCAAAGATGCTGATCATTACAAATAACAATCCCACTCCACAACCACATTCAGCATCAAAACATAAACCAGATGTCATCTACAATTCCTCATTATGGGTCAAAAGACTGCTGAAAAAGAATGGTTAGAGCAGTTTTTCCTCAATGTTGGCAACTTTAAGATGTGTGAACTTCAACTCCCAGAATTCCCCCGCCAGCCATGTTCCAAACCCTGGGTGAGAGAATATGTCTGCTTTCTGGTTCATACCTTCCTGTTATTTCTTTTTTTTAATGGTGATGGGATCTTCAGCAGATTCCCTTGATGTCTGGATCAGATGAGCAGAAAGGCTTAGTAAACAGGAATGTGGAGGTATTAGACTTACATACAAAACCAGTTTTTGGTCTGCATTGTCAGCATCCTCCCGATATTCTCAATAGTTTACAAAGCAGCAAAACAAATGCCAAGAAAATAAATCTCCTTCTGGCTACACAGTAAGATAAGGATGCATATGAAACTTCAACCATCTAGAATTCTGATTCATCTTACTTTACATTTGCATACAAAAACTATATTGATCCATCTATTAAGGCCCCCTATTAGCAGTCTTTCTATATTTCAATGCCATCCCATAACCTGTAGGATAGGTTCAGGAAACCATTTAAAAATACCTGGTTATTTTATTTGATCGTACAGTATATTGTATTTTATTGGGTTTTTTTTTTTTAAATATTTTCTGAAGATTTGCTACAATTTTCTTAGATTCAGTAACAGCAAAAATCCCCTTCTGGGTTCTGTTCTGACTGATTTCATAAAGATGTTGATTTGGGGGAGCTGAATTGATTAATGCTGGTTTGTCTTCAGTGTATTGAAAACCACAGATGTTTCTCCTGAATTACTTATTCCAGCTCTGTAAATACTGTGGTAATTTCTTTTCCCACTGATGGGGATAGTTATCTCATCTCCTGGGATCAAGTCAGCTACTAATTTTTCTTTGCCCCAATCCACCACTGTCATTCAATATCATACACCTAAAGTTTGTCTCTTTCTGTATGCATTTTTTAGAAATTTTCTTTCACCTTTCTCCAAGTGAACCATAATAGTGACATACAATTATGGTAACAGCTATGGAAAAAAACTCCCAGTTGTCAAATTTCTAGTATGTTATCATTTCACCTTTACAAGGATGTTTAAATGCATCAGAGGACTGTCAGCTCGGAAGACTTTGGAAGATTATAGTGGTTTTGTTACCATTTCCTCCCACAATTGATCTTTCCTTATATAGTTTCCCATCACACAAACTTCTCACCTCTAAGCCACCATCCAGTCAGGGACAAACATGCATACTAAACAATATGAAGGGTAGGTAGAAGAATGCTAGCAATTCAGAATAAAGCTGCATTTTTAAACATTCAATGGTCAGTAATAAAAAGTTGATACTATTTCTTTACATTCCATATATTAGTCAGCTGTACAAAAAAAGAGAGAACATGGATTGGTTCATAGAATTGTCTGCATATTCTCAATATTTTGAGGCTGATGAAAATGAAATGTAGGTTTGTTTCAAACTGTATTTTATGGAAAAGCTGGTAGCAAGGAAATACTACCATGAAAAGCCCTGAATCTCAATGTGGCTTTTAACTCTTGTGCTTTATGATGGGATACATTACTATATTTCTACCTTGATTTATTGAAATTTTATATTCTAGATTTATTATAAAATATAGAAAAATATTTTATGAAAGTACTTAATGAAATCAATGCAATTGCAAATGGATGTTATCGGATGAAACAAATTTAAGACTGAAAATATTAAAAAAAAAGCCACAAAATGGCAGAGGAACCAATTTAGCTGCCAACAAATTTAGGTAAAGGTAAAGGTACCCATCACACATATGTGCTACTCATTCCCGACTCTAGGGGACAGTGTTCATTCAAAGCCGAAGAGCCAGCACTGTCCGAAGACGTCTCCATGATCATGTGGCCGGCATGACTAAATGCCAAAGGCTCATGGAAAGCTGTTACCTTCCCACCAAAGGTGGTCCCTATTTTTCTACTTGCATTTTTTACGTGTTTTCGAACTGCTAGGCTGGCAGAAGCTGGGACAAGTAACAGAAGCTCACCCCGTTTTGTAGCACTAGGGATTCAAACTGCTGAACTGCCGACCTTTCAATTGTCAAGCTCAGCATCTTAGCCACTGAGTCACCGAGTCCCTTGCCAACAAATTAGGTTTCTGCATTTTGCTATTCAAGAAGATATTTATTTGATATATATATAATTATAGGAACTAAGCTGCTTTTCATGAACATATTTTGCACTGCAGATGCTGAAGTGTCCTTTCACTCTTCTGTGGAACATGCCATAACCTTGTATAAAACAGAAGGGGAGGAATATGCCATACCCTTTGTATCAATCAAAAGGGGAGGTGAGAAGGAAAAGCGTTTGAACAGAGGCAACTTGTCATGCAGCTATTCTGAGATTTGAGAAAGTAACCTCTTTTCTGTAGCCCCTTTCTACTCAATGAATTTCATCAAAATGGATTAAAACAAGACTGCCTTTTGTTGATGGGAATGAATAGACTGAAGAAAGGTCAAACACAAATGCAATAGTTGAAGTTGTATTACATAGTATAATTGGGTACTGAAGAACCTTTACATCAATCAATACAGAAATATAGATGTATGTACATATACATATATGCACCAATGTACATATACACATACAGGCACAGTGATCCTGAATCCTTTTTCCATTCTTACGTCTGTAAATAGCACCCACTGTGGTACCCTACTACCACAGTGGGTACATGAAAAGCATTTTTTTTTCATAGATTCCGTTTTAAATTGGAGTATTCTGAGAGGGCAATTTATTTATTTATCTATTGAATTTATATGGCTGCCCACTTTCACACGAAGTGACTGTGGCACTGCACAAGAAAAGCTATTAAAACATACTACAAAACCAATTAAAACCAATTAAAACAATTCTTTTTCTATGCTAAACAAGAAAATATAGATACAAATTCTTCAACACTGCACCTATAGTGCACTCTTTTTCAGGGTTTTCCTCATTTGGAAGTTATGCACTTCCAAATGCACTATTTTCACAATAGATTTGCCTACTCTTAATCATAGTTTCACTAATCATAGTTTCACTAATTTGTGGTAGAGTTGGTTGAATGCAGCATTTTCCTACTGGGTGATTTGTTTTCTTAGTTTTTATTTTTCAATTCAAAAAAGCTATTTATTATTGATAAGCTGAAATGAAGCAAGTTGAAATACTGTGCTAAAAACAAAACACCAAAATGATTCCATCATTTAAGTACGTTCAAAATGCTCAATGATTCCCCAATATACCATCCCTGCAGTTGTCCTGCTGGTGACCTCTCGTTAGGGTACCAAATAGGCCATAATATGCGGGCAGCTGAATCTCAGCTTCTGTTTTCAGTGGACATCTTCAGTTAGCGAGGGTGTTTCCCACACAGGCTCTGCAAAAATGGTTGCCATTGTCCAAGGTCAGGAACTCTTAGAGAAGGGAAGACATAATTTGCTGACTGCACACATAATCTTATTTGTATATATTTGCAAACCTCATTATTTGCACAGGAGAAGGAAAGGGACAACTGTATTTGAAAGCTGCTTCTCCACATTTTGAAGCCTGAAATGGAATATTCAGTCCTACATGTCTCTACTGCACAAGGCTAATGAAACAATAGCAATATCATCGTAGAGGGTTAATTATAAATCCTTCAGCTTTTCACTTAAGTCTTCAGCACTTAAACCATTGGATTGGATGGTGAAATCAACCAGGATAGAAAATCAACTTTAAAAAAAAGCTTCATATACTGGCTTACTCTGAGAATTTAGCTAGTGATGCCCTGTTCAGATAGTGTAATAATTTTTTTAAAAGTTTTTTATTTTTATTTCTCATAAACACATTTACAAGTACAGACATTTCCATCATTTTTCATTCATCTTTTCTTTTAACTTTCATTTTTCATTTTTACTTTTTTGGGGCTGCTCTTTTACCTTTTACCTTTACTCCAACCTTTCTTCTTCTCCTCCCCTTCTCTTCCTTCCTGTTTCTCCTCCTACTTCCTTCATTCTTCCTTTCCTTCTCTTTCCTACTTCCCTTTCTCTTCATATAATATAATAAATTGGTGGCTTTTTACAATTACATTAGCAAAAGGAATACATACCCAAGTCAAGTCTTGACTCTTACTTATATCATCTCTTTTTCATTTGAGATACAGTTACATGGTTAAAGCTACTGGTCAGATAACTACATTTTCTTTGCCCAGGATATTGGACAGGTCCTCCAGCCTCCTTAACATGTGAATATTAGTGACTGAAATGTTACACATGCAATATAGGAGATGGTAGTACTGATCCTAAAGTACAATTATGAATCAAATAGATCAGACTTCCCTAAACTTCTTCCAGAGTTTCCAAGCAATGGTATTATTGTTGAGAATGGAATGGATAATAAAAATTGGTAATAAAAAGCCTAAATAATGTTCAGCATCTTAGACCACTTCTCTGCAATAGCTGTTTTAGTTATTTTTCACTCAGAATCAGTTTCACAATTACTCACACTCAGCTTCCTAGAAATGCTGACTCCTCCCCAGAAGTCTACCAGTGGACATTCCAGTTGACCAATAGAAGAATACAGAAATAGATTTCCAACCAGTCCCCTATCCCTTATCCCAACCTCATATTTAATATAAATTCTGTTCATTTCCTTGTGATTTTTTAAAAGTGGCTGATTGCTATGAGGAAGAGTTGCAAACTGGCCCTTTGCAAAAGGCCAGAGTTTGAGTAGTGCAATGTTATGGTGTTTTTCACCACTGGAAACACTCAGAAGCTGAAGAAAAACTGAAATGAAACTGTAAAAGATTATGCTGAGGCTGAGAGAGGAGGGATACTTCAGGTACAAACAATCAGCAAAGGGGAAAGGTTGTTATTGGCTCATCAAAGAAAGTCTCTTAGCTTGTCATGCCTAAATCTAGGAAACAGAAATTCAAAAGCTTCAAAAAGACTCAATCATAATTAACTTAGTAATGTGGGAGGGCTGGAGGGTTCCCATCTCAATTTTTAAAGATTTAATACCCTAACTCACAATTCCTGGCAACAGCACCCATTTTAAAAAGCCAGTTGAAGTTCTGCGTTTAATGGGCTTGACACCCCACTCCCCAATCCCTGCAAGCACCAGTTATTCTGTATGCAAAAGTGCAGGGACTGTTACAGAAACAGCCAGAAACAGCTTGTGCCAGATGTGCCAGAAGTTAATTGATTTAACTGCCAAAACCAGGTGTGGTTCCAATTCTGGAAGGGTACAAAGTTCTGTGAAAATATGATTAGACCATTTAAGTCAACAGCAAAACAGTACAAAATAACTGTCAGATTTTAGCCTGTTTCCCATTACTTGTCCATTGGATGGCTAATCCATCTGAATAAATAAAAAGATATAAAGCACATTTTCTTTAAAATCTGGACCGATTGGGTTGAGTATGTTGTTTCATATTTAATTGCCATAAGTTGCTTTGTCTTTTGCTTTCTCTATTCATTAATTTCTTAATAGAAAGGACACTCCTGTGCTTTGTTCAGTCTAAGGCTGGTTGTCCCCCTGTTATAATTACTTTGGTCTTCTTTATATTTAATTTTAGTTCCATTTTTTCACTGCAGTTTTTGATTTTATTAGTTGACCTTGCAGGTCCTTTGCATTTTCAGCTAACAGTGTCATCAGCAGATTATTGATGTTTCTTCCTCTAGTTTTAAAATCATGCTCATCTTCTAATCCAGCCTCTCTTAAAATATATTCATCATATTGATTGAATAAAAGAGGGAAGTCTCATTACTTCGCTAACCTGGAACCAGTCTGTTTCATCATGTTTCATTCTGTCTGTATTGTATCTTCCTGACCTACAATTTCTCTCGAAGACAATGAGGTATTCTGGGATCTTGATTTTTCTAAGCACATTCTGCAACTTTACATGTACAATACAAATGAAGATCTTTCTATAATCAACAAAGCACACAGTGACCTCTTCTTTATATCAATTGTCTTAATTGATCCTCACCTCATTTTAGCAATAATATAGTCAATTTGAATTCTATTTACTGCATCTGGTGATGTTCATGAACAGAAGCTTTGTTCAGTGGTGGAAGACAGAGTTAGCATCATTTGGGACTTACCAATCAGAAATTGTTAAGTCAGTCTCCTACATCATTTCAGTTTTGTAACTCTACAGTCCAATTTTATGTTCATCCTTAATATTTCCGATGTTGATACTCCAGTCCCCAATCACAAGTGGTTTCCTTACTTATTCTGTCAATTTCAAATTGAACTTGATCATAAAATGCATCAACCTCCTTCTGCATCAATGGCTGAAGTACAAACCAATCCCTCATTGCAGTACTTTTTAGCCACAATCTAAATAAAGTGAAAATAAAATAAAAAAAATAAAAAAGACCAAAAATAGGGTTTCCTACTTGAGCAGGGGATTGTACTAGAAGACCTCCAAGATCCCTCCCAACTTCATGGTAAAATGACTAAAAAAAATATTTCCAACGCCAGTACAGTCTTAACACCATTTGATCATGGTGGGAATTTCATGAGATATTCTTGAACTAATGCAGGACAGAAAAAAGTATATGTTGTTTTGATAAATTATGAAGATTGCAAGGAATATGACAGCATATTCCCATCTATATGTAGTCTGGCAGACTTAATTTCTTTCTCCTTCTATTATTTTTTAAATTGGTAAAATGGTATTGTCATCTGTCCAATTAAGGAACCCAACAAAAGCAGGCACTTTCAGGAACTTTAAAATCCCAAAAGCAAAACTTTATTGAGTACATCATTTCGGCACTGAAGAAAGTAAAACTAACTCTAAATTTTCCCATGCAAGGCTGCATAATTAAGAAATAGGTTTCAACCTTCCTCCCATGGAACAGGTCACATTGTTAAGAAGCATTCTTTTGTTTTGATAACAGTCCATGTCTTGGCTGCCACCTGCAGAAGTGTCCTTGGTCTCACGGTTGAAGTCTGGAGCATCTGCATTCCATCTCAGCCTTCCCTTCCCCCAATAATCACAAGAAGCTTAAGCATTTTTCAATCTTGACAGGTATTTATACTTTGGCTAGAGATAATTTTAACTTTTAGATAACTTAAATTTCTAAAGATAGAAAAAAATGTTCCAGTATTAGCTATGATTTCTAACAAGTTATTGTCAATAAACATAAGGTTGTCTGAATTTTACATATAAAGCTTCTCATCTGTTTGATGATCATTGCATTATATTACTGTATGTTCTTCTGGCCCAGAGGCGTTATGGTTCAATATTAAGGTTGTACAATATTATGTTCTAGACCAGGGGTGTCAAACTCGATTTCATTGAGGGTCACATCAGGGTTGTGTTTGACCTCGGGGGGCTGGAGTGGAAATGGCCAGGGTGGACATGGCCAGCCTGACATCACTGTGTCAGGACACCTGTGGTGGCCCAAACACTCTGCTAGTGAAAATGGGCTCCCGAGCTCTGTTTTTGGCTGCAACAGCCTCCTGCAACCCTCTGCCAGTGAAAACGGAGCTTGGTCCTCCTGAGCTGTGTTTTTGCAGGCAGAGG
Source organism: Pantherophis guttatus (assembly GCF_059756535.1). Lineage (NCBI taxonomy): Eukaryota > Metazoa > Chordata > Lepidosauria > Squamata > Colubridae > Pantherophis > Pantherophis guttatus. Next base: position 27,713,741 of record NC_142067.1, read on the forward strand.
CACCATGGGCTGGTCCTTTGCTGTTTCATGGGCCAGATCTAAGCACCCCGCAAACCAGATCTGACCCCCAGGCCTTGAGTTTGACACCCCTGTTCTAGACCAAAGATGTCAAACTCGCCACTTCATGTTGTGACCCAGGCCCACGTAGTTAATATTAAATGCAAAACAGAAAGGGCCTGGTGGCTCAGCAGACTAAAAGCATTGTGATTAACACCAGCTGTCTGCAATTACTGTAAGTTCGAATCTCACCAGGCTCAAGGTTGACTCAGCCTTCCATCCTTTCTAAGGTAGGTAAAATGAAGACCGTTTGTGGGGGCAATAAGCTGACTTTGTAAAAAATATACAAAAGTATGAGGGCTATTGCTTAACGCATTGTAAGACGCCCTGAGTCTCCGGAGAAGGGCGGCATATAAATCAATATTTTTAAAAAAAAAGTTCCAAAAAACAAACAGATTTTATTAAAACAGCTGAGAATTAACTCATTCTCAGCGTATTCCAAAATAAATGAAAGCAAAATCCTCAAAACACCATTCTTCAATTTATCTCTGACCTTGGGATAATTAGGCAAACTGCCAAAGGCTTTTCTTGGCAACAGTTCAGGAACAGAAGACACTTACAAAAAAGAAATATAGCCAAACATGAAGCAAATCTCTCAACAGTTGTTTTCCGGCAAAGAGGCCAAGAGTCGTTGCTGGTCTTTTAAGCCTTTTGGGAGGGGCCAATCATCTCAATCAGCTGCTCCTGCCTTCTGGCAGCTCTTCTCATACGTGCACTAGGAACAGGCTCCTCCTGTTCCTCTGCCTCTCTATTGTCAGTCTCTGGAGGCTCCGAAGTCTGTGCATCACTCCCCGATGGCCCTGGCCCCATCTCTGCCTCTGACGCAGAGCCCTTATCCGGGCCTTCCCCAGCCTCCAGTACTGGCCCATGTTCTTCCTCAGCCTCATCGCTGTCCGACTCCACTGCCAGCTCTGCAGGCTGCTGGTGGACCAAAACACTTCATGTTGCCATCAAGTGATATATTGCAATGGTTTTTTTCCTTCACAGAGCTGGGGTGGGCGTGGCCTGCACATGACGCATCTGGCCCATGGGACACCAGTTTGACCCCTCTGCTCTAACTCAATTTGGAAGTTTTGCTACACCAAGGAGTGCAAAAGACAGCATTTATCTTTCCAGCATCTATCTTTGTGGATTCCATTTCATTCTAGGAATGGCAGAGAGATCCATATTTGCATTATTTTACACTTACACACTTCCTCACATTCCAGATAACTTCCCTGGAATCAGTCCTTTGGAATGATTGCATGGCCCTATTTAATATTAGTGTTTTATGGGAATAATGTAAGTGTTGCAGGTGATCTGCCTTATGGAGTTGTGGCAAAAGCATTCAGACTAGCAAAATGTTTCCCACAAGGGTGAGTCAAGGTGGGGTCATGCTGCTTGAATCAGAAATCGGCCTTGTAAATAACTGTTTCTGCCCATGTGCCATTCATGTGCCGAATCTTCCATCAGAGCAATGTGAATCAGTGTAGTAACCCACTTCACTGAATAAAAGTAGCCATTGTTTCATTTCAGAGGCCCTTTGAAAGAGTGCTTCCTTTGGATAATTAATGAAGCAATCCAGCCCCCTCTGGCCTTCAAAGAGCTGCACAGCCTGTATTTTGGATCGTCTGGAGTTCAGTCACTGACATGTGGCAGTATTTTTTAGGGGTGGGGGAGATATATGGCTCCAGGTTTATTATGTTATTCCTCTTACTAGATGTTTATATGTTGTTCTGGCAATTTAATATTAAGATACCTAGTAAGGATATGCACAGCCATAGAAAAAAATTAATTTCCAAACTTTTTCCAGAGATTGAATACAGGAATATTTTTGGTAGTACTTGATTTGATTCAGATCCAGGTTGGCAGCCATGTCTCTGTGTGCCAAGTTTTGAATATTTGTCTGTGGATTCTATTGAGGAATCAACATGGTAATTTAAAAAATTAGGCAGAACTGGATGAAACCTGCAGGCATGGTTTCTTCTTCCGATTAGATGAACTAATCACTTTAAAAAAAAAGAAATGCAGGGATTTTGTACAGGGAAGCCTTCAAGCTGATAATGGAGAAGAGAAGATCTTGCTAAAATCTGCCTTGGACACAAGACAAGCTCTGCCCTGCATCTGCAGTATTGATGCAATGGACACATCTAATTTGGAATTAGAAATATAGGCCACTTATGGCAATGCAGATCTAACCACAGATGTAGCTAATCCCTCCTTCCTGGCCCTCCAGTTAACAAAATAGTTTTGTTGGGGTTCACTATTACCCTGGATGCAAGCTTCTTCCTGAACTCTTCCTAGAGTTCTGTCTTGAACTCTCATCAGATAATAATTTGCAAACAAGAAATGTTACTGCAGAAATGACATCGTTTCATCAAACAATGCGGCTATAAGGAGGTGATGCCAGGTTCATCTCTATGTCCCAAATCTTGGGTGTGTGTGTGTGTCTCCAATGCATCCTCAACCATGGAAGATTTTAGACTAGTAATTGTTTCTCAGGCTCTGAGTGATGCAGTGGGCTAGAGATGGAGCTCTCGCCTTATAATCAAGAGGTTGTGAGTTCGATCCTAGGTAGAGGCAGAAATTTCTCTTTCTGGGCATGATGAGAATATTTCTGCTGAATATAACTCTGCATTGGCAACAGGAAGGGCATCTGGCCAGTAATCACTCAGCTCTATTCAGTTGTCCAGACTCTACCCCATAAGGGATTATGGGGTCATTAAAAGATGATGATTGTTTCTCAGGCTCAAAAACTACCTCACAGGGTTGTTTGCTGAGAACACTCTTAGACTGGATTCCTGCACTGAGAAAAAGACTATAAACGATTGTGTAAAGCTTTCTCTATCTAATACAAAAAGCATGACAAAAAAACAATTAAGTGAACTGTTTTGAATTGCCAATATACTGTATAAGATCTTCATTTGAAAGCAAAAGTGCTCAGAATTCTTGAGCTAACATCTTAGCCTTTTTCTTAATAGATCTTATTACTCAGAATCAGACAGACTAGCTCCTTGACTGTTTGTTCTAATTCTGATTGCCGCTAGCAGGTTTTGACATCTATATATCCTTTTTATCTCTTGGAAAGAAGATGGCATATAAATCAAAATCATAACAACATAATACTATGACTTTGAAAGCTGCCAATCCCAAAACTATAACTGCTCCCCTACACAGTCCAGAAATGCATCCGTATTAAAGTAGATTGGAAATTCTGAAAGCAGTGTGTTAGTTTGTTTCTTCTTGCAAAAACATGAATTTTCAAGGAGCTGAATCTGATGGAGCTATTTCTACAAGCAATGCAACAGATGCTATGACATGTAGTTTGGGAATTCTGGGATATTTTAAATGCAAAGTTGAGACTGAAAGCTTTCCACAAGGAATGGAATTAAATTTCACTCTACAGTATAGAAGAAACATCGCCAGATATGGAAAAGACTTATTTTATTTATTTTATTTTATTAGTCATATTTCTATGCTGCCCACTCTCCGAGGACTCTGGGCATCTTACACCAAAGACAGCATACTAAATAGCATATTGCCCCCAACAATGTGGGTCCTCATTTTACCCACCTCAGAAGGATGGAAGGCTGAGTCAACCTTGAACCGGTGAGATTTGATCCGCTGATCTGCTGAACTAGCAGTCAGCTGAAGTAGCTGCAGTACTGCACTCTAACCACCTCAGCTCTTAACAGATCAATACCTTTACAAATAATTCTTCAGACTTGTCTGCTCTAATTTGGTAGAGTTATTACCTGGGTAATTTTGATAACAAAGCTTGGATACACTGACTTGCTATCACTTTAGCGTTTATAAAAGTGTGAATAGCTCCAACTTTCTAGACAGCTGCAGAGGTCACAGCTGGCTTGAGCTTTTTACAGAGTCATTAGAGTTGGGCAAATTTGGCAGATTATTGGTACAGAACAGTCATCCAGCTGAAGTCGGTGTGTTTTACAACAGTTCACCAACAGGGTCTGTAGTAATGGTGAAAGAAGCATTAGTTTTTCTTTTATTAAAGGCAGCTTCTTTTTGATAGTTTAAACTCATTTTTGGCTGAGATTAGGGAAAGGGTGTGCTTCTTTAAATTGTCAAAGCAAGCCTAACATGCATATCATGATTAAGTGCCCTTATCCATCCAGTGAAGCCGCGATGAGAGTACTTGGCATTTCCTCAGGCTATAGAACATGTAAGCTGACTACAAGCTGTGAACAATCTCCTGTTTTGCTTCAAACAAAACTCTAAAATGGTTTTAAAATAAATCTCTATTTCCAGATTTTGCAATTAGCCACCAAACTGGTTTGTCTGAAAAGATGTTGTATTTGACATGCCAAGTTAGCAGTTCAGTATTTAAACAAAGATGACTGGGCTGAAAGACAGGAGAGTTATGAACTGGAGGACTGTGAAGTACATACCAGAAGATAATTTGTAACAGAAAAGCAAAGATTTGATCTGAATTAGAGTTTACTGGGGGAAAAAATCAGTTCTTGCAATAAAGAATGCCCCTGAGCCTCTTAAGAGCAGCATTTTTAAGATTTTCGGCAAAGTTATAAGCTGGACCTGTTCTCCATTTTATTTTTCTGTCATAGAACTCATTGTCTGGTTTGAAAAAAAATAGAGAGTCTTTTCTCTCCTTTGCATTTCTGGGTTGTCTGCTTTGTATTTATAGCCAGAAGTGGCAGTTTGTATACAAGGTTCTTCTTGGTTTGCCATTTTATTAAGCTAAGAGCGAGTAACTGGCCCAAGGTCATCCAGTTGGCTTTGTATTTAACTTTTGGCTAGAATTCCAGGTCTGGTGGTTTCTAGCCTGATGCTTTAACCACTACACAAAACTACCTCTCACTTTATTTGTAAATAGGATAAGAGCCCTAGATGCTATTCCCTGAGATATTCTATCAGTTATTTTGGAAATAACTGGAAACCAGAGACCAAACTAACTTAGACAAACATTTTCTGCAAGCTGGCTAAAATTCTATCCAGCAGCATTGACTTCCATTATCCCTGGAATTTTTATTTTATTTTATTTTATTTTATTTTATTTTATTTTATTTTATTTTATTTTATTTTATTTTATTATTTTTATAGCCACTCTTAACAAACTCGGGGTGGCTCCCAATAAAAAATTAAAACAAAATAAAAACCATATTAAAACTATTAAAAAGCCATATTATTTTAACTATATTTGTTGTATGAAGGGAGGACAGGGGCAGCTCTACTGGCTCTGTTATTTATACCAGTGGTGGTTTGCCCCCGGTAGTAAAACTGGTGGGAGGCTCCGTCCACTGACCCAGACGTCATCATAGGTGATCTGTGCATGCCCAGATGCTTCTGTGCATGCGCAGAAGAGTGTGTGCGTGATGCGAACCGGTAGTAAAGGTAAGTAGAACCCACCCCTGATTTATACTCTGTGGCCTCATAGAATAGTCCATAAGAATTATAAGGGGATTCAAAGAATTATAAGGGGGTTTTGAATGAAAATGGTTATCACTCCATACAGTTCCTTCAGGCAGTCCCTAGTCCCCTTGTGACTGGATTATTGCTGGATGGAACACCTTAGACAATGATCCAGAAACTACAGCCAATTCAAAATGAAACAGCATGTTGCCTTTTGGAGCGCCTGCGTATTACCGTTGTCACGTGAGCTGCATTGGCTGCCAGTTGGCTTCTGAATACAATTCAAGGTGGTGCTGATTACCTAAAAAGTCCTATATGATATAGGGCCTATCTCCAATTGTTGTAATAATGATAACAATACACTTCTCCTGGTTTTAGAAATTATATAATGCTGTTGAACTTTTGCCACTTTGTGATGTGTTGACAAGACAGATATATATGACTGGGGTGCAAAGAGACCAGAATTCAAAGCTGTCAATTTGGCACTGGGTTTCTCAACATGAATAATTGCAGAACTATGACTTCATGTTGAAAATGTGAACTTACCAGTTGCTTTTTTTATTCTACTGTCTGGAATTGAGTTGTCAGCATCTTGACTCTTGGATGGGCTGACCAGAGAATGATTACTCTGTCTGTTCTTTGGAGTTTTCTTCATTGCATCTTTAGCTGCTCATCTTCTATGAGGAACTTGGCTTCTCAGATTTCAAACCCTTATGTCACTTTGGTTACAATTAGCACCAGATATTCCGACCGCCGTGTGCTGGATTTGTTTTTCCCTCCTAGTCATGTCAGAAAAACAAGTGCCAATTGCTTTGCTTTTTGTGAGCATGTCTTATGAGGTAGAAACAAAAAAGATAATTGTATTACAGTTCCGGCCATTTGGACTAGAAGGGGAAACTTGGAACTCTTATCAATTTCATTCAATTAAAAGAAAAAGGAAGAAAAAGAAATGGCCAGCATACCACTGGTCTTTCTAACCTGCAGGGGGTGGATAAGAGCTGGACTTTCACGGCAGGCAACCCAGAGAACAGGGACAGAGAACAGGGACTGGGGAAATGCCTGCTAGATGACACAACAACCAACTGGAACAGAGGCAGAATAAAGCACAGCAGATGGACAAGACTACTCTTCTTTTGCTAAAGGAGTGGGGGGGGGGACACTGCTTTTGATGTGGAGCTGGTAAATCTATTCCTGCCTTTCTAATGTATTAGGTGGCAAGCAGGAAGTGCAGATCAGCCCTTTCTCTAAGAAATAAAGTGAATTTAAGGTTCTTTCCTTCTGCCTATCTTCCCAAGTCATGCATTGAGCATGTATTCATTTGTTGTTTCTTCTGCAGTTAACTAAGTGCTAAGCTTTGCCTATGCCTATAATGAATTTTCTCTAAATTAATCTACTTCTTGTTATAAAACTTGCATCACTAATTATTGCTCAGATTAAATTCTTGTTCTCAACAGTGAACACACAAAAGTCTTCTAACTTTAACAGTACATTCCTTGACTAAAAGCTTGGAGATCTATAGTTATCATGAAGGTGAATGAAAGAAACAAAGATGATAAGAAATCTGAGCTCCTTGGAGGATAAATAGCGCAAATACTTAATATAACAAGTGCAGAATTTTGGGATGCAGTAAGTTTAGTAGATCTTACAATAGATCACTGTAAGAATTACTATGTAATTTTAATGGACTAGTAACTGAATTTGCTTGTTGTTCACAGCCATTCTTTCTTTTGCATTATATTGTTCCTTTTGTTAGGCTTTCAACTTATGGGGAAGGAAAGATTGTTCCAATTATAGTCAATAATCACTAGGACGCTTTTCATTCAAAGGGTACAAATGCTTAGAATTAAGTGAGTGGATGAAAAAGTGTTTTATTACCAACAATAATAGCAAAGTATAGAGAAGAACAGTAGAAGGTATAATTTTAAGAACAGCCTCTCTGTTCTGGAATCTGACATATATGCATATGTACACATAAATGCATATACAGATGCTACCTTTACTCTGTTTTAAAACCCTTGTCTTTTCCAAAGTTTCATTTATATGAATTGATTTCGTGTTCTCACTCAGTGAGGCTTTGCAGTAAATGAACTAAATGCATCAAATAATATTGCCTTCTGGGGAGACAGTCTGTTGTGGAAGTTGGCAGCACTTTTTACATTCTGTCACTTTGGCTAAAGAATAAGCCAGTAGCTAAAATATGAGCAAACTCTCTATTTTGGACAAATCTCATCAAATTTAAGAAGGATAAAATACTTCTTTTAGTTTCAGTCAAAGTACAGGTAGCTATTATCTGTCAGGGGTATCTAACTCTGAAGCTAGTATACAAAATGTTTTACTCTATTCTGATTTTGGAGTCCACCTGTCAATAACTCAGCCTCTTTTACCTTTTCATACATTTTTTCAATCCAGGTACAGTTTTAAATTTAAGAGACAATCATGTATTTAACACAAAGATCACTTCATATTGTTGGGTGTGTGGGTGTGTGTGGAGAAAGCCCAGACAAGCATTTGTAGTATGCCTATTTTGTGTCTGACAGAGCTGTCCAAAATGCCATCACGTAAATCTGGTATAAAACTGCCATATAAAGACAGAATGATTTTCTGTAGTTTTTCTTTAGAGTTTTTATTTAAATAAAGAGATGCTTTTATTAACCAAAATAAAACTCAAGAACAGAGAAGGACCACAGATTTATAGTAGCCCATCATATCCTCCAAGCTATCTATGCTTTAGTCTGTGAAAACTTATGGTACAATAAATGTCAACCTTTTAAGATGCCAAAAGATGCATTTCTGTGACTGCAAATCAAGGATAGACATTTCTGTATGAATTAAGAGGTGGTTTGAAAATATATACCATTAGTAGATCTTAAGATATGCAAAGAACATAGACATTTAATTTAGATGAAGAGGAATATTTATTGTATCTTTTTCTTTGTATGTGTCTCAATGGGAAGAAGCAAAAGTGTTTCAGAAAATATGCTGGTCTATTTTATTGTGAATGAATATTTTATTGTGATTGACACACAGTATCAATAAGGCAGACCACAAAGGATTGGAAAATGAAAACAATTTTCTTCAGTAGTAGATATTTCAAAGGAACTTTGCAAAACTAAATGCTGTGGTATTCTGTTGTAATCATTCAGCCTTAACAATTTCCAAAAGGTTTCAAAGCTTCACAGCAGAAGAATGATCAAATTAAATTTTGGCTAGTTAGTAATTCAAGTAATTATGGTGGAAAGTATTATTAAAGAAAACATGATTGATTACTCAGAAGAACAAGTCTTGCTGAAGAAGAACCAATGTGGCTTCTGCAAAGGTAAAGCCTGAAGCTATGTATCAATACATATTTACTTGAACAGTCCCAGAGATCCTAAGCAAAAAAAAGCAGTAATGAGAAAAGGGAAGCAATCCATCCTCTCGTGCATTGGTAATTGGTCGAAGAGCAGTAGGGAAATAATAGAAATAAATGGTTAATTCTTGAAAGGAAAAGATGTTACATAGATCCCAATGGACTCTGTTAGGATAAATGATTTTTAATTTGTTGAATTTAAAATGTTAAAAAGCTAGGTGTGAATAGAGAGGTGGACAACTCCTACTTCTTTACTGTAGTTACAGGGTTAAGTAAAATCTCTAAAGGAATTACCACAGTACTGAAATCTTCCAGAGAGGGTTCTAGGCAAAATGTCCCACTGTTCAATAGCATTTATCTTTTATCATCATCATCTCTGAACATCATAATCTTATTTTTAATTTTCCAAGACATCGAGTCTTGACCTGCTTGATTTCAATAGTTAACATAACCTCCTCCCTTGCACATGGTAACCTATTAGATAATGATTGGCCATATATCATATCTTCCCTCTTCTCTTTTGCAGACTAAACATCTGCTATTCTTTTAACTGTTCCTCATAGGAGACACCCCCTTATTATCACAACATTTCAAAGTATTCCTTTTAAAGTCATTGGGGTGGTGCAGAACATGGTGGAATTTTATGTTCCATGATCTGGATTCTATTCTTCTGCTAATGCAGACCAAGATTGCACTAGATTTTTTAGTTGCTGTATAAGGAGTGCTCTGCTGGATTAGATCCATGGCCCATCTAGTCCAGCATTCTTTTCTCACAGTGATCAACCAACTGCACAAGGAAATCAGAGGCAGTCACAATAATAGCCATTGATCCACCTATGTTCCATTAATTGACCCAACTCTTTTTTAAAGCCAGCCAAGATGGTAGCCAGCACATCTCTTCTTGTAACATCACACTGCTGGCTTAAGTTTAGACAGTGGTCTACTAGTACTCCAAGATCTTTTTCACACTGAGCTGCTGAGACAGGTTCTCCATTTTTTACTTTTCTCCATTTGATTTTTCTTTTTCTGAGATGCAAGGCATTATACTTTTCAAAGATGAGGGATTTGGTCCAAATTTAAAGGCTCTTGAGGTAATTTTGAATTGTGATCACGTCCTGTGAAATATTAATCTACCTTGTGTGATGTTCTACAAACTGTATTTAGTTTTTTAAAAATATTTGCCAACAATTGGTAGCTTTGCCTCCTCGTGATATAGTATAACAACTCCTATTAGAAAAATACATTTTCAGTACTTCATATGACCAAGCTAAATATAAAATTGTATAAGATGCACTATAGCAGTTCCAGTGGTGCCTCCTCTGGAGCTGATGGAGAAGAAGTACTTAAAAATGTCTTTCATAATTATTTTTCAATCAAAGCCTATTTTCTTTCATCTATTTTTTACCTTGAATGAGCAATGGATGAAAAAAGCTAGGAGGAATCCATTTTGTTTTGCACTGCCTTAAGCTTTTAAGTCACAAAATTTGACAAATGTCAGTAATTTGTTGAAATTGAATTTCCAAGTGAAAAATTTATTCACTTTCAAGAGTGAATAAATTTTGCAGACAGGTAATGGTGCTTAAACCCTGCAAGTTAAAAAAAAAAGGAGACTTTTATTCAGGATTCCAGGCAGATTTCACCTCTAACCAGAGATATAACCTTCATTTGATACCATCAACAGTCTACTCAGAATTGGCCAAAGTATATTTCTTTGAAAAATTATACTTTATTGAATTTTCTCTCTTGTTCTTTTCATCTGCTGGCAATCCCGACTGGAAGTCATGAATTTTGTTGATCACATCCTCTGAAATCCATACCAGTACCAGCTATTCTGCATTCCTCTAGGCCCAAACATCTCTTCCAGAAAACAATATTCTCAGTTTTTTGTAAAGGTGTTCAAACTCTTCTACCACTGTGAGGTAGTTTCTTCACAGAACAACACTAAGATTTTTAGGAATCATTTTCATTTTACTATAGGCTTTTTTTTTTTTTTAAATGGAGTTGTGTGCATAGCACATACCTATCATACTATATATATATATATATATATATATATATATATATATATATATATATATATATATATATGCAAGAAAACAATAACATTCAGAGTGCAGAATGTCTCTTAAAGATAACTATGTCATGCTCTCCTTGACTACAATTTTTACAATTATCTTTTTCCCCCCGTGGGCATATAAACAATACCTTTCATCCTGATCTTTTTTTTTTCCTTCAGTCATTGTTTCCTGTAGTTTTAATCTTTCCACTAATCATCATTTTTATACTTCCTATTAATGTAAATCTATTCAATCCTCAGACAAGAAAAATAGAACCATTATCTTATCTCATGCATACATACTAGACGTTCCACAGTTCAACCATCTGGGATCATCCTTGTATCCTTCACTAATTTCATCATAAACAATTACAATCAGTTTTACATTCATTTCCTTGCCATGATGAGGCTTATGGTTAAGCAATGTATTTGTAACAGAACTTTTTAAGCAGATACTTGTGAATCATTATTCTAATTCATTCCTTGTTCTCTATATTGCCTGGTTCCCCCCTCCCCCGCAGTCTCATATCTTTTCTCCATCTGTTCAAGTCACCCAGTAGAATAATCCTTTCTTCTGAATCACTAATCCAAATTTCCTCAAAACTCATTTCTCGTTCTTTGATTATTGCCATCCACAGCAGCACAACATAAACCAGCCAATGGATTCCTACTTTTATATGCTTCCACAACAAATAAGTTGATACCAATTTGTACTTCTGAAATGAATGTTAGCTCTTCCATCTATATACTGCTAAAATTCTCCTGTTTGTCCATTTGTAATTTATCCTGGGCAAAATGGTAAGGCAATGATTTATGAATCAATTGATCCAAAATGGGCTAACTTAAAGAATGCATCCACAATCTGGAACCTATTACTCCTATGGAAACTGAAATTTTGCTAAGTTGTGGTGACTTCAGCACTGCACTGTTGCTATGCCACCATGCTGGTCACATGATGGTCATTTCTAATGCTCCCCTGCCAGTTTCCCACTTGGATGGGGATGCTGGAAGGAAGGAAGGAAGGAAGAAAGGAAGGAAGGAAGGAAGGAAGGAAGGAAGGAAGGAAGGAAGGAAGAAGTCATTCCTGCTTCCATTGCTTGATGGTCATTCTGTTTCTCAGTTTAAGTAAGGAAATATATCTGAAACCATCATTCAAAGATTCACGAATTGTCTAGTTCATAATTATCCTCTCTTCCTTTAATATATGCATCAATGCTATTCCTAAAATCACCTTCATTCAAATCTAGCATATCTTCCCATTTTTCATAGATTTACAGATACAGATCTGTTGTTCTTTCATTTCATTATTATTTCTTTATCATTAATTTCTCTTACATTTGAAGTCACAACCCTCTATTTGCAAGATCATCCCCAGATGGTCCAATAAATTTTGATTTTGCACTACCTATAATGCTTTTGTTATAGTTTGTTTGAACTTCTTTTACATGGTGCTGTATGGAGAAATTTAGACAGATTTCCAGCCTTAATTGCACCCATCTTGATGGACAGTTCTGATCAATTTTGTCATGTTTTGATCAGTGTGTGATGATTCCAACTAAAGCCATAGAACCAACTTATTCTATGAAAGTTAGGATTTCTAATATAGACCTGCTGCATCCCTTCACTTAGAGAAGACAGTACTTTACATGCAGTGAACTGACATACTTGGGTGGAAAAGTGGCTTGATCAAACAAAAGTAAATAGGAAGGAAGGAAGGAAGGAAGGAAGGAAGGAAGGAAGGAAGGAAGGAAGGAAGGAAGGAAGGAAGGAAAGAAGGAAGGAGAATATTGCTTTTCGGATATGATTACGTACTTCGAACTACTTGTGAAAAAGATATATACATACACACACAAGTAGTGTCTAACAAACATTAAGCCAACTTTATTTTCAATGCCTTAGGATAGTGTGCATCTTAAATGCATCCTACAGTATCTACCTTAGTTGTCCTTCTAAGTGCATCTCTCTACATAAAACAGGGGTTAGAGTTTTTTGTTTTGTTTTGTTTTGTTCAGACAGCAAAATGTCTTGCCAGAAGCAAGCTACACACAGGGGAGCAATTACTAAAAAGGTAATAGAATCTAGTTAACTAGTTAACTAGTTAACTAATCTAGTTAACTAGAAACTAGTTAACTAGTCACCAGAACTCTGGTGGTGTAGCAATAACAAATATATACCTCTTCAAAGTGCTTTACAACCATCTCTAAGCAGTTAGCATATTGCCCCCAACAATCTGGGTCCTCATTTTACTGACCTCTGAAGGATGGAAGGCTGAGTTAACCTTGAGCCGGTGAGACTCGAACTGCTGAATTGCTGGCCATCGGCAGTCAGCAGAATTAGTCTACAATACTGCATTCTAACCACTCGCCACCACAGCTCTAGTATATCTAGTGCAGAGGGAATACAAATATGTGTTTCAGTATATGTATAGAACCTTGCACTATAGAAAATTTATTTCTAAACCGCCAGTCTTATTGATAAGCATTTAACTGCTACATGGTAGACTAACTACTTAAATAATAACTGTTATCAGCACCAGATGCATTTCTCATTCATTTGTGCAGGTCAGAAATAAGATTGAGTTTGCATGCAAGGCTCTCAGTAAGGTCAAGCTGCAAATAAACAAGGGAATACTGAGGCCAGCTGCAATGTTGTATTATTTAATAGAGAATTGTTTTCACTGTTCCCCTATTGGTTTCATGCTTCTGATTCCATGTAATACATACAATAGCCAATATTAATACAAGATATTCGCACTTCCTCAGAGACTCACAAGCCATTCTTGGCATATACTCCTGGTTGCTATAAAACAGCTTGAAGCTACAATTCTATTATTTTCCAGTAAATTATTGCTTTTTGTCTTATCAGAATACAGTATTAAAAAAAAATGGGGTGGGGGATAGCAATACTGATCAACACACTGAACACGAAAAATACATGGCAAAGGAATTGGAAAGATCCAGGAATAGTGGTAGATGCAGGACACCGAAGATACTCTAACATGATTTTATGGCCTGGTTAATAAAAATAGAAGCCAAAATTATGGATTGATTTAGACCCGTTCTATTGAATAAATCACAGTTATCTGATTTTTGTAACATGCTAAGTCATAAGTCCTGGCTTACAAATTATCCTAGCTGGAGTACTTAGTGTAATGTACATGTATGCAACATCTTCTGAACTTCCAAACAGTGATATAAATTAATAAAATTAAAATTTGCTAAAGTTAATAAAATAGTTACTACTTGATAAAGTCAATAGTTAACAAAAATAAAATACAAAGACAAAAAGTTATTCTACTGTGAGATAAATAAGCATCATTTTCCTATAAATTTATTGTCCAAAAGCTCTGGCCAAATAAAATAATTTTAGTAATATATATAACTCTCCAAATTTTATTATTGCATCCATATATTCCTAAATTATGTTCTGAACCTGATAGTTATCCTTTGGTATGTTAATATATGCTCAATATATTTCTTGTTATTAATGTAACAAAATCATACTTATGCTAATGGTTTTAAAAAGAAATCCAACAAAAGTCAAGTTCTTATTTTGTTTTAAGATTATTATGGCACAGAAGTTTCAGTTTAGATAGGACATTTCCACCCTGCCACCGTTCTTCTTTTCCAAGCCCTTTGAAACAGATTGAAAGCAATCAAGATAGTCTTCCCTTCTGCCCACTGGAAATGCTGAGAACAGCAGCAAAATCAGTGATCTGCCTCAAGCAGTGATAGGAAGTAAAAATCTCATTCCCAATCCACAGGGGGGGGAAAAAAAACCAAGAGAGGTACAGACCCCGTAACTGCACAAATGCTGAAGAAGATTAGATATTGACAAAGCATTTACCAGTTTAAGCCAAACTGGTTTTACTTACTTGAAAGGGAGCTGCAAAGTCATTAGTTTAGCTTTTATAGAATCTGAAGCAGTGGTGGGTTGCTACCGGTTCGCCCCAGATCGGGTGAACCAGTAGCGGTGGCGGGAGGCTCTGCCCACCCGCCCGGGTGGCAGGTGGGAGGCTCTGCTCACCCACCCGGTTCTGTGCATGCCCAGAAGTGTCGCCTGTGTGAGTGCGCACATTCCCATAAGTGCGCATGCGCCCACAAGCATGCGCCCACAAGCGAACTGGTAGCGACAGGTTTTGAAACCCACCCCTGATCTGAAGCTCAGACTAAATTCTCTGAAGCTCAGACACCCATAAGGAAATGGAATCACAGAATCTCAAAACAACAAAGCCATAATAAAAGCTGTGATGTCACAGGAAGATAGAACTCAGAAGTGATTTTCAAACCGGTGCAGAATCTTGTATGAAACTTCCCATAATGCAGCATCTATTGTCTTATTTTTTGGGGCCATGACACTTTTTACATTCATATTGAGTTGAGCCATTGGAAGGGAATGTCACTGAAGGCCAAAATACACAATCATATTTTAGGGACTAGTATCTCCAGTGAAAAAATGGTGGTGGAGGGTAGAACTCTGATTATTGAAGCTTTAAAAATCATTCCACCAAATGTGAGAAAGAACATAATTTAATGAAATAGCTATGATCATTTTATTTTAAACACTCAGACATAATGAAAGATTTGTTCTTCATTTCAGTGCTGAAGCTTTGTTTTCCAAGTGACCTTTAAAATAGTTCTATTCAGATTGTAATTCAAGGAGAAGATAGAAAACAGATTTGAATGCTCGCTGTGCCTTCTCCTCCGCATTCTCACTACTAGTATTAGATGAGTTCCCTTTTTTTCTTTCTTTTTTTACACAGAAACTATGTTCCCATGACAAGTCGTTTCCAACATTTTTGAGCCAATATTAAATGTTGACAATTACAGTGTAGATGCTGCAAAATGGCTGCAAGGAAGAAGGTGTGTGTGTGTGTGTGTGTGTGTGTGTGTGTGTGCGTGTGTGTGATATGCCTTCTCAAAATGCCAAGCTGGACACAATCTTCTGATCAGAATTGTACATAAGCAAGCAGGGGTAGGTGCAGAATAAATTTTAAAAAGACAAAATGGTGGCCATGACAGATCACACTTTGTGAAACCCCCATAATTTAGACAATGGGTGAAGAAAATATTTGGTAGTCTTGCCCCATAGGCAAGACTACCAAGTATTCTTTGCATCCATTGACCAAATTATTAAATGCAAACTTCAAAAGTCACAATAAAAACAAGATTTACAATAAAAACAAGACATGAGAAAGTGTTGATTGCCTCACTTCTATGTATATAAAGCATTGAAGATTAATAATCTAGATACACTTACACTTACTCCTTGATGTTTTATGCGCATTGAAACGCACAAGAATAGTTAAGAAATGTAGCTGGCACAGAATGTCCTTCCAATAAAATGCTTTATCTGCTTAAGATATCCTGCAATAACTACATTTAGTATATAATTAGTGTGAAAAAAACCCAGATAATTAAAATGACCTATTCACTGAAAGAAAATGAGGGGAAAAATGATAAATTTTAATTAAGTAACCAACCCAGAGAGAGAAACTGAAAAGGAAAACAAATGTATAAAGGAAGCAGGTTGAATAAAAGAAAGTACACCACTGATTCATTAAACTAAGGCACAGCCTCAGCAAAGACTCTGTATGGAAATACTAAGGCAAAAAGTTCGATTTATACACAATAGCTAAATTTCAATTCCCCTTGGCTTTCCCCCCCCTCAGAATTTGAGATCAGGGTAAATGAAACACAGCAGAATCTATTCATTCTGATTTCAATGCCTAGGATTTTTTCCCTTGAGCAGATAAAAGCAGTGCCAGTTAAAAAAAAATGATGCTATTCTCAGGAAAATAATTTGGCCAGAATTAGTTCCTACATCACAAATTATGCACAGGAACTGTTGCTGAGATTGTATTTGTATTTAACAAACAAACAAACAAATTATCTCTTTTTCAAGAGGCAACTGACTTTCTTGTTTTTCTTTGAAGACATTTCACTTTTCATCGAAGAAGCTTCTTCAGCTCTGACTGGATGATGGGGAATCCTTTCATTCCCCACCATCCAGTCAGAGCTGAAGAAGCTTCTTGGGTGAGAAGCGAAACATCTTCAAAGAAAACCGACTTTACTCCATACACAGATGGCACCAGTTTTGTGCAGGAGGAAATACGGAAAGCTGGGTATGCTGTTGTAACTCTTGAAGATGTATGGGAAGCTAGCCCCTCCCTCCCGGTACAAGTGCTCAGCTGGCAGAATTGCATGCTTTGGCTCGAGCTTTGGAACTTGCAAAAGGCAAATGTGTCAACATTTATACAGACCCTAAATATGCCTTCTGGACAGTGCAAGTGCACGGGGCCATATACAAGGAGAGGGCCCTTATTATGGCTGGGGGAAAGGACATTAAGTATGGGCCCCAGATCTCACGCCTGTTGGACAGCGTTTAGGCCCCCCGAGAAGTCACCATTATGCAAAGTAGAGGACACCAGAAGACAGCGTCAGAGACACAGCAAGGCGATAATAAGGCCGACCAGGAAGCTCGTCGAGCCGCGCTAAAGCCTTTAACTATACAGGCTAACTGTTTAACTCTATGGGTCCCGGATGAACAAATTAAACCTAATTATTCTAAGGAGGAATTGCAACAAGCTAAGGAACTTGAGGCGACGTTGGAAGATGGATAGTGCATTCTTCCCGACCAGCGTGTTTTGGTCCCAGGACATATGGGATGGGATGCTGTGCGACAAGTCCATAAGCAATTACATTTGGGAAAGATTGCATTGGTCAAGGCCCTGCTACGTGAAGTGTACATCAATAAAATCCACAGCATTGCTACCAATGTCTGTATGAGATGTGAAATCTGTGCAGCTCATAATCCCAGACAAGGGCCCCAACCGCTTCAAGGACATCAATCCACAGGAAGTTATCCTTTTGATACCCTGATGATTGATTTTACAGATATGCCAAGTTCAGGTCCACATCATGCAATGTTAGTTCTTATTTGCACATATACTGGATGGCCTGAATGCATACCAACAAGGACCAAGAAAGGTTTTAGTAGGGGTGACACAGGAAAACTAATTTGGCTAAATAAAGGTCCTTAAAAAGAAAAAGTGGAGTTCAAACTTGCTCATGAGAGCCCTGGCAAGGTGCAAATGATGTGTGAACCAAAGTCTCTATACATTTTAGATCTTTAAAAATAGGCCAGCACCTGCTGGGAGATCTAAAATGGATGGAGAAGAGTTTTGATCTTTAAAAATAGGCCAGTATCAGCTGGGAGATCCAAGCGAGAAAGAGCTAGACAGAACATCCCCAGGCCAGAGACAATCCAGTGCTTGAGGAGATAGAACAATGGATGTAACTTTGAGTAAAAGTCAGAAGGTCACTAAAACAATTAGGAAGAATCCCAAACTGTAAAAAGACCCAACTAGTCCTTTAGAGAAAAATATTTAGAAGATAGAAGCCTCACCATACAGTAAGATGATTCAAACTTTGGGGCTAACCAAAGAAGATGTGACTCAGATAATTTGAATTGACTAATTTGATGTGATTTCTGTTAAAAATTATTTGTTGCTGTGCATCTATAATGACTAGTGTATATGTCTAAGTCTTTGTTTACCTTCAAGGTAACTGCAAGTGTTAAATGCCTGATCTCTAGAGATATGAATTTTAAATTGTTATAAATGAGTTGACACCACTGAGATGAAGGAAAATTATTTCGCCCAGTCTGGTATGGCCATCTAGACAGGGTGAAGAATGGAGTTCAACTTTTCTTTCCTCTCTGTGCTTTTAAGAAAAAGCCCAAGTTTAGGTGGAAACTAACTCTTCAAAGGACTAGAGGGAACCTCTCCCCTTCTGGTGACACTCCGGGAGCTGTCCCTCTACGAACGGGAGAGGTGAAGAAAACCCCTGCAGGTGTTACTCCGGAGGCTAATACCCAACGCACGAGTGACGAAAGGAACTTATCCTGGAAATTGCGATCCCACAATTGAACAATTTGACAGAATCTGTGTAGCTATATATATTGTAGGCCTTGTAGGAGAGGGCGGAGACTCAGGAGTAGGGGGGAATGAGGGAGTAACCCCTAGACTGGTGTCAAGCTGCATTCGATAGTCAGAATATGGAAAGAGTGCTTGCCCCTACTCCCACTGTAAATTACCCAGAGATAATGCATGGGGAATATTGGAGCCCAGACACCCCTTCGAGTACGCAAGGGGGGATCCATAACATGCAGAATGTGGTGGGTTCCAAGATACTGAATGCTTTGTGGCCTTATCCTCGGGTAGGCATTTTGTTTATAGCAGTACCAAACTCCCTAACTCCTCTTCCAATAATCTCCCCATTGTGAGCATGAAGGGACTCGATACTGGCATATAATTCCACTATAAGGTGCCACCTCCTACGTACTCCTTGGGTCCCTGTAAACCTCTGTCCTCGGAATTCGGCCAGGGTACCAGTGTATGATGAAGTTGGAAACATCCAGTCCAAGAGGGCAGCCATTGACACTTCCTTGATTGAAAAGGTTAAAATAGGTCATTGGAAGGATGATGAATGGCCACCGGAGAGAATCATTGAGGTGTATGGACCAGCCACCTGGGCAGAGGATGGCACCTATGGGTATTGGATCCCCATCTACCTGTTAAACCGCTTGATTAGGCTACAGGCTGTTGTAGAAATAATTACTAATGAAACTGTGAAAGGCCTCACCAAATTAGCTGCTGAGAGCATGAAGTCTCGAACGTATATCATGCAAAACTTAATTTGCCTAATTGCTGTATTTAGATTGATGACAGTGGCAAGGTCATTAAGGAAAGAACTGATAAAATGGTCAAAATAGCTCACGTCCCAGTTTAAATTTGGAAAGGATTTAATTTAGTTGACGCCTTTTCAGGTTGGTTCCCTAAACTGCCGGGCCTGCAAGCTATCGTGGCATTGATTGGGTTAATAGCTGCTGGGTGTATAATTTTACCCTACATTCTCCTCATTTTTGTTCGTACAATTTCTAACAGTCTCTCTCTACTTGTGGATAAAAAGGCAACAGCTCAGGAGATGGCTTGGTGGGAGTATGAGAAACTTATCTCGATGGATGATGACTTCCCTGTTTATGAAACTCCACAGTAATCAGGGAATTTAGGTGGAGTTCCAAAGGGGGGAATGAGACAGGAGGGTCTTATCCTATAAATCATATTAATCTATATATTGAATTATTCACAGTATTATGTTGCTCTCAGAAGTGTTGACGTGGGAGTAGAAGTTATGTTGCAAACCTCAGGAAAGTACAAGGAACAGAAATAAGGAACTTGTTAAATGTACTGATGAGCTTAATGACCTATGTTCTATATCATCCCTGTAACGAACTTATATTAAGAAACATATTACCAGAAGTGTTCACGGAAAGTAACAGACGGTGTACCTATATATGGAAATAGAGTCAGAAGCGTAACGCCTCTGGTGTGGCTAGAATTGCAAAATGTATAAAAGGTATACCTTGGGCATAGCCCAGGGTTCGGAATCTGACATGTGAATGCTCTGAACCTTTGCTAGCAAATAAATCTGGGTTCTCCAACTTCTGTGGTCTTGTCTCCTGCATTTGGGAAAGTGGGTTTTCCCGCTTCAGCAGTAATTATGAAATGAAAATCTTGCAGTAAAGAAATGTATTTAGTACCTTTGATATTTGTTGAAAATAATGTGTTGGAATAAATGTGGCAAGGCCTCTCAAAATATAATTTAATCTTGGATTTATGCTCACCTCAATCAAATTTAATGAACCCCAAATATTCATAGAAATTCAAGATCATCTCTCTAGATCATCTTGCATATGGATCAAAACAGGATATATTTAGCTGAGAAAGATTTCTGAGATATAACATAAAAATAAAGCAGTCAAAACATAATCTAAAAGCTCAAACGTTACACTTTCCTGAGTTATTATTGTGATTTTGTGATATCAAGTTTTGTTTATACCCATTTTTAAAGCAACCAGACAAGATCAAAGTTAGTAATGAGATAAGATTAGGGATATAAATTTCTGTTCTATTTACAAAATATTGTCAGTACATAATGAAATGTTCCGCTTTGCTCCCCATACTGTAATTCCATCAATACTTTCAGAAATGTATAATCATATAGGCAAGGAGTTCTAAAACCCGATTAAAAAGAAAAGAAGAAAAAGAACATCCTTGACATATACCTCATCATAAATTTAACCAGAGAGAAAGCACACCATTAATAATCACACATGATTTAGGAGTTGAATAAATTATATCAATGCAAAATGTAAAACTCAGGCAAAATCCCAAAATAAATCAAGACCCAATTCACAAACTGTCAAGAGATTATATCAAATACCGTCTTGGCTTCCAAAGAAATTATAGTGACTAGGTTTTATTAATTTTGAGTTAAAGCATGAGCATCAATTATAATTCTGTTATTGTATGAATCTAGCTTGCAATGAAATTGGAAGAGCATGCTGATAATATAAAGGCCAAGGTGGCTTTTAAAATCTTAGTATCCACATTTATACAGGAATTAGGTCTATAGTTAGAACAGATGGTAGCGTCATTGCCTGACTGGGGGATAACTGAAATCTGGGTTCATTAAAACAAGAAGACAAAAATTTATTTCAAAAATCTTGACTGCAAACCTCAAATTAAAAAGTGAGCAAAGCCTCAATATTCTTTTTTTTAATACTAATCATCTTGTAAAATATCCCACAATTTCATAGATTTAATTGCAATGACTGCCAACAGTTCAGCAATTCTAGTCTCACTGGCTCAAGGTTGACTCAGCCTTCCATCCTTCCAAGATCGCTAAAATGAGGACCCAGATTGTTGGGGGCAATAAAACTGCTTAGAGATGGCTATGAAGCACTGTGAAGTGATATATAAGTCTTAATGCTATTGCTATTGATGCAGAGATGGATAAGATACAAAGACAAATGCAAATTATTTAACTTTTCTATAATGTAAACTTGTCCAATTGTTGTTTGTTTTCTTATGAAGTGTGTGCAATATACAGTATGACTTCAAAAAATGCTTCTCCCCTCCTTTTATTGCTACATTTGGTAATATTGTTGGTGTGTATATTCTTTAATTCTGCTGTGTACTTTTGCACTTTTAAATAGATTGATAATAAAAATATTTTTTTTAAAAAATATATGTAGCTATCTCTCAGGGACAGATGAAGCTATTCTAATACACCTCATTTCTGTGGATGAAATAACCAAATTGTCAAGCACCAGGGAAATCAGGAGATCCAGGCAGTTCAAATGTGTATAAAGATTTATTGTAAGCTTAAGAATCTGACCTACTAAGGATCAAGGGAAATTAGCGGGACTAAGAACAGAAAGGAATTCAAAATGGGCTGGACTTAGATCTCTTGTGGATGCGTGACTGATGACACGTTTGACCTCTCCCTTGGACTCAGCCTGGTCATCTCGTACACAAATGCTGCTTGAATGTTGCTGGAGGAAATGGGTAGAGGAAATGGAATCTATCATAGAAAATTATTTATAATGTTCTCCAGTTGCATTTAATGTATTACTGTATTTTTGTAAATGAATAGCAATCTGTAGAGATTGTAATCAACAGTAGAAGCAAAGCAGGAAGGATGGCCATATTTATTTACTTGTTGGCTAGTTTTTTCCCAAAGCTCTTCCCTTTACTTTGCCTTTCTCCTTTTCAACAATAGATAGATTGAGGGACAATTCTGTGAAACCTTTGATTAATTGCCTCCTTCCCACTCACCCTTCTTTTCTCCCGATTACACCATCTAATGGCTACTTTTCACGAAGATTTAAGAAAAAGATTGGAGGAAATTACATAGAATGCTGCAAATCCTGCAGTTTGGTTCTATGACAACTTCCAGTCACAATGAATAATAATGCAGCAGTCATTCATTGCACCCCAAACATATAACATAATACTATATGTTTGGTTTGCAAATTAAGTTCTGTGTACTGGAGGTTTCTCAAATTCAGTTCCATATTAATTTTTCCTCAAAAAGTGAATATGATAAGGGAAGAACATGGTTTGGGAAAGATATCAATTAGCGACCTATCTTTGTAGAAGGAGGCCTACAAAGTGGTAAGAGCAGCCTCTCTGTAGCATACAGTAGTGGCCAAAATTGTGGAAACCTTTTGGGAAAAGTGTATTTTCTAAAACTAGCTAATAATATCGCTTTTTTTGGGAGTAGTACCATAAAATTATATATCAATGGAAAGATAATTTAATCAAGAATGTAATGCAGTAATTTTTATGAAGGATTTGCTATTAGAATAGCAGTTACAGTATAAAGAAGAAGAGTGAAACACATAGAAAAAATGAGATATACAAAAATTATCACCATGTCAGTTAATACTTAGTTGGGTAACCTTTAGCATGAATTACGGCCTTATAACATCTTCCCATTGAGTGAACGGAGTCTTTTAGTTCTGCAGCTGTTATAATGTGAAACCAAGATTTAATGATTGCTTCTATGAACTGGGTTTTATTGCTGGGTCGCTTCTGACTAACAAGTTTCTTTAGTCGGCTCCATAGATTTTCAATTGGGTTAAGGTTCTGGGCTATTCCCAAGCCATTCCAGCAGTGGAATATGATTATCTTGAAACTCAAAAAAAAAAAAAGAAGAAGAAGAAGAAGAAGAAGAAAAAAGTGGTGTTATTAGCCATCAAACTTCAAAAATACATTTTTCCCAAAAGGTTTCCACAATTTTGGCCACTATTGTAGTTGATGAAGATGGTGGCTATATGGAAAGGCCACTGCATTTGGATAGACCCAAGAACAATTTGTCCTTCAAAAGCTACTGTGATTATTGTATTATTTTGACATTTTAAAGATAATTCAGGCAAGGAATATTCAATATAAAAGGTCGATAAGGGAGAAAAGTTAAAGAGGAGTGAAGAAAACAAAGACAGTTGGACAGTTAATTTTTTGGGGATGGTTTAAGGATTTCTGCCCTGAGGAGGATGTAGGATTAAAAGACCTTCCTTTGAACCCTATGATTGTAGAAAAAGTTCAATATCAGAATGCTTAACATTTAAAAACAAAATGGTCATAATGATAAGAAGATATAACTGGAGCACTTTTCTCTGAATGATTTGATTCCATATATACATTTCTGTGTCTACTACATAAGCTTAAGTATCCTTTGTCCCTTGTGTACTTATTTTTTTTTGAATAATTTTTTTTATTTTTTTAAAACCAAAAAAATTAATAATCATAAAACACACCTTTTCAAAACGAAGCTTTTGCTCCGGTCACAAATTAAAACAAATCATTAACAAATCTTATTTTCAATTAACACAACTCAATATTTTAAACAAGTATTTCCCTCAAATCTATCTATATAACTATCCCATTATCCCCAAAAACCCGTTATTTAAATCTTAAATCCTAACCAATTATCAATTCATTTTTCTCTTTCATTTGCTTAGATGGATATTTTAACAATATAAATCAAACAATTATATTAAACAGATTAATCATTCATTCATTATTTAATTATTATTAAACCTATCTTATGCATTTTAACTTAACTATCACTCTCAACATATACCTCTTCATTTTAATTATCCCACCTCTTTTTATTATCTTTGATGTTAAACCAATCATTTCTATTTCTTGACTGTTAATCACAGCATAAACCTTTGTTTTGGCTGTTGAATATAGCATATTTTTATTTTTTGGCCATTACTCAGCATGCCCTTAGTTTGGCTGTTAAACACAGCATATTAATTTTGTTTTTTGGCTGTTACACAGCATCTTCAAGTTTGTTTGGCTGTTGAACACAGCATCTCTATTTTTGTTTTTTGGCCGTTACACGGCATATTAAATTTCATTTTAGCTGATACCCAGCATGACCATTTGTTTGGCTGTTCAATATAGCATATTATAGCTTTTTGGCTGTTAAATACAGCATGTTCATAATTGGTTTAATGATCTCTACTTAAACCTTTCTTTGTTGTTTCCCTTCATCTATGCATTGCTTTTCATTTAATCATATTTTTCTTTATCCTTTTTCATTCATAACATTTTAACCTTGAGACATGGTTCTTGCTTAAAACATATTTTTAAGTATATTTTTGAATTCTTTTTAACATTTTCAATTAATCATATTCACCCTTGTTCTTTACCTTAACATGTTACCATTAAAACATAGTTCTTGCATTAAACATATTTTACATGTATTAATTAGTTTCATTTAACATTCTTAATTTCTATAAAAACCTCCCTTTAATTTATTACAATCATCTTTACTTTATTTTAATTTTTAATCACATTATCTTCATTTCCTCATTTGCAAACATAAATTTCCTTCCATTTTCCAAGTTTTTAATTTTATTCTCCATAAATCCAATTAAGTCTCTTTTCATATTTTTATTCTGGATATAATGTATCAAATCTCTTTCTTTTCAGGCTGCGCTTATTCCTTCTTCTATTCCTGCACCAACATTCAAATTATTATTTGTTCAACTGTAGGAGTTCCATTGTAGATTCCTTTTCTTTTCTTTTCACCAAAGTCCAGCTGCTTGCAGTCAGGAAAGAAAAATCCTCCTCCACAGTTCAGCAATTTTTTTTTCCTGTAGAGCTCAAAGTTCTCATAACAAAGGGGGATTACAAAGTTCCTCTTTACCCCAGATGGTGTCTCTCTATAGTCTATAGAGTCCACATTTATAGTCTATAGAGTCTCTCTATAGTCCACATTTCCCATTAGTCATACAAGACTCCATTTTATTTCTTGTTATATAACCATTCACTTCATTTTCTTCTTTTAGTTAAAAAAATATCAAATCTTCTTTTTTTTTCCTTAGTCCAATTCAAAATTTTAAAGTGTTTAGTCCTTTTACCATATCTCTAAATTAAGTCTCTTAGTTCTTGTTCCAAAATTAGTTATTTCTCGGGTCTTTGTTCTTTAAAGTTACAGTTTAAAAAATTTCCAAAGCCCCTTTGTTACTTAGCCGCTGTTTTAGGCTAGGGGTCTTCTAGGTATTAATATAGCTCCAAACATTGTTACAAGCCTGGGCTGTTGTCACTCACCCAGCTTCAAAAGACTCCGTTTTACTTCGCTTTCCTCCAGCACTTTTCTTACCCGGTTGTCCCAGCTTCGTGGCAGCCACCCCCCGCTGCCAACTCACAGAGGGTTCCCTTTGACTCTGAGGAACTTGCCTGAGGATCTTGCCTATTCCTCTCGGTCTTCTGAGGCACCCTGCAGGACAGGTTCAGTCCGCAGACCCATCGGCGGCGGTTCAGCAGCCGGGGTTTTCGTGGGGCTCATCAGAGCCCGCTATTTCTCCAACTGTCTCGCCATGACATCAACCGGAAGTTTGTCCCCTGTGTACTTATTTTTATCTGGCTATGTCTCTCTTTTTTTCCCCCAGTGGTGGTGCTACAAAGGTAAATGTGTTCTAGTTTCACGTCAAATCTGGCAGAATCACTGTAAGAACTTCACGGAGAACTTCTTGCTCTCCTAACGGCTTGGTAGCTGTGGTATGAATAATAGGAATGAGGTTTTTGAGTTTTTCAGGAGAGAATTCTTAGTGGAAGAAAAAAGGAGCTTTCTGTTGGGCATAACTCTTCCCTTTCCTACACAATTGAAGATTATAAATTGTAATCTGTTGAAATACTTCTATATAATATGTAGGAAAAACTTCATTCTCTTGTCAACCCTTTACATTTTTATTCTGGCTGTATGGAAAGTCTTCAAGAGAGATGAGATTTTGAAATTCAGTGATAGGCTACATCAAACTAATTCAAGGGTCACTTATACTGCAAGGGTACTTAAAACCAGAGGGAGCGATCTTTACTATAGGGTCTAGCCTTGAAATAGCACATACTAGCGCTTGATAGAGATATTTGTGGAAACCCCATTTGTGGAATTCTCCAATGTCTTGATACTCTTCCTTTTAAAAAAATTACTTTTAAGATGCAATGTAGGACCTTGCTGTTGGGTTTTTGTGAAGCTATCAGTTCTTCTTTTCTACAAAGCTTCCACAGATTTATAGAGGAACTTTGGAGTGAAAACAACCTGTTTCTTCTAGTTAGCTTCATTGCTCTAATGAAGGCAATTTCCTTCTAACAACATCTTGCTGCTTAATATCTCTTCTGTTAAATGTCAATTGGGGTAATCATAAATACATGTACCCATTATTTCATAAATTGGCAATAGGAGATACTGATAAGATGATTCACCAGCCCACAAAGGAGGATAGATTCCCCATGTTGTGCTAACTCAAAATGTGATTTCTTGGTTTCAGCTTAAGGTGATGTGTGAACCCATCATTTATTGTTCTGCAACACTATGCTAATAGCATTATATATTAATCAACCCAGTATGACTTGCTCAATAAATCATGAGTAAAACAAATCAAGGTTTAAATAAATTGTCAACCCAATATTAAGTATGTCTAAATAAGATGATTGTGTAAGCAGGAGCAACTACACATGGAGGATATATTAGGCAGGAAATAAAAAGAATAATAACATGTTAAAAACACACTATTGAAGGGCTAGCATAAAAAATATGGATATAATGTCCAAAGTGCTTTTTTGGCATGTTCTTAATTCTTCTCCTGAAGGAAAGGCAGCCTATGCAACCTGAATTCAGGTAGAATATAACAACTGAAAATTTTCAGATCTGTTTTCCAGGACATTTTTTAAAAAAAGTTTCATTATGTAAGTGAATATAAAAGACCTTGCTGGCCTTTTGTAAGGCTCGTTCTAAGGACCGGGTTATATGCTTGGACCCTCAAGTATGTGAAGGGCCCCATATCTTGGCTGTTAACAACCATAGATTATAACACTCGCTTGAGGTTGCTATGTATATGCTAATTTTTGTAATGTGATGATAATTTTTTTCAATTTGTTTATGATTATTGGCCACCTAGAATCACTTTAATGAACTGGGCAGCCATAGAAATGTTCTTACTCTCCCTCCCTTCCTCTCTTTTGTTCTCTCTCTCTCTTGCTCTCTCTCTCTCTCTTGTTTTTTGTATTCTCTCTCTCTCTCTCTCTCTCTCTCTCTCATTCTCTCTCTTGTTCTCTCCCTCCCTCCCCCTCCCTCCCTCTCTCCTTCTCTCTCTTTCTCTCTTGTTCTCTCTCTCTCTTGTTCTCTCTCTCTCTTGTTCTCTTTCTCTCTCTTTCATTCTCTTTCTTGTTTTCTGATTCTCTCTCTCTTTACCTCCCTCCCTCCCTCCCTCTCTCCTTCTCTCTCTCTTCCATACCCAAATATTACCATGGAAGAGTCTTCATGACCAATCCATATTGTGCTAGAGGCTGGTGATCAGAATTATATACTAAACCTCAAGCCATTTTTAAAAATAAAATCAATGTGCTGAGATATCAAAGTGTCAAGATTGTGTGTGTGTGTTTGTGGGAGGAGGAGGAGGAGGAAAGAGAGAGAGAGAATGACAGTGGTGGGATTCAATTTTTTTTTACTACCGGTTCTGTGGGTGTGGCTTGGTGGGTGTGCATGATTTGGTGGGCCTGGCAGGGAAGGATAGTGTAAAATCTCCATTCCCACCCCACTCCAGGGGAAGGTTACTGCAAAATTCCCATTTCCTCCCAATCAGCTGGGACTCGGGAGGCAGAGAATAGATGGGGACGGGGCCAGTCAGAGGTGGTATTTACTGGTTCTCTGAACCATTCAAAATTTCCATTACCGGTTCTCCAGAACTGGTCAGAACCTGCTGAATACCACCTCTGGAGTGTGTGTGTGTGTGTGTGTGTGTGTGTGTGTGTGTGTGTGAGAGAGAGAGAGAGAGAGAGAGAGAGAGAGAGAGAGAGAGAGAGAGAGAGTGTTGTGAGGCCAACATATCTGCCCAGTAAACATCCGGACAAACATTAGATGGAAGCAAAGAGTTCACTCTGAGCCTACTTTTGTTGGTAATGATATAGGCCAGGATTTCTTCCCTGAGCAGGGGGTTGGACTTGAAAACCTCCAAGGTCCCTTCCAACTCTGTTATTCTATTAAGTATACTTACTGTATACTTATTATCCATAGCACTCATATGATTACAAATCAGAGGCTGCTCTGAATTGAACTGGGGAGTCAGTGGATCAAACAGATCTTAAGGCCATTTTACAAATTTAAATGAGGGCAGATCTTCACTGGATGAATTTGCTCAAGACATTAACTCTCAGCTTCATTTACCTCCCAAGGTTGTTGTAAGTAAAAATGTGTGCATGTTTGTGCATCTGAGGGTGTGAGAAGGAGAAAAGTGAATGAAAAAGAAGCGCATACATACAAACTGCTCTCAATTGCAGCCTGCTTCCATATGTAATGCTAGCAAGCCATGGACAGCTCATCAGCAGAAGGTTGAGTTTAAGTAGGCTACATGAAATTTAAAAGCATTAACATTCTTTTATTTGCTTGTGTTGGAATCATTACTGTTATCCCAGGGGTGTTATGTCAACACCAGCATCACATTCTGTAGAATATACTTGGTCACCTCTTTTGTTGAGGCAAGCACTTAAAAACAGTATATCAAAGGAAATGACACATCAGCTATTTTTCCTGCATTTTTATACCTTGCCTGCTCATTAGGGCTCTGTGAGAGCCCATCTCCATCTCAATGGCATTAATTGCAGCCGGTTTGTCAGAAGCACCAGAGGCAAATAGTTTAGAAGCAGTGTGATGGAAGAGGAACACATTACTAATTAATCTGGGGGCTCCTGGAGTGATGTTGAAATTGGTTGCTCTTTTTGGAATTATGCCTCCATGTGTTTCTGAGGAAAAGAAGGCTTTTACATAGTTCTTAATCCCTTAGGGACAGAGCATGCTGTAATATGCTTAGTTGATAATATATTGGCTAAAATCACAACAGAAAGAAAAAAAAACCCCTATCAAGATCTTGGATGAAAAAAGTCAATTGGGAATAAAATAAAAAGCTCATGCAGATTCAGTTCATTTCCAATGTTTTTCATGCATGAAGTTTCACTGTTCCTTTGAGAGATACTTCTGATAGAATTGAACACTCAAACCATGTTTTAAATTGAAAAAAGCAGCCTTCTGGGAGGGTCATTGGATTGGACCCTGCTATCCTTTAAATGATAATTGAAAATATGCCTCCCCCCCCAGCTCTGTAAAAGATCAAGGTGGATCTACTTGGAGCATATTGTCTTTTGTTGTTATAATGTATGTTCCCCTGTTACCCTTAATTGCTTTGGTTAGCTTTTATCTCCCATGCACGTATTTTAAAAATCTGAATGCTGCCCAGAGTGATTGCTAAATTCTGCAGACTTTCCAATCCAAATTATTAATTCATTGTAAATACTGATAATTCAGATTTTAATAGCATGGCACAGCTGATTTCATAAAATGATTGTCTTAGAGTGAACTTACTTGTTCCACAATTGGATGCCCAATAAAATCCATTCCCTACATTGGTGAGCTCATATTTCATGATCCCAGGTAAATACCCTGTCACCTGAACTGACTTAACCCAATTCATGAATAAGTGGACAATTTAATTCATTCGTTATAGTTAATTATTAATTTAATGAATACAATAGTATTTGTAAAATATCAATTACGTTATTATCACTATGATTGATTGCATAGACAGCCAGTTCAGATTGGATTTGACATTTGTATTCACCTGTTGAGTCATTCCCAGAGAATGGGAATAGGCAAATGTTTGATGGTGTTAAAGATATCCTTGCAGGATATCTGCATTTTCCAGTTGACTGATGTTGATTTTGTCAATGCCAATGGTGTTCAAAGGGTGCTCCAGATATTTTGGAAATACACCCAAGGCACCTATCACTATTGGTACTATCTTTGCTCTACTTGTTCTACTTCTTTTTTCAGGTTTTTATATTTTGTGACTTTCTCCATTCCTTTCTCTTCCACTCTGCTGTCTCCAGCAGAAGAGGTATTCAGCCGGTTCGCACTAGAACAACATAAATTTTGGGCTCAGTTGAGGTTGTAAGTTGAGAACTATCTATGTGCATGTCAGGTGGACTTCCTTGGTTTTAGAAAAGATTAGCTGGATTTTCTGATAACACTGTGGTAAAACAAATGGAAAGAAAAAGGAAAGGAAAAAGGGAAAAGAAGAAAGGCTCTTTATATGATCAGGCATGAGGCAGAAAGTATGAAATTAGACTAACTGTGCTGAGCATAAATTGCCAAAATGACTAAGAAGATAAAATACCAAAGAGTATGTATTCAACTGCCATGGTACAGAATGCTTTCATATATCACTAGACATTTTCCTGTTTTTTAAATCTTTTTTTGCACATCATAATGAGGATTTTGTGATTTGTGGCAAAATATTCTATAATTAAAGTGATTAGTTTTTCAATGAGAATGAAAAATAATAAAGATAAATCACTTTGTTCACAGAGTTTGCATAGAAACATCCATAAAGCCTAGAACACAATATAATACTACAAAGAGATGGCCCTATAAAAAAGCTAGAATAAACCCAAGTTTTCAAATACTTTAACAATTAATTTCCATATAATTGGAGATAAAGGCAATACATTCTTCTCCTCCTTCTCCTTCTCCTCTTCCTCCTATTCTTCGTCCTTGGTTGCTATCACTATTTTGCACATTATTTTGCTGACAAGTCAGTCAGATTCACCATAGACTTGACTCTTCCTGATTGAACTGTATGCAAGTGGCCAGATAGCGTTTTTGCCCAATAAGGAGCCCTTTTGATAGGGGTGAAATGCTACTGGTTTGGACCGGTTCAGCCAAATCGGTAGCGATGGCAGCAGGTGGTTCGGAGAACTGGTAGTGACGGCAACGCGAGGCTCCACCCACTCACCTGGTTGTCATTACTCTCTGGTTTTAACCAGGAAGTAACCTGTTTTTTTACCCTCTGCGCATATGCAGAAGGGTTTGCGCATGCACAGAGGGTCCGTGTGGTGCATGCACTTCTGAAAGAGTAGGGAAGGTAAGTAGATTTCACCCCTGCCTTTTGACTATGAATTCTATGGATTCATTGCTGCATAGCATGATACACGTGTATTTATGAATTTCTCCTCCTATGGAGATCAGGAGGAAGCATAGTTGTCTCAGTTTCAGATGTGATCAAAGTCTTATTAGAGGAAGAGCTGTTTACCATGTCCCTGAAAGAAAATATTATGTGCTTTCTTCTTGAGGGTCCTTCCCTGGATCTAGCAGTGTTAGACAGCCAACTTCATGACTTCGGTCTTCTTTTTTTAGTGATGGTTGCTAATGCTGTGATAGGAAGCAGCCACAAAGCACTTCAGAGGAAGTGAATTATTTTGATCCTTTTCTGTCAGGGTTCAGGTGTGGGCAGAAAGTTTATTCATCACACTGGTTGATAAATTTGATTGCAGTTTAAATGGAAGGTACACACTCTCTTCTGATTCTGTTAGAACTCTCAGTGTCCTTCAATGCCATTAACCATGGCATCTCTCTGGGTCACTTATAAGGTTGAGAATTGGAGGTTGTGTGCTTCCTTGGCAGATGATTCATGTCAGTGATTATAGTGCAGGAAATATCATCTTATTGGCCTCTTACATACAGAAGGCCACCTCCTCCCCACTTTTAACATCTGCATGAAGGCACTGGAAGAGGGCACTGGAAAAGGCCATCAGTTTAGAGTGCCATATTATCAAAATGCTAATAATATCCAATTTATTTTGCCAACCCAGGCTATTCTGGCAATGCAGTTGAAGTACCTTTTTAATACCCAAGTCTGAATGGAAGAGACACCATTGGAAATACTACTTGTAATACCTCACTACTAGGAAATTAAGAGGGTAGGATATTTCTAGCTTGACTAAGACTTGTTTCTCTTCATTTCTACCCACACATTTGAGTCAGGCCCTCTGGAGCAATAGAGAATGATAGATGCTATCAAATAAGCAAGAAGTCCAATTAATACAACCATTTTAAAGTAGCAATCTGATAATGCTTACCTTTACAGATAAAAAGTAACATTTCCTGGAATAGAACCCAACTCATAATGACCTCTATAAGTCATTCTATTACCTCAAAGTGAAAATTAGGTATACTGTGATAAATAAGGATCTTAAAAAATTTCAACAGTCCATACAGCAAGAAACTATCATCCATCCATCCATCCATCCATCCATCCATTTATAGCACTACTATAGAATAGAATAGAATAGAATAGAATAGAATAGAATAGAATAGAATAGAATAGAATAGAATAAACAGAGTTGGAAGGGACCTTGGAGGTCTTCTAGTCCAACCCCTTGCTCAGGTAGGAAACTCTACACCACTTCAGACAAATGGTTATCCAACATTTTCTTGAAAATTTCCAGTGTTGGGGCATTCACAACTTCTGCAGGCAAGTTGTTCCACTTATTAATTGTTCTAACTGTCAGGAAATTTCTCCTTAGTTCTAAATTGCTTCTCTCCTTGATTAGTTTCCACCCATTGCTTCTTGTTCTACCCTCAGGTGCTTTGAAGAATAGTTTGACTCCCTCTTCTTTGTGGCAACCCCTGAGATATTGGAACATTGCTATCATGTCTCCCCTGGTCCTTCTCTTCATCAAACTAGACATACCCAGTTCCTGCAACTGTTCTTCATATGTTTTAGCCTCCAGTCCCCTCCAGTCACCTATATTCTGTACCAGCTGCACTTTCTCAAAACTCTCCTGTTTTTAATGTGCTGACACAGACTGGGTAAAAGCTCACAGGGTAAAAACTATCACCATATGTTCTAGGAGCAAACCTGGATCCTCCTTCTCCTCTATTTATCATGTATCTCTCTCTTTCTCCCCCCCCTCTCATTGCCTGCCATCTATCTATCTATCTATCTATCTATCTATCTATCTATCTATCTATCTATCTATCTATCTATCTATCTATCTATCTATCTATCTATCTATCTATCTATCTATCTAATCTATCTATCTATCTATCTATCTATCTATCTATCTATCTATCTATCTATCTATCTATCTATCTATCTATCTATCTATCTACCTACCTACCTACCTACCTACCTACCTACCTACCTATGTATCATATATCTCAAACTAACAAATACAGATGCCTTTTAAAACGAATATATGCCAAGTAAGCCACATAAGGTGCTGAGAAGTAAACAATAAAAACTAAGCAAGGTGTTTTGGATATTTGGGAATAGCTTCTGTAAACATCCATAATTCTGTTTTTATAGTAGCAGCAAAACACATCATGTGCCCTTGGGCAGCCACTGGAGCTTTTTCTGTGCTGACTCCAGAAGTTTTCTGCTGCTAGAAAAACTTGAAATTGAAGTTTTTGACATAATGGGGCTTTCAATTTATTTGTCTTGGCACATGCCAGAATAGATAAGGCAGTGCCACCATGCCATCTACAGTATGCGTGTGTGTATGTGTGTGCAGGTACACATTTCTTTACATGTACTTTTCTAGTTAACAATCATTTCTCTGTATCTATCACACATGCACACACACACACAAACATGCAAGATATTTTCTGTAAGGGTAAGAGATAGGCTTCATAATTTGAAAACTTATTCAGAAAAAGCACAGCATGTTTCTCCTATTCATTAAAATAGTCTTTTATATGAACCTGGGAAAAGATGCAGTTACTTTAAGGAGTCAACATATTCAAGTTAATGCCACCCTTTTTTTCAGATCTAAAACCCTACATAAGTAATCCTTACTTATATAGGGTTTTAGATCTGAAAAAAAAAAAAAGGATTACAGAATAAAGGCATTTGCAGATGATCTGGTTGTTACCCTATCACAACCAATGGAATCAATAATCTTGATGAAGGACATTATACAAGACTATGGTAAAGTTTCAGGTTTTAGACTGACTCCAAAAAAGACTAAAATGATAGCTAAAAACATGACACAAGATCGTAAACATGAGCTTGAAAGGAGGGCAGGTTTTGAGACTGTACCTAAGGTAAAATATCTAGGAGTTCAGGTTGCAGAATCAAACATGAAATTGTTTCAAAATAACTATGAGGTGTTGTGGCGAGAGGTGCAGAAAGATATGGAGACTTGGAAAAAACTGCAGCTGTCTCTACTTGGAAGAATAGCAGCAGTTAAGATGAATATTTTGCCAAGATTTCTTTTTTTGTTTCAAATGATTCCGGTGCTTAAAAGTGATAAACAATTGAAAGTTTGGCAATCTGGAGTGAATAAGTTCGTCTGGAACGAGAAGAAGCTGAGAGTGAAATTGAAAATTATGCAAGATGTTCCAGAAAGAGGAGGTCTTAAACTTCCAAACCTACAGTTATATTATGATGCAGCAGCTTTAACTTTAACAAGTGATTGGTTTGGAAGTAAAAAGGTTGCAATATTGAATGCAGAAAGTTTTGATCTTGAATTTGGATGGCATGCCTACTTATTTTATGATGACAAAGTTGATAAAGTATTTAAAAGTCATATACTTAGAGACTCTTTGATGAGAGTTTGGAAGAAGCACCGACTCAAATGGGATTATAAAATACCGTTATGGCTGGATCTTGGTCATACTTTGTGGAATACAAATATAATGTCACTCGGGGGGTTTTTATACAAAGAGGTTCTTTTTACAGATGCGGACAGATGGCAGCTGAAGACATTGCAGTCACTGTTGGACGAAGGGATTAATTTAACTTGGTTACAATATAATCAATTACAATTGAGATGGAAAGAGGACCAAAAAACTGGTATTATGTTGCATGAGGAAGAATTGGTTAGACATATAAGAGAGAAAGGTCCAATGCATATCAAGAGGCTTTATAATGTTTTGCTAGAAAGGGACTCAGAAACTGAATTAGTTAAAGATTGTATGATTAAGTGGGCACAAAATTTTGAAGAACCAGTGATGTTGGAAACATGGGAAAAAATTTGGGTTCAGAATGTTAAATTTACACAGTCGCAGAACCTGAGGGAAAATTTCTATAAAATGTTTTATAGATGGCATTTAGATCCCAAAAAGTTGTCATGTATGTACCCTAATGTTCAGCCAAAATGTTGGAGATGTGAATGTTTGGATGCTACGTATTATCATGTTTGGTGGACCTGTAGGAAAGTTAAGGCTTTTTGGATAAAAATTTGGTGGGTCATGCAGAATGTTTTGAAGAAAAAAATTCAATTCTCTCCACAATTGTTTTTATTGGGTATAGTTAAGGGTTTTACATTGGGTGAAACAAAATTGATATTGTATATGATAACAGCAGCAAGATTGTTGATAGGTAAATACTGGAAGAATGAAGCTTTGCCCACTATCGAGGAATGGACTTTGAAGATGGCCAGTTTTGCAGAGATGGCGAAGATTTCAGCATATTTAAAAGATTGTTCACAAGAGACTTATGAATGGGAATGGAAAAAGTGGATAGAATATGTTCAGAACAAATATCAAACTAGAAAGTATCAAATAGCTTTTATTTGAAAATAATGTATTGGAAATATTTTAATGTAATGAGGTAAAGAGAAAAATTATGCAGGGGAGGGAGGGGTTCAAGTTTATATATAAGTGTTATATTAAGGGTTTTTTATGAGTATGAGTATATTATAGGGAAGTCTGGGGGGAGGGGAGGGTTAGGGAGGGTTAGGGAGGTTGGGAAGTCTGGGGGGGAGGTGGGGGGGAAAAAGGGGTGAAAATGTAATTGTAAAACTTTTGCAATAAAAAAAACAAACCCCCTACATAAGAACCATATTTAGTAAAAACAGCCCAATTTCATAAAACACAGAGTGAAGTTCATAACTAAAACTAAGCAGAGCAAATTGTGTTTAATAAATAGCAGAAGCTTCCAAACTCTTGAAAACGAACAAGGAATCCTGAAACAAGAGCAAAGGCATAGCTACTTTAAAGGGTTGCAGGCAGATTTTACACTTGTACTTTGATGAGCTTGGAAACTGTTTTTTGCAATTAATTGATAGGAATTAAAGGCTTCATGCTTTACAAGTTACTACAGGAGTACTGTTTACCATACTGTTCATTAATTCAAATTCAAAGATATGCAATCTTTTTAGGCCAAGATTATTTGGTGTTATGAGAGCAAGCTGTGAGTACAATTCAAAAAGTGGGTGGAAGGTAGAGAAAACTCTAATTATGATTTAAGCATTATTTTAATTAAAAATATAGCAATTATTCTGAGGGTTTCTTATATTTCTTCATATATTAATAGTATAGTTTAGTGACAATTTTTGAATATAATGGGGAACAAATGGCTCTGGGACTATAGTTTCTGCTCCCCTAATTTAAGGAACAATCAAGATGTTAGAGGAGTTACTGTCTCCTCTGTTTGGGTGACTACCTGTTAAGCATGACAGCTGATGAGGGAAGTTTGGATATTCACAAGTTCCTGCAGTCAAGATAATACACAGTATATGATTCATACTATATGAATTGTGCAATATGCAAACTACTCTGAAAGCTGGTATACCCACTTGTATATGTCACTTGTTGCTGGTAAAATATGGTGCTTCCTTCCTCCATCCTGGAAATATCTCAGTGCTGAGAATGATTGTGTTTTGTGATAGTTGATTCACATGGAAGTTCTCAAATGATACACATGTATTTATGAATCAGCTCTAGATGTTGGTTTACCTGAGCTGTCATTAATTAAAAAGAGTTGACTATAATTATTTTTAATAATCATACATATGCTTTTATATGAAAAAAAGATAATTATGCTTACACAAAATAATACAGAATACATGAGTTTAACTTTCCATGTGAATAAGGATATTCTGAGAACATCAAAATCAGAAGTGGTATTCAGCAGGTTCTGACCAGTTCTGGAGAACTGGTAGTGGAAACTTTGAGTAGTTCAGAGAACCGGTAAATACCACCTCCGACTGGCCCCACCCCATCTATTCTCTGCCTCCCGAGTCCCAGTTGATCAGGAGGAAATGGGGATTTTGCAGTAACCTTCCCCTGGAGTGGGGAGGGAGTGGGGAGGGAATGGAGATTTTACAGTATTCTTCCCCTGCCATGCCCACCAAGCCAGGCCACACCCACCAACCCACATCACAGAACCAGTAGTAAATTTTTTTTTAATCCCACCACTGTCACTCACTCTCTCTCTTTCCTCTTCCTCCTCCTCCCACAAACACACACACACAATCTTACCCTGTCATACCTACCAAGCCACACCCACCAAGCCATGCCATGCCTAACAAACTATGCCCACAGAACCGGTAGTAAAAATTTTTGAATCCCACCACTGATCAAAATGTATCAATGATGCACTTATATCAAGATCCGTTAATGAATCTTATGATTTCGCCATCACATATAGAATATTCAGGTCCTGATTTTTCTTCTAACGTTTCTATGAATTTTTTCAAATGTTTATAATAATTTTAACTATTTAACAGTTTTCCATACCTGTGGCACCCATTATTACTTATTTTAGTCAGTCCAGGTTACTGGTTTGTGATATCCTTGCACAATTAATAATATTAGTTGGCACAATTTTTTATGATTAAAATGACCTTTATAGTCATCATTTTGTTATTTATTCTTATTTCCCATCTTTTAAGATTTCTGTGGCTTTTTAGTCATAGTTGTTGAAAGAAATTGCCATAAGGTATGTCAGCACGCCAAAACCTTTCTAAGCTATAAGCTTTATAAAAGATATGTACTGTATCTTCCATGATATAATGCATCAATTATTTGATATCTTAGAACAGTCTACTCTAAACAGCATAGCAATAGCATTTAGGCTTATACACTATATAGGCTTATATAGTGCTTTGTAGCCTTTCTGGGCACGTTACAATGTAAGCATTATTTGTATATTGCCTTCAACAATTTGGGTCCTCATTTTACTGACCTTGGAAGGATGGAAGGAAGACTCAACTTTGAATTTCATCAGGATCGAACTCCAGACTGTGGACAGAGTTTGCCTGCAATGCTGCATTTTGACCACTGCGGTCAAGTAAGTATTCCATAAATACTTTTTATACCTATGAAATGGACCAGGGGTGAAATTCAAAAATTTTCCCTACCGGTTCTGTGGGTGTGAATTGGTGGGCGTGGCAGGGAAAGGATACTGCAAAATCCCCTTTCCCTCCCTATTCCTGAGGGAAGGATATTGCAAAATCTCCATTCCCACCCCACTCTGGGGTCAGCCAAAGATGATATTTGCTGGTTCTCTGAACTACTCAAAATTTCTGCTACTAGTTCTCCAGAACCTGTTAGAACCTGCTGGATTTCACCCCTAAAACGGATGGTCTTAATATCAGCAGTAATTTTGCACTGTATTTCACTTTATATATTCAATACAAATTTTGCACATTTACCTAGAAGTTAGCCCAAATCAGGGTAATAAGGCTTACTTTGAGTAAATATACATATGCTTGCATTGTAAATGTAGCATCTCCTAAAGCAGAATCCCCCCTGTAGTTTTGCATTTTCCATGATTGTGCTAGTTAAAATCCACCCACTAGTGTTTAAAACTGTTTATTGTGACACATTAGGAAGTTTGATTAGATGTTTTAGGAAAAAACATTTTAACCACATTAATTTTGCCCAAAATGATATTTTTTGAGTTAAGCCCCACAGTACAGCAGTATGCTGCTGAATGTTTTTAAATCAGGAAAGTTATTTTTGTATAATTCAGCAGTATGTTTGCTTAACTATCCTTTAACTTTCTAATTATCTGCTAATGGGTGATATGTAATTACATAGACATGTGTTCAACTTAATTATTTCTCACAAGGTATGAGGGAGACTGGCTTTTAAAATGGTAACTGTTGAGGCATGGGCCATGAGAAGGGGTAGTCTAGCCTGAACGTGTGATGAGGAGTCAGACTGAGTATAAAACAGGAATAGATAAACTTTTATTCTATGCACCTTCAAAAGTCAAACTTTTTGGTATTTCTAGGGATACTGTGTGGGTTGAAGTAAAAAAACATTGAATTGTTTGCTTTTTAATGCATTTACAAGAATCATTAATGCTGAAAATGATCCAACAAAAGGTTTTGCCACCAGTTTCAGCAGTGCAATCTAGAAAAACCCCTTGGGCTACAAAAGGATTTGGCTCATGGGTTTCTTTTCTCTTTAATATATTGAAATCATGATTGTACCAGGTCTGACCACAACTTGCAACCAGCTGATTTTTCTGCATTTTTGTACATGTACAATTCTGTACATTGTACATTGAATAATCAGATCTGTAAATTAAGTACCAGACTTAAAACCTGTGTAACTCTGATGCTTAAGGAAGAAAGAGGTGGAGGAAAGAGTGCCAATAAATTTCATCGCTCAGGATAAAAATGCAAATTTGTCTTGATCTGGTGATTTTTTTTCTGTAGACTAGGTTTTTTTTTTTAAAAAAATGGACCTTTATTCAAATTATAAATTTGACCCATAGTGTGGACTGTTAAACAGAGCAGATGTACCTTAGTTTGCCAATCCTAATTCATATTTAGCAATCCCAGCCCATTTTTCCCAATGGAAGGTTTAGAATAAAACTCTCAAGTGTTTGGGAACCTTTTCCCATCATAAAAACAACAAGGCATCTTTTTTCTATCAGTATTATTATAACAACAAAGACAGTTGTTCTTAGCATCTATCTATCTACTGTATCTATCTATCTATCTATCTATCTATCTATCTATCTATCTATCTATCTATCTATCTATCTATCTATCTATCTAAAGGGATGTGATGACTCAGTGGCTAAGATGGCTTGTCGATCAAAAGATCAGCAGTTCAGCGGTTCGAATCCCTAGTGCTGCGTAACGGGGTGAGCTCCCGTTACTTGTCACAGCTTCTGCCAACCTAGCAGTTTGAAAGCACGTAAAAAATGCAAGTAGAAAAATAGGGACCACCTTTGGTGGGAAGGTAACAGTTCTGTGTGCCTTTGGCATTTAGTCATGCCGGCCACATGACCACAGAGACGTCTTCAGACAGCGCTGGCTCTTCGGCTTTGAAACGGAGATAAGCAGCACCCTGTAGAGTCTGGAACGACTAGCACATATGTGTGAGGGGAACCTTTACCTTTACCTTTTATCTATCTAACATCTATCTATCTATCTATCTATCTATCTATCTATCTATCTATCTATCTATCTATCTATCTATCTATCTATCTATCTATCTATCTATCTATCTATCTATCTATCTATCTATCTATCTATCTATCACATTTCTAAACTGCCCATCTCTCTCAAAGAGAGACTCTTGCTGGTGCCTGCATTCTTATTTGTTATTAATGTGCTTATTAATGGAACAGTCAAGTTGGCTAAACAATTAAAAACTCATTGAAAATCTCATAAAATCAGTAAAAAATACTGTTAAACCAGAGTAAAAGAAAAACGTGTGGCTGAAAATGAAAGCCTATCCATTTTCTGAGAGGAAGATATGGAGGCTGAGCACAAATTCTAAGGGGTATTTCAGTGTCTGAGTAATAGAGGGGAACACCTTGTCTTATACTTTATGCTTGACAAACAGACCTCAATGAGAGAGGGAGGGAGGGAGGGAGAGAGAGAGAGTGGGGTGGAATCTGACCAACCAACTCACTGGGTCCAATGGAATGAGCAAATTCTGAGTCCCTTCCATGAAACACTGCCATCTAATGGGACCCAAGAAATCATTCTCTGATGCAGTGTCCACCTAATGGAATAGAATCCTCCTGAGATCTGGATACCCCTGATCCTATATGCCTTCTGGAAAACTTTGAAGACCAGGCTTGCTTTTGATTCACTTGGCCAAGGCTGTTAACCAACATGCATAGTTTAATTGGATTGTTCTTTTTAGAGGCTCAGTTTTTTGTAATATTGTTTATATCTTGTTTTTATGTTTTGCTTGGTGAGTTGCCCAGAGAATAAGATGGGCAGCTATATAAATTCCATAAACAAACTATCTTAAAATAATTGGCAACTTGAAATAATTGCCAACAAATGACTGTTGAAGTAATTGGCAACTGCTTTTTAGTAGTCCTGAGTGCAATTTCTGTAGAAAGAGAGCATACAAATCCAGTGAAAAAGCTAATAAATAATCTCTGCCTTCTGAATGCCAAAGATTCATACTTTTATAAACATTGACTATAGGTTCCCTGGCATTTTATCCCCTGCCTTTATAAATTTTTTTGAAGATATTTAATCAATTATATGTCTGTTCTTCCTTCTTTTTGGTTTCATCTTTTCTGCAGCTTTTCCAGTTAGATAAGATTTTTGAGATGGAACTACCATACTTGTACATACCCTGTTTCCCCAAAATAAGACATCCCCTGATAATAAGCCCACTCAGGCTTTTGAACATGTGGCAATAAGGCCAAGCGCTTATTTCAGGGTTCAAAAAAATATAAGACAGAGTCTTATTTTCAGGGAAACATGGTAGCATACCAAATGCAACTATATTACCAAACTTAATAAAACTGTCAATAAAATTATAAGATTAGCTGCTGATTGCAAGCCTTTACTAATGTTTCAAAAGAGCAGACAATAAGCAAAAGAACCTCATTCTAGTATATATTAACTGGAAGAAAAGAGTTTCAGACTATGGTTATGTTAGACTATATTGATTTTGGCAAGTTGTAGAATTGTTTAATCTGTCATTTAAGATACATTTTCCTCAAGGCAGCCCAAAATAACAATTTTTTGGTATGTGCTTTCATGAGTTTATTTCAAAGAGAAAATAGGTCTTCTTGATTGCTCATCAGTCCATTTTATGATAATAGCTCACCTGCGTTACCTTTCGCAAGTGTGCAGAAAATCCCTGTTAAAAAAAAGAAATTGCATAATTACCTTATTTTCATTGCTTCATCATAAAGTTTTATGTAGGCCAATGCCTGATGATGCTTGTCCATCGTGTTTGAAGAGGACCTTGACCTTGACAGGTTGTGGGCTATGTGTCCGCAGGTGGCTGGTAAGGCCTATATGGGCACGAAATGTTCAGCCACATGTCGGGCAGACATGTGTGGGCATCACTGTTGCAGCATTTGCAACTCTGGCTTTGCGGAGTGCTCGCTTCTCTTGTGCCATGGTTGTTCTTCTACCCTCTGATGTCTGGCAGCCTTGGTGGATCAGCATGCGCCATGCTGATTGATCTTGTGCCAGGGTTTCCCAGGAGGTGGTGTCGATATCCAGGGACTTGAAGGAGGCTTTCAATGTGTCTTTGTATCGCTTCCTTTGTCCCCCGTGCGATCGCTTTCCTTGAGACAGTTCACCATAGAGGAGCTGTTTGGGGATGCGATGGTCTGGCATCCTTGCAATATGGCCTGCCCAACATGTCTGGGCTTTCATCAGCAGGCTGTGAACTGATGTCAGGCTTGTTCTGGAGAGGACTTCTGTGTTTGGCACCTTGTCCTGCCAGTGGTCCTCAGAATTCTACAGAGGCAGGTCGTGTGGAAATGGTTCAATTGCCTAGTATGCCTCCTGTATACAGTCCAAGTCTCACTGGCATACATCAGGGTAGTTAGCACTACTTGCTCAGTAGACTTTGAGCTTTGTAGCAAGGCTTATTCCACAGTAGTCCCACACATTGGCCAGTAGTCTGCCAAATGCAGAGCTTGCCTTGGCGATTCTGCAGTTGACCTCAATGTCAATTGTCACTGCCAATCAGGCCAATGCCTGATATCTACAACTCCAGACTAATCCTGAAGTTTAGTTGGTTGAGGAAATGTCTCTCTGATCAGTTCATCCACTAAAGTTTGATCACTAAATAGTTCTGAATACAGCAGCTTCTTACTATTAAGGAGTCAAAAGGATTTGAACTACTTATGTAGATGTCAGAGATAGAAGAACCGTTTTGCATCTACTTAGTCTTTCTCCTTTTGAAGCATAAATTATCAGGCTTCACATCGTTCTCTGCACATATGGCCCCTCCTGGCAAAGCATCGGCTTCAGGGCACTTTATTAGAGCAAATGTTCAGAAAGAAGAAAATGTTCCCGACACAGGGAAATTTTAGAAATCAGGAAATAATCATGTCTAAGCTACTGCTGTCATCTGCTGTGATGACGATCCTAGTGAAGTGGGTTCTATTAATATTCTGCTCTCTGGGTTTCTCATTGCCTAACAAAGGCTCTGATTATTGATTCTTGTAGACGTTTTAAAGCAGGGGTCTCCAACCTTGGCAACTTTAAGACCGGTGGACTTCAACTCTCAGAATTCCTCAGCTGAGTCCACGGGTCTTAAAGTTGCCAAGGTTGGAAACCCCTGCTTTAAAGAACAATTGTATATCTCAGTTTAAGCTGTTACTATTGCTTTGGGATCACTTCCTTGCAATATAAGAGATAATTTTAATCATGGAACAGTCACAGACATGTTCTTCATATGACTCAATACTAATAGGTAGCCCCCCTCCCCCCCAAAAAAACTACATAACCACTTAGTATTCTTCTGGAAATCCTCTTAAAAATGCTATCAAAATGTAACATTGGAAAAGTCTTTGGAACCTCAGCAATCTGCAGTTCATTCTAATTCCAAATCGCAGAAGTTTTTGCTGCACTATCCTTATAATAGTCAGATTCGTTAGAAATAACTGTGGGCAAAGCCATTACAAATGAAGGAGGTAGAACAGGTGGCTGTCTAGTACTTAAATTTAACAATTAATTCATACTGCAAGTAGTAATTTATGGAAAGCCATCTGTGGATCCTTAAATGGTCACTGCGCATCTGTAGGGACTAAAGAAATGACAGAACAGAATGCTTCTCTTTCACAAAATAGCTCATATTCCTCTGGATGGTGGATGGAAAGTAGTGCTAATTGCCACATCAGGGTGTGGAAATATTTTGTGTACCTGAAGTTAAAGAAGCTGGCCTTGGCCCAGCAAGTTTAGAAAGGAGACATCTGGGAATCATATATTATATGTTATAAACACCTAAGAGAGGGCCAGGAAATAAAAATTAAGCATGTAATGTAGACTTGATATTCTGAAATTGGGGGAAAAGAACAGAAACTGGGCGATAGACTGAAGCAGTCTGAACAAAAATTAGACAAAAATAAACATTTTGTCATAATCTGAT
This sequence comes from Pantherophis guttatus, assembly GCF_059756535.1. Taxonomy (NCBI): domain Eukaryota; kingdom Metazoa; phylum Chordata; class Lepidosauria; order Squamata; family Colubridae; genus Pantherophis; species Pantherophis guttatus. The sequence goes on from NC_142067.1 coordinate 27,758,379, forward strand.
GAAAGTACTATGGAAATTTAATAGACTTTTATTCAGCAAATTATGAAACTCAAAAGAAATGTGTGAACGTTTTGTTGTGGTTCTGACAGGAAGAAAGAATCAGAAAGGAGCAACATTTTGCAAAAACAACTTTGTATCGTGGGATAGAACCTCTCAGAATGTACCCTATCTCCATGGGTAGGCTTCAAAAATTTTAGCAAGGGGTTCTCTGCCCGGTTGCTGGGTGGACGTGGCCATGATAGGCATGGCCTAGTTGGCTTCCTGCACCATGGTGGGGTGGGGGGCGTTTTTGCACTCCCCTGGTTCCGGAGGCTTTCCTTGTGTCTCCAGGAGGGCAAAAACTGCCTTCCCAGGCTCCGGAGGCCCTCTGGAGGCTGGAAAACGAGCCCGTTTCCATCCTTCCTGAACTTCCGGTAGGCCCATTTTTTGCCCTCCCTGAGCCTCTGGGCGTGCCCTGCACTTACTTTGCATCCAAAATGGGCTGCATGGGGACTCCTGGGAGGGGCAGGGTGGGATGGGCAGGGCCAGCCAGGAATCGGATTTGGGGGTTCTCCAAACTGTACAGAATCTTAGCTAGAGGTTCTCCCGAACTCCTGCAAACCCCCAGCAGCCCACCCCTGCCTATCTAATATTATTGAATTATTGTAAAGATAAAAAGGGTAGAAAAGATCCATTGATATAATATGAACTCCTTGGGGGGGAAAGGTAGGATTATACAAAACCAGAAAATATTCTATTTCTCCATGCCTTTTTGGAAACAGTAAGCTCCAATCTTAAACCCACTTAAACAGGAAGCCCTATTAACTATACTGAACAGACAGCTGTATCTCAGCAAATACTGTATGTGTAGAATTGTACTCTTCGGCAACCAGAAATCCTATCTAACAAACAAATCCTTATGTAGATTAACTAAAAAGGAACCAAAAATTAGCATTCGGGGGAAGTTGTTTCTTTATTTTGTCCATTTATCTCACACATCTAAGAGAGCTATATATTAACCACAGAAATTATCCAAATATCAAAATATAATTTCCATAAGTCCATTCAAACTCTGAGAAGCGATTTGCTTGAACCCTTTGATCCATTTTTATCAGCTGCTTTTAAGCATTCATGTGAAATTTCTTTTGATTTGGCATTAATGTTTGGGGAACATCTGGTTCTGGCAGATTCGCACACAAAAAAGGCCTTTTGTCTACCATGCAGTTAAATTCTAGGCAGCCCCTCCAAATTAATTTTAATTATCACATGGCAATATCATGCCATTAAGCATTTTACCTTAGCTGAAGGACTTTTCTTAAAAGCCTTCAAAAAGCCAAAAGATTTATTATAGCAATGTCCAATGTTGTTGTCAGATCTATAACCGTGTTTTTTAAAAAATGCATTGTAAAATTATTTCTGACTTTCTATATTTGTATAATGATGTTGCTGTTTTTAATACTCTGACTATTAATTTATCTGTTAAAAGGCAACACATTTTAAAGCCCAAATTACTTTGCCCATAAAACAAGGGTGGCAACCTAGAGTTTCAGAGCTCTTTGGAAGTTCATTCTGATCACAGTTGCTGAATATTGCTCTGTCACTATTGTGAAGATGAAAACACAGAAAAAAAAATCAATCTTTCATTCATTATTTTGGCTTTTGATACAGCACAATTCCCCTACAGTATATTTCTAGTTCTTAGTTCTTTATCATATGGTGCCTTCTTGAGGTATAGGATATAAAACTACTTTCAGATTTGCTGTTAAATTTGATACTCTCAGACTGCACTAGCCTATGATTTGTAATTATTCCAATAGCTTTCTAAAATGATAATTGTTTAATTAATTAAATTTAAATTAATTAAATTTAATTAAGACTTATACAGCTGCCCATCTTATGGACCATAACCCTGGGCAGCTTACAAACAGTAATATTGTAAAAACAGTAAAACACATAAAACTAACACAAAAACTCCTGGCAACCACACATCAGTAAACAATGTATTGGGTTCCATCATCTCTTTATACAACACTTGTGAGAACAGCCAAGTCTTCACAAATTTTTGGAAGGCCAGGAGGGTAGGCACCGACCAGAGTGTAGAGGAAGAGGATTTCAATGGGCAGGAGCAGCTACTGAGAAGACATATTGCCAAGGTCCCATTTGATGGTAATGTTTAAAGGAAGAGAGCTCTCAGAGTATGCCAACCCTATCTGTCCTGGTGGAGCAGGCAGGTACCATCAAGAAAGGTGGTCCTGCAAATTATCTGGTCCAATGATATTCAGGGTTTTAAAGGTGATAACCAGCAGCTTAAATTGCAGCTGAAAAGAAACTAGAAGCCACTTAGCAGTCGTGTAACATGAGCTAATTGTGAAAAGTCCAATATTCCATAATGCTGCATTCTGGACCAGTTGCAATTTTCAGATCATCTTTAGGAATACTCCCATGTAGATCTTGTTGCAGTAATCCAACATGCTCCACAGGTTGCTCTGAAAGAAAAAAAATGTTTCTTCTGATTGCATTACTAGTATCTATCTCATCCCACTTATTACTATAACCATGTTGCTTGTATCTTTCAAATTATTGTTTTTACTTGTATCCTAGTACGATTTGATAGCTTATTAGTAACCTTGACTATCACTAAGTGTTGTATCTTTTTATTCTTGATGAATGTATTTTATTCTCCTTATGTACACTGAGAGCATATATACCAAAGACAAATTCCTTGTGTGTCCAATCACACTTGGCCAATAAAGAATTCTATTCTATTCTATTCTATTCTATTCTATTCTATTCTATTCTATTCTATTCTATTCTATTCTATTCTATTCTATTCTATTCTATTCTATTCTATTCTATTCTATTCAGAGTAGGTATGTATACACATAATATACAGGTAGGCTACATGAAGAATTGGATTGCAATAACCCACCATAATTTTATGAGAATATCTTTAAGTACTATATACACTTGGAAACAAAAAGTAAAGTCAAAACATAAAAATGTTGCTGAATGGTGATGCTTAGCCTTGTTTAGCAACCAAAAGTAGGACTAGCAACCTGGTCATTATGTAGATTTTTTTTTCTTTTATTGGACACCATTTCTACCATTTTCTTACTTTTCACTATTTCATTTTCTCTGTAAGGGAAGGCATCAAGCATTAATTCCTTATGTTTTGGCTTTTTCAAAAATGGTTCTCCTGTTATGGTTAAGGGAAGAATCCCGTCCCTGAGAAATTTTATGAGTTCTCTTTCTATGAAGAAATTTAGAGAATTCTAAATTGTTCGCCAAATTTCTCTGCCTAATTTTGAACTTCTCTCTCACACAGAGATCATTAGTTAGCACTGAAATTCCCGCCTTCCTCATTTTGGTCTTTGAAATGTAATTCTAGTGTAAGCAGGGTTCTGTGCAAATTATGCTATTATGTCCTGTCAACGATTCATAGTTAAAAATCCTGGCTTAATTCTATACAATATGTGAATGCATATTGTAATTCTATAAAATATGTGAATCCTGACTTAATTCTATACAATATGTGAATGTTTTATGAAATGAACTCTTCTGAAATATGAAATATATTCTGCCAACACAACAAGAGACACTAACCAGCAAATTGCCTGAATGATGGCACAAAACAGATATTCTCTCTCACACAGAGATCATTAGTTAGTACTGAAATTCCCGCCTTCCTCATTTTGGTCTTTTTGATCACAGGGCTCATTATTCCCAACGGCCCTTGGGTATAGATCAAAGGGATGCTAAAGCTACTTTCAAGCTGACAGACAGAACTGGAGCTGGAGAATCCACTAGATTCATTAGAAAGAATGATAAGGTTCCCACAGAGAGAAAATGTCATTTTAAAAAACACATCAAGACATTACAATGCTTATGTCCTGAACATTTTGCACTTAGGAGCTCTGCATTTTGACTATGGAGGCAGCAAATGTCTCCTATAGCTACTCTATTTTGATAGAAAACCCTAAACTATCAGCAGCACACCTTGCACAAATTTTCAACAACATCCATCAAGGTGTCAGTAAGCTAGAACATTGCTCCTAATTATTTTCTTTCCTGCCTGTGCTCTCAACTCTGGATTTGTGAAGACTGAAATACTGGATACTTTTTCTCCAGGGCTCCATATGTAGACTTTTGCTTCCTTTCTGGATTCTCAACTCCAGCACTTCATAACTGGCTGTAAATCTTTCACACTGGAATGAAGAGGTTCCTGGTAGGCTGGAGGACAGATCGCCCAGGGGTGAAATTCAATTTTTTCCCCTACCGGTTTTGTGGGCGTGGCGTGGTGGTGGTGGGGTTTCCTGTGACTGAGAGGATGTGGCCAACTCAACATCACTCATGGCCACGCCCACTCAGTCACATGACTCCCAAACCAAACCACAGAATCCGGTAGGAAAATTTTTTTAATTTCTATTCTACCTAGGTCTGGCCTAATCTGTCAAAGGCCTCCCGCTTTCCCTTTGCTTTGTGATGCATCCTTATCTTCCTTCCGCGGCTGGCTGCCTAATCTGTCAAAGGCCTCCCGCTTTCCCTTTGCTTTGTGATGCATCCTTATCTTCCTTCCGCGGCTGGCTGCCAGGGAAGGCAAGCCAGGGCTGAGCATTGCTGCAGGGCTCCCTACCAGCCCCCTTGTCACATGATGCCAGCAGCCACCGCCTCTAGGGGCGGCTGGATGCTTCTTGCACCAAAAAAGAGATGGCGGCTGCAGGCTTCTTGCAGCAAAAATTACTGGAGCTGCCACCCTGTTCCATGCATCAGCCATGCACATGCACATTGTTGCCTGCTGCCACTGCACCAGAGGGACTTGCCTGGGCAAGTCCAAGCAGAGCGGTGCAGCAGGCAATGGTGTGTGCGTGTGTGGCCAGTGCATGGAATAGGCGGCAGATGGAGCAGCTCCAATAATTTTTGCTGTAAGAAGCCTTCAGCCACCATCTCAGGCAGTGGGCGAGTGGACGGGCATGGGTTGGGCCAACCACGGGTGATTTTTACCAGTTTGGCAAACCATTTAAAATTGCTGATACTGGTATGCGCGATCTGGCCCGAACTGGTTGAATTTCACCCCTGAGATCGCCCCAGCCACTGGTAACTTGAAATAAAAATTCAAGCTGCCTAAGTCATGTTGATGGTGAGATACTGCTCCCATGTAACAGAAAGGGAAATGCAAGCCATTTGGATCCTTGGGGCACCTTAGTTACCACTTATTATTTACTATAAATGTGTTAGTTTAAAAAAAATTATGTAAGATTCTTATTTTCTAAAGTTCAATATAGGTAGCCTCTGGAAGCTGTTGCAATTTAATGGCCTTGGAAGGCTTCACAGGAAAGGGGATGCCCCATCAACAATGATATGCAGGCTTCATAAAGTCATAAGAAGTGTTACTCTTAAAGCTTTCTTAGACAGTCACTGTCATTTCAACATTGGATGATCTCTTATACCAGGTCAGACTGTTTGTGTCTTAGCTGACAGAAGCTCTGAAGTTGGAAGCAAAAGTCTTTCAGTTCTCTTATCAATCAGTCCTTTCATTTGGAGTTGTTAGGAATTATACATGGCTCTGTCTACTTATGCTTAGCATCTTCCCATTGTTTCAATAAAGGTCACTTTAACTGAGCAAAGCTGCAATACTCCTAACTCTAAACGCCATGGTGTATTGGTATGGCAAGCCCATTGCAGATGGTAATTTTAGGCTTGCTGATGCCCTACCAAAATTGGCTGTAAAGATCTAGATGGCTACTAGATGTCACAAGAGAGTTGGGGTTTTCTGCTTTCATTTCTTGTCATCTAGTATTTGGTAGGCTTTCATCTGGAAACAAGGTGGAAAAAATCCCACTGTTGTCACAAAGACCTCTTTTCCCCAGTATCATGAACTGGGTTGTTTGCTGCAGGAATGTATAGATAAATGTGTTTATTTATTTAAAAATAAATGTTGGATTTATCAATTACCTTGCTATTTCATATTACTGTTCTTTCACTTTTCAAAGTTTCATATGGTAACATGCTGGTTAGAAATGTGTTCTTCTTTAACCACAGTTTCTCATGCTGGCTATAGCAGCAAGTGTACCAGACATTCTGGAATGTCTGTCCTCTGGTGCCCAGAGTTAAATGAATCAACTAGTAAATTCTCTCAATATACTTATTTTATTTATATTGGATTTGAAAGTTTAGTAAGAGAGCAAAGAAAGTCTCACTGTTTTTGTTGCAACTGCTTCACTTTCTGTAGTGACAGTTTCTGGAGATCGTTCCACCTTCTGGTAACTGGAAGCCGCTAGCAATAGCAATAGCACTGAGACTTATATACCGCTTCACAGTGCTTTACAGCCCTCTCTAAGCGGTTTACAGAGTCAGTACTGGTCCCAGCCCGGTCGCCGCTCGCTTACCCCACCCACCTAATCAGAGCTTTTTTTTTTTTTTTACTTTTAAAAGCATTTTTTCTACAACCTCTTCGGCCAAAAAAATGCTTTTAAAAGTAAAAAATAAAAAAGCCTCTGATGATCGTGTGGTTCAGCTGGGATCGTAAGAGACTTTTAAAAGATTTTTTTCTGCAACCTCTTTGACCGAAGAGGTTGTAGAAAAAAAAATGTCTTTAAAAGCCTCTGCCGATCCCAGCTGAGTTGTCTGATTGTCAGAGGCTTCTAAAAGCATTTTTTTCTGCAACCTCTTAAGGTTGTAGAAAAAATGCTTTTAAAAGTTAAAAAAAAAAGTTGGCCACACCCATCCAGTCACATTACCCTCCACCAAGCCACACCCACAAAATAAGCCACGCCCACAGAACCGTACTTCTAAAAACAATTTAGAACCCATCACTGGTGTGCAGCCAGACTCAGCATATCTGAGCCCAATTAGTGGTTTGAACATGGAGCTACTGACAGACTGCTATAGTGAGCATGCCAATGTAATGCTTTCAGTGCAGTGTTACAGTATTATACAAAAGGAGCTGATGGTTTAGTGTTGGGTTGCAAACAGTTTATAGATGTGTTATCTGTGGTATCTGCCTATGAGAGGGGGGTGGGTGCAGGGAGGGTCAGAATGACACAAACAGCATTGTGAAGTTATGGTGCAAGCCTTTCTCCTTTTCTATATGTATTGTGACATTGCACACATAATTGCAAAGAGGGGAGCTTGTGGTTTATTGTTGCAATGCTGCTTTCTTCAGAAAGGGTGAGACCTGAAACTGCCACTGTGTGTTAGGATTGCAACTTCCTAATTTCTTACAAGTTGGTCCAGCCCAGAAAAATATGCACACATGTGTCAGAAGCTATGCTGTACAACTAAAATATTTGGATTTATATAACACTTACATTGGGACTAAAGCAAATACTTAAACATTTGTCTTAAAATTATATAGTTGGAAAGGAACTTGGAGATTTTATTGTTCAGCCATATTCGGCAAATGATCCAATGATTTAATAATTTAAATAATTTAAAAAAATAATTCAGTGAAGGAGAATTCTACTTTCCAGTGCTCACCAATTTGGCAAAGGGAGCTCTATTGAAGGTTGTCATTCAGCATTATATGTGCTTCATTGAATATTTCTGACTCAAGTCTGTGACTAGCATTATTTATTTTATTTTATTTAAATTTATATGTCGCCCTTCTCCCGAAGGACTCGGGGCTGCTCACAAGTACAAAATGACAATAAAAACAATATCACTAAATAGCATTAAAAGTCCAATTTAAAATTCCACAGTTAACTAAAAAACCCAACCAGATCAGTTGATTTGAGTAAAAAGCCAGGTCTTAAGATCTTTGCGGAAGGAACGGAGTTCAGGGGCTGTCCGGAGGTCAGTGGGTAATTCATTCCAGAGGGTCGGCGCGGCCACCATTAAATGGTTTACTATTTAAAAATGCCATGGAGGGGCTGATTGAAAATTTTAAACCTGACTCTCTTCCTGAAATATAAAATAGAGAGGAAAAAATAGCAGTGTGAATATTTTATTATTAGTATTGAGAAGCTGACAACAGTTTATTAGTGATGGTACTGACAGAACCGAACAAATTCTAGTTCCTTTATACTATTCCTCCTGCCCTCTTCAGCTGAAGGGGGAAAAAGAATTATGTTACCTTGTTTCTCAAAAAATTCTATAAATTGACAATAAATTTTGCCTGAGGTTAAAGATCTGGGGATTGATTTAAGACTACAGTTCATCATGGGGATTGTTTATTGCCACAATCTACAGCAGGGCAGGGGGAAAAAAAAGAGTAATGGAGGCTGCATTGACTGTTTCAAGGAGCCCTGGTAAGGAAGTCTTTTAGCACTGCTACATCCTATGCAATTTCTTAATAATGAAAGTGATGCTTGAGCTCAGGGCAGTTGCTATATGCATTAAACATAATATAAATCAATCTCTGTTTCATTACATACTTAAGTTGTGATATTCATTTATTATCTTTTTGTAATCTGGTGACCTTTCTGGGAATTCTTCCCCCGCTTTCCTTTCTTTTAAACAATAACCCCTCTCAGCTGTTACTACATGTGCAGCTGTGCTATGCTGAGGCGTCAGAATCTTTTGCATTCCAAAGACCACCCAATGGAAAGTAGCTTAGCATCCCTACAATTATCAGGATCATTAGGGTGTGATTATTGGGCCAATAGCAGGAAAGTCCCCAAACACAAAGCCACAGAGAGGTTTCCTCTGCTTAAGAAATATTTACAAGATGGCCCTTCTTCCCTTGCTCCTCCGTCTCCATGGACAAACAAAAATGCCAGAAATAGCTGTAGACACCTACACTCACTTAAGCGTTTAAACAATATCTGCATTTTATTTCTGAGTGGCATGCAGAGCTGCATTCCAAAAATCAGGCAGAGTTAGGACAAGGAAGTATAGATCTGAGCAAGAGCAATGCATTCAATTTGATTTCTTTTGCCTTTAAATCAAATCAAATCAATTAATGGCAGGAAAGGTAATTAATCTCCATCTATTTAATTGTTCTAACCATGCCACTATGGTAGCAATGTTGGAGGAACTCTGTGGGCCACAACTGAAGCAGAGGTGGGTTTCAGCAGGTTCTGACCGGTTCTGGAGAACCGGTAATGGAAATTTTGATTAGTTCGGAGAACCGGTAGTAAAAATTCTGACTGGCCCCACCCCCATCTATTCTCGGCCTCCCAATTCCCAGCTGATCAGGAGGAAATGTGGATTTTGCAGTAACCTTCCCCTGGAGTGGAGTTGGAATGGAGATTTTACAGTATCCTTCCCCTGGAGTGGGGTGGGAGATTGTGCAGTATCCTTCCCCTGCCACGCCCACCAAGCCATGCCTACCAAGCCATGCCACACCCACCAAGCCACACCCACAGAACCGGTAGTAAAAATTTTTGAAACCCACCACTGAACTGAAGGTCACAAGGATATGTGCCTTGTGCCGGATTTTAAGCGAAGGACACAATGGCAGGGGAAAGGGAGAAAAAAAAGATTATGGAGTAGAGAAAAAAATAAATAAAGAGTAATCTTGGGAAAGTAGCATAATGTTGAGGAATCCAGTGAATTGGATATCATCAGGATGGGTTTTTTTCTTCCCAGTTCCAAATTAATTAAACACACTTTAAACGACTGAATATTCCTCATCTAATCATTAGCAGAGACAAATAAACATCTGCCCTAGATGCCTGCCATTTCTAAAACTAAATATATCTAATTGTGCTAAAATTGAACTGTGATAAAAAAAAAGTTGGCCAACCATACATGCAGCGGTCTCCACTGTAATTATGGAGCCTCTTGTTCAGCTGTAATTACAAAGCAACCCAGAACAATATTTCTCAACTTTAGCAGATTTAAGATACATGGACTTCATCTCTCAAAAGCATAGTTTTGATGATGGGGAATTCTGGGAGTTAAAATTTACAAATGTTAAAGTTGCTAAGTTGCAGAAACATTGCCCTAAAGAAAATACATTACAGCTAGTCCTCGACTTACAACAATTTATTTAGTGACTATTCGAAGTTACAATGGTACTGAAAAAAGTGACTGATGACCGTTTTTCATACTTACAACCATTTCGACATCCCCATAGTCATGGGGATGCATAGTCAGATCAAAATTCAAACACTTGGCAACTGATTCATATTTATGACGGTTGCAGTGTCCCAGGCTCATATGATCACCTTTTGTGACCTTCTGGCAAGCAAAATCAATCAGGGAGCCAGATTCATTTAACAACCGTGTTACTAACTTAACAAGTGTAGTGATTCACTTAACAACCACAGCAAGTAAAGTCGTAAAATGGGACAAAACTGTTCCACAAAAAAACAGAAATTTTGGCTTCAATTGTGGTCGTAAGTTGAGGACTACCGGTACCTGTGTTCAGATCCTTTCCAGTCAAGATGCTGAATTGCACATGAGATGGAGATTGCTTTAGTTATTTTTGTAGATAACCTGTGTTGAGATCTGGATGGGTGTCCATCCTGATTCTTTTATACTTCCTGACAGCCTTATATTTCATAAGCCATGGTATCCGTCTGTGTGTATTAGTTTTGCTCCATATCCAATGTGCTTCACCATCAGTGGTGGTAGAGAGATTAGTCAAAAGAATCTCCTTGTGGAGAGCTGCAGGATTTTGTCCTTTCTGCCCTGTTTCTTAATGTCTATATAAATCTACAGGGAGAGGTTGGTTTAGGTATGGTATTTTTGGTACGCTGATGATAGCCAATCGCCTATCATATGCAGTAAGAAATATTTCCCTCAAAAGAGTTTGTAAACTGGAGACCAGGATACATTACATTGAAACACATATTGGTTTATTGACCATGCTAGTGTTGTGGCCCGCCAGTGGCCTGCGCGGATCGTGGCTGATCCCAACAATGAGGAGGCTGGTGTGGTGTCTCGCCAGCAGCCTGTGGAGCCGGCGCTCGCGTCGGACAGCGAGAAGGCTGAAGAGGATGTGGTGCCAGAGGCAGAGACTTAGCCAGGGCCTTCAGAACCTCCAGAGGCGCCTTCAAGTGGAAATAGCGAAGTGGAGGAGCCTCTCCTCAATGCTCAAGCATGCAGGGCTGCCAAAAGGCAGGAGTGGCTACTCAGGAGGAGGAGGTCTACTCGAGAGTAAGGCTTGAGGATAATTGGCCACTCCCTTAGCCTATTTAAGTCACACGCCGTTAATAAGTTTCTTGATAGAAACAACTTGTAATTATCATCAGAGCATTTTTGGAAAAGTATTATCATATCTTGTTTTCTGGGCTGGTTGCCAACCTTTGCCGGACTTTGGTTTATTCTTGCTACTTAATAAATTTGATAAGGACCGTTGGTGTGTGTCAATATCCTCAGGAATCTGGAGCTGGGGCAGAACCGCTAAAGGCAAAGACACAGGGGTGAAATCCAGCAGGTCCTGACAGGTTCTAGAGAACCGGTAGCAGAAATTTTGAGCAGTTCAGAGAACCGGTAGCGGAAATTTTGACTAGTTTAGAGAACCAACAAATACCACCTCTGGCTGGCCCCAGAGTGAGGTGGAAATGGAAATTTTGCAATATCCTTCCCCCAGGAGTGGGGAGGGGATGGGGATTTTGCAGTATCTTCCCCTGACATGCTCACCAAACCACACCCACCAAGCCATACCACGCCCACCAAGCCACACCCACAGAACCGGTTATAAAAAAAATTGGATTTCACCACTGCAAAGACAGATCCAAGGAATTACAGCCTCTCTTTATAGACTTATGCAAATTAGAATAAGTCTATGATTAGATATTGCAGCCAGTCGTTTCATTGATTAAACGTATCATGTGCTTATGAGGGTCACTGAAACTATTAGGATATAAGTGTGAGGTAATGGCTTAGGGGAAGAACTGCAAAGACAATCTGACAAAGACACAGTAGTCTATGAAACATAGTTTGTTTCTAGGGCCTAACTTCCTTTTGTTTTCCTAGCGCTCTTTAGCCTCCCAGTATGTTTTTTTCCTAGCTTATTAGCATTCCTTGGCCTTCTAAATATTTTATGGCTAAACCAACAGTGCAGTTTTCCCAGGAAAGTGTTTTTGTAATGAGATACCTGTCCAACTTGACACCACATAACTAAGCCAGTTCTTTGTTTTCCCTGGGAAGTTGACACTGAGTTAGAGGCTTTTAACTTGCTGCCCCCCCCTCCATCTCCTATACGCTACTTACTTGTATATTTTGATCCGGTGGCTGTGCGAGGAAGTACTAGGATGGGGTGAAACAAACTGAAATTGAATTCAAACAAGACTAAGTTGCTGTTTTTGTTCTTCTCTGTACTGCATCTATTTCACTACATCCCTGATGGATGGGCATTGCCTCTGAAAAAACAGATCAGCAACTTAGACAATCTTCCTGGATGCCTGACTACTGTTAGGTAGGCAGGTGACTTCTATAGTTAGGGAACTGTTTGTCCAATTTCAATTGGTCTGCCAGATGTGGCTTAATCTAAAGCAGGGGTCTCCAACCTTGGCAACTTTATGACTCAGCCAGCCAGCTGAGGAATTCTGGGAGTTGAAGTCCACAAGTCATAAAGTTGCCAAGATTGGAGATCCTTGTTCTAAAGCACCTAATTGTACCATTGGAAGTAAGCCTATTACATACTGCATGGAGAAAAGAAATTGGGTAAGGTTCATGCATGCACTTACTCACCCATCTTATACTGTATTAAGTATGCCTTTATTTAATTCAATTTCATTTATTTATAGTTTTGAATCTTATTTTTCTCATAGAGTATTCCAGCAGAAATTATCAAATGTACACAGCCTCAAGTCAATTAAATAGCTGCATGAGTGTTTACGTTAAATAAATCAGTTGTTTATAAGTATTACATATTGGAATCTCCCACCTTATTTCTGAGAGATGGGCATCCATTTGCAAATAAATGCAAATAAATCTTCAGGTGCCCATTCAATCATCCAGGTTCAACATTAAACCGAGCACTACTTAAAATGAAGAAGTATAGTCCTTTAATCATCTTGCATGGATCATCTTCCAAATGTTCTTCGGTGAAAGATTACAGTACAACATATAGCTGAGACTACTTTGGGTAATATCCATATTGCTATACTAAAACATTACATGTTCAAGGCATAGCAAAGGATAGCAAGGACATCTGTCATCACAATGGTTTGGAGTAAGAATTAGGAAGATGTCCATTAATATCTATTAGAATTTGTTTCACTGTTTAGAATGGAACCAAAAGTCAAACAGACAAGAGCAGAGAATGACATTTAGGAAGAGAGATTCTCCCCAAGCATGCAGGAGAAATTCAACAGTTTCATCCAATTATTTTTCAATTCTTCTTTCATTAACATCTAATAGGCATTCATTTTAAAACTTATCTTTGCATGGTTCACTAAAGAAGATCTGGCTTCAAGTTTTACATACTAAAAAGCTGAATTACCAGTCCTATTAAAATTATGGAAATTGGCTTTCAAATTATACATAAAGGATCCTATCTTTAAAGGCTTTTCTATGTCTTTTGAATTCTCCTGATAAAACTAGGACTTCACTTTGAGAATTAAAATGAGCGGTGGCATTTGAGGAACCTGCTGCCTTTTGCTGTGGGCAAATTCTTCAGTATGAAATTATAGTATTTGTACAGCAGATAGGAATAATAACAACATAAAGCCATTGTATAAAACCTCTACTCTGTCCCACTGCAAAAGGCAATACAGCATTGATCACAAATTATCCCACTGTTTTACAAATGCATTCTCATTGCCTCTTCCTGGTGCTTTCACTCCCATACACGGGTGTTTTTGTTTTTTTTTTAAATTGCCCTATTTCATTGGTAGAATATTCAACCTTCTTAACATCTTACAAAATGTTTTTTTCCATGACAATGTCACAGGATTGTTTTGAGATCTCTCTGTTTTGAGCAGGGAGAATTATATGACCAAAGCATTTCTGAAATGGCTAGGATAACTGAGGATGTGCCTTCAGCTCGTATACTTTTTGAGAAACCAAAAAAATTGTGATAGATTGTGAGGTTCTGTGTACAGTTAACCCTTATCCATATTATCTGTAACTCTTAAATGCAGATCAAAGTTAGACAAATTTCTTCAAGAAGGAATGGACCCTATACTTTGGTGGTTCATTGGACTTTTCTTAACAGGAGACTAAGAAGACTATTCTTCCTCTAACTGCATGCTTGTTAGTATTAAGATATTTCTAACTTCTGCAATATTCCTGGGCATTAGAATTACAGTACATGCTTCCTGCAACTTATTGTTTCATATTTATGGCTCAATGTGTTCTATGAACTGAGGCAGTTAAATAGTAAATTAGTACAGCTTATCATGGCTTGCATGTTGTCAGAGAGGATCACTAGAGTTAGAAGGACACTTGACTAAAGAAAAAGGCTCAACAAATATTAGAATCATAATGATTGTTGTTGTTTTTTGTTGGCCAGTGTCATGATACCTAAAAGTTATTGTCTATTAATTGATGCAGCTCTAAAATATACAGTGTTAATGTAGTAACAACCAACCTAGATTCTGTATTGAGGCAATTCAATAAATATATAGTTATTTTATTCCTGGACTTGTTTACTTGGTCTGCCTGTATTTATTTGTTTGTTTTAGTTCTAAGGCTGACATTTGACTTTGTGCAGAGAGCTGCATTTATTTCCATATGGAACAGGAAGAGTGTAGGAAGAACGGTATGAGTAAACAAATAGCAGCAGAAGTGCATTAAATATGGTGAAAAGAGTAGTATGAATGGATAGAGGGATCAGTTTCAACATTGTTTTATTTATTTATTTAACCCCGAGTTAAGCTTAGTTTATACTCATATTAATTTATAGAAAAGTAAGATAAAACATATATTTGTGTGCATTTCTCCATATACATATATATATATCCAAATATATACATGTATTTTTCTATGCACTTTTTCTTTTAAAATATGCATAAGGAAAAAAGGCTTACAGATATTGTCTTATTAAAATATCTCTGTGTACATTCTACCCCCCTATGCATGTATTTTAGTGCACAGTTTTTAAGTTCTAAAGTTCACACAAAAATGTGCATTTTGATGAATAAGTTAATTCCAGTTGTTGAACTGATTTGGGGAATGCAAATGGCTTAGTTTGCATAAAAAATGCAAACTGAATAAATATCTCTGTAACCTTATGTAGTGACTGTTGGAGGTTTTGAAAATACTGCCTGCATGTATATTCCAAATGTTTCCAAAATAAGAAGAGCTTATTAAGGAGAAGAGGAAGAAAATATGTTTCTAAAGCAGATCATGATTACTTCCACATTTATGTTCAATTTATTTATAATGTAAATAATGCTATGTTTCAGTCCTTTCTAAGACAACTTGCTTTAAAGATGGTGGTTCCTAGATACTCTGAATTAGAGTTCCCATAATCCTTCACTATCCACATGTTGATGGGTATAGATGATTGCTTGCCACTTTTCAGATACATTGGAAAAATATTTCTCATATGCAGAATTCCAGTTGTGAATACTAGAGAAATTTAGATCAAATACAATATATGCTAGTAAAGACCTGTCCAATGCTATGTTGGAAGAAATGTCCATCTGGGTTCAGTTCCAAGTGGAGAAAAAGACTGGATTCATGGAAGTTGCCTGGAAAGAAGGTTTATTGATGAACAAGATCACATGCCTTGAGATCCTGGGCAATAAGGGCAGAGATGCTGAGAGTGCCTGGGTTTTATGCCCTCTGTTGGGTTTTGAATTTGAGCTTGTGTTCTGATTGGTTGTCAGACTCCCATGGGGCCATGCAGGGGTAACTTTGCAGGTTGTCTTTTGAGTCCCCGGCTTGGTTGACTCTTGCTGGGTGATGGTGTAATGAAAGGGCAATTCCTACTATGGCTCTGCCTGAAGGAGGTAGATCTTTGTTATGTAGAATAGACTGGCCCAGGCCTTAATGTCCCATTGACAAAGGTGGGGGGGATGAGTTTCTGCCTCTCTTTTAGGGGAAATATTCTGCCCTTTTAATATTTCCTAAAATATCTCATTTTCCTAGGAGAGGGGTGGGTGATAAACTTCCTACAGGTACAGATATGGTAATACATTATTCCAATGATAATAACCTGTTGAGTTATTGTTATTGGTACTGTAAAGTAGAGGACAAACAAACAAAGAAATAAGTGTGATAAGTTTTGGAATTGATGTTTATGATTCTGAAGGTTTCCTGAACACTGAGAAACAAGCGATTACCATGAATAGAGAAATTAATTCTTTATTCATTTGCGATATCTCTATACCCTGAGAAATTTCACCTTCAATTTCCCTGGTTATCTAAGTCTAATTTTAGCTTTCATTACCATGCAAATCAATGAGAAAAGCGTTGACCGGAGCAATCGGTTGGACTTTCAATACACTGAAGCCAAACCAATCATGTTTTGGACTTTAGCATAGTGGTAAATCACAAAACAAAAACATACATAACAAAGTCATTGTGCAAATGCCATGATTTACATATTTGTGTCACATTTTGTGACACAAGTAATGTCCCATTTTCATGATGACATCACCACATTACCACATTGCCATACAGGGCCTGTGATTTTGGCATCCAGATGATTTGCTATGTAGTTTGCTGAATCTAGTCATTTGTTGCTGGCATAGTGAACTCAATGAATGGTAGCTTATTTAAAAACCACATTTAAACAAACTATGATTTATTTATTTATTCAATTTCTATAGCTGCCCATTTCAGTCACTGACTCTGGGTGGCTTACAAATCAAAAAATACATTACAATTAAAAATACTAAAAACATTGCAAAACTGTAAAAACACTAAAAACATCCAGATTAAATATATATATGGAAGCAAGATACTTGGCCAGTTAGCAGTACAGCCACTTTGTCTGATGTATAAATAAGATCACTAAAATTTATAAGAGGGAACAATAAGATTCGGTAGTGAGCAGAAAGAATAAATGTAATATTGCTTGAAACCCTGGGATTCTACAGATAAGAAGAGCCAGGGATGCTGAAAGGACTGACAAATTATTTAATGTATGTGAGCAAGTGAGAAAAATATCCTAGAAAGCATTTATCAATCCCATTATGTAAAATTTGTATATATACATAGATTGTTATAATAACCTACTTCTCTAGATAATGGAAAACCACAGGAGAAGTCACTGAATTTTGCAAAATATGTTTATTTCAAAACATGCAATTTGAAGATACTGTAGATCTTTGTTTAACAATCCAGTGGGTAGCATTCATTTATGTTTTAAGAGGCTACAGACACTTTTTAAAAAAATAACATAGAAATTATTCCTACCACAAAGAGAGTTTCCACCATCAGGGTGACAATCAATATTTTAAGTTTAGAGATGTGCAAAAACTATTGTTCTTCTTCTCTTCTTATGCATTCCAATCATAGGCTTTCCTTGAGATGGTTCAAAGTTTTACTTAAATTTGATACTCCAAACTGGAGATAATTGGTGATGTCAGGGAGTTTCAAATACAACAATCCTGTTTTGAGGTAGAACCACACCAGGAATTAACTTCTGGAATGACCAGATCAGCATTGCTTGGAGGAAAAAGGGTAGGTTTTGCAGATATTTAATTAAGACACTTAAAAGATTGAGATTCCTTGTAAGTCAAGCTTGACTCCTGGTGATTTCATAAATATATTCATGGAGTTATCTTGGCAGATATACAGAAGTGATTTGCCATTTCTTCTTCAGGAATGTTGTAGTCATCTTTGCACTCTAGCCTAAAACCCTGGTATTTTCTCATAGTTCCTGACTTAAACATTAGTCAGAACTGGCCTTGCTTATTTTTGAGAGCAATGTCTCTCTATATCTTGCTGTCTTTACTAAATTCTATGTGAGATAGCAATCTATTACCTTTTTTACTTGCTTTGTCTTATTCTGCAGTCAGAAGGTGAGGGCAATCCAGATGACTCAATGTCATCATCTATATCTCTGTGTTGCTCTTAAAAGAACATATCTCTGGCCCTAATCTTGAATTATTTGAAGAAATCAAGTGCATCCTAAACATATTACGATAACTTAAATAAAGATTTCATAACCTGAACTTCATGAATACAAATAATGTATCACACATTTATGAATGCAGCACATGAATTATAAATGTTCTTGTTTAAAAACTGTCATTTAAAATTTAAATAGTACCAATTATAATATATTTATAAGAGAAAAAATGGCAAAAATCTTGTATAATGTAACCTCTCCTCAATAATAAACTGAAAAAGCTACTTTATCACATATTCATATCCAAGTTTCTGTTTTCCCCAAAACATTTTGAAGGCAGAATTATTGCCAATTTTATAATGTTGAAAAAAGGCAGAGTTCACCATCAGCCTATCAGTGCTTTCCTCCAGCGGATCACTAAAAGACTGATTTAGGGGCATTCAGATGAAGGAAGACAGTTAACCTCCAAATCCATGGAGTTCCAATGTTTGAGACTCAAAATTGAAATATTGCAACTTGAGCTAGAAGAAAATGACTCATCTGCTGAAGGGAAACCAGAGTACACAATATGGTTCAAGGGGTTGATGAGGGACCCTTATGTGGTAGTGACTCTCATTACAGCCTTATGGTCATTACCTTTGTTGTTATTGTTCAGCTTTTATCTAAGTTGTACTTCTAAGTCATTTATTTAAAAGAGCCAGGAAAAAGATTCAAGTTGTTGGAGAGCTGCATTTATGGCAAAACTGTAACTTATTGCTACATACATAAAGGAAAGGGACTTCCATTAAAATTACTGCTTTCTCTGCTATGCCTATTTGTCATAGAAGAAGACACACAGTAGTTTAATTAATTAAATTAATTAATTAATTAATTAATTCAATTAAGTAGTTTAATAACCACTTCTCTGCTCACAACAGAATACCTTATGCCACCAGGCTTGAAAGTTTGGGCTTAGACAACTTAGAACTACGCAGCCTTTGGTCTGACCTAAGCGCTGTACACAAAATTATCTGCTACAATGTCCTACCTGTCAATGACTACTTCAACTTCAACCACAATAATACATCGAGCATACAATAGATACAAACTTAAGTAAACCGCTCCAAACTTGATTGCAGAAAATACGACGTCAGCAACAGAGTGGTCAATGCCTGGAATGCACTACCTGACTCTGTGGTTACTTCCCCAAACCCTCAAAACTTTAACCTTAGACTGTCTACTCTACTGTTGACCTCATCCCATTCCTAGAGGTCTGTAAGGGGCGTGGATAAGCACACAAACGTGCCTACCGTCCCTGTCCTAATGTCTCCATTTATTCGTATCCATTTCATGTATTCATAATCATGTTTATATACTGCTCAAAAAAATAAAGGGAACACAAGCAGAAGACATCCAAGATCTGAATGAATGAAATAGCCTTATTAAATACTTTGTTCTTTACATACAGTAGTTTATACACTGCTCAAACAACTAAAGGGAACACAAAACTACTGTATGAAACGAACAAAGTATTTAATAAGGCTATTTCATTCATTCAGATCTCGGATGTCTTCTGCTTGTGTTCCCTTTATTTTTTTGAGCAGTGTACTTGTATATGTAATCTTATATGTGTTTGACAAATAAATAAATAAAATAAAATAAATAAAATAAATTTCAGATTGCTCTTGTCCAATATTTCAGGATCTGTATAGTACCTACAATTTCAACTTATCTCCCCCATCCCGGGCAACTTCCAAGCAAAGATCTGCTTTGTTGTTCTCTCTGTTCTGTTCCCTTCCCAATGATTCTGGGTGGTTACAAATAAAAAATGTTAAAAATAACCAACCAACCAACCAACCAACCAACCAACCAACCAACCAACCAACCAAGAAAACGATAGACAAAAATGAAGAGTGAAGATGGTAACGTGACAAAACAAATGGAGGTGAATGAAAAGAAACAGACCCCCATAATGGAGAGAAGAGGAGGGGGCTTCACCAGTTTTCAAGGCCCTTAGAAATATCAGCAGGGTGGGATTGTAAGGATCTTGGGGAGAACTTCATTGCAAAGGACAGATACTGTTAAACTTGTTGCAGCTAGACACGAAGTGCTAAATTGAAGTGCTAAAAATGAAGTATAATTTGAAATAAAATGTATCTTGCTTGTTTAGTAATTGACTGCCAAATCAGAGTAGTTCCGCTGACTTTTTTAGCAAATTAGCATCTCCTTTAAATCTTACTTCCTAGTTTGTATGAGATGAGAAACCAGAAATTTGTTACTGCGCAGGAAAATTAAATTCTGATTTATTTCTTGCATAGAAGGAGGGGGCGGGGAAAGCACACAATCCAAGTATAAGATTATTTATGATTAATCACAGAGCATCATTATCTCAAACTTAAAGCTGTGCCAAAATCTGCCTTGCAAATTTCTTCCCTGGCAAACTAGGTTTCTGTTTTTCTATTTTATTCTAAAGTGCCCAAGCATTTCTTTTAACCTTTTCTTGCTGCTGTTATTACCGAGAGGTTGGATTTTTTTGTTATACTGTTATACTTCTTTTTTAGCATTCTGAACCTTCCCTGGGATGTGATGTATTTATCCTGAGAAATTTCTTTGAATGAAATGGAAGTGTTGGAGACAGGAAAGCTGCAGAGCAGAGCAGCAGAAAGCTGTTTGAACAATATTCTGCTGAAAGACAGGAATTTCACACAACTTCCACATCTTTGTAGCTAAATAAATGCAAGCATGCCATCAACGATTCATGTGTTTTTTTCCAAAATGAGGTTCCTGTTTGAAAGAAATTTACAGATCAAATTTCTTTTCATTATACTGAAAAAAAAAGTTAAATTTCTATTTACAGAATTACTCAAGCTATTAAACATCTATATAATTCAGAAACTCTCCAGTTTTTCAGCCAGAGATTAATACAGGAAAACCTTAAAAGCAAATACCTATTTCAGTCACTAGAAACCAAGTATCAGATACTGTTTTTGCATCATGAGGACCAAACCATTAAAATAAAAGCAACTCTACTCTGTTTTTTATATATATATCCGTATGTCTATTTAAGAACCCTGTATTAAGCTCTGTTCACATATACTATATCCTGAATGTTCAGAAACCAGAAATTTGTGTTTGACTGTGACTGGAATGTGTAAAAAAACCCTTTCACAATTCTGAAATTGCATCTGGATAACCAAAACACTGTAAAAATGGGTATTACATTTGCGCCTCATCAATACAAACAGTAACCCCTTGCCACTCTATATGATCAGAAGCAAGAATCTGTAAAGTTCAGATTTCCTCTTCTTCTTCTTTTTTTAAAGTCAAGTTATTTTTAATTTATATATAAGTATTTTAAATATAGTGTATTGTCCAGGCATTCCATTTTACAGAATAAAAAATAAAAAATAATAGATATACTGATAAAAAAAAAGAATCTGTAAAGTTCAGGAATGAATATTTGATTCTGAAACAGACACATAGTATTCATTTAGTTTTGTGTTTTGTGTAAACAGTGTCAATGAAAGTTGCAAGGTTTGAAGCCAGGACCCAAAGAGCCCACTGAGAGGACAAAAAAATGTACATTGTAATTTGTTTATGATAAATACGTATACCTCATTTTCCTAATTATTCAATGTTATTTTCAATAATTAATATCAAAGATGTAAAAATTTTTAACAGCCACAAAAGGCATGACAGAGTCAATATGACTTTCAGTAACGTTATATCATTTGGCAAATTAAAAGATGTTGATTGCTTTCGTGTGCTGTTCAAATCAGAATAAATTCCCGATCTATAGCAAGGGGAAAAAAGAGAATTAGATTCCAATGATTGCAAGATGCTAAAGAAAGAGGAGGTTTAGGTTTACTAGATTTGAAACTGTACTTCAATGCCCGCTGTTTGGTTTGGGTGAAAGAATGAGTGAGTCTCCAAAATAAGAGATGGCTCAAACTGGAGGGCAGTTAACTAAGATTTTGATGGCATGCTTAATTCTATTATGAAAAGGTTAAAATGAATATTGACTTTGGGAATCATTTTGTTAAGTGTGAATTGTTGTTAGTTGCGAAGTCATGTCTGACCCATCGTGGCCCCATGGACAACTTTCCTCTAGGCCTTCCTGTCCTCTACCATCCCCCGGAGACCATTTAAGCTCATGCTGACTGCTTCAGTGATTCCATCAAGCCACCTCGTTCTCTGTCGTCCCATTCTTCTTTTGCCCTCAATTGTTCCCAGCATTAGGCTCTTCTTCAGTGAGTCCTTCCTTCTCATTAGGTGGCCAAAATATTTCAGTTTCATCTTCAAGATCTGGCCTTCTAAAGAGCAGTCAAGGTTGATCTCATCAGGGTTGATCCTTGCCAAATTTTTCAACTTTCAATTTCCAAACGTTAGGGATGCTCCAAAGTTGTGACATGCCTTGGGGATTGTAAAGATATTTTGGTTACTTTAATATAATTTAGATGTGCTTGGTAAGTAACTACATAAATATCATAACTTTTTAACATTTTGTTTGTTTCATGCCATACCAAGGGTCTGGAATAAATACAAAACAAGATTCTCAATGAAGCTACCTCTTGGTGTGTCACCTCAGAAAGATTGTTTTAGAAAAGAAATGATGGTGAGGCCAGACTGTTGGATTTATGGTCAAATAATGCTCTTTAATCAAGGTGAACCTACTCATAAGTCTAAGGAAGAATTAGAGTCAGAAGAATCGAATCGAATCGAATCGAATAGAATAGAATATTTTTATTGGCCAAGTGTGATTGGACACACAAGGAATTTGTCTTGGTTCATATGCTCCCAGTGTACATAAAAAAAAGATATGTTTGTCAAGAATCATAAGGTACAACACTTAATCATAGCCATAGGGTACAAATAAGCAATCAGGAGACAATATCAGTATAAATCGTAAGGATACAAGCAACAAAGTTACAGTCATACAGTCATAAGTGGGAGGAGATGGGTGGTGGGAACGATAAGATTAATAGTAGTGCAGACTTAGTAAGTAGTTTGACAGTGTTGAGAGAATTATATGTTTAGCAGAGTGATGGCGTTCGGGAAAAAACTGTTCTTGTGTCTAGTTGTTCTTGTGTGCAGTGCTCTATAGCGTCGTTTTGAGGGTAGGATCTGTATCTGTATTTGTCATTGATTTTCATACTTAAAATTGAAAGATAGATTTAAACTAGACAAAAAATGTTATAGGTTTGATTCTGTAAAAAATGATTTTGAAATTGTACTGGGTGATAAGGATGAATATGTTATTGCAATATGTTATTGCAATTTATAAATTGCTATTGAAATTGAATTTGGAGAAATAATAGTGAAGCAAATAATTTGGGGTACAATGTAATGCTTGAACAACAGGAAGACTTGTGGGTTTAAAAAATATATTGAGCTATTACTTAAAAGAAAAAATATATAAAATGATGTATCAATGGTATTTAACAACTGACAAATTGTCAAAGATGTATAAAGGTGCTTTAAATATATGTTGGAAATGTAAATATGGAAAATGAACTTTTTATCATCTTTCTTGGACTTGTGACAGAACAAAGAAATACTGGGACCAGATTCATGTTTTAATACAGAAAATTCTCAAAAATAATATAAAAATCTAACTAAAGACTTTTCTGTTAGGCTTAATGGACAAAGAGCTTGAACAAATCCAGAACTTTGTTGTTATGCATGTTGATAGCAGCAAGAATGCTTTATGTGCAAAAATGGAAAGATATACTAATTGCTACAATGGAAGAATGGCTGGAAAAACTGATGGAATTAGCAGAGATGGCCACATTCATTGCTTTAATCAAAGAAAAGAACACATCTAACTTTGTTTCTGCTTGGAGACGTCTGGATTTTGTGCTTGAAACAGAAAAATTATATATGAAATTTTGGAATTTGATTAGGCAAGATTGTTGTTATATAAATGGCTAGTTCAGTTTATGTATGTAGTAGCCATTTCTATAACAATAAACTAGCATATTATGTATGCAAAAGTAAAAGAGGCTATAATGTTATTATTTTTATTCTACTGTGAAGAATCAGAAGTTAATGCTTTTCTTTATTTTTTTCCTTTATCCTCCATTCCTCTTTCCCCCTCCACATTTTACCATTATTTTCATTTGTATTTTATACTTTGGTAAATTTAATAAAATTATATTTTTAATTATATTTGCTTTTTAAAATTATATTTAAAAAGAACGAATAAATTCCCCACAGTTCCTTTGCATGTAGAAAGGGCATCCTCCCTGAACATTTATCTTAGATTGGTTAGACCAAGAAAAATGGAAATAAGCCATTATTTCTAGATGTGTTTCTGGTTGTTACCAAGTGTGCTTATAAGTGGTCCCTTTTGCACCATTTCAAAGCTTTATAAATTGTCATTGAATTACTACCATAATTGGAATTGGAACTTCCATAATTGGAATTGGAACAACCCAGTGGGGTTGTTAAGTGACTGGTACCTGATTTTATGACATTTTTTTTTGGTTGTTAAGTGAATCACACAGATATTAAGCAAATTCCCATTGACAATGCTTGTCAGAAGCACCCTGGGAAGGTCACAAATGGTATCAGGTGACCCCAGGATGCTGCAACCATCATATATACATTCTGGTTGCCACATGCCCAAATTTTGATTACATGACTGTGAGGATGGTGCAACAATTTGGGTGAGGGCGAAGACCAGTCATAAGTCATTTTTTCAACACCATCATAACTTTGAACAGTTGCTAAATGAATGGCCGTAAATCGAAGACTGCATGTAATGGGGAGAGGAAAGAGAAAGGGATGTAAAGGAGAATAGGTCATCCTATTTCCAAATACATGACCAGCACAGAACCAAGATATGCTAGGATACTACTTTCCAAAAATTGCCAGCCAGGGTGATCATTCAATAAATGCCAATCTCAATATATTCAAGGCTGTTGTAAGCTGTGTACCTTACAACAAGTTGGGCAAGGCTGTTGTAAGGTGTGTACCCACAGATATACCCCCATGCACATCACATTGTGGTCTGGAAAAGCAACCTGCCTCTGTTAGACTCTTTAGCGGTTCTGAACTGCTTCAGATTCATCACTTACAATGGCTTTGCCCATAGTATTAAATGAGGTCTATTTATGAATTCTTTACAGGTTTTTTCCCCCTTGGGCTGAACAAACCAACCAACCAGCAATCTTGTGGCATTGTTTGCATTGTTTCATACTCTGTGTGGCATACTCTGTGTGGCCTTCATGCCACTAGATGTCAACCTCTGCCCCACTTTCCCATTGTGCCTCTAGGAACATATTTAAAAGATGCCTTCGAGCTTCTGATGCTACACTTTTCCTTCAGAAAACATTTCATCTGGCTAAGTGGCTTTAATTAAGGTTGCTAATACCACTAATGTGAAGTTGGTGCAGGTTTCCTCTTCTCTGCTTTTTCTGCAGGTGTCGATTCTACATGGGCTGAAGTGAACTCCTTTTTGTTTGGCAATAAAGTAGACAAGGAAGAGACGGTAGTTCAGAACATTTCCTTGTTGCTAAGGA